>NC_044322.1:156265832-156865832 GCF_007399415.2 Gopherus evgoodei | reverse complement strand
GTAAATGTAACCCTTCTGCCCCTCTGAGTTGGCAGTAAAAAGGGCCGGGTTCAGTATCCAGGGGTTCCGTTTCAATAATCCAATGCCAAACCAGCTCGAGCCCCCACCCAGTGACCTGAGAAAATCTTACACACACCCCTAGGCCCCTCAAAGAGGCAATGCTTCCCCTCTCGCAAGCACAGAGTCTCGGTGTAGCAGAAAAGGTTTAATACATGAGATAAACAACAAACACTAAATTGGGAAAACACCTCAACTAGAGTTCATAGACCAAACCGTGAGCAAAGACCCACCCCAGGAAATTGGGCTGTGTCCTCTTTCCTGGGCTCTTGAGTCCAGCAACCCCCCCAAATCACCCACAGTCCCAAAAGTCCCACAGTCCCAAAAGTCTCTGTCCTGGGTCAGTGCAGCCCCAAAGTTCGAGAGTCTATCTGCAGAGGTCCCTCCCCCCAGCCTGGGTAGAAAGGGGCACCTTACGTGGTCCGGGGCCAACTGCCCTGCCTCTCTGTGGGTTCTGCTCCCGCCTTCTCCATGAACTGCTCCGCTTTACCAGCCGCTCCACTCTGCTCCTCCAGCTGTCCTTACAAACTGCTCCGCTCCACCAGCTGCTCTGCTCCACCAGCTGTCCCGTGAGCTGCTCCAGTTGTCCCTGCAAACTGCTTGGCTCTGCTCGCTCTGTGGGCTGCTCCACCCATCCCACAGCTACTCCGCTCTGCCAGCCACTCTGCTCCACCAGCTGTCCCATGATCCGCTCCAGCTGTCCCTACAAACTGCTCCACTCCGCCAGCTGCTCTGTTCCACAATATAGCTTCAGGCTCCCCACTAGTTAGCACAGTACTCAGTGCTCTCACCTCAGTAATTTCAGCTCTTTAGTGATTTCAGCTCTTTAGTGATTTCAGCTCATAGTAGGGGAGCCCCAGTGCTAGTGCACCATTAGCAAAAAGTGAGTTCAGCTCAGTAACCTGTATCTGGATTCTTAAGGGAATAAAAAATCAACTCTGACATTCCACAGTGGAGAGAGGAGGGGCTGGAACTGGTGCTTCTGGCTCCACAAGGAGACTGCACCACCAGGCACAGATACCTGTCCCCAGCCTCTCTGAATTCACTGGGTTTTGGAACTCATGTCCCTTGTCTAGCAAGTACCACCCAACTGAGGTTGAGTCATTTGTCACCAAGCAGTCCCACAGCTCGGCAGTCTGGGATAGGGTAAAGCTTATCCTGACTCTGCTTACATAAAGAAGGGGTGCACAATATGTATCTAAACAACCTTGCTTTTCCTTGGGTTCAGATTCAATTTTTGCTCAAAGATAACTGAATCTAATCTTAAATGATCAATGATTTTTCAGAAATCAAACAAACTTACTCCGAGCTCAAAATCTTGACTGTCAGCTGTAACGTCTGCAAGTACACATTTAAGGAAAACATTTTGACATATAGGATGTCATATAATCTGTCAGTAACAGTTATGCCATTCAGTGAGAGAAATGGTAACTTTCTACAGTAATTTACTGGAAAAATTTTGCTGGATACTGGAGAAGTTTGCTTCCCGAACATCAGTCCGTTAGCAGCAGAAGTGTTCGTTTTCATACCTGGCTCATTCCCTGACAACAAAATCATAGAAAGCAAGAGATAAGCCAGATAACATCAGAAAAACATGTGTGCCTACAAATAATGGCATGTTCAAATGCATTTAAGCAGCCTCACTATCACCTGTCTGAAAGAAGTCAACATTAACTGAGCAGCACAGAGAAAAACAAAGGGGTATCTGGAATGGCACCACCTAGCAAAAGAGGCCCAGGAGGCATGAAGAAGGGGATATGCAACAAATGCCTCCTTATTTTTTGCCTTGGATGAAAATTTCCAGGTGTGAGTTTACAGAATTGGACAAGCTTTTTGGAGAATGCCAGGGTGTTATGTCTGGAAGTACTGTACCACTTTCTGGTGGAGGTGTATCCTGGAATGATGCCATTGCTCTGCTTTTTAGAACATCTGCAGCTGTCAGTTGTGCAGGTGGTTTGCTGTTACCCGTGGGCAGTAAATGATTTGATTCCCTTCCAATCTCTACTCTACCAAATATTTGATCTTAGGTATTTTTGCAATTAGTTTTTCCTTAAAGGAATGCCTGAATAAAATATTCTTTTCAAGCACCAGGATTAAATATAAATTTTAATTGTTTTCAGAATGTTCAAAGGGCAATGACCAGGGCCATGTCAGCTTGAACATTTCTGTTACATCATGTCAGTCTGATGGCACACAATGTGACTAATTTTAGTCCAATGTAATACAGAATGCAACATGCTGACTCACATCAAAGTTTAATTTTATAATTATAGCTTCCAGAAAATTAATGTTCAACTTTCTAAAATCTTCTTTAAAGACCATCTTCTAAGAAAAAAAGAGTTTAGCTGGGCACTCATTTCACACATTGTATCATGTAATTAGTAATGAAAAATCTGTTATTTGGTTTTTCCTGGAGCTATCCCACTACAAGCTGGGACTTTGCCAGATCTCCCAAACTCATCAGGATCAGGTCAGCAGCATCAGGTCACATCAGGACTTGGATCAGGGTATTCCAAGGACTATTCAGTGCTGCAAAAAATGGGGTTCCTGACTCTGGCCTCAATTCAAAAAACTACAAAGTCCCATTCATCCTGTTTACATAATCAACCTAGACTCATCACATATACCACCTCCTTCTTTGCATTACTAATGATGCCAATGTCAGTGTTCCATTTGTCTGCTTCTCCCCAAAGCCCATCTGTTTTTTTCCCAATGCTCCTCCCAATGCATGGAATGCCTTTCCATTTCTGTAATGCCAAGCCATTAGCCTCATTTTATTTACATCCCTCCTAAGATTAACATCTTCTGCATCCTCTACAAGAAGTGAGAGTATAAAAATTGTAGGGCCAGATCTTTTATGTTTGAAAAATTACCTTTTTCTGAAACTGGAAATGATGGTAACAGCCTTTTCATTTTTGTTGTTGTTTTTAATTTTCTGGGTTTTTGTAATGAAACTAGAAAATGAAAAAAAATCCCTTTTAATTTTTGGTATACTGATTTTCTTCTCTTCCTTTTTGTCTCCTTCTAACTTTCCACTTTCTCCTTCTTGTGGGGAAAGGAGAAAAAAGTAAAAGGGAGGGAGAGAGAAGGTGTAAACGAGGGGGTGCTGGGGCTCGACCCTCTCCGGGAGGAGGGGAGCCACGCCGGGCCGCTCTGCTCCGGTTGGTCCGGGAAGTTATCCCGGCAGTCCTTGTGGTACTTGTCCACCCGACAGGCGAGGGGCTCAGGCCCTCCAGCAGGGTGAGCCATAACAACGGTGAGGCGCCGGTTCCTACGTCAGGACGGATAGCAACACAGAATCAGTAAGCTCAGGCCTGGGTCAGGGCTGAGCAACGGTAATAGTTTAAGGCCCAACCCTTGATCAGGGCGGGGCAGCAAAACACTGAGTCAATAGGCTCAGGCCTTGGTCAGGGCTGAGCAACAGTAGCAGTTTTAAGGCCCAGCCCTTGGGCAGGACAGGGCAGCAAACGCTGAGGCAGTAAGCTCAGGCCTTGGGGCAGGACTGAGCAGCAGTAACAGTTATCGGCCTCCTCAGGCCAGGAAGAGGGGGGCATCTTCCACCCTAGAATGGGGTGGCAGGGGGGACGCAGGCCCTCCCACTCCACTGCGTCCCAGCCCGGGGCCCTAGCAGCGGCTATCACTCCTCTGGTCTGTCAGTGGGGATCCTGGCCGCAACACACTGACATAGACTCCGGCACCTCCGCAGCCTGACTGGGGTCAGCTGCCCCCGGGCTGCTTCCATACTTCCCCTCAGGAACTACCTGGGTCCTAACGTTGGCCTCAGCGGGGTCCAGGAGCATAGGCTCATCACGATCGGGGCTGGGTGGTAGGTCCAGGAGTTCCTCGGGATACTCAGGCCACGGTAGCGCCGGCGGCTGCTCCAGGTAGCAGCAGGCCTGGGGAAGCTCAGCGGCTCCACCTGGTAGCGAGCGCGGGGAAGCTCAGGCGGCTCCTCCTGGTAGCGAGTGCAGGGAAGCTCAGGCGGCTCCTCCTGGTAGCGAGCGCGGGGAAGCTCAGGCCAGTCTGGGTGGCTCCCCTGGGTCACCGGAGTCTCCCAGTTTCGAGCTCCCGGAGGGACGTCTGTTCTCTCTGGCCGCTGGGGCCTCACTGAGCTCTGAGGGCCGGCTTTTGTAGTTCCGGGTTGCCGCCTGACCCTTTAAGGGGCGGGCTCAGAGCTCTGTAGCTCCGCCCACTCTGGCCTCTGCCAGGGCTCGACCCTCTCTGGGGAGGAGGGGAGCCACGCCGGCCCACTACAGAAGGGTTAAATAAGAAAGGGGATGGAAGGAAAACAAAAAGCAAACAAAGAAAAATTAAAATATTTTTTAAAGTAAAACACTTCTATAATTGTCATGCAAAAGTTTAAATAAACAAAAATTGATCCTTTTCAAAACCCATGGAATGAAAACAAGTTTAAAATAAAAAAAAATCTACCTGTTAAAAAGTAAATCAATGTAACTCCACTGAAGTCAACTGAGGTCAATGAAGCTATGCAAATATATCCCAGATGTGAATCTGGCACATAATAGATACATATAAAATACCTCAGCTGAACCACGAAGATGTTCACATGCTGTCTGAGTGACCAAGGGCTCATGTGGCTGTAGTCCTTGTCTTTCTTCACCTTATCTGTTCCCTAGTGCTTTTAAGCCACATTTATTGCATCACATCTACAATAAGACAGCAATGTCTTTCTTTTTCTTCTGTAAAGCAACCAGCACATATAATTTTTTGTAAAAATGATAAATAAGTGATGATTTTGTCCCATTTTAGCACCGAACAATCCACAACCAATTTCACAACCAATTTCTAATTTGCAACAGAACTTTCAAAACTTATTTTGAATTTTGTTTGAATATTTTGCACTATTTTATTTGCAGACAAAGTGAATTTCCTATTTAATACAAAACAGTCACAGGCTATTGTCTTCAGTCTCGCAAATCAAACTTTTCTATATGCCAAATACATACTGGACATTAGTGTCTCAATAGTATCGTAATCTTCTTTTCCATATGAAAGCTTGTAACAAAAATATAATGTTGATACTGCATCTTTTGCATTTGATAGCATGAAATGAGAGCCGAAGAACCAGCTACCGGTATTTATTATTTGTTTTTCATTCTATATACATTTTCAAATAAAATCATCAAAATAAGTTTGTTTGCTATGTCACAAAACATATAGTCATTTCACAGTTGGTGGTATATACTAAGAATTGCCCAAATTCCTACTCCAATATGGCATGCTTCAAAATAAATGTGATGTGAGGTTAAAATATTTTACCACAGACCAGTCTTCCTATCAAAGTGATTTGTAAAAACTGACATGGATGTTTTGTGTCTTTGACAAAATTGAAAGAGATCTTTTCCATACAACATAGTTGTATTCTATAAGGGGCCGATTCCTGATCCCATTGAAGTCAATGGAAATGTTGCCATTCATTTTAATTGAACCATTGATTGGCCCCTTACCGAGAAACTAGCAGTTTGTGAGAAATGCCAGTGCAGATAGATACTTTTTAATTTCACTTGTGGTTCTGAAAGTTTTGTTGGCTGCTGTTCCAGTCCCTGTCGTTCCTGTGGTGTGGATCCCAAGGGTGAATCAGTATCCAAAAAGTACTTACAATCAATGTAGCAAGAAGAGGGATCTCAAATGCAGTGGCACAAGGGTATCTGATTTCAGAAAAGCACATTTTGGAGAATCTTGTGGATGAGATGTAATGGCAGAAACTTTGAAAAATCTAGGAAGGAAAATTGGAAGGAAGCTGGAAAATTCTAAAAGATGCTATAATGAGGGCACATCAGACAATAGGGAAGTGGGGGTGGGTAATGCAAAGAACAAGATGTGTTTTCACAATGGAAGTCTGTTTAAACCAGCATAACACTACAAAGGGTCCAGCATAGAGCTGAAGATCTTGTCTGCTGTGTTAATACAGCATAAATTAGATTTTATAACATGTTCTAAACCCCACAAACATTAGTATTTTGATTCTTAATGAAGCAGTAATTTCTGAATATTTGTTTGTTAAGATTTCCTGACATCTTTGTTAATTTTCAATCCTCTTAATATATAATAACGTGTTGTGTACACTTTAAAATTGTTCATTGTTCTACTATGACTGCTAATAGAATTTAACACTGTCACAATTCTAGGTCCATATATCTAGGTTTTTACACTACACTCGTTACTATGGAATCTGGTGCAGCACCATATGATAAAGTCTTGAGCTGATTAATGACATTTCAAAAGATATGTGTAATGGGGTCTAGCAGGCTCTCTTTGCCCCATGCTGGAGGCATCA
Organism: Gopherus evgoodei; assembly: GCF_007399415.2. NCBI lineage: Eukaryota > Metazoa > Chordata > Testudines > Testudinidae > Gopherus > Gopherus evgoodei. Next base: position 156,859,477 of record NC_044322.1, on the reverse strand, counting down.
GCATCCTGACACCCCACTCCTGCTCAGGCCAAGATACCAACAAGATTTAGGTCCTAGAAGGGCCAGGAGGAGACAGGGACCAGTTTGGAGCCAGTAGGCCAGTTAAGAAGGCTTGCCTGCTTCTTCTCAGGGTCAGACATGAGAGAGAGGGAAGAGGAGTTCCACAGAACCAGGGGCGGCTCCCAGCACCAGCACGCCAAGTGCGTGCCTGGGGCAGCAAGCCATGGAGAGGGGGGGTGCTCTGCCAGTCGCCGAGAGGGCGGCAGACAGGTTGCCTTTGGTGGCATGCCTGCGGAGGGTCCGCTGGTCCCGTGGCTTCGGCGGACCTCCTGCAGGCCTGCTGCCGAATCCACGGGACCGGGGACCTCCCGCAGGCAAGCCGCCAAAGGCAGCCTGCCTGCTGTGCTTGGGGTGGCAAAATACCTAGAGCCGCCCCTGCCCAGAACCCAAGGTCCAGGTGAGGGCCTTGCCTTCAAGCGCTGTAACAAAGCATTTGCCTTTGAGGTTTTCTTTGTTTACTGAAATGCACAAACAGTCAAATTCTGGGTTTGTTATTTTTATTTAACTGTAGAGACTGTTGCTGAGCTTACGGAACAGGCCATTCTACTTCAAGCAGGCAGCCCAAACTTGTGGACTAAGGCAGGAAGTGCCTGCAGTACTGTGCTTGGGAGTGGCATAGAGCTGCTCCACCTGTGTCAGTATGGTACTTCTCGGTTTTGTAATTAGAGTAAAAGCTTGTTTTTTCCAGAAATGCCCATGAAAACCCACAATAGTTATACAAATGTATTAACATGATCTTCTGCATTTGCTTTCTTGCATTTCCAGACTTCCATGTTATTTCCAACCAAATACAGATGTGGTGTTTAGATGTGCTTGTAATTATTAGAACTGGGAGCACTGGCTGTTGGGAGTCTGAAACGACAGGAAATAGGAAGGAGGGAGGAGGAATTGAGGAGGATGAGTGAGAGTTACAGAGGGTGCAGCAGCAGCTTGGTAAAGAGGTTTCCACTGTAAAAATAAAGTCCTGTTGAAGCTTGTTAATACCTTGCCTGGTTGATACAACAACAGGCTAACAAAGTATCCAAATTCATAGATGTCACTTAATTACAAGGTAAGTCTTTTCTGCTATCTCAGCTATGTGATTTAAAAAAACAGACAACTTCTAGGATAAAGGCTGGAACTCAAATTCTGATATTTCACAAATTTCTTTGCTTAAAATTTTTCTTTTTTTATAACAAATGCTCTACTGCTTTTCTCCTTTTCTGTTTTATACGCTCCTTGGTGTCTTCATTTTATATGCCAAGAAGCCCCAAATTTTATTGTGCTCAGAAATCTTTTTTTGTTGACACATTTGTTTTGTTTTTACTGACTATCTCTTTGGCATCTTTTAATGGACTTCTCATAGAGATTTATTTATTTAATTGTTTAAATAGCTTTTTTATGTAATTTCATAATCACAGCTACTTATCTTTTGACTAATCTGTTTGTAATAATTTCGAAAGAATTTAAAAAAACAACAACCCTGACAACCCTCTATAAATCTTGCTAGTCATGTGACTGTTTTTTATACTGAATTTAATTAGTAGCTAAAGGGAAGATGACAGATATAAGACAACTGGATTTTAGTAAAGGATTTCACACAGTTTCTCTATTTTACACTCAGAGCTAAGATGATCTGGAATGCTGACATTGTCAGATGGAGGCCCACAAACAAAAGATTATGATAGTGATAATGTATTAGGGCTTGTCTACACAGCAAGTTAGTGCTTGGCAAGCCAGAGTGTGAATATACAGCACACTAACCTGCCACACGCTAAGGCTACATCTATACTACATACCACGTTCAGCAGCGTGTAGTGTACATGTAGCTATACATCACAGTGGAAAGCATACCGTGTCCACGCTGCAATGTGTAGCTGCACATGTCAGTGAAAGGCTCTGGCAGAGGTAAGGCAGCAGGGAAAGGCTTCAGCAGCTCTCTACTGCCAGAACCTTTCGCTGCAGTGAGGAAAAGCTCTGGCAGGGGGGAGGCAGTTTTTCCCCACTGCCTCCCCACTGCCAGAGCCTTTCTCCACTGTTGGAGTCTTTCTGTGCAGCGGAAAAGGGCTTCAGCTGCAAGGAAAGGCTCTGCCAGCTGGTCCATGCTGCCAGAGTCTTTCCCTCCAGCTGCGGAAGGGCTTGAGCAGTGGGGAAAAACTGAAGCTTTCCCTGCTGTTGGAGTCATTCACTGAGGTGGGAAGGGCTCCAGCAATGCAGCCTTTCCCCACTGCCTCACTCTCGTTAGAGCTTTTCCCCACTGCTGGAGTGTTTTCTAGGGAAAAATTCCAGCAGTGGGGAGGCAGCAGGACAGTACACTGCTAAAAATATCAGTGTAGCTAGGGAGGCTCAGCTTGGGTAAGTAAAGAGTTGTATAAGGCATGTACTTGAGTACACACCCACCCTTCAGGCGTGTCTTTACTCTACTCACCTAAGCCGTGTCCCACAGAGGGGCGGAGTAGGGTTTTGTGGGGCCCTGTGCCAGAGCAAGCGGGAGCCCCTCCCCACTTCTTCCACCTGCAGTCCCTCCGCTCTCCCCCACGCCTGTGCTCCAGCTATTGAGTAACTGGAGGAAGTTCAGAGAACAGCAGAAAAATGACGGAAGTTAAGGGTTTTGCCTTATGAAGCAAGATTTAAAAAATAGATAAGATAAAAAAATTAACCCTGTTGCCAGACCCTAATTTACTCAGTCTCTGTTATGTAATATGTTCCCTAAAGTTTGAATACCAAGGTTTGACTTCAGTACATGACATATTTTTATACAGAAAATTTATGTGCTGAAGTCTTTAAACTCTGAAGTCTCTAGAACTTATTAATGCAACAGAAAAGGGGATGCAGAACTTGTAAGTTATGCAAGCTCCCTATCTTGGCTTCCCAAGTTATCAGAATGTTTAGGTGTCACACAAACACACCATACCCCCAAGAATTTTGAATAATGAGAATTAATATGCATTTGACTAAAGAACAATTTGAGGGAGTGGACAACATCAAGGAGGAAAGTAGGGTGGAACAAATAAGACTTAATAGAATGAATTTAAGTAATAGAAAATTGATGCTACATATCAGGAAACCTTCAGTCAGCAAGTTCTATTAGGCTGTCCGAAGTGGTGAAAGCTGGTGGATGTCTGATTTCTTGGGACATTTAAAACTAGATTGGACAAGACATTAGAAAATGGACTGTAGTGACCAATCCTGCATTGCTTGGGTAGAGGGAAGAACAATTGAATGATGAAACAGCATTTTAACATCTCAACTTTCTACCTGAATTATGCCCTTAGATATCCACACACAATTCCCAGGGAGGGCTGGGGGAAGAGGGACAGAGAAAGGGAGAGAGTGAGCAGAATTTGACCCTATTTGACCCTATGATGTTACGGACCCTTGATATAATACAGTGCCTTCCATTTGGCAAAACAGTCACTAAAAAGTTCTTTTTGAGTGCTGCTTGAGAATGGAAGGCTACAGACAAAAACTGTACTTGAGATGAATGGGAAAGAATAAACATTTTAGTAACATTATATCCTGGTAAATTACCCTGCCCATCTCATCCATAATTATGTCATCTATTTGAGTTTAGCATTAAGGCTATATTAATCCACTTGTTGGCTCTAAGGATCTGATTCCCATAAAATCCAAGTTTACAGGAAAGAAAACAACTTTCTCTCTGGAGACCAACCTTACTGCTCAGACCTACAGCAAGCAATGGTAACACTATTAACTAGGCATTGCCCCACTCATGAATATATTCTGTTTATTATTTGATAGCCCATGGAACATTGCCAGTTCTTTGTATAAAATGTTGCAGACTCATTAGAGATCAAGCAAGAAATTAGGGCCTATATTTGAGCATTTTGCCTTGTTTTGATGATGTAGGGAGGGGCTTGGTTTGGAGCTGCCAAGTCCTCCACAAAGGTACAGAAGTACATGAGTTTTGGCATTAAGAGTTAACATTCCCATTGACAAGAATTCTACCATGGGGAGACAGAAGTATAATTTCAGATTTGATGTGTGTTTTTTAGGCAAAATATCCCTTTTGATTCTCCATTCTGCTCATTTCTCACACCAAAGCTATAACATATTGTAAGCTGCCTTCCTCTCACTGTGATTCATCCAATCACTTCACATCAATTCCCAAGCACATTGAATTAACTCTTCCAAACCAAGGTCTGAGGTGTTGCTTCCCTGTGATGAACTGCCCGCAAAGCACAGACCTTTGCAAACAATATTTTCATTTGTAGTATATTAAAGGTGGGGTTTAGCAAACTAGTGCCTCCTACAGAAGCAAGTTTAGCCTACTCATCCTTACATCAAAGACAAAGTAGTTATTTAAATATGGCGGTTGGGATTGGGACACCCAAGAGTATGTATGGATACACATGTATTGGGAAATAGTAGATGCAAATCTTTCACCCTGTTAATAATATGCTGTTCTAAAATATTGCCCTACAACAAATCTTGTTATTTTAAAATATACTGAGAAAGCATTATTAAATCTAGTTCAAAATAAATTATGACTGTGGCCATAACATTACACATACACAAAAGCAATTTTTTTCGAAATGAAATTGTATGGAATTTACAGTATCAAAAGCATGGAAAAATATGTTGACCGATGTCTTGAATATTAAAAAAACCACAATGTGCTGTAAATTAGAAAGATCAAAACTGTACTATAGAACATTGGATAAAGCTCTTTAAAACTGTACTAGATATTTTAACTATATACAGCTAAGCCACAGTGTAATTAGTAATTACTATTCATGTATTTTAGGAGGCCTATTTAAGGTTATTTCGTTATCTGCTTCCATATAACATAAAATATGTCAAATTTATATATGGTATAAATCTACTATCGCCCACAGGTTTCACTATAACAATTTATGCCGGTCTAATTTGTCACAGTGGACCAAATTCTGCCCTCGTTTACAGATATGCAATCTCATTGACTTCATACGGCAATGATGTATTATCCACTACATCATAACAATTAATACAAAGCACAATGCCTTGAGAAAATGGGAGTAACAATACAGAGGGGGCCATAATTTGTCGTCAGTTATACCCGCGCAACCTCATGTGCTTTGTAGCAATTTCTATGGCATACTGTATTATATTATTAAAAGTAAATACATATTTTTAAAATAACAAATAAATTGCTGGAATCTCCAGTTTAACACAGCTGTTTACAGGTTTGGTCTTGCTGCTGACTCTTCTTTCGTGCAAGTAAATATAATGGACAAATCACCTTTCAACACATAACTTTCCTGAGTGCCTAGCTGAAGCTTTTGAATGCACTTGCCTTCATCAATTTACTTTACTCCCTTTCTCTCTTTCTTACTGTAGCTTGCTGCCTACTTTAATTTTGTTCACCTGCAGAGCAGAATGAATTTTGCTTTTTAATTTTACTACTTTGTAAACAATATAGCATGCTTCAGTCTATGGTTGAATAGCTCTAAATTTTGATTTGGAATCTGTCCTGAAGGTCTTTCCTTCTCCTCTAGCACTGTCTGTTGTGGGATCCCATGCTCTGATTCCAACCCAGCTCTGTATAACTCCTGGCATAGATAACTAATGCTACACCGCATGATATGTAGTCCTATACTCCTAAATCATGTGAATCTTCCATTGAAATAAATGGTAAGTTTCCTTAAAAAAAGATTACAAGTTGAACCAAGAACAAATTGTTTGAAGGATCACCCTCTAATTAAGGATTTGACAGTATGTAAGGGCTGCAGAAAGAATTGCTCATTCCACTTAAAGTTAGTAAATTTGGGTTGGCCTTTAGTTACATGGTAAAGTAAAAACCTGTTATAATATTTAACATTTCTTGCTCTGCAAGGATCCCTGTATTAGATATTCAATATCATAAATTTTATTTGATCAAGGAGTAAATCACATTTTTGTATTTGCCCATTACATTAAGATAATTTAATTTTTTAATAGAAATCTCAAAATTTTATAGATGTGCTTTGACTTTATTTGACCTTGTGGTATATTAGAGCTAGAATATACAGAACCAGTTCTGGATGACCTTTAATGCTATTGTTAAATTTTAAAAAGTGAGTGAATATATTTGACTACAAATGTATGTAAGAATGCTGAATACGTATGGCCCATTGTGGGTATAAAAGTATATCTTTGGATTATCCCATTCAGTCATGGGATCCTACCAATTTTCCAAATCAATAAAATAGAATACCTGTGCACTATTCAAATGTTAATGAATAAGTCTAGTACTAGCATGAACAATCCCCACCCCCATGATAACTGTGTATACATTTTTTTCCTTCGGATAACTTGGGTCCCAGTCTAGTGCCAAATACAGATGGCAAACAATACATGAATTAAGATGTGGACTGGAACAGTATTTTACAAAAAGTTATACAAATAATTTCAATGTACAGTAATGTAAAAATACAGTAGAGGCAAATAAAACATGTTTCCATATGTTAGCAACAGTTTTGATCTGAGACTACCCGTTCAGAGAACATAAGGAAATCACAACAAATGAATCATCATAGCACATGTGATGTGCATAGGACATTTTTAAATGTTTAGGCTGGAAACAAATAATCATTTCTATGTCATTTTTTATTCCAAGAAAAATGCCTTTTGCTTTGTAAACATGGAAACAAGATGTATTGGACATTTTACATTAAAATAAAGACCCTCTTAAAGTATTTTAAAAGCATTGCATCAACTAAGAATATCTAATTAGTCCTCACATTGTGAACTTATGAATGAGTCAATTTTAATACACTTCACATTTCACTGTAAGAACATCATCATCGTGTTTATTTTATTCCAAAACTTAATTTCAGCCTCATTTGACATTCCCAACAGGCAGGCTAAAAGCAGACAGGGCTGCCCAGTGGTACAGAACTCTGAGGCCAGGTGGATTACAGAAGATGGAGTGGTGAAATGTTTGAGTCTAAAGTAGTGTAACACTGATGGGATTGAACCTGGGACCTCTGGAGCTTAGTGCATGAGCCTCTACCACATGAGCTAAAAGCCACCTGCCTCTTAACTAAGTCTATAGAGCAGACTCTTTACTCTCTCTCTCTCTCTAAGTGGTCTTGGTGCCACTACATGAGACAGAACACCACACCCAGAAGGTGTGTGGGTTACAGGACCACTCCCCAATTGGTTAAGATGTAGCACAGCATTACCCACCTTGTGCATTTTCTGCCATTTCAGGGTCTGGTGCCATAATGCACATGGACAGGACAGAGACATCTGTACTGGAAATAAGTGTGGTAATGGATTTCAGGTTGGCAAAAATAATCTTCTGGGTTTAGTTTGGTTTGTCTTCTAAATTTTGAACTCTTGGATTTGGCAATCCAATCACTTGCTAACTGGAAATCCACTATTGGCTGCCTCACTGCTCGGGCGTATTCCCAGCTAGCCTCTCAGCAAGTCCACACAGCCATGTAATGCTCTCTGACAGGCAGACCTGCACCATGAAACCTTGGCATCTTCCCTCTGTCTCTGCCAGCTGAGGATTAAAAACACTTCTTTGACCACGCAAAAGAGGGAACAGCATTATATTGTTGTTCAACTGGATAGCTAAACCCCAATATTTAGTTCTAAACTAATGGAATTCCACTGTCGGGCAATGATAGACTCTGCCAACAGGGGCCTAGTCTCCACTGTCTTGCATAAGCTTTGGATTTGGTAGCATTTAACATCCACTTTGCATGGGTGTAAATGGCTGCACAGGGTGCAAGGCCAAGAAAATAGTTCAGGTTTTAAATATAATTTGTCCTCTATCCTGCTCTGTGTGGATGCTAATGGCATTCTTCTGCCCCAGAGCCAGGGTGAATCTTGCCCACTGCCTTCTTTCCACCAAGGTAAGTATTCTAGCATGGGTGAATTTGTGTTCCAACTGGTCACCGGTGCAGCCCTCTTTCCAGAAATGCAAAAATCTAAGCACACCTTCCCTCAGACACGTCCTGTCTCCCTAATCCTGTCCTTTCTCTGCTAAGGCATAGTTCAAAGCCCACTGAGATCAAAGAGAGCCTTTCCATCGACTTAAATGGGCTTTGGGCCAATCTCCTATATGTGCCCATAGTGCCCATGCTCCACCAATATTTCTGAAGGTGGAGCACTCTCAACTTGGGGGCAGCTCCCCCCACCCCAGAATCACTATGTGCTGCAGAGAGGCCCCAGTGCCGATCCGGCTCACAGCCCATTGGCCAGTTCCCAGCCAATGGGAGCTACAGGGGGCGGTGCCAGAGCTGCCTGGCTGCACCTCCACAGCAGGGATGGGGAGGGAGCCACAGGCAGCTGCTCTCAGCCCAGGCAGAGAGCGAGCAGCAGGAGTCTGTCCCTGTCAGACAGACACATAGACACAGCTGGTGAGCCAGGGGGTTTTGGGGACAGATAGACACAAGGACACAGCTGGAGAGTTGAGGGGGCAGACAGACACAAGGACACAGCTGGAGAGTTGGGGGGGCAGACAGACACAAGGACACAGCTGGAGAGTTGAGGGGGCAGACAGACACAAGGACACAGCTGGAGAGTTGGGGGGGCAGACAGACACAAAAACACAGCTGGGAGGCTGGGGGGACAGACAGACACACAGACACAGCTGAGGGGTTGTAGGGGCAGACAGACACAAAGACACAGCCGGGGGGCTGGGGGGACAGACAGACACACAGACACAGCTGAGGGGTTGTAGGGGCAGACAGACACCCAGACACAACCGGGGGGTTGTGGGGACAGACAGACACAACCGGGAGGTTGTGGGGGCAGACACACAGATGCAGCCGGGGGGTTGTGGGGGCAGATAGACACACAGACACAACCGGGGGGTTGTGGGGACAGACAGACACACAGATGCAGCTGGGGGGTTGTGGGGGCAGATGGAGCAGTGGGCGGGGAAAAGGAGCAGCAATGGGCACCCCGGAGCTGGCATAAAATATACAGTACAGAATGGGCTTCCTGAGGGGACTATAGCAACACCCCCCACAGAGCAGACCTGGACTGCGGTTGGCTCTGTCCATCACTCCCCCCTGCCCCACAGAGACGCACACAACCCTCTGCCTCCCCCGAGAGACCCCCATTGACCCCTGTGCCCTTGTCACCCTCTCCAGAGAGCCCTCCCCTTTGAGCCAGACAACTCCCCTCCCTCACTGCCTCCCCTGCTCCAAAGTTCCCTACAATCTCCCCCTTTGCCTTTCGCACCCCTCTCCCCAGCCTAGCCCATTCCATTGGCTGGGAGGCTCCCAGTCTATTGGCCAGCACGGCCAATAGGAGCTGCACCTGAGGCAGGGGGCCTGCTTGCAGATGCAGACCTGCGTGGCTGTGTCTCCACAGCACGGAGCGGGGGAGCCATAGGTGAGCAAGCCCTGGTCATCATCATCATCATCACAGGCACAGCAATTCTCTGGATATTTAATTCCACTGAGGCAAGTAATTCAGTCTACTCTTCCTTTCCAGACAGTTTGTGGCTTTTCCTGTAAGAAAACTTACAGCTTCTTTGCCAAGAAGTCCATTTATAGTTTTTTCACTTGAGAAGTACAGTATATTTTCTGGTTGTTCATAAACTCATTTATTTTGTTAACTCAGTTTCACAGGCAATTTTAAAAGTCACTTGAATTGTACCTGGGTTTTTCCATTGGTCCAAAAACACATGGAAGATGTGCAGATTTTTATGTCTGTGGGCCAAACCACCCTGTATAGAAAAGTAAATGTTGGATCCAGAAAAGCTCTGCAAGGGTAAGGGTCCCTTCGGGAAATTGTCCTCAAGTCATTCATTCTTCTGGGCATTCCATTCTATTGTTCCGTCCTATAGTAATAGTGATCAGTGTTTCCACCCACAGGGAAGAGGCAGAAGACTGGATCAACCCTGCAGTGACTCTGCCTCTACCATTGTTCTCTGTCTGCTCCCTCTACCAGCCCCTTTAGTGTCCCTAGGACTGCCCCTACCATTACTCCCTCTGCGTCTTCTTTCTCTGGAGCTTCTCATGAAGTAAAGTCTATCATTACAGGTTCTTATCTCTGTAATGTATTTAATTTTGATGTATTTATTAAGTGTTAATTAATACACTATGCGAGTCCCCTTGAGCCCTCTGTATAAATTGATCCTCTTCTTTCCATATGTTTTTCCCATATGGTTTTTGGCAGCCAGCAATAACCCCTGTGCCTTTGCAATGGGGTGAGGGAAGGGGATCATGGGTTCCCTATTTATGTGATTTGCAAGAAGTGTTATCATTACTCAAGGTACCAAATGTGTTTAAATGATATAAGTACCTTGTAAAATCCCAAAGCAAGCTCATTTTCATTTCTCATATAATCTCATATACAGTGTACACACATTTTTCATTAATTATATGAGTTGAATTTATTATTATTAATTATTATTATTATGTATTAGCTAGATTACTGGGTTTTTTTCTTTTCAGTGTGACAAAATGTGTGCTATTTTATGGGTTGAATGATTGAATGACATAATACCCACCTGCCCCCATTGTCTGTCACTAAGTCCAATCATTTTGTCAAGTGTTCGTCACACAACATGGTAGTGCCTACCCCTACCTTGTGCTTCAAGGGGTCACAGGGTCCAAGACAGCCTGGGGAGTTAGCGGGAGGCCTGGCGCTGGCAGCAGCGAGTGACCTAGCCCCAGCTCACTCTGCTTCACCTCGCCGGCTCCTGGCATTGCTCAGGGGCAGGGGCTTCGGGGAAGAGGTGGAATGGGGGCAGGGTGGGAAGAGGCGGGGCGCAGCAGGGTTGCTCGCTGCTGTCGGCACCAGGCACCCCGCTAACGCCCCAGGCCACCCTGGACCTCACATCCCCCTGAAGTGCAGGACCCCCCAAAGCACAGGGCCAGGGGCAGTTGCCCCGGTCCATCCTATGGATGGGACAGATCCACTTGAGCACCACCAAGAATTGTACAAACCTGCTGCCCATGCCCCTGGGTCTGCAGACCACAAGTTGAAAACCACTGACCTAAAATCATTGGAGTGCAGGAGAACTAGGAAACCATCCCATGTAAAATAAACACACTTCAGGTTGTTGCCAGCCAATAAGGTTGACTGTCGCTGACTCTTAGCACCTATTGGAGTCACAGAGCATTTTATTTTTACTAATACTAGACAATATAAGTTATATTTATATAGCCCATTTCATCCTGAAGAACACCACTGTGCTTGAAAAACTGATACTGTGTGAGACATTGTCAGATGTATAGGGTGCTATTGTAAGTGGCATTGGCAAGTGGCCCTTTTTTCCCCCTCTTACATTCACATATTGAAGTCCTTGAGCTATCAATGGCATAAGATACTACTCAGTGTGAGTGAGGGTGACAGACTTAAGCCTTATAATAACTTATTTATTTTGGTCTAAATCATGGGTTCTCAGACTTTTGTACTGGTGACCCCTTTCACATAGCAAGCCTCGGAGTGCGACCCCCTTTATACATTAAAAACACTTTTGTATATATTTAACACCATTATAAATGCTGGAGGCAAAGCAGGGTTTGGGGTGTTGTCTGACAGCTCGTGACCCCCCCCGAAATAACCTCATGACCCCCTGAGGGGTCCTGACTCCCAGTTTGATAACCCCTGGTTTAAATTGTGGCTTGGTCTCAAGTCCCATGTACAGAGCAGTGCTGAGCTGTGCTGCCCCAAGAGCAGACCAGGAACCAGATTCTCTCCAGGAGTTACAGTCTACCTCCCAGTTCCCCCTTGCACTAAGAGGGAGATGCCCTATGCCAGCCTTATACCTGGTGCAGCGTACATTCCTGGTGCATCGGCACTGCTGTGCTGGTCACATCATTGGAAGACTCCACTTCTTCCCTGTCCCCTCTCATCCACTCTCCACCCACATGAGCAGAGATAGGGGTGTAGTGGAGGCTGCTCTCCTCTCTTTGCAGCTAACTGTGGTATACATACTTGGTACAGGGGAATAAAAGGCGGGACCTTACATTCCCTTGTTCCCCTGTGCAGGCACGAAGAATAGGTCACCATCTGCCCTTTGTTAGACTCCACAGGCTCCAGTCAGGATCCGTAACCCATTTTGTTAGGTGCAGTGCAAACACAAAGGAAAAATTGGTTCCTGCTGTGCATAACTTGGAAACACCAGTACAGAAGACTAAACCCATTCTTCAGAAATGCACACACTTTACATTTTAAAATGGCTGGAGGACGTAACAGATCAGCATATTTTACATTCAGGATTGTTATGCAAGATGAACAGTTTATCAGACTATATGCAATATGCCAGAGTATTGCGCATCATCAGCATGGCTACTTGCAGAGCACTTCCTCACAACTCATGGACAGGGTATTGTGATGAAGGCCCAAAGTACTTCACTTCAATGGGAGTACTCAGAGGCTTAAATTTACATATGTGCTGAAATGCTTTGCTGGATCCAGGTTTTAGTGTTCAACTATCCTCTTGTATGAAATACTCTATCCTAAGCAACAGCAGAAACAACAGAAATACTCGTGGCCATCTTAAGTTGTTGCAAAGTATTTGTCATAGTTGAACCATAAGTATCTTTGAACTTCTGAAAGCCTTGAATCCTATTTCATAAAAAAACTTAAACTATCCTGCTAAGCATTTTCAACTATTCACTGGCATACTGAACATCTAATTGTGACATTCCCCAGGGTGCTATCTGGACTGGTGTGTCCACTGAGTTCTCCAGTCTGGAGTGCTCTTTACACTGTGTGACAGGGTTGGGGAAAACCCTGTCCAGTGCGGGGAGAGTGTGTCCCAGCGCATTCTTAACCCCAGGCTATATACTCGCCCTTCTTAGCAGGGGAGTGCGACCCAACGGCCAGAATCAATAAATTGGCCCCAGTCAGCATTAGGGCCCAGTGGCTACAGTCAGTAACTTTGCCCTAATGAGTAAGGGCAATGCAGCCCAATGGCCAAAGTCAATATGTTTGCTCCTCCTAGCAGGGCAGTAAGGCCCAGTAGCCACAATCAGTACATTCACCCCAGGAAGACAGGGCAGTAAGGCCTAACTGTCAGAGTCCATAGATTCACCCTTCTCTGCAGGGCAGTGAGGCCTAGTGACCAAAGTCAGTCAGGAAGGGGGTCACACACAAGAAGGGGGGTGGCAGCTCTGGTAGAGGGGTCCAGGCCCTCCCCCTCCTCTGGACCCCAGCCCAGGGCCCTGGTAGTGGCAAGGGCATGTGCCACTGAGTCAGCAGGGGGGGTGTTTCTCACCAAAACACGCTGACTCAAAACTCCAGTTCACTAATCGAGCCTCTATCTACTACACCTAGGCTGCTTACTACTGTAGTTCCCATTGCTATGGTCTGGGCATCTCTGCTGTCTCTGGGTTCTCCAGTCTGTGCTGTCCCCGACGACTCCTGATGCGGCAGGATCTCTGTAGGTACCTTAGCATCTGTCTGGATTACAGTGTCTCCGGCCTCCACAACCTCAGGTTTCGGCTGATCCTCAGCTGGAGCCAGCAGATCACATCCTTCCTCCTTGGCGGTCAGCCCCAACTGAGCTAAGCTGCTCCCTTTTATACCAGTGCACCTGGAGCATGCCCAGTAGAGCAAAGGGAGCATGCTTTCCTCAACCTACAATGTAGTGTTAACCCTTCCTTGTCCAGTGCAGGGTGAGTGTGCACTGTCACACACTGCTTTGCTGGTGAACAGCAAACCCTTCCAGGCTTTGCTCACACACAGCCCCTAGCATGTTAAGTCACCCTCAGCTGAACACATGAATGCTATGCCTAGCCATCCAGGAATTATACACAGAGTGATACTTGCATATCAACAGCCTTGCATCCCTGAAAGGTGCATCTTGTACTGTCCAGAGCACTACTGAACACTGCAAGCTGGTAGGTAGTCCATAATTTTAACAAAGGAAATAATTGTATGCATCAGCCGTGTTGTCTCAAGTGGAGGTTTCCCAAACATTTCACTCCAAACACACTGGTTTAGATAAAACAATGACACAAGTTTATTAACTAGAGAAAGATAGATTTTAAGTGATTATAAGTGGTAAGGCATAAAAGTCAGAATTGGTTACAAAAGAAATAAAAGGATAAACATGCAAGCTAATTCCTAAAGTTTATCAGGCTAATAGGCTTAAAAGTAAAAGGTTTGTCTCACCATGAGCTGCAATATATTTAACAGGCTGTGCCTTTCCAGTCAGTGAACTCTCCTTCCTTTGTTCAGTTCTATGAGAATTGTTGCTGTCATAAGCAGAGAGATAGAAGGAATAGAGAGGGGTCCTCTGGAAGTCCCTGTCCTTTATTTTTATACCTGCTTTATACTCTTTTTGGATTATCTCCTCTCACCCTGCTGGGGTGTAGATAAACAGTCTCCTGTGTGAGATTCACTCTGTATCTAGGAGGAAATGTAAATTTTTTTTTAACACTTCCCCGTTGCTGAAGAACATCCAATTATCTAGGTAATAGCCCCTGGTGTTATTATTTGGTTATGCTGATACCTCAGTGAGTATTTGTCTCTGAAAAACTAGTTTATGGGTGATATCCAGAACTACAATATGTTTCACTAACAATCATATAGTAAAATCTCATAATTTTATATGCAGTGATGTGACACACATCTTAATAGGACAATGATGTTCAGCAGCTTATGAGTTTTCAAATGATACCTACAAGGCATGCTTTGTACAAAACATATCATAATATATAAAAGTGGTGAACATGGGGTATAGAGTGTCACACTAATAAAGAAGGTAAATTCCCAGATAACAAAGCATTATAACTTTGACTCCTACAGACTGCAACAACTGTCTCTTGTGCTGAGTAGAGCTGGTGGAAAACAATTGAGAGGCACTGAGTGGTTTGACATTGGTTTTAGCATCACACAGTTTTCTTCCTAGAAATTCTTGTTACAGTGAATGGCTTTATACTCTCACCTCCTCAAGAAATTGTGCAGAGTAGCCAGCCATTCATTCAAGAGCCTTTCTCTGACTGTTAAAATGTGAACACATTGGAAGTATTACATGCGGTATTATTTCTGGAGTTATAAAAGTGTGCTAGCTACAAGAAAGGGCTACTGAACATTACCCTAAATTGAAACAAAAGTGTTCCAAGAGAGATATTGCCTCAAACAACAACTGCTGCTTCTTTCTTGTTTGTTTTTGGTGGCTTATACAAACCTTGGCATAATACAGAATGGCTCTCCCAAAAGGCCTTTACTGACTTCATGCTGAATTCAAATAATCTATTGCCCAGAGTTGTTCTATTTCCAAATGAAGATGAGTGCTCATCAGATCTTAAGGCATGGTTCTTTAATGCCTTAAAAAAAAAACACAGTTTATCATTCATCCAAAAAAGCTCACACCTGTCTAATAGATACTTCAAGATCACCAATAATTGGCACTGTGTCAGGTAGCAAACTTTGCGATAGCCCTAAGCCAAGACAGTTGCAGTCCCTGCTTTTCCACGTATCATATTGGCTGCACAGTCTGCAGCAAATGCAACTTATCCATAACTCTCCGCTACTTTAAACAAGTGAACAGATGCTTTACAGTGCCTTCAAGTTGGTGCACTTGCTAGTACAGCATGTAGGAAAATATCCATGAAAAGCTTAACATCAGTTTTTGCTTTGGCACAGACAGCTAGCAGAGAAATTTTCTGCTCTTACTGCTAGATTCATTACTATGGGCACTGATTTTATAATCAGATTAGAAATTTGGAGTTACGAGAGTGATGCCAATTAATTTATCCCACAGCATGCTGCCAATCAAGGAAGAGGTAATGTGTTTGCATGGGAAAAGCCTGAAGAAACTGCCTTAGTGCTAATGTTGGAGAGAAGGCCCTCTCTCTGGGAATTGTTAAACAACAAGGATAACAGAGGGAGAGTAAAATCCTGGCCCCATTGAAGTCAATGGCAAAATGCCCATTGACTTCAATAGGGCCAGTCACCTCACCCAGAATCTTTGGCTGGCCTTTCCCCATACAGTGGCACAAGACTACTCTGGTCACTGATTAGGAAAGGCCTTTGTTAAAGGTTCCTGAAACCAAGGATCAGAAAGATTAGCCAAAAACAGGTAAATTGTTTGTATTTATGGAGCCAGCCAAAACCAGAGCCCAGATTTACTTATTTTCTCTGAAGGACATGGAACTATAATGTTTATTCCCCTAAGTAAGTGACTATATTGTTTAATACAGCGGGAAAATGGACTCATTAAAGCATATTTCCTGAAACAGGAAAGTTTGTTTATTTTAAATTCTAAAACTGGGAAAATATGTTGGGACCAGTTTGGGAAGGTACTGGTGTATGACACTGTGAGAACAGAAGGTAGTGTTGCCCTGGCCTTTCCTGGAAGTTCTGCTCATGTCACAGCTTAGTGAGTTTGACACATTGGCACTCTTCTATAGTCTCCAATTTTAACACAAAGTGTCCTAATTGCCAAGTTCCATTCCCACATGACTGAAATGTTCCTTGCTTAAGACCAATGCAAATTCAGAATATGATCTCCCACACCCTTTGTGGCAGTAGACATACATTCTCAAGAGGGAAATTATTGACTCAAACTATTTTTCATGGTCATCTTTTTTTCAGATTGTTCTAATATTTTACAATATTCTGAAAGTCACAAAGCAGCAATGAATAAATTCATTTTTGGAAGGGCTGGGGAGGGGGAATAGGAGATCAGCTCTCTACATAAATCATTACAGGGAAGTTAAGCACTAGCATAAACTTATCTATGCTAGGTACTTATATAGCCCCTATCACTGTTGTATCTGACTGCCTTACAATCTTTAATGTATTTATTCTCACTACACCCCTGTGAGGTAGTGAAATGCTATCATCCCCATTCTGCAGATAGCAAACTGAGGTACAGAGAGACTAAGTGTCTTGCTTTAAGGTCACACACAAAGTCTGTGGCAGAGCAGTGAATTGATACCAAGCCTTGAACCCTAACCATGTGACTAAACCATCCTTCCTCTTTAACCTTAGTAGAATCTGAAGAGGAAAAAAATTTAATAATATCTCTCTAATAATAATTAATCTATTAATATATAATCTCTGCTTCTGAAAGAGTTTTGATATGACCTATCACGTCTCCTCCCATACTTCTCTTCTCTAAACTAAGCTTGCTCAGTTCTTTCAACCTTTCCTCATAGGTCAGGTTTTCTAAACCTTTCATCATTTTTGTTCTCCTCTGGACTTTCTCCAATTTGTTCACATCTTTCTTAAAATGCTGTTTCAAGAGGTTTAAACCAATCCATAACAATATTCAGTGCTTCATAGGCTAACCAACTTAAGGCCCAATTCTGCCACCATTACTCACTTTATGCATTCCTCACTCTGCACACAGTTTCATCAATTCCAAAGGGTCTGTTACATTTATAGAGTAAATTGCTACTCTGTGTCAATGAGGGTGTCAAAGTCTAGCCCTTAGCAACCATCTCCTGCCCACCTCCACTACAAAATCTGCAGTCTCTAAAGATATTTCTATGAACACTCACCAAGTATACATCAGTATCCATGGGCTGTTTGCTTGGTCACTGATACATTGCTGAGAAAGCAGTTCCTTCAGTTTCAATAATCATGGAGAAGGTAACAATTTCCCAGCCAACATATTCTGTTTTGTCTAGATTCCTATGCTGTGCCTGTCTCCATGCTATTGGAGACAAGCACTGGTATTTGACTTGATTCTTTTCTTTTAACCAAATGCTGCCATATAGATGGTTCATCAGGCTGAGAGCCAAAGGGCTATTTCAGTTCCCAGTGAAGTCAATGGAAAGACCCAAGTGGGCCCCAAATAAGTTTTGTTACACTGAGTTAGTCCACTTCAAACCTCTCTAACTTCATAATCCATAAACACTAAATGTACATTACAAAGTATGATGTTGATCTTGCAACCAAGTACACATATTAAGAACTTTACCAAAGGGAGTAGTGCCCTTTATCTCAATGGGACTACTCACCTGAGTTAATTACTCATATACACAAGTGTTTGTAGGTTCCAGCCCCACTTTGATCCTGCAAACTCTACTAGTCCATTCTTAATCATTCCATCATTGGATGAAAAGGCAATTTCATGATATTTGTATGTGTGTTGACTTGTAAATGGAAGTGTGTATTTTGCTTAGTACCAGACACTTGACAGGATGCATAGAACATATGAGTGCATACTTTTCTTTGTGCATCAAGAAATTTTAGAGGTGTAATCTGTGACATCGCAGTTTATATAATTTTATAAAAATATGCTAATGAGTGAATATAATGTAACTGGAATATGCTTCGTGCAAAAGGTCTCTTGTAAGGTATCATTACAAAGCTTATAATCTACTGAGTGTGATCATCCTATTTTTATAAATGAACCACTCTTGTATATGAAACTGGAAATATGAAATATAACTCTGAGGGCCTATTGTAATTATGCAAAGTGTGGGCCATTAATGGTGGTTTGGAATCTTGATGACTCCCATTAATCAGGACAATTGTATACAGATGGGTGTGTTTTACCTGTAAGTCTTCCTGTACATGTGTGCTGGCAAGTGGGCAATGAAGTCTTGCAGTGTCATGTGATCATGTCACCTGAACTGGAATCCATCTTTAACCTGGTGTCTTTCCGTTGAGAAGGAGGGGGTGGAAACCCAGAGAGGGACAAAGGATTCCCACCTTATGCAAAAGATATATAAAGGAGTGGAACAGAACAAAGAGGAGAGAGGAGCCATCATGAAGAATCCCCTAGTTACGACCTGAGCTGGAACAAGAGCTGTACCAGGGGAAGGAATTGTGCCCAGGTCTGGAAGGTATCCAGTCTGAGGGAAAAAATTACTGAAGCATCTCTGAGGGTGAGATTATCTGTATTCACTTTGATTAGACATAGATTTGCGCATTTTATTTTATTTTGCTTGGTGACTTACTTTGTTCTGTCTGTTACTATTTGGAACCACTTAAATCCTACTTACTGTATTTAATAAAATCACTTTTTACTTATTAATTAACTCAGAGTATGTATTAATACCTGGGGTAGCAAACAGCTGTGCATATCTCTCTATCAGTGATGTAGAGGGCAAACAATTTATGAGTTTACCCTGTGTAAGCTTTATACAGGGTAAAACGGATTTATTTGGGTTTAGACGTCATTGGGAATTGGGCATCTGAGTGTAAAAGACAAGAACACTTTAGTTAGCTGCTTTCAGGTAAACCTGCAGCTTTGGGGTAAGTAATTCAGACCCTGGGTCTTCGCTGGGGCAGATGGGAGTGTCTAGCTCAGCAGGACAGGATACTGGGGCCCCGAGCTGGCAGGGAAGGCAGGGATAGAAGTAGTCTTGGCACATCAGGTGGCAGTTCCCAGGGGGTTTCTGTGATCCAACCCATCACATAATCAAAACATTTTTTAAAAACAGATATTAATGTTGGAAATAATTGGACTGAGCTGAACAGATTTTTGGCATTACTTGCAGCCCAGTCATTGTTCAGCCTCTGTACTTGGATGAGCAATTCAGACTCCTTTGGAGTCAACCTTATTTGAATGCTTAAAAAAATAAAAACACTTCCCCATAAAGCCACACTAACATATGGTTTTCTTAATGACAGCACAAACAAATCATCCTTTCATCTTAAACAGATTTAGGAAGAAGACATGAACAAGCAATATATTTCTACAAATTATTTAGTGGTTTTGATAAATCAAAAGAGAAAAAACAAAATAAAACAACCCAACAATTATACAAGCTGCATTGAACACACTAAAATGTTTAAAATAAAACTAATCTGCTGTAGGCTGACAAATCTGGATATTACTGAAGATTATAAAGGATAGCTCATGGGAGTGCCTTGCAGTAAAGCAGTTTTTCAAAAGATTCAAGATACTGATACCCAACTTAATGATCTTTGGCTCTAGTTTCCCACTAATTTACCTTTGAACAGCCACCTTTGGTGTTATTGGATACAATGAAAGCAGGCAAGATGCAGTTAGGCTGTGTCTACACTAGGAAATATTTCCAAATATTCTCTCCGAGCTACTACTGATTCAGCTGAATTGGTGGAAATACCTGTGGAATGTCTAGTGTAGACAAGGCTCTAGACCGCTATTTTTATCACGTCAGTTAAAACTGTTTAGTGCCACTAAGACTTTTCTGCACAATAGCGTCCACCAACACCAACACTGGTGCAGCTGAATCAGTGGAAGCAGTATCTTTTGGTAAGATTCCCTGGTGTGGACAAGACCAGTGTGCTGAAAGTAGCACAGAGAGACTAAGGGTATGTCTGCGTAGCAACTAGACAACTACAGCTGGCCCATGCCAGCTAAGTAAGGCTTTGTGGGGCTCGGGCTGCAGAGCTGTTTCATTACTGTGTGGGACTTCGGGGTTTGGGCTGGAGCCTGGAGTCTAGGACCCTGCGAGGTGGGAGGGTCCCAGAGGTTTGAAAGGAAGCTGTTTTCTGACTACCGGGGTGAACACAGTAGTGTCCTAGGTGGGATTTCTGCAAATAGCATACCTGTGTGCAGTTCTGGTGTTATTTTTTTATCATTTCTGTGTCAAGGAAAATAGGTCTTGTGTACATTCTGTGAATCAAAAGAGACTAGAAGAAACTATGCTGGGCCTATGTGACTAATTTCTCTTCCATCTGGAAGATGACCCACTGCAAAGCCCCAAAATCTGCTGGCCTGCTCTGAGCAACTTGAAACCACAAAGTAGTTGAAAGACTGGTGGCTGCCGAGACCCCTCTATACACTACTGCTCCCTGCACTACAGTAGCCAAGGGAGATGAATTGGTGGCAGCAGTGCTGGAAAAGCCCAATGTAGATACGGATAGTGACTTGCTCATGGTCATGCAGTGAGTCAGTGACAGTCAGGAAAACAAACACAGTCCCTTACTCTTATCACTGGACATGCTACCTCCTGCATTTATTGAACTGAACTTTTCTCTTGGTAAAAATTTTGAACTTTACATTTCTTCCAAAGTGGCTTGAGAAAGAGAAGAATAGCCTCTCTTTCTGTCCTCTTGGACGAAAACCTGGTGTCCAGTCATGTTTACGCATGCAAACCTCTCACTGATTTCAGTGCTCCAGTGAGGATAGATACATCAGGCTCTTGAACATGTAGTGAGAAGAGTTGAAGATTGTTAATTCTGAGACTACAGTTGGCTGAAAAAATTCCCACTGAAGCAAAGATCTGATGAAAAACAAAAGAAAAAAAAACATTTTCTGTTTCTCACCAAGTTCATTTAACTCTCAACTCCCCTCAAAAATAATCATAATATGCTTTTTAATCAAAATGTTAAGAACATTTCATACAAAAATTAAAATCTGGAAAATTTATACCCACTCTACCTGAGATCATAAAGCTGCAATACAATATACCTAACTGTTAATCAAATTTTAAAGCAAAATAAACTGATTGCTCACAGATCAAATTCTTCTGGACTATATTTTGAATTAAATCTGTCTTTTGAAGAACTTATTTATATTATATCATATTAAATATTGCTGCTTCAAAGTTAGATAAGTGTCTGGTTATTAAAGCACTCTTGCCCGGTAACAATGTGCAAGAAATGGATTTCTGATTTGCTGAATGTCTCTGAAGCTACAGGGGGGCCTTAATCTCTGCAAGAACATTGCCCTCAAAGAACAGATCCAGTTCCACTAATCCAAGGACTGTTTTGGTATGTAAGTCTTTTGGACAGAGAAATGTTATTTTGAAATCTGCATATGGAAAGGAGAGACAACTACAGGGAATGGGGCTGTTGGCAGTAGTCCTAAATCCCAACAGTCTCAGGGTTGACTGTGTTGGCCAAGTGTATGTTTTCAGATCCCTGGAGGAAGTGTGTGGAGCTTTATTTCAGCCAAAATAAAGGGAGCCACAGAAGAAGCTTTTCAGGAACTTTCCCATAAGCTAGAGATGACCTGAGAACAGCCAGGTGCTGCAGTGAATTTTCACAATGACTAAATATTTGTAGTTATTGAAGGTTTTCCCCTTGCCAACTATGACTCTGATGAACAATTTCGCCTTATATGCTGTTTAGTAGTAGTGTGTTACTGATTAGAATTCTCCATTGTTTTTCTTTTCTTATGAGAAACTGAAATAACCTTATTACTAAGAATCCGGCTCAGGGTATCAGGAATAAAAATGAGTGTCTGAGAGTGTAGAAAATGATATGATATTGTCTCTTTGCTTCTCAAAGGGGGTTTCTGGAGAACCTTCTGCTTATCTCCTGTGGATTGATTTAAATCTGACCTGCTCAGTTGTTACGCTATTACTGTTAGTTGTTTAAATAGTTATTCAAAACTGTTCTTTTGTTTTTGACGAATAGTTTGAGTGCACTCATACTACATAAACTTAATGAGGACATCTGTTAACTGTATAAATAGTATGTGTGATTGATTTATGATCATTGCTTCTCTACATAAGTAACTATCTCCATTCTGTTTACAAGCGAAAGAGAAAGAGGGAGGTCTCCTTCTTACACCCATCACTTTGATACCTGAAAATGTCAGGGTCAGAGACAGTTGCTGCATACTTAAAGGACAAACATACCAAGGGAATAGGATATTTGAGCTTCAGGGATAAAATTAAAGGGGATATATACTGCCACAAAAATAATATTGTGTATGTTTCCTCAGGGCTAAGAGTTGTCTCAGTGACCCTCTGTAATGATGTAGTACATTTACAATTACTTTTTAAGACCTATCCAATAGCCAGTTATTAATCTATTTATTGTGTGCCATGTTAATTTTATATTTTTCCACTTTTTAATCAAGATGTTGTGTGATGCCAAGTCAAATGCTTTACCAAAGTCTAAGTATATTAAGTCTACACTACTACTGTTATCAACCAAACTTGTAATCTCATCAAAAAGAGATAAAATTAGTTTGGCAGGATCTATTTTTCATAAATTCATGTCAATTTGCATTAATCACATTACACTCTTTAATTCTATATTAATCATGTCCCATTTCAGCCACTCCATTATCTTGCCCAGGATGAATGTCAGGCCTATAATTACTCGGGTCATCCTGTTTACCCTTTCTAAAAACTGGAAAAACAAATTGTTACCCGATTCTTTGTTTTTACATTCTTCAGGATAAGAACTGTGTCTTCTTCTATGTTTGGAACCCATTTAGAACATGATGAGTGCCAGCACAATCTAGCTAAAATAATAAAAATAAAGCAGACACTAGATCATGGGGGAAAAGATAAAACAAGTTTTATTTTTAAGTCAAACAAAAGCTACAAACTAAGTATGTAGCTGAAACACAAAGCATTACAAAATACATTATTAAAATAAAAGTAAAACCACATTGCACATAGAAGAGAACTCATTTTTTTAACCACGAACAAACCTATTTCAATAAGAACACTCACCAACAGCCTCTCGTTTAATCAATATTTAAAAGTTATCATACCTGAACAGCTTTGCTTTCCCAGTGTTTACTTTGCCACAATGTTCCTGATGTTATATTAAAGTCATGCCAACTACTTTCATGTTACCAATACAGAGACTGTAGAAACATGTAATAAAAAAGAACCTTAATTAAAATAATATCAGGTATATCAAGGGTGTGCCTTAATTTATCAAATCAACACAAAAAGCTCCCTCTTTTTTGGTGCAGGAGGGAGATAGTTAAAGACAGAGTAACAGCTTTGCCTCTGAATTGCCTTTTTGTGAATGTTTAAAGAATTACTGTAGTGAATTTTGCAACTGTAGTGAAAGTATACAAGAGTGCAATGTCTGTGCTATGTGTGGCAATCAACAACTTTATGTTTCCCATTATAAACAGTATTAATTTGTCATCCTATGATCCATTGTAATTCTTAGACCTTATAGAGCACTTTTCATCTGTAGTTCTCAAAGAACTTTACAAAGACGGATAAATGTAACTGTCACAGTTCCCGGGCTAACTGCATCTCTCTCCTCTCCCTGGCCTGACTCAGTGGTGGGCAACCTGTGTCCCGTGGGTTGCATGTGGCCCATCAGGGTAATCCGCTGGTGGGCCATGATGAGACAGTTTGTTTACAGTGACTGTCTGCAGGCATGGCCGCCCACAGCCCCCAGTGGCTGCGGTTCACCTTTCCTGGCCACTGGGAGCTGTGGGAAGTGGTGTGTGCCTGTGGACAGTCAATGTAAACAAACTATCTCACAGCCCACCAGCGGATTACCCTGATAGGCGAACTTCAGGCTGCCCACCCCTGCTCTGACTTCACCCTATTTCACCTCTTGGATCCTCTAACCATCACCTTTCTCAGAGTGGAAGCATGCAAGTAAATATTTTAGAACTAAAATATTTCACAGAAAAATAGATGTTAAAACAATAAACAGTTGACATGCTTGCCTGTCTTTTCCTAAGGCTTACCAATTCCTGGATCTGGGGGAAGGCCCACTTCTTTAGACCCCTTCCACAGTATCTCTCAGAGTTAACCTGTCTCCCTGAACTGCTGATGATAAATGACCCTCCTCCCTCCCTGAGAAGGGCTTTTTAACTATTTTGAGTTCTCTTGATTTCTTTCTCTCGATCACTGGCAGAAAAGCTATGTTACTTACCTCTGGGGCCTAGAATTAACCCATCATTTTGGAATTGCCTCCCCAGTGTTTGTTCAGAGGTTGCTTATCTGGGCCGTCTTTAGGCCGATTCCCCCGATTCCCCGGAATCGGGCCCCATGCCTGCGCTTAAGCAGCAGCATTATCTCCTGTAAATGTAAACAAACTTGTTTGTCTTAGCGATTGGCTGAACAAGAAGTAGGACTGAGTGGACTTGTAGCCTCTGAAGTTTTACATTGTTTTGTTTTTGAGTGCAGTTATGTAACAAAAAAAAATCTACATTTGTAAGTTGCACTTTCAGGACAAAGAGATTGCACTACAATGCTTGTATCAGGTGAATTGAACTATACTATTTCTTCTGTTTATCATTTTTACAGTGCACATATTTGTAATCAAGATATACACTTTGATTTCAGTTACAACACAATACAAGATATATATGAAAATGCATAAAAATCGAAAATATTTAATAAATTTCAATTGATATTCTCTTGTTTAACAGTGCAATTAAAACTGTGATTAATCACAATTTATTTTTTTATCACGATTAATTTTTTTGAGTTAATCATATGAGTTAACTGCTATTAATCGACAGCCCTACTATTAAGTGATTAGCCCAAGGTCATATAGTGAGTCAGTCTCAGAGACATGATTAAAACCAAGGCTCCTACGCTTGGTCTCAACTTTATCCCTTGGGCCACACTGCCTCCAGCATGAACACTCCAAATCTAGTAACATCAGAAACAGATGAAAAGTTTGAGTTTTGTCTTCTTAGGGCTATTGATCAAAACAACAACTAACAGAATGTTTTCCTTCTAGAGCTGCTAATATTGTGTCTCTCTCCACCTCTACCCCTCCTGCACCCGAAACCCCTCATCTCTAGCCCCAACCCACAGCCCATACCCCCAGCTGGAGCCCTCACCCCATCCCACACCCCAACTCCCTGCCCCAGCCCCCTACCGCATCTTGAACCCCTCATTTCTGGCCCCACCCCAAAGCTTGCACCCCCAGTTAAGAGTCCTCACCTCCTCCCACCCCACCCCAGCCTGGAGCCCCCTCCTGAACCCCTCATCCCCAGCCCCACCCCACCCCAGTGAAGGTGAGTGAGGGTGGGGGAAAGAGAGCCATCGAGGGAGGGGGAACATAGTGAGCAGGGGCAGGGCCTCGGGGAAGGGGGGGGGTCAAGGTGTTTGGTTTTGGGAGGTTACAAAATTGGCACCTATCCCTGCTGCCCCCCTGTGGGACCCACTGCCCTGAGGGAGCAGAAGCCAGCGGGTGAAAACAAGGAATCCTGTACGTGTGTGATGAGCAGGGGCAGGGCTTCGGGGAAGGGGGGGGCTCAAGGTGTTTGGTTTTGGGGGGTTACAAAATTGGCACCTATCCCTGCTGCCCCCCTGTGGGACCTGCTGCCCTGAGGGAGCAGAAGCCAGCGGGTGAAAACAAGGAATCCTGTACGTGTGTGACATGGCTTGTGGGGTCCGGGCCTGCCCCCATCACTTGTTAGTGCCCTGGGCTAGCTGTGCTGGGAAATAGTGGACGGGACCACCCCGCCCCCCCAGCTGTTGGCATCCCTGCTGGAGGGGGTGGGGCGAGAGGGCATCTAACTGGGCCCAGCGCTGCCGCAGTGCTTCTATATCCTGGGAAATGTCCCAAAATCTGGGAATGTTTTTTCAAAACATTTTACTCACAAATTCCCAGGTTTTGGGACATTTCCCAGCACACAGAAGCACTGTAAAAAACTTTATCTGAGAATTTTTCATCAGTTTTGGGAAATATTTAGCGCTAGGTTGGGAAAAGTTGGCATCACGATAGAGCAGCACAGCGTTCCCGACCCCGCACAGGGTGAGGCTCGCAAAGCCCTCCACCGCCAGGAAGTCCGCTGGCCACGCCAGCCAGCAGAACTACAATCCCCACAACCCCCGGGGGCACAGGTGGTGGTGACGTCACCCCACACCCTGTCGGCCGGCGGCAAGGCCCCGCGCCGCTATTCGCGGAGCCTTCTGCGCCGGCCTCCGGCTCAGCCGAGCGGAGCGGCGGGATCATAGAGCGCGGCGTCTGGCGGTACAGAGCGGCCGGGGGGCGGAGCCGCTCCACTCCAGCCCCCCCCAGTAAACAGTCGCTAACATGGCGGCTCGGAGGCCTCGCTCCGCGTCGGGTGAGTGGGCGCGGCCGCCGCTGTGGGGAGGCCTGGCCTGGTCCCCTCGCGGGGAGCCTCGTTCCCGCCGCAGTCGGGCCCCTAGTGGGAGTTTCCCTGCCCCCTTGCCCGGCCGGGGGAGGGGCTTGGCGGGGCGGCCCGTGGTAGCGGCGGGGCGGAGGGGGGTTAGGAGGAAGCGCCGCCGCCGCCCTGTGCTGCTGGGAAGTGGCTGTCCCGGGGGTGGAAGCTGCCGGGCGGGGCTCGGGACCAGGACTCCCGGGATCCGTCATTGCTGCCACGGCGGCGTCTCTCGCGAAGTCCCTGGGGCTCAGTGTGCGGCCCCGTCGGTTCCTCGCCTGTGGGATGGGGACAGCCGGGCTGCTTGGGGGGGTCAGTGCTGCAAGGCGTATCTGTGTTTAATGCAAGGTCAGATCTTCAGCTAAAATGTGCCATCGAAATGTCAAGTAGTCAACAAAAGCCCCCAGAAATCCTAGTACAGGCAAGAAAGGAGAGAAATGAATAGACTTTGCCATTTAGGGTATTATTCAAAGCCCATTAAAGCCAAGAGATTAAATTTACAAGGTACTTTGCAGAGTTGGGGTGAGGGTGAATTAATTGCCATAGCTTTTTTCCTATTTAGGGTTGTCTGAATATGAAAGTTGTACCACCATTAGTTGGTATAGTTCTCTCTAGTGTGGACACAGTTATACTGATGTAAAAGTGCTTTATCTTGGTATATGTGTCGCTGGTCAAGAAGAGAAGTAAATTATACAAGAGTAATACATCTTTATACTAGTACAGTTGCATCCACAGTAGGGGGTGTAAAACTATAACTATTTGGGTTAAAAATAATCACACCCCTAACCATCATAATACTAGTACAAAAACTGTATCTAGACCAGGCCTAATACAAATGATCTTTATGTGATGTTTCTGTCCCCTATGTATTAAAGTGAACAGTTTGTAGTTGCAGCTACTTACCATTGGTTACTGGTAACAGGAAAGTTCAGTGCCAGCTTGTTGGAGCTGCTGTCTCTGTTATTTGAGTCACTTGCCCTCCATTTTAAGTAGTCAAGCCCATTAAATATTGATTGCAACTGATAGTAATGTGATACACACATCAAACTATGGTATTATCTTAATTTACTAGCCTGTTGACCCATATTTACCTCAAAATTTAAAAAAGGCTGAGACTGTTTTACCCAACTACTTACAGTGATTTTATTGTTTTAATTCCATAAAGCATAAATTTACTACACAATTGAGAAGTTTAGAACTAATGCTTTTATAACTTGCTTTGCACACTCACTAAAAGGAGAATCACCTATGGTAATTTTTATTTTTTTAAAGAGCACGACTGTGATGATGATTCGTATGAAGTATTGGATTTAACAGAATATGCAAGGCGTCACCATTGGTGGAATCGTGTGTTTGGCCGAAATTCTGGACCAATTGTAGAAAAGTATTCTGTAGCCACTCAGATTGTAATGGGCGGAGTGACTGGCTGGTGAGAGAGGATCACTTTTGATTATTGTGCCATGCATTTGACTGCTCTGTTCTGTATCATTCAGAATTATAAACTGTTTGAGATTGCATGGTTTCCTAATTAATAACTGTAAATTCAAGAGATAAGGAAAGAACTGGCACTAGATCACACCTCAGAAGCACTGCCTAGTGTCAGTCAGTAAAACACACCTATTATAAAAAAGAGCCCTTGCCAATTATTGCAAAAGAGCTTTGAAGACGTGACAAAACTCTTAAGATCATGTCTTTAACAAACAAATGGAAAATTATGGTGTATAATGCTAGTGTTGCTAATGAGTGGCATATTTTATTAGTTATAATACAGACATGAGGGCCTGTTTGTTTTGTTACATGTTTACTTACATGTAAAACAGATCAGAAGAAATGTGGGGCAGACTTAGTCAAGGGCCCCAAATACATTTTTTTTTAGATGAAGGTGCTTTTTTGTTTAAAAGCAAAGCCGCTTGAAATTGAACAACTTCTATAGAGTTTTTCTTACAGATAGTGAAATGTGAAGTTCTGTTATATCAGTTTAGCTAAAAAGATATTTCATCTGAGTGTTCTGTTTTAACAAAGTTTACAATCATAAGTACGAGGTATTAACTTAAGTTCTAATATTGAAACATTAATATTATATTACAACACTTTTTTAAGTTAATGAAACATATTTTTGGATTTAAACAATGCTATTATGTTTAAAATACAAACACGTGATAACCTGAAAGTAGAACGGGCTGAATGACAGTGGAATGAATCTCTGTTGTACACGCTGGATAAAGTGTAAAAACACACAAAACAGCATAAATGGTGAAAAGACCATTATTATTTTTAAATTGTTTAAATAATATGAGGTGTTTACTAATTCCCCAACTCTATTATTAGTTTCAATATGATTTTTAACCTATTTATGTCTCCCTCCAGTTTTTATAAATAATAGATAAATGTACAAAAGCCTTTGGAGTTTTTAGAAGAAAGTGTAATGGGAATTTAGTGCCAAAATCACAAGAAGTGCCTAAATGAGGAGTCTAGAAATTGAAGTACTTTTTCTATAAAACAGATGCAGTTTGTGGAGTGGTAGTGAAACCTGTTTCTGACAGGCTTAGAAAAATACTTCAGTCCTGGCATGCACAGGCCAGTGCTAGAACTGACAAGGTGGTAGACTGATCTCAGAGTCTGCCAACAAGAATGTTAAATAGAATGGAAGCTTTTCTCCACTTGAAAACAGACTAAGACCTTGTCTACATGCCAGTTTTTTGTGCTGGTTTAACTATTTTGTTTTTTGGGGGAGGGGTGTTTATTTTTTTACTGAAATAGTTAAATTGGTATAGCCCCTACTGTGGATGCAGTTATATTGGTACAAAAGTCTCTTTAACCAGTATAGCTTATTTCTCCTTCCCTACCAGAATAGATATACACCTCTACACCTGATATAACGCTGTCCTCAGGAAGCAAAAAAATCATACTGCATATAAGTGAAACCACTTTATATCGAACTTGCTTTCATCTGCCGGAGCGTGCAGCCCTGCCCCCCGCCTCCCCCCAGCGCTGCATTATATCTGAATTCGTGTTCTATCGGGTCGCGTTATATCTGAGTAGAGGTGTACCTATAAAAGGCCACTTTATACTGATATAACTGTTTGCACTAAGGAGTTTGTAATGCTTTTAACTGATTGTACCAGTTAAAGTAGTGCAATTTAATTACATTATTTTGTGTAGACAAGGCCTGAAGCCACCAATTCACTTCCCAGAGGACATCAGATAACCATTAGTTGATAACATCCCTACTGATCTAGACTTGTGCTTGATCTATATCACCAAAAAGTGTTTGTATTACATAAATCTATAATTTCTCATAATTTGCAGGTTGCAGAGTAAGAAATAGGAAAGTGAAACGTTTCTCATTTTAGGAATCCAAAATTTTAGTAGGGTTTAATATGAAAATTCTGAAAAATGGCATTGTGGGCCAGACAATCTTAACTTTATTGGAATGTTGTTTTTTTGGGTCTTCTAAGGTGTGCAGGATTTTTGTTCCAGAAAGTTGGAAAACTTGCAGCAACTGCAGTAGGTGGTGGATTTCTTCTACTTCAGGTATATAGAATTTCATATTTTAATATTTAGGGAATGTTTTATAATTGAATTATATGGAAAAAACTCAGCTACTGGCTTATACTGGGGTGGGAAGGGAAGGTGAGTTCCATATCTATGTCTTATATTAGCCTTACCGCTGCTGTGCTGGTATGTTTTTACTTAGTTTTACTTACAGTTTCTTAAAGCTATTGATCAAAATATTATAACAATCAGGAATAATCAAATGTTTTTAATAAAAATAGTTTCAAGTGAGCTGAAAGAATGAAAACGTAATGCAGAAATTGAAATACTATTTTTGAGTTGATATTGCCAGACTTAGCAAATTGATTATAAAATTGTGGTTGCAGAGATCAAGGAATGTAAGCAATCTTTATTTTCTGTTAACAGGGGGATGGAATCTCAAAGGTACTTAAGTGTCAAAGGAGTCTAATTCAGTCATAGTCTAGGTGTCTAGTTTATTGTTAGGAGTACTTGTGCACCTTAGAGATTAACAAATTTATTTGAGCATAAGATTTTGTGGGCTACAGCCCACTTCATCAAATGCATAAATGGAACATACAGTAAGAGATGATATATGTACAGAGAACAATAAAAGGTGGGAGTTGCCCTACCAACCCTAAGAGGCTAATTAAGATGAGCTATAAGATGATTTGACTGACAATTGTCTGAAATGGGCCATCTTGATTATCACTACAAAAGGTTTTCTTCCTCCTGCTGATAATAGCTTATCAGCTTTAATAGCCATTAGTGCCAGTGGGGACAACACTGAAATGGGTCAAACTGAAATGGTTCTGATAGTTTTCCAAAAAATGTGTCTGTCTCTCTCTACTGATGACCTTCTGAAATATCTAAGGGCTTGTCTACATCAGAAAGTTGCAGCGCTGGTGAGGGAGTTACAGCGCTGCAACTAGGAGGTGTACAATCTGCAGGGCATCACCAGCGCTGCAACTCCCTGTTTGCAGCGCTGTGCCGTACTCCCGTTTTGTCTCGGGTGTAGAGGATCCAGCGCTGGTGATCCAGCGCTGGTAATCAAGTATAGACACTTACCAGCGTTTTCTTGACCTCCGTGGAATAAGCAGGTATCCCAGCATCACCGAGGAAGCCTCTGGTAATCAAACTGGTCTCCTTCCCCAGCTTGCTCTCGCGTTCCCCGAACCCCGAGCAAGCAGGTCTCCTTCCCTGAGGTTTGCTGGGTGGTTCCGGGAACGCGAGAGCAAACCGCGGCGAAGCTGGTCTCCTTCCCCGGTTTGCTATCGCGTTCCCCGAACAAGCAGGTCTCCTTCCCTACGGTTTGCAGGGTGGTCCCGGGAACGCGAGAGCAAACCGCGGCGAAGCTGGTCTCCTTCCCCGGTTTGCTATCGCGTTCCCCGAACAAGCAGGTCTCCTTCCCTACGGTTTGCTGGGTGGTTCCGGGAACGCGAGAGCAAACCGCGGCGAAGCTGGTCTCCTTTCCCGGTTTGCTCTCGCGTTCCCGGAACCCCCGAGCAAGCAGGTCTCCTTCCCTGCGGTTTGCAGGGTGGTTCCGGGAACGCGAGAGCAAACCGCGGCGAAGGTGGTCTCCTTCCCCGGTTGCTATCTCTTTCCCCGACAAGCAGGTCTCCTTCCCTACGGTTTGCGGGGGTTCCGGGAACGCGAGAGCAAACCGCGGCGAAGCTGGTCTCCTTTCCCCGAACCCCCCTTGAAGCCGCCCAACAGCGCTGCAGTGTGGCCACATCTAACACCACTTGCAGCGCTGGTTGCTGTAAGTGTGGCCACTCTGCAGCGCTGGCCCTATACAGCTGTACTAATACAGCTGTAACAACCAGCGCTGCAAAAAATTTAGATGTAGACATGGCCTAAGATTGACTATTGCTGTGAGTTGTGCCTGGAACTGTGGGATATGTATCCCAAGGGCGTCGCATCTGAATGATTTAGAACCACCCACATATGGAGATGGTGCACAAATCAATCTGACTAGCATGGATACAGTGAATTGTTTGCTTAAGCAAGTGCATTACACCTCTGGATCAATTGATAATGATTCAGTTCTTTGTGTAGGCACAACCTGTGGGGTTTAGGAGTGCTCATTGCACTTCAATATTTAAATTTCGTTTGTCCAGAAGACCATAGGTTTGTGTTTCAGAATGGCTTTCCTGCTTAGCAGTACAACATTCTACCACTTGGCTAGACTTATCAATTTGTGTCATGCAAATTTTGAATTAAAAAAAAGAAACAAAAAGCTTGTAAATCACTAATGAGCCTATATATAAATGGGGAAAACAGGTTTGCTGTATCTGTTTATGTACATCTTGATTTTTTGTGTGTGTTGGCCTTTTCTGTGAAAAATATCTGATAAGGAAACTTATGAGGGGCGGATTGGACGGAGTTGAACTGTTATACCTCAGTTGTACATTTAGGTTCAGTTGTCTCCATCTTTGATTCAGATCATATTCTGATAGAAGTAAATGTCTTAGTCATTTAATTCTAGGTACTTTGCATATTAAAGATTAGTTGTAAGTTGCATGGTAATCCAATTACATTTCCATAGTCTTCAAAGTTTTTCCTTTTAAAAATCATCTGTAAATACACAGTGTAAATTCACTTGAATTCAGGAATATGCTGAATGCATTCATTGAACAGGTAGAAGGGTTTTTGGCAGGTGACTAGAAATTAACTTTTTTTAAAGTTTCGTTGAAGTTGCAAGTTTCGTTAATTCAAAATGTTGAGAAATTACAGATATCACAGGAATCCACTGGAACAAAAAGGGGGACGCGTACTAAAGTAGAGTCCTATTTGTGTAGTTTTTGAAATTCAAGAAAAACCTAACTTCTTTTTAGTGTATATTAAATGGATTTCAAGGGATCTAGTTGGAAACTAAAAACAAAATATATTATATGGTTAGTGTCTCACAGATAGCAGATAAGTCAAATTCTGAAAACAGGCTAGTTCAATTAGCAATATTGTTGTACCAATTATATTAGATCAGTAACAACCAGCAGGATCTTATTAAAAGGGACAAGACAAAGATGCCACATTTATTATGATAACAATTTATGACTAATAACTAATATCTTAATTCTTATACACACACATTATACCTAATACCTATATACACACACACACACACATCCACATTGATCAGGTGTTCTGCAGCTGCTGCATAGTTACCAGTCCTGAAGATAGCTTAAGTTCATGGCTTGATTTTGCAGCTTGGGTTCGTAGATTGTGGCAGCTAACTGGCCAGGAAAGCTGGGCAGAAGGCTGAGCTGGATCTCTGTTGGGCAGGCACCGATGTTCTTCCATGTTGGCAGCAGAATGTTACCGAGAGTCTGTCATCTCACCCTTCTTTTTTTATAGGCTTTTAGTTTGGATTCAAAGTCTATAGGTCTTGCTGTGTCATGCTGCCTCTGGCTTTAGATTGATCACCCATCAATTGCAGGCGTGACTTTCAGCCTTGGACCTGGCTTTGATCTTCCTTCTATTGTTCTGTTGTCCTTTTCTTTTTAGGGTGGATGCTTCTTACTTTGTTTAGGGCTGTTGCCTAGGTCTTCAGCCGTTGGTATTTGAACTTTATCTCATCAGGACAGGCTGGGGCTGGAGGTTGATTCCATCATTGGCCACGTCCAGACTAGGGTATTAAAATCGATTTTAGATACGCAACTTCAGCTACATGAATAACGTAGCTGAAGTCGAATTTCTAAAATCGAGGTACTCACCAGTCTAGACGGCGCGGCATCGATGTCCGCGGCTCTCCGTGTCGATTCCGGAACTCCGTTCGGGTTGATGGAGGTCCGGAATCGATGTAAGCGCGCTCGGGGATCGATACATCGCGTCCAGACTAGACGCGATATATTGATCCCCGAGCAATCGATTTTAACCCGCCGATGCCGCGGGTTAGTCTGAACATGGGCATTCATACATACCTCATTCACACATCTAAACTAAACTAATAAGATTACAGCAGGGTTTGCAAAAATGAAGGTTGGAGGAAGCTTTTACAAAATGGAGTGAGTGTTTTAAAATGGGGTTTGAATTACAATATGGAACAGTATAGGCAAGTGTAGTGAATGGTGAACAGAAGTTACATTAATAAAGTGAACAATTGAAAACAATTTCATTTATC
The DNA here is from genome assembly GCF_007399415.2 of Gopherus evgoodei. Classification (NCBI taxonomy): domain Eukaryota; kingdom Metazoa; phylum Chordata; order Testudines; family Testudinidae; genus Gopherus; species Gopherus evgoodei. The sequence continues at coordinate 156,825,149 of NC_044322.1, read as the reverse complement.
AGTTCTACAATATTACAACCGATTCTATTAAAAAGTAGTCTTGTAGGGGTGGGGATAGAGAAGGAAAATGATCCTTTAAGGAATTGGCATGGATTTTATAAGTCAAGACCTTATTTTCCTCATCAAATGTCATGGAAGTTTGATATTTTGAACAATTTAATTTGATTAATTGTGTATCTCTTTTTTTATAAAAAGATTAAATTCTCCTAATGTGGCTGATACAAAGCCAGTTCAAGTCCACTATAATAGATAGGCACTGGAAAAATAAAAATAACACAAATAATTCATTTCTCATAACAAACGGTAACAAACTTAACATCTTTCCTTTTATAGCCTTTAGATTAACTGGTTCCTTATATTAGGGAGAACTATGGAGAAACATGCCAAATCCTTAAAATGTGGTTCCCCTCTGAAAAGTGACTTTGGTGGTGGTTTTTAAAGCACCTTGTCACTTGTGAGATCTGTACTTGTGGCAGAGTGCTGGGAGCTAGTAAGTGAGCCAACACTCTGATGACTTAGGCATTAATCAGCTGATTGGCTGATCAGGCTGGGCAAGCCAATTTGTCCGCTGGTAAGAGGTCATAGGAAGGAACTGTAGAGAGGGAGTAACCAGGGCTAGCTGAGCCCAATGTGTGCAAAGATCTCAAGGAAGGGAGACCTCTGTTCCTTCCTGGCCCTTCAGGAGAGGCTAAAGTTAGAGAATCACTGTATACGATATTGTTCCATGGGACTGTATTGGTGGTGGAAGTGTAAATAAATCATGCAAAGTTGCCACTCAGCAGTGAGAGTCTGAGAGGTTCCTGGGGCATCTGAGGATATTGATGCTGCATGCCCCTTTACTTTTGTATATTAGTCATATCTGTTCAGTTTAGTGGCAAAATGTTTTTACTGCTTTTTGCTCCTGTTAGACTAAGGTCTGTGTTTGAGTCAATCTTCTGTTAGCCATTATTTAATCATAAAAAGCTTTATAGTAAGTCATTTATTCTTTCTCTTCCATATTTGGACTCATTCAATGTAGAACACCATTGATGGATACAAGTCTTCACATAAATAATTCTGTAACAAATAAAACCTTTGAAAACCATACAAGCTTCAAAAATAACACTAGGATTTACCTGGCCTATTGAGGTCTGGCTACATACTCCACTGGTGTTCCATGATAGCTATGATATTGCAAAATGATGCATGCTGGGACATCTCAATGAAGTTGGGAGAGGGCAACATGCTACCTGGGAGGTTGGGGGCGGGGGGAATAAAAAGGTGAGAATTTGTCCAATTCTTGTGTTGAATATCTGACTTGACAGTTCTGTGCACCATTTGAGAGGCATTCATCAGAACTGCCAAAGCAAATAAAATTTTTATACTGGAAACTTGCCTTTAAGCAAATGCATTAGGTCTGACAAGTTTAAATAGAAATATTTTGGGCTGGATCCTTAGCGCGTGTAAACTAGAGTAGTTCCATTGTTATATACTTCTACCTCAATATAACGCTGTCCTTGGGAGCCAAAAAATCTTACCGCATTATAGGTGAAACCGTGTTATATTGAACTGGCTTTGATCCACTGGAGTACACAGCCCTGCTTCCTCTCCCCCCCCCCCCCCGAAACACTGCTTCACCACATTATATCCAAATTCGTGTTAAATCAGGTGGCGTTATATCAAGGTAGCGGTGTGTGTGTGTGTATATATATCTGTGTGTATATACATATATATTTAATGGCACTATGTTAGTTGACACTAGCTGAGGATCTAATCCCTGGATTTTAACTCTTCAAAAGGAAGATTTACTTCTGTTTCTTTTAGTTCATTTGTTAACGCCTGTATGATAAAGTTAGCGTCTTTAAACACCTTGTTAAAGTGTACACGTGTGTGATGTGTAATGCTGCCCGTTCAGGTATCAGATTTATAAATCTGGAACAGGGTAAATGTTTAAGCATTGTCTGTCTGTTGTAAAACTAACTGAATGCTATCTAATGGTAACAAGCCCTTCCTCAGGTTGGTTGGTTGAATATGGGTGAAACTTGCTGTTGGAGAAGTTGGTTCTTTAGTGCACTCTTCCTATTTCCATCTACTTCTGGATTCTCTTTATTGTGTTCAATAACAAAGATGTGCACAGCCCATGTGAGTAACTGCAGCGAGGTAATCTAGCTAAGCAGATTCTTTTGAGTTAATGGCTTCAGCAGAAACCAGTGACTGCAAATCAAATTTGGTGTTTAAGTTCAAGACATTATGGAGGAGTTATTTGTGGCCCCATACTTAAGATTGTGAACAGGATTCCATTGTATGACTTACTCACTAGATGAATCTCAGATTTTGAGTTCATATAAAAATAGAACTTACCTATAAAGTTTTATGGATAATATATATTTTTAATGGATACATAGACTGATTTACCCAACATTTAAAAGACAATCGCGGAGCTTTGTAGTCTTGATTTTCCTTTCTTGAATAATTGTGGTGTTATCCAATTAAGAGGAATTATTTGTAGTAAGTCATTGTCCACAGTGTGATAGGTGTTCTCTACTCTTATAGGAAAATGCAGTCTCTGCAAATTTTTTAGGGCAATCTGTGGCCCTACAGCCACTTAAATGTGCATTACTTTATTCATGTGAGTAGTCCCATTGACGTCAATGCGACTGTTTGTGTGTCAAGTTACACAGCTGCTTAAGTGTTTACAGGTTCAAGGCCTAATAACAAAAATATGGGGGAAAGGGATAAAACCTTCATAGTAAAAAATGTGGGATTTTTTTTTAGCTGTCTGGGGATTGTTTTTTCAAATTAGGATGAACTTGACTGCAACTGCTCCTCTATTTGCCCATAATTAGTTGCCTAATATCTTGTGGGCATTATGGTAGAAGTGGTTCATGTTGTTATTCACTGATACTTATACCATTTATTTGGGGCTTAGTGATGTGGAGAGTGCTAGAGTCCTGTAGCATTAGGTTATTATTATGCTGAACAGTTTATAATACTAAAGACAAGAGGATGGCTCTCTATTTCTGTATGAGGTTTAGATAAGATTTCCTGAGCTTCCTGTCCTAAATTAAAATTTCAGCAGTGATGCTGAAATAAACTAAAATGAAACAAAGCTGCATTTTAGTCCTTTGATAAAAGTGCTTTCAGTTTCTATTTTGCTGCAAGTAAAGCAGTAATAAATATTGAGTATATAAATTGACCTGTTTATGTTAACCTGTAAATTAATCTCAAGCATAGTATAAAAAGTAGAAAAGGGTTGAAAGAAACGAGAATCTATTGAACCTTGCCAATTCTTTTTCAAAGTATATTTTTGATTTATTACAGAAATAATCTCTGGCATGTTAAAACACAATATCTGTAGCATCTGCAATTAAAGTACTTGAGCTTCCATTTGTCTTTCTCTAGAAAAAGAAAACGCAAAACAGTTTTCAAAATTGAGTACACACAAACATCTTGTGATTTGATTGGTTAGTGTAATTGTTCTTATTTAATATTTTTTTCATTGCCCTAGATTGCCAGTCATAGTGGGTATGTGCAAGTTGACTGGAAGAGAGTTGAAAAGGATGTAAACAAAGCAAAAAGACAGATTAAAAAACGTGCAAACAGGGCAGCACCTGAAATCAGCACCCTCATTGAAGAGGTAAGATGTTTTTAAAAAATAAATTGTTCTGAATTGTGTGCTGTTTCATTTTGGTTAAGATTACATTGATTGAGGGTTCTGGCCTTCCACTGCATTTGGTTATAGTTATGTCTGATAACTAAAATTCTAGATGGCATGTGCAAAATTTCAGGAGCATAGTCCTGCTTCTTAGGAAAGGCTTACACAATCTCACCAACAGAACATATTTCTGTGTTGTAATAAATGTTAGAAATCCTGCAGGAAAGCCCAGTACCTATTTGTTATACTAAGGTTCACTTCCAGGTGAGATTTTTTGTTCTCATGCCAGACCATGGCAATTACTTGTCTTATGCTGATCAGGCTTCAGGGATTGTCTTCATAAAATAGAGAGGTACAACAGCCATGTGGTAGTTCTAGGAATTTGTATCCTGCTGTAAGGCCACATAGTATTGTAAAATATTGGTTGCTTATGACTTTACTTGAGTAAAATAAATTTGCTTTTTGGTGGTAGTGCAGCTCAAAATTATGATTTTGAAAAAAGTTACCCTTTCCCCCATTTTGAATTAAGTGAAAACTTTTTGGAGCTGGTATTAAATCCATAGGTGTTAATAATCTTTGAGTGATCTTTGAGCTTCACATCTGGGTAACAGGAGGTGGTGCAAACGTCCATCTACAAGGCTTTACTGTCCCCTGCTATACTCTTAACCAAACAAATGCAGAAAATCTTTAAAATAATTGCTGGTGAAGTACTGTACTAAAAGTAATTAACCCTAAGTGTTTTCATATTGACTTTTTAAAATGAGGAGTGAGTTTGCCTGTGTACAAGTAACTATGGGAACTATGCTTTAGATTGCATGGAGTTGTCCACCTCATTCCTTGAACCAGTTTAGCGAATGTGCCTGTGATGTGCATAATGTTGATACACTGAAGAGAAACTACCAACACTTTTCTAGTATAGCTAAGGCCCATTTAGTTTTAGGAATAGTTTCTCGTTTGAGGACTTCCCTCTACCAACAGCATATTAGAAAAAGTGAATCTTTTTTGCCAGGAGATGTGTGGGTGCGCTTTTTTGCACACACTTGAAACACATATGTATCTAATTTTCTGACTACTTGTCTTGAAGTATGATTTTTGTTATGCTGAAGAGAGTCATAGCAATGCCCACACTGGTGTCTCTGTAGTTAAAGATGTTGGTGTTTCCAACATAACCTATATAGAATTATACCTTGGTTGCCAAATTGTTTTTATAATTTTAATTCCAGTCTGAAACTTGGTATACAGCTCTTTAAATCAGATGTAATTTAATCAGTCTTTTTTGACAGGCTGAGGAGTGGACCAGGGAGGAAGGAAGTCATGTTCAAATGGCTTTGATTTTAAAATTGTAGACTTCTCTGTTGTCTGAAATACCTAACGTTTTTGTTTTACAAAATGCCTGTTACATCATAGAAAAGATGTATATCATATTTATTTTGCATACCTGTCATGACACACAGATTATATTGTGTTGCTACTTATATCCAAACATCTGTTGATATAGTACGATGCTTTCCTGTGGTATATGATTTACAGGATTAAAGTTTACAAAAGTGTGGATCAGAAAGAAGTGACCTTGAGATTATAATTAATCTAATTACAATAATTCCCTGTGTCTGGTTAAAACTGAAATGAGTTTAGTGGTCTTACTCTAGCTCTCACATTTTTACGAAAGAAGTGTACAGTGCAGAGTTTCTGCACAGAAAAAGGCTAATATTGGCATAAGAGCATTGCTAGAAGTCAAAAGTGAGGCGCATTGTTAAAGTTTGCAGAGTCTGCGTGCACTGTACCTGACTCCAACATGTACTATATCTGCTAAACTAACAAGTTTTGAAAAATTAAGTTTATTAAAAATAGTACAAACCTCTGTTCTTGGTTAATCATGATAAAAATACTAAATGTTCCCATTAGATGTAATGCTTTTACATAGATAACTAAAAACTATTTTCTTTTTCAGTCAACAGAATTTATCAAACAGAATATAGTAGTATCCAGTGGATTTGTTGGAGGCTTTTTGTTAGGACTTGCATCTTAAGGACCTGAATTTTGTCTTCCTGATGGCATCAACCACAACAAAGAACAGTAGTAGTGATTAGTGCACTGTCTTAAAGCAAAGCAGTGTGGGTCACTGATCGCTCCAGAGCAAAGAGAATGGACTAGCCAGAGAAACTGGAAGCTTTTATGTTTTAGGCTTTTGCCTTCTGATGCTTGGCATAAGATTTGCCGAAAAACTGCAGTGTGCTCATAATAGCAGTTCTGGACAAAACTGGTTAATTTTCATCATGACTTTTTTATTCTGTGACCATTCAGAAAATAGCATTTTTAAAATGTAATTTGTGGGATATAGCTATGTTACAGTAATGTAAGAAGGAAATCTCCATTTTCAATCTGAATGTTTTCCAGTTAAATGTTGCTTTATCTTTATTTAAAAGGTATTGTCCTTCATGCTGTGGTTAATAGTGCCAATGACTAATAATGTATACAATGTGTAGCTTCAGCTGCAGGGCTGACAATCTTCCTTAGAAATCACTGCAATAATCTATAAATCCGTAATAACTTTTTACGGAAGTATTAAGTAACAAAGAATCATGAGCATATTAAAAGTGAAAATCAAACCTTGATGGGGGTCTTTCTGTACTTTATTCTATAAACTTCCTGCATCCTTTAACATTCAGGGATACGGCACAGGTATTTGCATACAAATTAGTGTATTTTACAAACTACACACATTTCATCAAATGCATGTCATACTTAAATGTGCAGATAGTTTCAATTGAAATACATGTATTTATTATGTAAATATGTACTCTTTAAACCTTTGACATTTAAAATTACATTTTTTATTTTGTAATCCAGGGAGAACAGCTCATTTAATCCACCCTGTTGGAAATCTCAAGGGCTGAAGTTTCCGTTTAACACTGAAAATGCTTAGTTGGACTTTAAAGCATGTCAGTACAGTGTAATTTGAGCAATCCAAAAGCTCTTGCCACAGTCAGTTTCAGTAGGCGATAGTTATTCACTTCACTTTTTCATGTTAACCGCTGGAACTAAACAAGCTTATATTGCTGGTGTGTTTGATCTGAGGTTTTTAGTAGAAGGTGAGTCACTTACTTTGATTTGTAGAAATGTACTCATCTAATATGTAAGTAATCAAAAACTATAAATTGGTAACAAAACAGGGATTCTCCTCCTCCATCAGCCTATTGGGAACAAATTCCCGCTCATCCCAATCTCAAATGTCTGGGAAAGCAAATGAGTCTTACAGCATGCTCCATAAGTCAGCACGCTTGGGGCTGTGTCAGACCAAAGCAGGAAGAAAGTCTAAAGGGAGGGAGGTCTACATGTGACAATGAATTTGGAACCTTCCACCCAAGCAGAGATTTAAGAAACTATTGGTCTGCTGTTACTTCTTTATCCCCAACGGATCTACCAACTTCAAGACCTGCCCTGGCCCTCAAACTCATGAACATGTGTCGCAAAGAGCAGGCAGATCCCTTCAATCAAAGGAGATGTCATATACCAATTCACCTAATTACTCTTTGCTTCCTACTATACCAACAAGCATTTCCTCACTTATTTCTTGGATTGAGTCTCTCTCATCCAGGTTCAGCCACAGTGTCTGGTTTACATATGGTGAACCAGCCCTGAACATGTAACCCATTTTCCCTTGCTAATATATTGAATGGCGCAACATATTTTTAGAATACACAGTGGGGAACCCCCCATGTGAGACAGCATGTGTGATATGTGGGCTAGGTATGCTTACTTCTGAACACAAGGGAACAAGGAAAGTAGGAAGTAAACTATGACTACATGGCAAGCTTAGAGGGCTATCTGAGCCAGAGAGACTTCAAAATGCAGAAATCTAACCAAGAGAAACCAATCACTAGAAGCATAAATTAAAGCAGGTAATATGTAAGAGGACCAAAATAGATTTTGAAGAGCAAATATATAAAGATAGAAAACAATATATTAGCTTCCCTGCTTCTGTTAGAATGAAAGAATCTTTGGGTTCTTAGTATCACTAGAGGCTAAAACAGCAGTTAAGGAGGATAAGGATGTTATTGAGACCTTAAATTATTTGTTTGTATTAATCTGCATGCCAGAGGATGTTAGGAAGATTCCTGTCCTGAACCTCCTTTCTAGTAATAAAGATGAGGTGCTGAGTGTGAGGTGTCAGAATATAAGGTGTTGGAACAAACATAATTTTAAAAAGCAGTAAGTCACAAGGCCTAGGTGGTATACAGCTGAGAGTTCTGAAAGAGCTTAAGAATCAAGTGACTGTGCAGCTACTACAAACATGCAGTCTTTTTTTTATTAATCACTATATTACAGAGAGGTTTTGAGGATAGCAAGTGTACATATATTTTTAAAAAGCTGTAGTGCAAGCCATGAAAGTGCATACAAGACAGCTTTGCATTTATATCTGGTAATGTGGTTGAAATTCTAGTTAAAAATAGAACAGCGGGCAGATAGAGATATGATAGTGTCTAACCAGCACAGTTTCAGTATCTGACTAAGCTATTAAAATTATTTGAACATGTCAAAGAAATGTCAAAAGGAGAGATGAATGACATAAGTTATTTGGGCTTCCAAATTGACCTTGGCAAGGTTCCTTGCAAGAGGCTACAACAGAAACTAATTAACAATGGAGGAGAGGCAACATACTGTCATGGGTCAAAAGCTGGCTCATGCAGGAAACTGGGTAAGAATAAATTTTATCATGGGAAAAGGTGAACAGCGGACTACATCAAGAATTTGTACTAATTTATTAATGATCTGAAATTTGCAAACCAACCTAAAGTTAGTCAAGTCCAGAGACAACTGAGGAATTTGAGAGACTAACAAGATAGGTGAATGGGCAACATGAGGTCAGATGAAGTTCAGTGCTCATACAAAGTACTGCACACTGGAGAGAAAATTTTCAACTACTCTTAGATCACATAGGATTTTAAATTAACAGTAGCAGCCAAGGAAAGGGATCTGGACGTTACTGTAGACCAGTGGTCACCAACCCATAGATCGCGATCGAGTCGTCAATCCTGGAGATTCTCCCAGTTGAATGAGATCTCTGGCTGCTAAAAGTCTTGTGGTGTGGTAGAGCTGCCGCTAAAGCAGGCTCCCTGCCTGCGCCGGCCCCACGCTGCTCCTGTAAGTGGCTACCGTGGCTCCGACAGGGAAGTGGCATGTGGTTCCACGTGCTGCCCCTCTCTGCAGGCACTGGCCTTGCAGCTTCCATTAGCTGCAGTTCCCTGTTCCTGGCCAATGGGAGCTACAGGGTCGGTGCTTGAGGCAGGAGCAGTGTGCGTAGACCCCTGCCCCCCCCACCCGCCAAGTGCCACAGGGATGTGTTGGCCCCTTCTGGGAGCAGTGTGGGGCCAGGGCAAGCAGGGTGGCTGGCTTAGCTACGCTGCACCGCTGCCCAGGAGCCACCTGAGGTTAAGTGCTGCCAAGCAGGAGCCCACAGCCCAAACCCTAGCCCTGAGCCCCTTTCCGGAGCCAGCACTCCATACTCCCTCCTGCACCCCAACACTGCCCCACCCCAGAGCCCCTTCCTGCACCCAAACTCCCTCCTACAGCTTGCACCCCTCACCCCCTCCTGCACCGCAACCCTCTGCCCTAGGCTCAGGCCGGAGCCCCCTCCCACACTGTGAACCCCTCAGCCCCAGCCCAAAGCCCATACTTCCTCTCTAGTCCTAACCCCCTACCCCAGCCCAGTGAAAGTGAGTGAGGTGGGGGAGAGCAAGCGGCAGAAGGAGGGGGTGGATGGAGTGAGTGGGGAAGGGGTGGGGTAGATCCTGGGTTGCACTTACATTCAAAAAGTGATCTTGTGCTTAAAAAGGTTGGAGACCACTGCTGTAGGCAGCTCAGTGAAGTCCTCTTAATGTGCAATTGTGGTCAGAAAAAGCAAACAGGATGGAGACTAATGTAGAAATACATTGCCATTATACAAATCAGTAGAATGCCACTATTTAGAATACAATGTGCATTTATGTCACTCCATCTCAAAAAGGATATTGCAGAATTAGAGGGGCTCCAGAGAAAGGTGACCATGATTAAGGGATGGGAAAACTCATATAAAGAGAGATTGAAAAGATTTAGGATTGTTCACCTTAGAAAGGAAACAACAACACTATATAAAAATATGTAACATAATAGATGGTCTAGAGAAGGTACATCAAGAGTTTCTGTTTTCCCTCTCATGTAACATAACAACAAAGGGATATTCAAAGAAACAAAGGACTGGTAAAGGGAAATACATTTTCACTCAGTGCATATTTGGATTGCGGAACTCATTGCTATAGGAAGTCATTGAAGCCAAGAATTCAGTGATAATCAAGGAGGGACTGGACATTTATATGAATAACAAGACTATCCCAAGTTATAATAGTTAATTCTAATACATTTTTTGGAAAAGTTCTAAAACTTCATGTTTAAAGACAGAAACTAATATCTGTCTATTAAGGATTAGGATGACACCTTAATGAGGAGCAGATTAACCCACATCTGCTTCCTGGGAGGTTTTGTGCATTTTCCTCTGTAGCATCTGATGCTGGCCACTGTTGGAAACTGGATACTGACCAGATAGACCACAGGTCTGATCCAGTAAGGCAATTCCTATATCCCTGTGTAACATATAACAAACATAATGAAGTTTTCTGCCTAGTGGGTTTTGAGACAGCTCTTTAATAAGTTGTCTATTCAATTTGTATATGTATATCTTGATAATCAACACTCTAACAGTTATTTCTAGGTAGCTAAACCAATGTCAAGCAATTTGTCATTTACACTGAGCCTAGTTCTGTTCCCATTGAATTCAATGGGAGTTTTGCTATTGAATTTTAAGGGACCAGAATTTGTCTCACTGTCTGTGGAGGCCATTTTCATGCAACATGCAAAATGCAAACCGAAAACAGCAGCACTGAAATTAAACATATAGCAGATATTCAACAGTGCAGCAGTTTTCAAGTGCATTTGTCTTAAGAATAAAGGCATAAGCATGCAGTAGTCTTTAGAAATGGAGAAACTATCAAATTAAACACAGAAGGAGAAAATGTTGCTCTTTAAACAACAGTACTTCAAGACGTTCCTTAAAGTCTATACTTTCCAGTGCTGAAAAGGAAGCATCACAAAATATATCCTAGAGACCTTTATTCACATCTAAAGATGTAGGGGGAAACTAAGCAGAAAAGTGTTTTCACTGTTGAGTGCTGTTTTTTAATTTGCAATGCTCATGTATATTTCAATGGAAGTATCTGCAGCTGGCTGATTGTGACTCAAATGTTGTGGTGATAGAGGTACACTAGCACTCCTTTCTCCTCCCCGGAAATAAGCAGAATGCTCTTTAATACGTGTGCAAGCATTTCTGCATAGGTGCAGTGTACATTTTTCAAATCCTTCATAGAAAATAGTATCAAGAAATCAGTGAATAAGTATTGGATCATGAATCCCATTTACAATAGATGCTTTGAAGAACTTCCATTTCAAGCAGAGGTTGTCTACATATGCTTGCCAGTATTGATTCAACAGAAGACAGAACCAGTGTGTCCTGTAATGATTGTTAATAAAACTTCATACTTTTTTCAAACTATACATAAATTGGAATGGGAACTTTACCCAATTTTCTCATATAGTTAAGGCACAACAAACTTTCAGTGTAGTCAAAAAAAAGTGAAGATGGTTTTATTTTGAGATTTTAAATCCTCTGCAGTGAATCAGTCCAAATGTCTTGGTGGTTAAATACTGAATATTGAAGATGCCACACTTCATCTAACCAAATTTTTACGAGAAAAACCTACATAGAATGAATCTTAAATATTAATAATGTACTCCACCTTGTGTTCCCATAGTTTTGTGTGATTGTCAAGGATAACAAATTTCTCCAGAAATTATAGCATTTTAAATTAAGGCTGTTATTTATATAGCATCAAATGTGATTATTGGTTTATAAACGTACAGGTTCCCTGTCCCACAGAATGTGCTATCTAAGACCCTGATCCTGCAGACACTTATATATGTGCTTAATTTTGAGCATCATTAGTCTTAGCCCACGTCCACACTACAGGGTAAAATCGATGTTATTAAAATCGATTTTATAAAGCAGGCTTTATAAAATCGATTTTGCGCGTCCACACTAGGGCTACTTACATCGATGTTGAGCGTCCATGTTCCCTGGCGTCCATCTTTTCCCTGAGCGTTGCACTCTGGGTACCTATCCCACAGTTCCTGCATGGGTCCCTGGCCTTTGGAATTATGGGTTACTACACCAGTGCATGATGGGGCCAAAATCCCCGTCGTGGGTGGTTCTGGGTACAGCCTCACCCCCTCCCTTCCTGTCAGCGGAACACAGTCACTTCGCGCGGTTTTTACTGGCTGCAGTGAGAAAACGCCATTTTGCAGCAAGCATGGATCCAGGAGTGCTCTTATCCTTGATCGCGAATGCTGTAAATAGTTCACGCATTCTCATGCTATCCATGCTGAACCATGAGTCAGAAATGCAAGAGAGAATGCTTGACTGCGGGGACGACAGTGATGAGGACTTGGAGAACGAGATTTCCGACACCCCGGGCCCCTGCACTTTGGAGCTCCTGACGGTTTTGGGGGAGGTTCTACCCGTTCCGCGCCGCTTTTGGGCATGGGAAACAAGCACTGACTGGTGGGACCGCATAGTCCTGCAGGTGTGGGACGATTCGCAGTGGCTGCGGAACTTTCGCATGCGTAAGAGCACTTTCTTTGAACTTTGTGACTCGCTTTCTCCTGTCCTGAAACGGCATAATACCAGGATGAGACCAGCCCTCACAGTGGAAAAGCGAGTGGCAATAGCCATCTGGAAGCTTGCAACGCCAGACAGCTACCGGTCAGTCGGTAATCAATTTGGAGTGGGAAAATCTACTGTGGGGGCTGCTGTGCTGGAAGTATCCAAAGCAATCATTAAGCTGCTGCTTCGAAAGGTTGTGACTCTGGGAAACGTGCAGGCCATTGTGGATGGCTTTGCTGCAATGGGATTCCCTAACTGTGGGGGGGCCATAGATGGAACCCATATCCCTATCTTGGCACCGGAGCACCAGGGCGCCCAGTACATAAACCGCAAGGGGTACTTTTCAATGGTGCTGCAAGCCCTGGTGGATCACAAGGGACGTTTCACCAACATCCACGTGGGATGGCCAGGAAGGGTTCATGACGCACGTGTCTTCAGAAGCACTACTCTGTTTAAACGGCTGCAGCAAGGGACCTACTTCCCTGACCAGAGAATAACAGTTGGAGATGTTGAAATGCCTATAGTTATCCTTGGGGACCCAGCCTACCCCTTGATGCCCTGGCTAATGAAGCCATACACAGGCAGCCTTGACAGTGCTCAGGAGTTGTTTAATTACAGGCTGAGCAAGTGCAGAATGGTGGTAGAATGTGCATTTGGCAGATTGAAGGGAAGATGGCGAACGCTTCTTACTCGCTCAGATCTTAGCCAAACCAATATCCCCTTTGTCATTGCTGCTTGTTGTGTGCTCCACAATCTCTGTGAGAGTAAGGGGGAGACCTTTATAGCGGGGTGGGAGGCTGAGGCAAACCACCTGGCCGCTGATTATGCGCAGCCAGACACCAGGGCAATTAGAAGATCACACCAGGATGCTGTGCGCATCAGAGAAGCCCTGAAAAGTAGCTTCCTCATGGGCCAGGGTACAGTTTGAATGCTGAGTTTCTTTTCCATTGATTACCACCCTTCCCAATGTATTCAGTCCTGCTGCTGCAAGCTGCATTCCCTGCACCCTTCCACAACTGCTTGCTTACGGTAATTAAAATAGCCGTCTGTGTCTGTGGAAAACATTGAATTCTTTATTAAAAGACAGTCACTGTAAGCAGCGCACCCTCCCTCTTGCATTTAGAACCCTGCGAATAGAATTACAGTAATAGGGTTTTTTTGGGAGAAGAATAGTAAATGGCTAGGGTTAGGGAGGGATGTAGGAAGGAAAGACACAGTCAGTTAAGGAAGCCCAGAAGTGGCTTCATGGACCAGGGAACGGTGTGATTGGTATGTTTTTTTCTCTGTTATTACCTACCTCCCCATGTCTTGACTCTGGCTGCTGCAAACGAGCTTCCCTGCACCCTTCCTTAACTGCTTGCTTATTGAAAATAAAGTTACTGGTATTTGTTAAAGAAATTGAGTTCTTTATTAAAAATCAGACCCTTTCACAAATCAATCATCATGCTTGCTGTTACAATCCTGTGCATGACATTTCATAACTCGGGGTTCTCCGGGGAAGGGAGTGAGGGAGGTTTGGAGGAAGGGGGAGGGAGGTTGGTAAGAAGAAGGCGCATCAGAGAAGACATAACAAGATTTATCATGGACCATGGTACGGTATGACTGCTTTGTTTATTTTCCCTGTATTACCCATCTTCCCATGTGTTTACTCCTGATGCTGCAAACTAGCTTCCCTGAAGCTTTGCAAAGCTGCATGCTTTATTTCTTTAACAACCCACCCTCACACTGCCTTTGCATAGCATGTCCTGAGAGTAAAGTAAGTAAATGGTGCCAAGGGAGAGGTTTGGGAGGAGTACAGGAGGGAAAGAAACATAACATTAAGGGGTTTTCAATGTAATGACAGCCTTCTGGTTGGACTGTCCACAGGGGTGTAGTTGGCTGGTGCAGATAGCCTTCCCCCACGCGTTCTTACACGCCTGGTTCTGGAAGGTGTGGGACAGGGTGAGTACTGAGGGAGGTTATACATGGGTTGCAGAGGCAACCTGAGACCACGCAGCTCTTCCAGCATATCGCGGAGTATGTCGGTCTGATCACGAAGAAGATCCAGCGTTGCTGCCCGCCAGCGCTGATCTTCCTGCCACCTGAAATCATTTTTAGCATCCCTCCTGTCTTCGCGTTGACTGGCAGCCTCCCTGTACTTTGCGACCAATTGTTTCCAGTCCCCCTGCTGAGCTCTCTCAGTACGGGTTACTGCCATAATTTCTGTGAACATCGCCTCACGCGTCCTCTTTTTTCTTAGCCTTCTTATGTGACCTCCCCGTCGGACAGGAGAAGGGAGAGGGAGGCTGGAGAAATGTGCAGCTGTGCGGGGGGGGTGGGGGTGGAAAGAGTGATAGAAGAATCATAAGAGACATTTCATAGAACAATGGATACAGTCTTTCTCAGTGAACTGCGCTATTCACCGTACCTTGAGCATGTAACTTTACCACAAGGTCGCCTTAGGATTCTTTTAATACTTATTGCTTGTGGCTGAGGACTGAGATTTCAGCTCAGCCGCAGGTCAGGGGAGCACACAGACCGTGTCCGGAGACAATGGTAAGTTATTTGGTAGTGAACCGTGCAGTGGCTTGTAGTACCCTGCACCCCCTGCTTTTATCAGGTAGCATGAACAGTAGTGAGGCAAAGCGCTTTGAGGAAAAACACTGGTTTCTTTTCTTAAGCCATGGAAAAGGTGCAGCACAGGGAAATACAAGTTCCCTCCCACAATCATCTGTGCTGCACTTTGGAGTTAGCTTTAATGCCATCTACCTAACCCCATCCCCCCTCTGCCATGGCAGTTAATAGGGATGATTCATGCTGGCCAAGTGCTAGGAGACACCACCCCGTAGGAATGAACAGCTTTCTAACAACCACCACCTGGGTCATTGTTTTAGGAAAGGTTTTTCATTTACTGGCTCAGCACAGAAGAAAGGAATGAATGGTCATCTCTGTTCCCAGACATGTTAACAGACTGTTCCAGTAACTCTAATTCCAGCTACTGCATGCAGGCACTCATGGCAAATCACCCAGTAAAAAAGGCTTGCATTCATTCAGCCTACGCTTTTAATAAAAAAAGTGCACTCACCAGAGGACAATTCCACAGCATCATTTTCTGTGCTACTGGCTTGAGAGGGCTGGCAGGGTACTTCTGTAAGGGTTAGGAAAAGATCCTGGCTGTTAGGGGGAATTGAATGCTCTGTGCTCTCTGCTGTTTCGTCCTCCTCTTGGTCCTCATCGTGATCTTCGCTGTCCTCTAAATCTTCGGCAGTGGCAGAGATCACTACCCCCACCTCTGAATCCACAGACAAGGGGGGGGGTTGTCGTTGCACAGTTCCCCAATATTGCGTTCAGCTCCTTGTAGAAGCGGCATGTTTTGGGGCCAGATCCTGACCTGCCCTTTGCTGCTTTGGTCTTCTGATACGCCTGTCTGAGCTCCTTCACTTTCACCCTGCACTGCAACGAGTCTCTGCTGTGTCCTCTCTGTCTCCTGGCATTAGAAATCTTTTCAAAGGTTTTCTCATTTCTTCTGCTGGACCTCAGTTCTGAAAGCACTGACTCTTCTCCCCATACTGCTATCAGATCCTGTAACTCCTGTGTGTTCCATGCTGGAGCTCTTTTCCTATTCTCAGGAGATTGCATTGTTATCTCTGCTGCTGAGAGCTCCACGCTGGGCAAACAGGAACTGAAGTTTCAAAGTTCCCGGGGCTTTTCCTGTTTACCTGGCCAGCAGTAGAGTTCCTTTCCCTGTGCAGAGCGGCCACTGGTGCACTATGGGATACCTCCCGGAGGCCATTAACTTCTGTTTCCGTCCACACTAGCATAAAATCGATTTTATAAAATCGATTTTGGGGTTACTCCTCTCGTTTTGATGGAGTTCCAAAATCGATTTTAGGGACCCTTAAAATCGATTTTATGCACTCTGTAGTGTGGACGGTTACAGCTTAAAATCGATTTAAAGCTCTTAAAATCGATTTAAAGCTCTAGTCTGGACCTGGCCTTACTGACTTCAATTTGACTGGTTATGTGAGTAAGGTTAAACCCATGCTAAAGAGTCTGCATGTTTGGAACTCAAATGGAAGATATTTAAATGAAGGTTAATAATAGTAAAACTTTTAAATTGGAAGTGGTAACTTGCTGGCTACACATTTTTACTCTTTCAACAATGAAGCTTGTTTCTTCACAAACTATGGTCGGTGGCCTACACGTGGTCTGTAAAGCTTTTTCATTTGGATCACAAAACCAACAGAAATGGTATCATCTACTGAGAAAAATAGAGGAATTAAGGGGATTGGAGTAATGAGTGAGCCACACTCTTACAAAGTAAGGTGTAACTGACTTTACTATTGACTAGCTGGCCTTCTGTGTTTATCGAGCTGTTAAGTATTTAACATTTTCAATTGAAGTCAACACTACTAGTATATATTATCAAGTTGCAGGTGGCGGTGTTTGGGTTGTTTTTTTTCAGTTCACTACCTCCAGTGATTCTTGAAATGAATTAACTCATCTTTCACTAGTGGGAAAGGCTGATAACATTGCAGTAGTACTGTAGAAGGCTGACGTGCATTTTGGAGTTGCCAGTTTAAAAAAATCTGAAAAAGTCCATATTGTTCCTCTTTATTCTACCTTCCATTCTTGTGTGTTCCTGAAAAAAACCAAACCAAAACAAAAAACCACTCAAGTCCATGGCTTAGTTCCCCGCACATGAAACATTCTGTAGAGGATGATGTAGTTACATTTATTTTATCCATGTGTTTTTGGTAGCTTACCTGCTCCCATGTCTTTTCAGACAAAGTCTTTCCATTAACTTCAGTGGGTACAAGATCCGGCCGTAAGTGCTTGTATTTCTGAGTATATAGAATAAAGGATCTTATGGTTAGTGTCCTCATACTCATGAGTCTCATACTGACCAGAATAAATAGGCACTGAGGGTATATTATGATGTTATAACTAGTTTAGGTCTTTGTTTTAAAAGGAGGAGTTCATTGTATAAAAGTTGAGAGTGTAAGATATCTACCAAACCCTTCTGTGATATTGAGGTTTTTTTTTCACTAGAAAAATAAATTCCTTTGCTAGAGGGCATGTGGGAATATTTGCTGTGGTTTACTTAGACTTAATGTTATAGTTATTTGTCAGATATCATTTCTGTAGAAGATGAAGAGAGCTACAGAACTAAGAGTAAAACCAGATGACTTTTTCTGTCTCCACAAAACAGTTGCAGTTCCTGTTAAATACTGAGCAAAGAAAAGTAATCTGTGTCTACAAAGTTCTTAAAAAAAAGTCACAACAAAGTTGACTTAAGATTTGCGTTTGTATGTAAGAAACACGTTTATAATATGGGGCAGCAGAGCGACTTGGTGTATGATTCCTACAGCATCATAAGTAGGCATTTTATCACCCAGGGCAAGCAAGCATATTTGCCTCCCCCTACCTTTTTTTCCCCACCCCTGCAGCTTTGCACCCTGAGCATCTGCCCCACTTGCCCTGCACTGGTTACGGCTCTGGATTCCTAAACTACGTTTAAAAGTAGTAAATTGAAGTGGGATATATACCACAAAACCCGCTATGAGGAAAGTAAGCCTATGGAAAAGCACATAGATAAATTAAAAGGGTAGACTACTGACAAAGAAGATTAAAATTGCAAATAAAAAAAGAAAAAATGACATTAAATAACCAAATGTACAAAGTTGCTAGGGGCCATCGGGATGCAGGAATAGATGGATGAGGTTGATAACGCAGAGGGCCTAAAGGAATTCTTCGCCCCAGTAATCACAGAAGCAACAGAAGGTAATATCCCAGGAACTGGGATACATTTTCCTGGGGGGAAGGAAGTGAAATATCAAAAGGTTTTACTGTTGCTCTAGAGTGGATAATAAGGCAATAAGAACTATTAAAAATTGACGAAGCACTTGGTCCAGAATGATAAATCACATCCTAGAATTCTAAAGAAAACAGACAAAATTGGAAAGCTTTTATGGAACATTTTTGCTAGCTTACTAAAAACAGGGTTATTAAATGCTGGTGAGTACTTAATGTAGTTTATACTCAGAAATGAGTGAGGGAGGATACAAATCCAGGAATTTATAGACCTGTAAGCTTGCCTTTGGTTCTACAGAAGAAACTGGAAAAGGTGATGAGTCATGACTGTATAATTTAATAAGTGACAGCATGGATACACAACAGAATATATTATTCAAACATAAGTGTCACCAGAAATGTAAATGATGCAAATAGGGTACAGTCTATCATTGTACAAAGAATTTACATGCACGATTCCTATTAACAAAAATGGGAGTTACCTATGCAAATACCTTCCTACTGATGCAAGAACAAATTTCAATGATATTAAACTGTACTGTTACTCTTCCAATAATGTCTACAGTTTAGTTGATTTCATATGGTTTTCTGTATTTATACATTTTATAGAGAAGTTTGAAGTAACACTTTTTTAGTCCTCTCTAAAATGATAAATGCACTCTGCCCCAGATAATTTGTTTCAGTAGAGTATCCTAGTTGTAGTTTATCATCAGCATTTTTAATTACAATTTTTGGACAAAAAATATGCAGCGTTCTGGATGATCTAGCTCCAGTCATCTCTCTAGGTCTAAGCTATATAAAGGTGTTTTTTTTTTTATTTTTTAACAGTATAGCTATTTCAGCTAGGAGTGTGATTTTTTTTATGAAATTAAATTGGTATAAATTCAAGTGTGGACAGGAGGGAGGGGGCAAATTGCCCCAGACCCCGAGCCCCACAGGGGTCTCCACGAGAATATAATATTCTATAGTTTTGCAACTTTTTTTATGAAAGGGGCCCCCAAAATTGCTTTGCCCCAGGCCCCCTGAATCCTCTGGGTGGCCCTGAGTGTGGATGCAGTTAAACCAGTCTAAAAGAGCATTATACTGGTATAGTTTATTCCTCTTTCCATATGGGAATAAGCCAAACCAGTATAAGCAAAAATTCTTAACCTGGGGCTCATACCCTCCCTGTCTTTATGGCTGAGAGAGAGAGAGAGAGAGGTGTAAATTAGTGGCAGGGGCATCCCAAACCTTTTTCTGTTATAATGTGGGGTCATATCTCAGAAAGTGTTGAGAGCCACTGCGCTAACTCTTTCATTGTACAATATGCTTTTTTTCCCCATTTCTGCTTCTCTCAACTCATCGTCTTCACCCCGACCAAGTGTGTTCTCAGGTGCCTGAGCTACTTGAATAAAAGTCTGTAAGCTGCTTCCATGACTCATCCCTGCTTACCAGCTGGACCTCTGCAACAGCACTTGAATTTTTTTGCTCTGATCTAAATAGAGGAGATCTGTGTTTTGTTTGTATGGCTTTAAAAAAAAAAAAGGTAAGTGAAGCTGATTCTCCCGAGGGAGTCAGAGAGCTGGTCAGGGCCAACATAGCTTAGATTGGAGCTGTCCAAGAATCACACCCATTTCTGCCAATGCACTCTAGTTCTAACCTCTAGCTAGAATGACCCAACTCCTATCTTGTACCCCTGCTGTGTATAGAACACCCAGCATCCTCAAAAAGCGGGTGGGATTGTGATTTGATGAGGTGTTTAGTCGTCTTCATTCAAGTGAATCTGAGATGATTTCTCTTGTGAGCTAAAACAGAATTTTTACCCATTTAGAAATGAACAGCGCTAGCATTTTCTTTATTTTGCTACACAACTTCTTAATTTCCCTGTTCATGTTGCCAGCTAAAGAAGACCTAGCTTCATGGATGTGGAACTACTCCTTAGCTAGCTGTTTCACATGGAATCAGAGTGGCAAAATGAGTATTGATGCCATTTGTTGTGCCATATTTTTAACCATATAGGTTGGTTTTTGGTTTGGCTTCCTGCAATACACATCAGGACTTCTTCAGAACAACAGAAGATGGTCTAATCTATCATAGTTTATGTGTTTCTAATGTGCCTATACTTAGGCATCATTTATAATAATAGTAATAAATACAAATACTTAGCTCTTACACAGCAATTTCACTTGGTATGTCTCAAAGTGCTTTACAAAAGATGTAAGTATTGTTAGCTGGAAAGGAATTTATGAAAAGATACTGGATAGGAAGACAGCTAGAAACTATGGACAGCATTCTGCTTATCTTTGGTACCTTTGCAAACAGAGCCTCGCTGGAATT
Organism: Gopherus evgoodei; assembly: GCF_007399415.2. Classification (NCBI taxonomy): domain Eukaryota; kingdom Metazoa; phylum Chordata; order Testudines; family Testudinidae; genus Gopherus; species Gopherus evgoodei. The sequence continues at coordinate 156,804,654 of NC_044322.1, read as the reverse complement.
GCATAGATTGCCAGGGAAGCAGGGAAACAAAGGGAAGGGCTAGAAGAGTATGTAGCTCCCCTAGCCAATGTCCTCAGCATGTAATAGCTGAAGAGTCAGTCCCTGGTGTGGATAGTAGGAGTACATTTATACAAGAAGATGTGGCAATATTAAACACATGCCCATAGAATACAGTGCCCAGAACAATGGTTGTAGAGCACAGAGCACAATGGGGGCTTGGCCCATGATTGGGGCTCATAGGCACTACCTTAATAATCAGTTATAAAGAGAATCAAGTTAGGGACGGCTGGGAACTTGAGCATACAATGCATGCTCCACACATCACACCTTTTCACTGCTGCCTCGGTTATGCACGAGGTGGCTATGTGGGAGTGACAGTGCTAAATGATCCTGGGTAGAACTTCAATGTTCAGCAACAACATCTGGGACAATACAGCTGTGCAATGTGAGTGCTATCCAGATGAGATCCAGAAAATGTGTGGCAGATGGTACTGGCCAAGGCTAAGCCCATGTTCTGACACCTCAAATGCCTATACTGGAAGAATGCTCTGTCCATACAGGTTGCTTTTCTTCCTGGTACCGTAGCTAACACCAGCATGTCCATGCACCGCTGATTACACTGGACTGTACCCACGCTTCCTTATACTAACATAACATCACACTTCCATTGTGGTACAAAATACCTTCTGTGTACTGGAAATGGTTGGAATCTTAAGCATGCCTGTCATTCCTGTGTAGTGGGATGGTTCATGGCTGCACCTGTGTGGTCTTGCTGACATCCTCAACCAATGTAAGCTGATGAGATCACTATGCTGCCCAGACCATGTCCTTGTGTGGTGTCAATTGCACATGTAAACAGTTATACTTCCTGGTACACTGCCTGGGAGATAGCAAGCCACATGCACTGTTGCTACTTGATGGGAGTGAAGACTATGAATTTGCAAGGGGACATTAAGTCTGAAGTCTTATGGACTAATGGACAGTGGTCTCAATTCCTATTTGCTAAGATGACCTTCAAACTACATACCAATGGCTGCTATTCTCACCTGCTCCTCAAACTGCCTGTGTCACATTGCTGAGGAATTACATACATTCATAGAGTTTAAGGCTAGAAGGGACGTTAGATCATCTAGTCCAAGGTTTCTCGAACGGGTCACTGCTTGTGTAGGGAAAGTCCCTGGCGGGCCAGACTGGTTTGTTTACCTACCCTGTCCGCAGGTCCAGCTGATCACAGCTCCCACTGGCCGCGGATCGCTGCTCCGGGCCAATGGGAGCTGCTGGAAGCGGTGCAGACCGAGGGACATGCTGTCCGCCGCTTCCAGCAGCTCCCATTGGCCCAGAGCAGCGATCCGCAGCCAGTGGGAGCCATGATCGGCCGGACCTGCGGATAGGGCAGGTAAACACACTGGCCGGCCCACCAGGGGCTTTCCCTACACAAGTGGTGACCGCTGTTTGAGAAACCCTGATCTAGTCTGACCGCCTGGATATTGCAGGTCATTAAATTTCAACCAGATTCCCCTGTATTGAGCCCAATAATTTATGTTTGACTAAAGCACAACTTGTGTTAGGCTAAATCATAGTTTCCAGAAAGGCCTCCAGTTTTTATTGGAAGACACAAAGAAATAGAGAATTCACCACTTTTCCTTTTGGCAGTTATCTCCTATGGTTAATCACACTCACTGTTAAAAAACTGTGCCTCATTTTCAATTTGAGTTTGTCTGACTTCAGCTTCCAGCTGTTTGATCTTGTTCTGCCTTTCTCTGATTAAAAAGCCCTTTGGTACTTTGTATTTTCTCCCCAGATGATATTTATTCACTGTAATCAAGTCCTCTCTCAGACTTCTTTTTGATAAGCTAATCAGATTGAGCTCTTTAAACCCTTCACTGTAAATCCTTCTCCAGCCTTTGAATCGTTTTTGTGGCTCTTTTCTGCACTCTCTCCAGCTTTTCACCATTCTTTTAGAAATGCGGACACCAGACCTGCATGCAGTACTCTAGTATAACACTTACCAGTTCTGTACAGAGAGGTAAAATCACCTTTTTACTCACTACTCCTCTGTTCATACATCCAAGGATTACATTAGCCCTTTTAGCCACAGCATCCCACTGGGAGCTCATTTTCAGTTGTTTGTCTACCATGACACCTAATCCTTTTCAGAGTCACTGCTTTCTAGGATACACTCCTTCTGTAGCTATGGCCTGCATTCCTTGTTCCTAGACTTGTAACTTTGCATTTGACTGTATTAAAAGGCTTTTTGTTTGAATGGGCCCAGCTCAGAGGCGGTAGTTCTAGCAGGACAGTGGGGGCTAATGTGCCCACAGTAGAAATATTGTGGGAGCTGTTCTCCTCCATCCCCACACAATATTTCCTCTGTAGCTGGGGAGGGTGTGCGATGGAGCAGCCCAGGCCCTGCTCCTTCTCCAGCCAAGGCTCCGTGGTGCCAGAGAAAGGGGGTGCTTGGAGGTGGGAGCTGAAGGGGGACTTGGCAGAGAAGAGGCTGCATCATTTGGGGACAGAGGGAGGGCTGTTTCCCCAGCAGGGCAGAACTCACTGACATTTGTGTAAAAGCAGCAGCTAGGGTAGAGAACTGGAGTGTCTGTAGGTCTGGGGAACCGGGGATACTATTCTGCCGCAGACACCCTCACTTCCTCTGCCTGCTGTGTCTCTGTGAGGCCAAGGTGAGTGCCCGCTCACCACTACTAAAGCCCTGGCAGTGCCTGAGCTCCCTCTGCACCCCGGGCTCCTTAGCATACCCACCCCCAGCTCCAAATCTCAGCCCTCCCATTGCCTCTGGCTCAGTTTACCAAGTGATCCTGATTGTTCTGTATTATTGTTATTTATCATTCAGCTGATCTTTTTGTCACCTGCAAATTTTATCAAATGCGATTTTGTATTTACTCCCAGATCATTGATGAAAGTGTTGGAAGAGTTTTGAGCCTAATTCTGATCCCTGTAGAACCCCACTAGAAATACCCCCATTCCATGATGATTATCCATTGACAACTTCTTTTTGAGATCCATCAGTTAGCCAGTTCTTAATCCATTTAATGTATGCTCCATTAATATTGTATAGTGCTAATGAATGTCATGTGGTACATAAATTGCAAAGTTGGTGTTTTCTGAGTGAAACTTGCACATACATATTTCCGTAAAGGGATTTGCCAAAGGCCCTGATGTACAGTCTCTGTTATTCCAGCTCTTTTCCTGGGCTATCTTTCAGGACCCACCGGACCTGCCCCACTGTGCACTTTGCGGGTAGAGCATGTGGAGCTGCAGTCCTCAGGGTTGGATATGTTGAGTCCAATCTGGCTATTTCATTTCTTGCTCACGAATGCCTACGTATCATTACGTTAGTGCTGTAAATATAGGTCCTCAGCCATGACGTGAATATTGGCCAACTTAATGCCATTAAATGGAGCAAAAGGTAAATGAAATCTCTAAATTAATTTGTTCAGACTCAGAAGATACACAGTCACTTTTACTTCATATTCCTTTGCCAAACTAGTCCCTTTAATGGTAATATCAGTGGTGTGAATTGATCTCCCTTACTCAATAAACAAAACACTACAACGATAGAACTAAAAGCCTGCAATTTTTTGCTTCCTTTCGAAAGGTGACAAACCTCTCTCACAAATCCATGGAAATAGTGCCAACTTAATTTTGGGCTTTAGCAAATCAGACAGATTTCCATTTCTGTGATAAACGTTTTATTTTTCCAAACAGAAAAACACACCCAAGTTTTTTGCAGACATGTTTTTGAAGAGAGAAGAAGAGACAATCTCAGGCACAGAAATGAGCGGCCTGATCTACAAGAATAACATGAGTCCAAAAAGGTATGTCAGAAGCAACAACATTGGTTCCTGGTGGGTGAGGTAATGCTGTCATAAACAAATAGCTAAGGGTTAATGTCTCTTTCACCTGAAACACCTGACCAGAGAACCAATCAGGAAACCGGATTTTTTCAACTTTGGGTGGAGGGAAGTTTGTGTCTGAGTCTTTTGTCTGTCTGCCTGTTTCCTCTGAGCTTTGGAGAAGTAGTTCTATTTTCTAGTCTTCTGTTTCTAAGTGTAAGGACAAAGAGATCAGATAGTAAGTTCTATGGTTTCTTTTCTTTGGTATTTGCATGAATATAAGTGCTGGAAATGCTTTGATTTGTATTCTTTTTGAATAAGGCTGTTTATTCAATATTCTTTTAAGCAATTGACCCTGTGTTGTATCATCTTAATACAGAGAGAACATTTGTATTTTTTCTTTCTTTTTTATATAAAGCTTTCTTTTAAGACCTGTTGGAGTTTTTCTTTACTTCAGGGAAATTGAGTCTGTACTCACCAGGGAATTGGTGGGAGGAAGAAATCAAGGGGAGAGCTGTGGGTTGGATTGCTAGCCTGATTTGGCATTTCCTCTGGGTGAAGAGGAAAGTGCTTGTGTTCCAGGATTGGGAACGGAGAGGGGGAATCACTCTGCGTAGTTTCACAGAGCTTGTGTCTGGGTATCTCTCCAGGAGCATCTGGAGGGGGGAAGGGAAAAAGGATTATTTCCCTTTGTTGTGAGACTCAAGGGATTTGGGTCTTGGGTCCCCAGGGAAGGTTTTTCAGTGGGACCAGAGTGCCCCAAAACACTCTAATTTTTTGGGTGGTGGCAGCAGTACCAGGTCCAAGCTGGTAACTAAGCTTGGAGGTTTGCATGCTAACCCCCATATTTTGGACGCTAAGGTCCAGAATCTGGGAATAAGGTTATAACATGGTGTAGCAGCGGCGGGATATAGACAGAATCCAGAAGCCAGTAGGAATATTATATTTTTCTTTTCTCTGCTAAGGGCTTTTTAGCAGAGAGAAACAGTTTGGTTTTAAAAGGGAACCAGAGAGAATTTTTTTTTTCTGCTCTCTAGCAGTTTGTGGTTTGCATATTAAGCGAGAAGACTGTTAAGGGTCTTTTGTCATGCAATAGCCCTCCCATTAGGAGGCAAGTATCAGCACTTATATGCATGCAAATAAAGTGGTTTTTCTGGTTTCCCTTCATTGAACATTAGCTAGAGAGAAAAGGAAAAAAGCACTGTTGCTAGGCAGACTTCAGGAGGCAACAGAGAGCCTGCAGTTCAGAAAATAAACACCGGAGGGCACCCCAACACAAGAAAACAGGAACCATGACTTCTAAGGCAAAGATTGACGCCGAAGAACAAATCAAAGACGCTGAACACAGGCGACAGATGGAGATGAAAGAAAAGGAAGAAAGCCTCAAACTGGCAGCCTTCCAAAGAGAACAGGCAGCCCAAGAGGCAGCACACAAAAGAAAACTAGAAGAAGAAGAGGTGGCCCACCGAAGGAAGCAAGCAGAAGAAGAGTTGGCCCACCGCCGAGAAATGGAAAAGCACCAAAAAGAAATGGAAAAGCACCAAAAAGAAATGGAAAAACAACAAAAAGAGAATGAAGAGAAGGAAAAACAGAGAAAACATGAACTGGAGATGGCAAAAGCTGGGCTGCATGTGCCAGCCAACCCTAACAACCCGGCGCCAATTATTGCTCCCCAGCACAGGAAATTTCCCACCTACAAGGCAGGTGATGACACCGAGGCCTTCTTGGAAAATTTTGAAAGAGCCTGTCTTGGGTACAGCATCCCCGAAGACCAGTACATGGTGGAATTAAGGCCACAACTCAGTGGACCTTTAGCAGAGGTGGCAGCTGAAATGCCCAAGCCGCAAATGAATGACTATAAACTTTTTCAAACCAAGGCCAGATACAGGATGGGGATAACCCCAGATCATGCCCGTCGGCGCTTCAGAACCCAAAAATGGAAACCAGAGGTGTCATTTCCCAAACACGCCTACTACATTGCAAAAAACTATGAGGCCTGGTTAACAGGAAACAACATTCAAACCTTGGAAGAAGTGAACCTCCTCATACAAATGGAGCAGTTCTTGGATGGTGTTCCTGAAGACATCACACGGTACATACAAGATAGAAATCCCAAAACTATCGCTGAGGCGGGGGAGATTGGAGCCAAATGGATGGAACTGGCAGAAAGCAAAAAAGCTACTGTCAAGGGGAACGATTACCCCAGGGGGCACACAGACCATAAACCCTACAACCGAGGACAGCCAAAGACCCTCCATACCACCCAAGTAAAGCCACAGATACCCTACTCTTCAACCTCACCAGTCTCCAGTAACTCACCTCGGCCCAGTGACCCATCAGATGGAAGATGCTTTAAGTGTAATGAACTGGGACATATCAAGGCCAACTGTCCCAAGAACACCATGCGAGTGCAATTCATTACACCACCATCACCCCAAAGATCCCCAGGCCCAGATGCCTCTCAAATACCCTTGGAGCGAAGGGAAAATTTGAGAGTGGGCGGAAAGAAGGTTACTGCATGGAGAGACACGGGGGCACAAGTGTCAGCTATCCACCAATCCTTCGTTGACCCCAAATTCATCAACCCAAAGGCCAAAGTTACCATTTACCCCTTCATGTCACAAGCTGTAGACTTGCCTACAGCTGAACTGCCTGTCCAGTACAAAGGCTGGTCAGGAATGTGGACTTTTGCAGTCTATGACAATTATCCTATCCCCATGCTACTGGGGGAAGACTTGGCCAACCAGGTGAGGCGGGCCAAGAGAGTGGGAATGGTTACCCGTAGCCAAACCAGGCAAGCTTCCAGACCCATTCCTGTTCCTGAGCCGTCCACAGAAGCCCCGTCTGTGTTACCAGAGACCCAGACAGAGGCAGTGGACCCGGATTCCATGCCTACCACTGAAACAGCCACAGCATCTCCAGTCCCAGGCCCGGAACTGGAACAGCAACCAGCACCAGCAAGTGCAACCACATCTTCAAACTCAACGCCAGAGGGCGCCAGCAAGCCAGAACTGGCAGAAGCAAAAGACAGCCATACCCAAAAGGCTCAGCCAGAGCCTGAAATACCCTCAGGTGCACCAGCGGAGAGCGGTTCACCAGCAACGGAAACAACCCCATCACCTACATCGCTTCCAGAGGGACCAAGCCCAAGTCCACAGTCTGAGGAAAAACTGGTGACCCCAGCCTCAAGGGAACAGTTCCAGGCTGAGCAGGAAGCAGATGACAGCCTTCAGAAAGCGTGGGCGGCGGCACGGAGCACCCCACCGCCTCTCAGCTCTTCAAATCGATCCCGGTTTGTTATAGACCAAGGACTTTTATACAAGGAAATTCTTTCTGGTGGACACCGGGAAGAATGGCAGCCGCAAAAACAGTTGGTGGTTCCAACTAAGTACCGGGAGAAGCTCTTAAGCTTAGCCCATGATCATCCCAGTGGCCATGCTGGGGTGAACAGAACCAAGGACCGGTTGGGGAAGTCCTTCCACTGGGAGGGGATGGGCAAGGATGTTGCCAAGTATGTCCGGTCTTGTGAGGTATGCCAAAAAGTGGGTAAGCCTCAAGACCAGGTCAAGGCCCCTCTCCAGCCACTCCCCATAATTGAGGTCCCATTTCAGCGAGTAGCTGTGGATATTCTGGGCCCTTTCCCAAAAAAGACGCCCAGAGGAAAGCAGTACGTACTGACTTTAGTGGACTTTGCTACCCGATGGCCAGAAGCAGTAGCTCTAGGCAACACCAGGGCTAACACTGTGTGCCTGGCCCTAACAGACATCTTTGCCAGGGTAGGTTGGCCCTCTGACATCCTTACAGATTCAGGGTCTAATTTCCTGGCAGGGACCATGGAAAAACTGTGGGAAACTCATGGGGTGAATCACTTGGTTGCCACCCCGTACCACCATCAAACCAATGGCCTGGTGGAAAGGTTCAATGGAACTTTGGGGGCCATGATAAGAAAATTCATCAACGAATTCTCCAATAATTGGGACCTAGTGTTGCAGCAGTTGCTGTTTGCCTACAGGGCTGTACCACATCCCAGTTTAGGGTTTTCACCATTTGAACTTGTGTATGGTCACGAGGTTAAGGGGCCATTACAGTTGGTGAAGCAGCAATGGGAGGGGTTTACGCCTTCTCCAGGAACTAACATTCTGGACTTTGTAAGCAACCTACAAAGCACCCTCCGACACTCTTTAGCCCTTGCTAGAGAGAACCTAAAGGATGCTCAAGAAGAGCAAAAGGCCTGGTATGACAGACATGCCAGAGAACGTTCCTTCAAGGTAGGAGACCAGGTTATGGTCTTGAAGGCGCAACAGGCCCATAAGATGGAAGCATCATGGGAAGGGCCATTCACGGTCCAAGAGCGCCTGGGAGCTGTAAACTACCTCATAGCATTTCCCAATTCCTCACTAAAGCCTAAAGTGTACCATGTTAATTCTCTCAAGCCTTTCTATTCCAGAGACTTACAGGTTTGTCAGTTTACAGTCCAGGGAGATGATGCTGAGTGGCCTGACGGTGTCTACTACGACGGGAAAAAAGACGGTGGCGTGGAAGAGGTGAACCTCTCAACCACCCTGGAACGTCTGCAGCGGCAACAAATCAAGGAGCTGTGCACTAGCTTCGCCCCATTGTTCTCAGCCACCCCAGGACGGACTGAACGGGCATACCACTCCATTGATACAGGTAATGCTCACCCAATCAGAACCCCACCCTACCGGGTGTCTCCTCATGCCCAAGCTGCTATAGAACGGGAGATCCAGAACATGCTACAGATGGGTATAATCCGCCCATCTACCAGTGCATGGGCATCTCCAGTGGTTCTGGTACCCAAACCAGATGGGGAAATACGCTTCTGCGTGGACTACCGTAAGCTAAATGCTGTAACTCGTCCGGACAACTATCCAATGCCACGTACTGATGAGCTATTGGAAAAGTTGGGACGTGCCCAGTTCATCTCTACCATAGACTTAACCAAGGGGTACTGGCAAGTACCGCTAGATGAACCTGCCAAGGAGAGGTCAGCATTCGTCACCCATACGGGGGTGTATGAATTCAATGTCCTTCCTTTCGGCCTTCGAAATGCACCCGCCACCTTCCAGAGGCTGGTAGATGGTCTACTAGCTGGACTGGGAGAATTTGCAGTTGCCTACCTCGATGATGTGGCCATTTTTTCAGACTCCTGGCCCGAACACCTACTCCACCTGGAAAAGGTCTTTGAGCGCATCAGGCAGGCAGGACTAACTGTTAAGGCCAAAAAGTGTCAAATAGGCCAAAACAGAGTGACTTACCTGGGGCACCAGGTGGGTCGAGGAACCATAAACCCCCTACAGGCCAAGGTGGATGCTATCCAAAAGTGGCCTGTCCCAAGGTCAAAGAAACAGGTCCAATCCTTCTTAGGCTTGGCCGGATACTACAGGCGATTTGTACCACACTACAGCCAAATCGCTGCCCCATTGACCGACCTGACCAAAAAAACCCAGCCAAATGCCGTTAAGTGGACTAATGAGTGTCAAGAGGCCTTTACCCAGCTTAAGGCGATGCTCATGTCTGACCCTGTGCTCAGGGCCCCGGACTTTAACAAGCCATTCCTAGTAACCACAGATGCATCTGAGCGTGGTATAGGAGCAGTGCTCATGCAGGAAGCAACAGATCACAACTTCCATCCTGTCGTGTTTCTCAGCAAGAAACTGTCTGAGAGAGAAAATCACTGGTCAGTCAGTGAAAAGGAATGCTATGCCATTGTGTACGCCCTGGAAAAGCTACGCCCATATGTTTGGGGACGGCGGTTCCAACTACAAACTGACCATGCTGCACTAAAGTGGCTTCATACTGCCAAGGGGAACAACAAGAAACTTCTTCGTTGGAGTTTAGCTCTCCAAGATTTTGATTTTGAAATTCAACACATCACAGGAGCTTCTAACAAAGTTGCTGATGCACTCTCCCGTGAGAGTTTCCCAGAATCCAGTAGTTAAAAAGTGTTCTTAAAATGTAAAAGTCTGTTACTTATATACTTAGTAGTATATGTAAAGGTGCATGTGTTGTATAAGCCGCAAATGAATGACTATAAACTTTTTCAAACCAAGGCCAGATACAGGATGGGGATAACCCCAGATCATGCCCGTCGGCGCTTCAGAACCCAAAAATGGAAACCAGAGGTGTCATTTCCCAAACACGCCTACTACATTGCAAAAAACTATGAGGCCTGGTTAACAGGAAACAACATTCAAACCTTGGAAGAAGTGAACCTCCTCATACAAATGGAGCAGTTCTTGGATGGTGTTCCTGAAGACATCACACGGTACATACAAGATAGAAATCCCAAAACTATCGCTGAGGCGGGGGAGATTGGAGCCAAATGGATGGAACTGGCAGAAAGCAAAAAAGCTACTGTCAAGGGGAACGATTACCCCAGGGGGCACACAGACCATAAACCCTACAACCGAGGACAGCCAAAGACCCTCCATACCACCCAAGTAAAGCCACAGATACCCTACTCTTCAACCTCACCAGTCTCCAGTAACTCACCTCGGCCCAGTGACCCATCAGATGGAAGATGCTTTAAGTGTAATGAACTGGGACATATCAAGGCCAACTGTCCCAAGAACACCATGCGAGTGCAATTCATTACACCACCATCACCCCAAAGATCCCCAGGCCCAGATGCCTCTCAAATACCCTTGGAGCGAAGGGAAAATTTGAGAGTGGGCGGAAAGAAGGTTACTGCGTGGAGAGACACGGGGGCACAAGTGTCAGCTATCCACCAATCCTTCGTTGACCCCAAATTCATCAACCCAAAGGCCAAAGTTACCATTTACCCCTTCATGTCACAAGCTGTAGACTTGCCTACAGCTGAACTGCCTGTCCAGTACAAAGGCTGGTCAGGAATGTGGACTTTTGCAGTCTATGACAATTATCCTATCCCCATGCTACTGGGGGAAGACTTGGCCAACCAGGTGAGGCGGGCCAAGAGAGTGGGAATGGTTACCCGTAGCCAAACCAGGCAAGCTTCCAGACCCATTCCTGTTCCTGAGCCGTCCACAGAAGCCCCGTCTGTGTTACCAGAGACCCAGACAGAGGCAGTGGACCCGGATTCCATGCCTACCACTGAAACAGCCACAGCATCTCCAGTCCCAGGCCCGGAACTGGAACAGCAACCAGCACCAGCAAGTGCAACCACATCTTCAAACTCAACGCCAGAGGGCGCCAGCAAGCCAGAACTGGCAGAAGCAAAAGACAGCCATACCCAAAAGGCTCAGCCAGAGCCTGAAATACCCTCAGGTGCACCAGCGGAGAGCGGTTCACCAGCAACGGAAACAACCCCATCACCTACATCGCTTCCAGAGGGACCAAGCCCAAGTCCACAGTCTGAGGAAAAACTGGTGACCCCAGCCTCAAGGGAACAGTTCCAGGCTGAGCAGGAAGCAGATGACAGCCTTCAGAAAGCGTGGGCGGCGGCACGGAGCACCCCACCGCCTCTCAGCTCTTCAAATCGATCCCGGTTTGTTATAGACCAAGGACTTTTATACAAGGAAATTCTTTCTGGTGGACACCGGGAAGAATGGCAGCCGCAAAAACAGTTGGTGGTTCCAACTAAGTACCGGGAGAAGCTCTTAAGCTTAGCCCATGTTCACCCCAGTGTAAGGTTATAACAAATGCTGAGTAATGGAGTAACTGCTCAAGACTATATCTCAGTGTGTTTTGATCTCCTTGATCATCCATATTGCTTCTCCTAATCTCTAAATAACCTTATTGGAGATGGAAAATCTATTGCCTTAATATCCAAGATTACCTAATGTAGCCTTCTTTGACTCAGCAAAAAATCACATAGGCTGCTACAAGAGGCAAAAGTCAATTAAATGCTCCAAATATTTTTTTTGGAACCAAACTGCAGACCTTTATCTCATTAGAAGGATTTACAGATTATACAAGGCATGGATAAATGAAGTATCAGTTTAATGTCTGACATGTCTCCTGTCAAAAGATTAAAATCTGCATTTGCAGAGGGATGGTGATGATAATCAAATAGGTATTTTCTGTCTCTTCCTTTTATGAAAATAATCAAAGCGATCTTGCGTCCAACTAAAACAAGAGGGAAACTATATGGAAGAGTTACCCTGAGGAGAGAAAGACCTAACAAGTGCTCTCAGAAGATTGATACAAATCCATTAATGCTATACATTTTCACTGACTGCAGTGTGATATTTAAACAAACAAAAATCCCATATTGCTTATCAAAATCTGCAAAAGTGTCCTAAGCCAAATCATTTATTTTAAATAAAGTTTAATTTCAGAAAGCCCGACGCTGTATTACAATGCCTCCCTTTCATCCTCCAAAGTAACCACAGAAACATAAGTTTAATATTTAAAATTAAAAGAAAAATTCTTAGGCCAAACTAATAGAATCTATCTATCATTGCCCCTTTGGTCTGAGTGGTCAGGTTGTTTCCATTAGAATATGAAATTCATGACATGAGTCAGGTATATTCCTGGTGTAAAGTTGTATATTTACAACAAAAATGTACACAGAGCCTGTTTTCCTGAACACGGTAGAAACAAACAACAGCAGGCCGTTTTCTTGCTCAGAAATCCCCAAGTCTGCTACTCCAATGAATTCTGCACTCAAGAAGCCCTGTCTCTCTGCTTCCTCTCAGCATCATGCTAACAAATCCCTCTTATGGCTTTTTTCTGTCTCCAACACAAACAAGCCTGCCACTGATATTGTAGCCCTTGCATGTGCAACCAGGGAAACCTCTCAGTTCACATAACTTAGCTCTGCCCTGCCATGCAGTCTATTGCCTTTGAAGACAAGTGACAGTCCCGACCAAAACTGACCAAGCACTACAGACAAGGGCAAATCGTGCTGAGAAGTGGCTTCCAGGAAATTGTGCTCAGCATTACACCAGTTTTCCACAACCGGTTGATACAATGTTAAACATGACATCCCTATGTTAAGACTGCACAATTTTCTTTAACATTGTGCTAGCTAACACAACTCCTCAAGGCCATGTTCTGACACAACCTAATTTTCTAGTGGAGATAATCTTTCATGGTGCAATAAGAGAGAAGTAACCTTAAAAATAAATAGGAAAATATGATTGTAGAACTACAGAAATTGGCAGAGGGGCCCTTTGCAGGACTGGTATCTGCAACTACTTTAAATTGAATTTTTTAAGCTGTCTTTGTTTTGGCTGACAGGGTCCCTTTAAAACTAAGCAGGTCATGTAGCTAAACTAAGCAAGAGCTGGTCTTCTGTATGAATTGCTGTGAGTCATGTTTGTACTCACAGGGAATAGTGTAATGCGTTAATTGAATCTTCTCACTGATTTAATTTTCAATTGACAAGTAAATAGATCTGGTTTAAAAAAATTAACATAGAAAAAGAAACTGTCAGTAATACTTTGATGATAAATTTCTCTGGTGCACATTTTCCCCTCTTTCTCAGATCAACAAAAATTGCAAGGGCTTAAAATGTGCAGCATTCTCTTTTCAATGAAGGTTACCACGTTTCATTGCATTAATTTGATGGCTCAGTATTTTGGCACTTTTTTCCAGAGAGATTTTCTTCACATCTTTATATAAAGCTGTGTGTTTCCCGGAATTTTAACACTTAATAGAACTACTAGTCATTTTCATAACCCTGACCCAAGCCCCAATACAGAACGTACAAGTAATGCAAAATTGTTAGATAAGCCCAGTTTGAGAGCAACATGACTATATCTTAGAGGTCAATGCTCCCATTCACTTACAGGAGCAGAAGGAACTGGAACCTCTTGATGTCTATCCAGGGGTGTGGAAGGTGGAGTGTTATGTTCTTCTAATTCCCCAGACTACACAGGAACTCCTCTCTTCCTTCTTGGGCTTTGGACTCCACTGCTCAGGTGGGGGAACACCAAAGGTAGGAAGGGGTTGTGACTGTGGGCCCTTCTGTACAATGACATCATTCCTCTACCCCAGTTGCATGGGGCCAAGCAGCACAAGCTCTCATTGACTGAGTCAGCATTAACACGTGTCGACTCTTGTTCCACATTGGAAAACTTAATGTGAGGGGGAATTCCAGGAGCAGGGATGATATGGAGAGCCTCTAGACACAGAGTTTCTTAGGCCTGGTCTACACTACACGTTTATACCGATTTTAGCAGAGTTAAGCCGATTTAACGCTGCACTAGTCCACACAACGAGGCCCTTTATATTGATATAAAGGGCTCTTTAAACCAGTTTCTGTACTCTTCCCTGACGAGAGGAGTAGTGCTGAAATCGGTATTACCATATTGCATTAGGGTTAGTGTGGCCGCAAATCGAAAGAATTGGCCTCCAGGTGGTATCCCACAGTGCACCACTGTGACCGCTCTGGACAGCAATCTGAACTTGGATGCACTGGCCAGGTAGACAGGAAAAGCCCTACCAACTTTTGAATTTCATTTCCTGTTTGGTCAGCGTGGAGAGCTCACCAGCACAGGTGACCATGCAGTCTCCTGAGAATCGAAAAAGAGCTCCAGCATGGACAGCACGGGAGGTACTGGATCTGATCGCTATATGGGGAGAGGATTCCGTGCTAACAGAACTCCGTTCCAAAAGACGAAATGAAAAAACATTTGAAAAAATTTCCAAGGCCATGGTGGAGAGAGTCCACAGCAGGGACTCAGTGCAGTGCAGAGTGAAAGTGAAGGAGCTCAGACAAGCCTACCAGAAAACCAAAGAAGCAAATGGAAGGTCCGGGGCAGGACTGAAAACATGCCACTTCTACGCTGAGCTGCATGCAATTTTAGGGGGGTCCGCCACCACTACCCCACCCTGGTGTGTGGATTCCGAGGCGGGGTTAGTAATCTCAGCCATGCCTGAGGATTCTGCAGATGGGGAAGATGAGGAGGAGGAAGAGGAGGACAAGCTTGCGGACAACACACAGCACTCCGTTCTCCCCAGCAGCCAGGAGCTTTTTCTCACCCAGATGGAATTACCCTCCCAGCCCTTCCAAGCCACTGGCCCAGATAATGAAGCCATGGAAGCGACCTCTGGTGAGTGTACCTTTGTAAATATAAAACATGGTTTAAAAGCAAACGTTTTTTAATGATTGATTTGCCCTGAGGACTTGGGATGCATTAGCGGCCAGTACAGTTATTGGAAAAGTTTGTTAACATGTCTGGGGATGGAGCGGAAATCCTCCAGGGACATCTCCATGAAGCGCTCCTGGAGGTACTCCAAAAGCCTTTGCAGAAGGTTTCTGGGCAGGGCAGCCTTATTCCGTCCACCATGGTAGGACTCTTGACCACGCCATGCATGTAGCAAGTAATCTGGTATCATTGCATGACAAAGCCTAGCTGCGTATGGTCCCGGTGATTGCTGGCATTCAAGCAACATCCGTTCTTTATCTCGCTGTGTTATCCTCAGGAGAGTGATATTGTTCATGGTAACCTGGTTGAAATTCAGGAATTTAATTAAGGGGACAGAGATGGCCACTCCTACTGGGCTGTTTGCCTGTTGCTTAAAAGAAATCCTTCCTTGCAGGTAGCCAAGCAGGGCGAGGAGAGCGGGGTGGGGGAATGGCGCTGAATTTTTTCGCGTTTGGCTAGCAGGGATCTTCCCTGCTACCAGCCACGCGGTAGGTGGGGAAGGGGGGTGATTAGCAGTGATCTTCCATGATACCAGCCACGCAGTGGGAGGAGGGGTAAATCGATCATCCCAGAGAATTGGATGGGGGGTGGTTTCTGCTGCTGCATGTTAACAGGAAAGAAGCAGCACTGAAGGGGCTTTACTTGGTATTTGGGAAAGGATAGCGCTGTGTATATGAAGGCTGCAGAAGCCGAAAGACAATGGCTTACTATGGACGCATGCAAGCTGAATACTGCTGCCCGGACCTGCGTCTGTGAGATCTCTAACACCAGAGCCGCAGGCACTCAATATTAAGATGCAAAATGCGACCTTGTAGTGAAATCACATGTGCTATGTAAGGTGAATAGTGTTGTTCACCGTGAAAAAGTATAAGCATTGTTCTGTAAAATGTATCTTTTTAAATACTTCTCTCCCTTTTTCCCTCCCTCATGCAGCTGCAAATTTTTCGAGCCTCCCTACTCCATCCTGAAGGCTATCTCAGATAAGGCAGAGGAAAAAAAAGACGTGAGACGAAATGTTCTCGGAAATCATGGAAGTAACCTGCAATGAAAGAGATCATCTGAATGACTGGAAGGACGTGGTATCAAATTACAGGAAAGGTGCCAGTGAACGTGAGGACAGGAGGGACACTCGAGATGAGAGTGGCACCAGGAAGATATGCGGTGGCGGGATGCAACGCTGGGGCTGCTGCATGATCAAACTGACATCCTCTGACGTCTGGTGGAGCTTCAGGAACAGCAGCAGGGTCACAGAATGCCGCTGCAGCCCCTGTGTAACCACCCTCACCACTCACCATGTTCCATGTCTTCCTCACCCAGACACGTAAGAACGCGTGGGGGAAGGCTTTGTGCACCCGCCCTCTCCACCTCCGTGGACAGCCCAACCAAAAGGCTGTCATTACTTTGAAATATTTTTAGTGGCCTTTTCCTTCCCTCCTATTCTCCTCCCAAACCACACCCGGGATACCTTGTTAGTTCTCTCCCTCTTTTTATAATGACTTTTAAATAAAGAATACATGATTTTTAAACGATAATGACTTTATTTCCTTAAGCAAGCTGTAATCGAAGGGGGAGGGTGGGTTGCTTACAGGGAATGAGTCAATCAAGGGGCGGGTTCATCAAGGGGAAACAAACACAACAGTCACACTGTACACTGGCCTGTGATGAAACTCGTTTTCAAAGCTTCTCTGATGCACACCGCTTCATGGTGTGCTCTTCTAATCGCCCTAGTGTCTGGCTGCACGTAATCAGTGGCCAGGTGATTTGTCTCAGCCTCCCACCCCGCCATAAAGGTCTCCCCCTTACTCTTACTCACAGAGATTGTGGAGCACACAGCAAGAAGCAATAACAATGGGGACATTAGTTTGGCTGAGGTCTGAGCGAGTCAGTAATGTGCGCCAGTGCGCCTTTAAATGGCCAAATGCACATTCTACCACCATTCTGCACTTGCTCAGCCTGTAGTTGAACAGCTCCTGACTACTGTCCAGGCTGTCTGTGTATGGCTTCATGAGCCATGGCATCCAGGGGTAGGCTGGGTCACCCAGGATAACTATAGGCATTTCAACATCCCCAACTGTTATTTTCTGATCTGGGAAGTAATTCCCTTGCTACAGCCATTTAAACAGAGTAATGTTCCTGAAGACGTGAGCGTCATGAAACCTTCCTGGCCATCCCACGTGGATGTTGGTGAAATGTCCCTTGTGATCCACCAGTGCTTGCAGCACCATTGAAAAGTACCCCTTGCGGTTTATGTACTGGGTGCCCTGGTGCTCCGGTGCCAAGATAGGGATATGGGTTCCATCTATCGCCCCACCACAGTTAGGGAATCTCATTGCAGCAAAGTCATCCACTATGACCTGCACGTTTCCCAGAGTCACAACCTTTCGTAGCATGAGCTTAATGATTGCTTTGGCTACTTGCATCACAGCAGCCCCCACAGTAGATTTTCCCACTCCAAATTGATTCTTGACTGACCGGTAGCTGTCTGGTGTTGCAAGCTTCCAGAGGGCTATTGCCACTCGCTTCTCAACTGTGAGGGCTGCTCTCATCTTGGTATTCTGGCGTTTCAGGGCAGGGGAAAGCAAGTCACAAAGTTCCACAAAAGTGCCCTTACGCATGCGAAAGTTTCGCAGCCACTGCGAATCATCCCAAACCTGCAAAACTGTGCGGTCCCACCAGTCTGTGCTGGTTTCCCTGGCCCAAAATCGGCATTCAATGGCTAGAACCTAGCTCATTACCAGCAGGATCTCCAAAGCGCAGGGGACCGCGGTTTGAGAGAATTCTGTGTCCATGTCCTCATCACTTTCGTCGCCGCTCTGCCGTAGCCACCTCCTCCTTGCCTGGCTTTGCACGTCCTCATTCAGCATAGACTGCACGAGAATGCGTGGTGTTTACAACGTCCACGATTGCGGTCTTCATCTGAGCAGGGTCCATGCTTGCTGTGCTATGGCATTTGCACAGTTCACCCAGGAAAGAAGGCATGAAACGGTTGTCTGCTGCTTTCACGGAGGGAGGGGTGAGGCTGTACCCAGAACCACCTGCGACAATGTTTTTTGCCCCATCAGGCACTGGGATCTCAACCCAGAATTCCAAGGGGCGGGGAAGACTGCGGGAACTATGGGATAGCTACGGGATAGCTACCCACAGTGCAACGCGCTGGAAATCGATGCTAGCCTTGGTACATGGATGCACACCACCGAATTAATGTGCTTAGTGTGGCCGTGTGCACTCGACTTTATACAATCTGTTTTACAAAACCGGTTTATGTAAAATCGGAATAATCCCGTAGTGTAGACATACCCTTAGAAGCCCAACAGCCAAGGAGCCTTAGGAAGCAGGAGTGAGCGCAGAGGAACAGAGCTTCTGTGCAGAGGACCTTGGCTTCTGGTGGTACCTTGGAAATCTGTAAGCTGCTGAGCTACTGCCATTTCAAACCTTCCCCACTCCCTGCAATAGAAGAATTATGAGGAAACACTGCACGTATCAGCTCATGGAGCTCCCAGTGCTCTACTTGAATTATTTCCAGGTAAGGAAGCATGATGTCCAATCTGCTTTTGTTTCAAACAGGTTATTTTATTTCATTGGGACACTCAATCTAAAAAACCTTCCCTTATTTAATCATAATCTTATTTGTGTCTATAATGTCCCTTTAGAAATTTGAGACGGAGGGCCCTGATTCTCCACTATAGTCGAACTGCAAATGGATACAGGAGAGTGGTGATGATAGGGAGCCAGTTGCTGCTCCGTGACCCTTAGCTGCCCAACTACAGTGGAAGTTAAAGTAGCCCACCCCAACTCTAACATCTGCTGCTGGTAATAGAACTTAAAACAGTGAAGGATCAGGCTTAATGGAGCTTTGCTCCATCACACCTTCTTCTGTGTACGTTCTGTCTATGACCTATCCATGTAACATGCCTGACATACCCCATGCCTTGCCTTGCAACAGAAGGGAGTGTGTGAGGGGGAGAGAGACAGCTGGCATAGGAGGTGGCAGAGTGATCTCTGCTGTCTTTCCACAGACAGAGGAAGTTCCCCTATGCAAGGGAACTCTTCACTGGCTATCTTTAGCCATTTTAAGATGGCTTTTTGGTTTGTTGTTGCAAGGTTGCTCAGCTGTGTTGGCCTAGTAGTAATACATTTTATTTTATTGTATTTTATTTTAGAAAAAAGCATAGTCTGTCATTGGCTTGGGAAAAACACACATATAAAGAATGACACAGGCTTTGTAAGCAGATATAAGGGGATAAACTAGCACAATAGGCCAAACTGGGGGCCTTCCAACCTGGACAGCATCTCTTTAACTTTCCATAGAACAGTGTATAATGACAAATCTGCTATAATTTGTCATTATAATACTGCCCCTTCTCCTCAGGTTCTATATGCCATTATGGATGGAGCGCCCATGACTTTCATGGAGTTGTTCTGGGGTGACTTTTCTATGTGTATGTAACCAAACTTCTGTCATGTATTATTATTTCAAAAATCCCTTTAATTAGAAATATTAATAATTTACCTCATAATAGCAGAGAATGGCCTCTGTGCCGTGTTTCTCTTTAT
The DNA here is from genome assembly GCF_007399415.2 of Gopherus evgoodei. NCBI lineage: Eukaryota > Metazoa > Chordata > Testudines > Testudinidae > Gopherus > Gopherus evgoodei. The sequence goes on along the minus strand of NC_044322.1, from coordinate 156,785,153 downwards.
GTGGACACGTAACATTCAACTCTGGAATGAATTGTCGTTGCTCACCTCATTGTTTTCCTTTGAATAGCGGACTTTCAAAACAAAATGTTCATAAATGTATGAGGTAATAATAACAATCTTTTACTACACACAGTTGATATTTTACTAATCTGTATGCACTAAGTTACGGTAAGTTACACAAGACAGACAAATGTAATGGTTGATTGTAATAGTTTACTGCTATAGCTACCAGGTATCCCACATCTCTACATTTCCTAATGTACTACTAGCACCAAGCATGCACAGAGCAAAATCAGCATGCTCTTATCTTTCTCTTAAGGACAGCAGCTTCACTATTTATTTAAAAGAAGAGCCAGAAGTGAAGGACTCATCTTGATTGCCTTTTTCCCATCCCACTTGTATAGATACAAAACTAAAGTAAATCTCTTCCATAGGAAGCAGATTGGTACAAAGTACATGCTTTCATCATATATAGAGATGAAGGACTAGACGGGGGTACACCTCAGGCAGTCTAGGACTGTATTCCCAATAGAGCTTGAGCATGCATTTATTTGCAGACACCATATGGCTTTATCATTTGTTAATAGGCATTCATATGAATAGCTCCTCATTGTTATCGGAAGAAGATGGACCCCAGGTGAATAGAACATTGATATTTGTGTAATCATTGCAGTGGTTAATCACAGCATAAGCATGAGCAGCAGACTTGGCTGGATAGACACAAAAATGTCCTCTTCGATGATGACATTGAAAGGTGGTTTGTTGGCTTCTAGATGGTAAACTGAGGGTCATTGAAGAGCTAATTCGGGCTGTAGCCCACAAAAGCTTATGCTCAAATAGATTTGTTAGTCTCTAAGGTGCCACAAGGACTCCTGTTCTTTTTGCGGATACAGACTAACGCGGCTGCTACTCTGAAAAATATCAAACTAGTTTCTGAAAAATGCAATAGAACAGTTGCAGTTAGAATCAGCATTAATGAATGCAGATTCCTCCTCCACACTTCTAAAAACCTCCCTAGGGTGAGTTCTTGAGATACCTGGGAGCATGGCTTTGTGCCTGATCTACAAAATTTGATTCTGGATTCAAACTTCCCCAAAGATTGGTGGTATTTAGATCTGGTGTTTTAGTATGGCTCATTATAAAGATGGAGCCATAAGTAAAGTTAGGGTCTGGATGTGAACTGACACAAAGTTTAGATGGTCTTTGGATCTGGAGTTTTGATTTGAGCCAATTTTTGTTGAATTAGGAATGCCTTATTGCAAAATTTACAGTCATTTCAATTCAGCTCTTAATGATGTTATCTATCACAAGGAATCTCATATAATATGAATAAAATAGATGCAGAGGCTATGTACACCTCTACTTCTACTTGCTGTGTGCTGAGCTTGTGTTTGTCAGTCTGTTTGGTTTGTTTGTTTGTTTGAAGGACCGTGTGCTGTAGCTGGCAGTTGGAGGTGGAGCTACTAGGAAGGTTTGAAAGCTAGAAGCCTCTGGTAATTGGCTGAACCTTAACCAGTGGGCGGGGCATTCACTCAGGCCAGGGCTTTATAAAGCTGCGCACAAGCGACCAGGGAGCTTAGCGAAGAGGAGCTGCTAACAGGGAGTTTTGCAAGGGAGTTTGGAAGGGGAGTAGGAAGGGGCGGGTCCCTTGTCGGTCTCATCTGTGACCCATTGGTCCCCTGAACCCATAACCTGAGCCACATCAAAAATCTTTCTGTTTACAGCAGAGAGGAGCGGACAGGGAACTGTAGACGGGAATTTGCGAGAGTTTGACAGAGGGAAGCTTACAATGGTGAGGAGGACCCGCAACACCTGTGCCAGCACTGCTTCTGTCTCCTCCACCTGCGCCTGTAGCCAGACAGAGCACCAAAGCATGGATGCTTTTACCCAGATTCTGGTGTGGGCTTGCAAAGACTGTAATTTGCAATTTCCACTTAGTGATATCCAGGCTGGGGGTGGCATCCAATGTGAAAGGTGCCTGCTGGTGGAATCTCTCAGGCAGCAGGTGGGAGAGCTACAGGAGGAGGTGGCCAGGCTGAGGAACATCTATGTCCATGAGCAATTCCTGGACAGTATTCATGTGGAGACAGCTGATGGTGCTGTCCCAGTTGACAGGACTACCGACACACCAGTGGAAGAGGAGATGCCTCAGGGTGTATCTGACACACCAGTGGAGGAGGAGGCTCAGGGTGGACATAGCCAGCTGGTTACTTCTAGCAGCAGGCAGTGCTCCACCGCTGCTGCGAACCCTCCTGTTGTGGTAAAAGATAACTGTTATGCTCTTCTTGATACAGGAGAGAAGAAATCACCCCCAACAATGAAGGGGGTGAAGCCTCGTACCCCTAAGGCTGGGAGGTCTGCTGCCACCACTGATAAGAAACGTAGGGTAGTGGTGGTTGGAGACTCTCTGCTGAGGGGGACGGAGACACCCATCTGTCGCCCTGACCGTTCATCCCGGGAGGTATGCTGCCTGCCAGGGGCCCGTATCCGAGATGTTACAGAGGCTTTGTCGAGAATTATCCGGCCTTCTGACTACTATCCCATGCTACTCATCCATGTGGGCACAAATGATACTGCGAGGTGTGACGCTGAGCAGATCAAGAGTGACTACAGGGCTCTGGGAGTACGGGTTAAGGAGTTTGGAGCGCAGGTGGTATTCTCTTCGATTCTTCCTGTTGAAGGTAGGGGTCCGGGCAGAAACAGATGCATCGTGGAGGTGAATGCCTGGCTGCGAAGATGGTGTCGCCAGGAGGGCTTTGGCTTCCTCGACCACGGGATGCTATTTGAGGAAGGACTGCTAGGAACAGATGGCCTTCACCTTTCGAAGCGGGGGAAGGCCTTATTTGCGCACAGACTGGCTAACCTAGTAAGGAGGGCTTTAAACTAGGTTCGACGGGGACAGGTGAGCAAAGCCCACAGGTAAGTGGGGAACAAGACCTGGGAGATGGGTTGGAAACAGGAGGGAGCACAGGCTATAATGGCAGAGAGGAAGGAGGGTCAGGGCGAAGCTGGGAGGCAAGATCAAACCAGTATCTTAGATGCCTTTATACAAATGCAAGAAGTATGGGTAATAAGCAGGAAGAACTGGAAGTGCTAATAAATAAATACAACTATGACATTATTGGCATTACTGAAACTTGGTGGGATAATACACATGACTGGAATGTTGGTGTGGATGGGTATAGTTTGCTCAGGAAGGATAGACAGGGGAAAAAGGGAGGAGGTGTTGCCTTATATATTAAAAATGTACACACTTGGACTGAGGTGGAGATGGACATAGGAGACGGAAGGGTGGAGAGTCTCTGGGTTAGGCTAAAAGGGGTAAAAAACACAGGTGATGTCGTGCTGGGAGTCTACTACAGGCCACCTAATCAGGCGGAAGAGGTGGATGAGGCTTTTTTCAAACAACTAACAAAATCATCCAAAGCCCAAGATTTGGTGGTGATGGGGGACTTCAACTATCCAGATATATGTTGGGAAAATAACACCGCTGGGCACAGACTATCCAATAAGTTCCTGGACTGCATTGCAGACAACTTTTTATTTCAGAAAATTGATAAAGCTACTAGGGGGGAAGTTGTTCTAGACTTGATTTTAACCAACAGGGAGGAACTTGTTGAGAATTTAAAAGTAGAAGGAAGCTTGGGTGAAAGTGATCATGAAATCATAGAATTTGCAATTCTAAGGAAGGGTAGAAAGGAGTACAGCAGAATAGAGACAATGGATTTCAGGAAGGCGGATTTTGGTAAGCTCAGAGAGCTGATAGGCAAGGTCCCATGGGAATTAAGACTGAGGGGAAAAACAACTGAGGAAAGTTGGCAGTTTTTCAAAGGGACGCTATTAAGGGCCCAGAAGCAAGTTATTCCGATGGTTAGGAAAGATAGAAAATGTGGCAAAAGACCACCTTGGCTTACCCTTGAGATCTTGCGTGACCTACAAAATAAAAAGGCGGCATATAAAAAATGGAAACTAGGTCAGATCACGAAGGATGAATATAGGCAAATAACACAGGAATGCAGAGGCAAGATCAGAAAAGCAAAGGCACAAAATGAACTCAAACTAGCTATGGGAATAAAGGGAAACAAGAAGACTTTTTATCAATACATTAGAAGTAAGAGGAAGACTAAGGACAGGGTAGGCCCACTGCTCAATGAGGAGGGGATAACAGTAACGGGAGACTCGGAAATGGCAGAGATGCTTAATGACTTCTTTGTTTCGGACTTCACTGAGAAGTCTGAAGGAATGTCTAGTATAGTGAATGCTTACGGGAAGAGGGTAGGTTTAGAAGAGAAAATAAGGAAAGAGCAAGTAAAAAAGCACTTAGAAAAGTTAGATGCCTGCAAGTCACCAGGGCCTGATGAAATGCATCCTAGAATACTCAAGGAGTTAATAGAGGAGGTATCTGAGCCTCTAGCTATTATCTTTGGGAAATCATGGGAGACGGGGGAGATTCCAGAAGACTGGAAGGGGGCAAATATAGTGCCCATCTATAAAAAGGGAAATAAAAACAACCCAGGAAACTACAGACCAGTTAGTTTAACTTCTGTGCCAGGGAAGATAATGGAGCAGGTAATCAAAGAAATCATCTGCAAACACTTGGAAGGTGATAAGGTGATAGGGAATAGCCAGCATGGATTTGTAAAGAACAAATCGTGTCAAACTAATCTGATAACGTTCTTTGATAGGATAACGAGCCTTGTGGATGAGGGAGAAGCGGTGGATGTGATATACCTAGACTTTAGTAAGGCATTTGATACAGTTTCGCATGATATTCTTATAGATAAGCTAGGAAAGTACAATTTAGATGGGGCTACTATAAGGTGGGTGCATAACTGGCTGGATAACCGTACTCAGAGAGTAGTTGTTAATGGCTCCCAATCCTGCTGGAAAGGTATAACAAGTGGGGTTCCGCAGGGGTCTGTTTTGGGACCGGTTCTGTTCAATATCTTCATCAACGATTTAGATGTTGGCATAGAAAGTACGCTTATTAAGTTTGCAGATGATACCAAACTGGGAGGGATTGCAACTGCTCTGGAGGACAGGGTCAAAATTCAAAATGATCTGGACAAATTGGAGAAATGGTCTGAGGTAAACAGGATGAAGTTCAATAAAGATAAATGCAAAGTGCTCCACTTAGGAAGGAACAATCAGTTTCACACATACAGAATGGGAAGAGACTGTCTAGGAAGGAGTATGGCAGAAAGAGATCTAGGCGTCCTAGTGGACCACAAGCTTAATATGAGTGAACAGTGTGATACTCTTGCAAAAAAAGCAAACGTGATTCTGGGATGCATTAACAGGTGTGTTGTAAACAAGACACGAGAAGTCATTCTTCCGCTTTACTCTGCGCTGGTTAGGCCTCAACTGGAGTATTGTGTCCAGTTCTGGGCACCGCATTTCAAGAAAGATGTGGAGAAATTGGAGAGGGTCCAGAGAAGAGCAACAAGAATGATTAAAGGTCTTGAGAACATGACCTATGAAGGAAGGCTGAAGGAATTGGGTTTATTTAGTTTGGAAAAGAGAAGACTGAGAGGGGACATGATAGCAGTTTTCAGGTATCTAAAAGGGTGTCATCAGGAGGAGGGAGAAAACTTGTTCACCTTAGCCTCCAATGATAGAACAAGAAGCAATGGGCTTAAACTGCAGCAAGGGAGATTTAGGTTGGACATTAGGAAAAAGTTCCTAACTGTCAGGGTAGTTAAACACTGGAATAGATTGCCTAGGGAAGTTGTGGAATCTCCATCGCTGGAGATATTTAAGAGTAGGTTAGATAAATGTCTATTAGGGATGGTTTAGACAGTATTTGGTCCTGCCATGAGGGCAGGGGACTGGACTCTATGACCTCTCGAGGTCCCTTCCAGTCCTAGAGTCTATGAGTCTATGAGACCCGATATAACATGAATTTGGATAGAATGCGGTAAAGCAGTGCTCCGGGGAGGGGGGCGTGCACTCCAGTGAATCAAAGCAAGTTCGTTATAACGCAGTTTCACCTATAATGCGGTAAGATTTTTTGGCTTCTGAGGACAGCGTTATATCAAGGTAGAGGTGTAATAGGAAACATCCAACAAATATGTCATAGTTTACAGTTCTTTTACTCTGCCTCAGTATAGAAGTCTGTCATTGTTAAATGAAAGACTAATTTCAGAAGTCACTGTAATTTTTTCCTGTATAATGCTCTGTCTGTTCATCAAGTTAATTTACAATAGGAAGAAAAAAAGCAGAAATTTAAAGCCTTCCATTTTTCTAAAATTGAATTGTGGCTGCTGTATAGATTAAACCCGTGATGTGCTGCACCTTTAAACTATTTAAACTCCACCACCCCTCTCCTCTGTGAAGCCTACAGACAGTAACCCAACTCAATAACATTAATGTCACCTACCCATAAGACTAAACAGATCTGAAACCAAAACAAATATAATGCTAAGGCAAAACCATCATTTAGGTCTCCCAGTGCAGTTTATGTTGACCATCTAGTTAGATAATAAGCACATTGGGCTATTTTGTGGATTAGAAATATTGAATGGCTGTCTATTCAGTGACCACTATCTATCCAGTGCACTAAATGAGGTAGAAGTCCTGTGGATAAGTAGTATGTGATCATGTAATTAAAGACTATTCATAATACATACCCACAAGAGGGCACATGTAGCCTTAATTCTGGAATTTCCTAAATTTTGAGAGCTTCACTTTGCAACTTTAACATTCTTGCAATGTCATTTTTTGGGAAGTAATATGAAAATGATAATACCATGAGGTATCATGCTAGGGCCAATGTTGTTTAACTGTTGTTGTCTAGAAAAAGGAGGGAGCAATGAGGTGTCAAAATCTGCAGATGACACCAAATTATTTAGGTTACTCAAATCCAGAGAAGACAGAGGAATTCCAGAAAGCTCTAACCAATTTAAGCGAGTAGACAACACAATAGCTAAAGTATGTCAGTGTTGATAAATGCCAAGTAATGTACATTTGAGGGAATAATCTGAACTGCCAAAAACATTGCTAGTTCCTAAATTAACTGTAGCTAGTCAGGAAAACGACCTGAATATCATTGTGGACAGCTCAGTGAAAACCAGTGGTCAAAAAAAGCAAAGCAGCTGTTAGGACACATAAGGAATATGATGGAAAATAACACTGAAAATATTAGAATATCATTATAATTTTATGTATGCAGTGTTGTTGTAAACTGTGTTGGTCCTAGGCTATTAGGGAGACAAGGTGGGTGAGGTAATTTCTGTATTGGACCAACTTTTGTTGGTGAGACAGACAAGTTTTCAAACTTACACAGGTTCTCTTCAGGTCCAGAAGTTGGCCCAATAAGAGATATTACCTCAGCCACATTATAATTTCATGGTAAGCATAGTATAGTGTGTTCAGTTCTGGTCACCCTACCTTTACAAGGATATGATATGTAGAGGTGATTCAGAAAGAGGAAATGAGAGTGACCATAGGTGTGTAAGAACATCCAGAGATGGAATGTTTAATTAAGAGAAGAGATGAATACAAGGAGTATACAAAATAATTAATTGTCTACAGAAAGTAGGTCACATTTTTTTTCTCATCATGCAAGAACAAAGGGACATTTCATGAAACTGAAAGGCAACATATTTCAAAATGACAGGAGGAAATACTTTTCCAAGCAACACACAATTAACGTATGGAGCTCATTGCCACAAGATATCAGTGAGGCCAAGAGCTTAGCGGAATTCAAAAAAGGACTGGACATTTATATGCATGATGAGACATCTAGATTTACATTAGTGAAGATTACACTTTAAAAATCCAAAAGATTGGAAGAAACAAAAACCCTCCTGCTTCAGAACCTAACCTAACTTTTAAATGAGTGGATTAGGAAGAAATTTTACCTACTGTGGCAAAACATCTCTGCCTCCTCTGGTGGTGGGGGCCTGGAGTTTGATGGGAGGACAGTGTTGTGGAAGGGACTGAACCGTCTTACTTGGGAGATGTGACAGACCTGCAGGAAGGGGCCCCTTTGTTTGGAAAATCTATAAGGAAGATTTCTCCACTACCTCCAAAAAACCTCAAACAGTATTAAGTTAGCACTTTCCCTATCCTATCACCTATAATATCAATAACAGTTACCTTAATTTTTCCACTTCCTTCCCTCATGTCCAAACAGTTTTAAATTCTGTATCAAGAATATTCAGCATCCCTAAGGTTAATCTGATTTGATCTTGTCTTATTCCATATATTTAGACATCTTTATCGGGCACTACAACTTGAAACAGATGTCCCAGATACATTATAGAACAACAAAATTACATGTAAATGTAAAAATTAACTTGTAATAACTTGACTTAATGCCTGGGCTTGAGGATCAGCATGATCCTGGCCTCCTCATCCACATAAAAATTATTCAGCCACAAAAGGCCCTTGAGCATAACATGACATTTACATCATCTATCTGTATTTCTTGTTTATTTCTCATAAATTTCCTTTGGTAATAACTTGATAGCTGAGAAACATTCTGCAGCATCCAAATACAGTACACGATTATTCCATATTTTATACAACACATGTTAAAGTAATTAATTTTCCCAGGCAAATGTCATACCATTTAGTTCATAGTTAAGAGCCAAATATTTGTGCACTCATTTGTTAGAAAGATATGCATAAGCACAGAACACTTTAGTTCCATTGTACTGAACAAGTGTAATTTAAAGAGACACTGTCACGCTTGTTAAGTTCTTAACTTTCACATTAGTTGTCGTTCCAGTTAATTGCAATTCCCTTAAGGATTCTGCCCAGTTTTATTTTTTTATTTAAAAAAAAATATCCTTGCTACAGCATTTAACATGAAAAAACACCACCAAAAGACTAGGCCTTCTATATTGTGGAGTGCACTGCAGGCAGTCTGATATTTATGTCCTATGGTGCCAGAAGGACATGTTTTATTTTAACCCTCTCTTGCCTTTTTATTGACACGATCTTGAGCCTGTCCCATTTTTGGTTTGGAACCATAGCAATTAAGACCCTGTAGGTGACTCATAAAAGCAACTGCATTTAATAAGAATTTGAACAGAATTGCAAGTTGGAGAAAGAAACTTCTTTAATTTTTCCCCCCTCCCCACTTCCCCCCCCAACAATAACAACTCTGGAGCAGCAATTCACAAGACAATACCCTCCATCAATGAAATGCAAGTTAGCAGCATTACATCATCATAACAATCTCCCATTGGCGCATCATGCTCTGAGGGCATGAAACCATTTCTGGCAGTTTCTCATAGCTGTTTATTTCCAAATGAACCCTTTTAGACATACTACACCCTATAATACAAAAGACACTCACAGCGTTATATTTAAATTGGAACTGAACAAACCAGTTCAGTGAACTGAAGAGTAGAAATACACCTGAGCAACTACAAATTCTCTCACTTGACAAGATTGGATTTCCTGAACAAAACCAGAAATTTCCATTGAAAGTTCCAGTTCAGCAATTCTAACCTGCATAGCCTCTCCTATTTCCTGCATGGCCACTTTTTCTTCAGCATGCTCAATGTGCTTCCAACAGCTTTGGAAGCAGAGGACCTGATTCTCTTCTCACTTACATTGATTTTACACCAGTGTAAGTCCACTGACTTCTGTGAAGTGAGAGGAGAGGTAGGCCCACTGAAAGGCAGGCAGTTCTGCTTCTGCTTCTGCTTCTGGAAGGACTGATTCAGAAATGGGAACGGGTGGCTTGGCAAAAAGTATGAGGAGGACTGGCAGACATAAAAGCAAAACATGAAGCAGATGAGAAGATATGGATGATCAATGGAAAGAAGTACAAAAGAGGCCATAAGAGTAAAGGGGATCAAGAAGAGAAAGAAGTAGCCAAGAAAGGAATGATATAGGGAGGGAAGAAGGGAATGTAAGAAATACAAGACAAAGGGAAAAGGGGACAAAAAGAGACAGGAAGAAGTGCACAAATAAGAAAACAAAAAGATGTGAAAATGAAAGGCAGCGTGAAAAGAGATGAGGTTATGAAACATCTGATTTTATTCAGATCTCTGGGGCATTCACAGATTTTTGAATCCTTAGAGTTTCTCCCAGCCCTGCTTCTAGTGCAAAAATGTACCAGCTGTTTTAATATCTTACACTGCATTAACAGTCTATATGGACAATATGCTATCCTATTCCAGGCAAAACAGATGATTCCTCAAAGCAGCTTTGATCAACACCAGATCCTCAAAGCAGCCTGCAAGGGTAGCTTGAAAGCTTTTTATTTAAAAAATAAATGTCATTTCCTCCTCTATTTTCTTAATTGAAATAGATACTGAAACTAGAACACAGTGTACCAGTAGCATGAGGGTGGAGTACAAGTGCATCCTTAGAAAAACCTTGATCAATATTAGAGTCTCAAGATTGACTGGAAAAAGAAAGCTTAAACATGGTCTTGGGAATTTTTTTAAATGTTTTTGTGTTTATCCATCAGCCTAAAAGCTTAAGCTAGGAAATGCAGAATTTGGAGGAGAGAGGGAACTGGTATTTCCTTCATGCAGCTCCAATTGATGTCAAAGCTTTAAGGCAGCCTTCAAGGGGAAACTTGGAGAAATGCCTGGGGAATTTTCAAAAGCAGTAGGCAGCAGGTTAACAACCCTTGATGAGCAGAGACAGCAACTGGGCTTGTAAGCAACCTGCTGTATTTCAGTTATTACATTTGATAGTGTTTACAATAGAGTATTCAGGCTGCAGACAAGTAACCAATGGTGGAAACAAAAATAAATTTCTCTGGGCACTTCCTCTGGGACAAATCTGTAAATTTTGTTACCTGGGCACATCACACTACACAAAGCAGAAATTCACAAGATGCATGTGCTGTGTGTAGTTTGTGTACTATCACTAAATGGAAATGATACCCAGTGATTAAAGTAAAAGGAAGCGTATATAAGCAAAGTACAGCCCCCTTCCCCAATCCTCAGTTGGTGCAGTGAGAGTTCCTCCTCCTCTTTCATTCTACTTTAAACCCTGATGTTGCCATTCTGTTTTTTAGGTACTGCACCTTTAAATATAGGGGCCTCTCCCTGGCAGCTGCAGGGTTGGCTGGGGGACAGATTGCCATTTTGCATTTCAGTTCAGTTGCAGAATGTCACAGAGGGAGTCACAGGGCTCTCCTGCCTCATGGTGACTTTATATTAGTTCTTTCTGTGCAGTTTCTAAATCTAAAATAAATGTCACCTAGATTGAGAAATACATGATTTCTGTCTGAGAAAATATAATAGGGAGGTCTCAGTAAATGATGAAAAATGGTTATTGCTACTGAGCAGTGTATTCATACTTCCCTTTGTTACTTGTGTATGCATGTCACTTGGGGTTAGAGCTTTCCTAGTCCTCTCAGCAATTGCTGTGTGTTTTAGTAAAAGTGTGTCTACAGTTTCCTGCCAATCTGCATTCCAGCTCTGAGTCTAATCAGATGCTTTACTTTCACATGCATACTATTTCACATGCTTTACTTTCACATGTATCTCACATTGGACCATAATGTGGGGGTGAATAGGATCTGCACAGTTACAGCATATCCCAGGTCACACTGAATATATACAGCGGTTTCACTTTAAAAGTTTCTGTCAGCTGGAAAACTTTGCTGCTTTACTGCGATCCCAGTATGGGTATGATTTTCAAATGTGCTCCGTGTAGGCATAACTCTGCTTTTTTTTTTAAGTCAATGATGAAATTTCCCACTAATTTCAATGGACCTTCGTCTGATCACCTATGCCTACATGTACAGGGTATGTATATCCAACTGGTAAGAACTTCAAAACCTGTGGAGACACTTTAAAAGTGCCACTGTACCTGATGTGACTTACATCCAAATCTATCTCTATTCATGCTCAGTATGATAAAATGGCAAGCTTTTACTATGAAGTATTTCACCACAAGCTCAGATTCAACCCTGTGTTAGGGGCATCTTAGCCAAAGTAACGAGCCACAGGAAGGTCACTTCAGTGTAGGGGGATCTGCCAGCAGCTCTTAACCATTCCTCTCTCTGCAGCTGGCATAGGCAGTATGGCTGGGAGAAGGAGATTATGGTCATGTGCCATGGCTCTTTCCAACAACTATATCATAGATGCTCCAATTACTTGAAGATTTTGCAAACATGAAGGATATATAGATTAAATGCATTCTTGGGACCTTGTTCTCCACCCACGTACACTAGTGTGAATCAAGTGTAACTTCATTGAAGGGAATGGAATTACTTCGGTGTAAAACCAATATAAATGAGAGGAAAATCAGGGCCTTTGTGACAAAACGCCCAAGTGGTGAGTAGTTTTGTTCAAAGCAGATCAGGAGATCATAGTTTGAATACTGAATATTTTCAAATTTGCTTGAAAAACAGTCCCAATACAGATTAGAATCACTATGTTTCTCTTTCACCATGGCAATAATATATTGGGTTTTTCTTTAACCCTTTGGCTTCCTTTCTGCCTTCTTCCTCCTTGTACTATAGAACAAATGCAGTGTCTGATGTACATTCTCCATTATAATTCTCTGTTGCTGTCAGGATGTACAATTAATTTAATATTACTATCCTTGTCATTCATTTAATACAAAGATTTTATTAAAATATTTTCTTTAACACTTTTTCAGTAATGGTAACTAATGCATTTGTTTTTGTTTTGGCCATATTCTCAAATGAATATAAAAAGGGAGGAACAAAAGATAGCCATGATGAATCAATCTCAAAGAAAACTTATGTGGTAACTGAATCAGTGGTTCTAGACAGGCTATATTGCTCCTGCACTTCACACAGCAAAATGTGACTGAAGAGTAGATGGAAAATGTTTGCAATGGTGTGTTTTGTTCTTACAGAGGAACTGTCTAGCAGCAGTTCTCAAACTGTGTTTCAGGACCCCAAAGTGCATTACAACAATAGGTGCCGACTCCGTGGGTGCTCCAGCCCTGGAGCACCCATGGAGAAAAATTAGTGGGTGCTACTCACCCACCAGCAGCCAAGCTCCTCTGTCCTTGCCACCTCCTTCTCCCCCGAGCACGCTGCGTGCATGCTCCTCCATCTTTCAGCGCTTCCCACCCCACCACCAGCTAACAGCTGTTTGGTGGTGCTTAGGACTTTCTGGGAGGGAGCAGGGAGGAGTGGGGATGCAGTGCGCTCAGGGGAGGAGGTGAAGAGGCAAGGCAGGGGCGGGGACTTGGTGAAATGGGACTGGAATGGGGATGGGAATGGAGGGGCTGGGGTGGGAAAAGGCGGGGTGTGGCAGGGACTTTGGGGAAGGGGTGGAATGAGTGTGGGGTGAGGGCAGTGCTGGGGCAGGAAGAGGTGGGGCAGGGGGGCCAGGGGCAGGGGATCGAGCACCCACCAGGCAGAGGGGAAATCGGCGCCTATGGTTACAACCCCATTTTAGTGGGGTTGCCAGGGCTGGCGTTAGACTTGCTGGAGTCTGGGTCCAAAGCCCAAGCCAAAGCTGAAGCCTGAGACCCCACTCCCCCTCCAGGTTGTGTAGTAATTTTTGTTGTCAGAAGGGGGTCACAGTGCAATGAAGTTTGAGAACCCCTGAGACAAAGCATATGCTTCCCTCATCACCTGTTACAACATGTAGGCCAAGAGAAAAGTCCTAACTGTGCTGAGTAATTGTGCAGGATGAGGGATGATGTGGAGGGAAAGCAGCAATTCTGTAAGTGTTCTCCTCCACAGCTGCCTCTGGCTTCTCCAAGGCCACCATGCAGGAGCTAATTTCCATGTAGCTAAGAAAAGCTTGGCCAGAATGTGGGGAAGAAGTCATGGGACTGTTCACTGTGGATGTTCCCTTGTTAGTGAATTGTACTTTGCAATGATGTCATCTGATACAATAGTAAGGGCTCAGGCATTTTTATCACTAATCTTGCTCTATGTTGTGTTAGATAACATGGTAGCAAGAAGGTCTGAATCCTGTCTACAGTATGACTTCCACTCTTACTACCTCTGACGGAGGAGCTACACCAAAAGTGAATTTTGGCTGCCAGTTTTCCTAGTTAGATGCACAAAAGAAGTAGGAAGAAGTGTGAGTGCCTTTTGGGCTATAGTTGTGTGAGTCAGACTTCCATTGCTATCTGGAAGGCAAGAACAACACAGATCTTGTCTTCATTGGAAAGTTAGATCAAGTTAAACCCAACGTTGTGAGTTCATGTTAGCTAATGGGATGTTAAACACAATTTTGCAACCAGTGTAGATTCCTACAAGTTGTGTTTAACAACATGTCAACTGGTTGCGGTTAAATATATAGTTCCATGACCATCTGACACAATATTAAACACAACAGTCCCTGCCTATATTGGTTGCAAAGTCTGTTTGACATCATGTTAGTTAACATGTCACCTCAAAGTCATAGTCTAACATGACCTAAGTTTCCAGTGAAGACAAGCCCACAAAAGCAACAAGGAAACGCATATATAGCCTGAGATCTGAAGAGTGTTCCCTGAGTATCCCTGTAGGTCTCTGGGTGAATGAAAAATCCTAGCTGGAAATATCCCTCCTGGGCTCCTGCTCTATCCAGAAGTCAGGAGAGTGGCAACTTTTTGAAAGCCCTGAAACTTTGGGGGCTGTGTTTCCATTCTGTGCATTTTTACACAGGAAAAGAAGCATATGGCCCACAGTAAATAACATGTTTATGCAGAGTGTTAATTGTGCTAAGTATGGCTTTCAAAACCTCACTTGGAATTTACTTATGATTTTTAATAGGATGCTGATAATACTGTAGCATAAAACCATCTCTTGTTGCTCGTGACGGATGAAAGCACACATTCCTCCAGCTACAGAGAGGAAACTGATTTTTGTACAATTTCAAAATATTTTTACAATCGGATGTTACCTAGAATCTCTGTGTTCTTGGGGAACCAGGGTGCAGTACCCAGCCTGTCTGACTCACAAAAGACCTTTCACCCCCACACCACCCCAGCCTCTGCTTGAACCAAAACGAATCAGAAGAAAGACTTACAAAAAGCAATGAAAAGGCAGTGAAAGACACACCTAAACCCCTGGGATAAAGGTGACAGGATTAAGGAAACTCCCCTAGCCTAATCTGCATTGAAGATGGGACAAGGAGGCATCTCCATTAGCATACAGAATGGAGAAAAGAGATTCCAAGGCAAGAACTGCACGGAACTCTGGGACCAGGAAAGCAGGGAAGCATTGCATGATGGGGGATTTCTGCTCCAGATGTTAATGAACCCACACTGGCACACACCCTGCTCAGACCAATTCTAGTATAAAATACTTTATTGTATCCAAAATAGTGAAGCTCCCTAATTGCATTGTGAGCTCCCTCCAAGGAACACCACCCACAGCCAGGAATGATCAGCTCCCATTGTCTAGCCTGAACAAAACAACTTTGATATACTCCCTTGAGCCATCAGTTTACACATAAACAAATCTAGTGTTCTCCCTTGAACCATTGTTTCTCTACAGAACCCCCCTACCCATGCTCAACTAAGTGTTCTGATGCTTGGATCCAAAATTTGCATCAGTTCCATTAGGACTTCATCTTCTCCTGACTGATCGTGCTGGGGGCTCTGCCTGTCTCCAGCACTCCGGACCTCAGCTACCTCTACCACCTGGGCCTCCTGATTGATTCAAGCTTTACGGAGTGGTGAGAACCCAGCTCTCTCTCTCTCTCTCTCTCTAGGTATAGCTTTCTGACCCTGACTTGTGTGATCAGTTATAGTTTTCAAAATCTGACTTTTATAATCAAATTTAAATTAGATTTAATATTATAACTGTTTTTTTTGTTTGGCTCCCCTATGGTTATTACCTGGCAATAAATGACTTTCATGATTAAGCTGGTTGCTTCTCTCTCTCTCTCTCTCTCTTCCACTCTCCCCCCGGTGATTTTTGGTTTCCTCATTCACTCTGCAGCAACGCTTCTCATACCTCAGCTAAAAGATCACTGCAACGCCCAAAAATTCTGTGGGGTTTGCTCATCAAGCGGGTTACTACCAGAACAACTGTAACGTGAAAGTGGGGATAGGGGCATGCTGAACCTGGGACATATGAGAGTGGCAGATTGAAAGTGCTGCTCGACCCAGCCTGCTCAGGCGTACTTTATTCCGGTGTGGTGTCCATGGCATATGAGGGTGACAGCTTGGAGGTGGTGTTTCACCCAGCCTACTGAGTCCAGGGACATATAAGGGGTCAGCTTGGGAATGCTGATTAACCCGGTCCTCTCAGACGCACTCTGTTAATGTACGTGTGTGTTCGTCTGATTCTGGGGCTGAAAGAACCCAGCCCTGGGGAATCTAGGTCCTGCAGGATAGCTCCATTGGGAGGGAACTTGCAGCAGGGAGAAGTAGAGCTCCGTAGG
The DNA here is from genome assembly GCF_007399415.2 of Gopherus evgoodei. Taxonomy (NCBI): domain Eukaryota; kingdom Metazoa; phylum Chordata; order Testudines; family Testudinidae; genus Gopherus; species Gopherus evgoodei. The sequence continues at coordinate 156,768,864 of NC_044322.1, read as the reverse complement.
AGAACACAAGTGACACAAGAGTACATTGATAGAAGTACAGAACCCCCGCCCCCCCCCACCCCCAGAAGAGTAACCCTAATAAATGAGCATATCCCAAAGTAACGGCAAAGCTGGTAACACTGACAATTTGAAATAATAAAGTTAAGGACATTATTTCAAAAGTAAAGTATACAGGAGGAAAGTTTGCATTTCTGCTTATTTGTCTTGGATCCGATAGGGCTTTAATAACATCATGCATCGACTACAAGAAAGGGACCGAGACACTTTTTTTGTTGGACCATATGAATTGGACCTTAAACTCACTGAACGTTAATTCTCACTAAATGAGTGTCAATCCATCCTCAGCATCGTATCCACTCATTATACTCCACACCTGAACGTAGCCATTTTATGAACAACATATCTCATACCTCATATCTCAATATCTGTACTTTGACCCATCAACCTTTTACCCCCAACTGGAGATATTGCAGATTATGTATTCCTGATGCCATCTGATCTTAAACAGAACTTCGTGCCCCTTGATAATCTGTATGTTATTCCCTGATAACCAGAAACTCTACTCTGTACCATTCACTTTTTTTTTAAATCATCTTAATAATGGCAGGAGTCCATGCTGATGGAAAAGCCACGCTCACTTCCGTATTTTCACACCTTTATAGAATTGTCCCTACCTAATTTAGGATAAACTTTGCAGTACTTTCTCAATTCTTTCTGAGTTGAAAACTGAGGTATTAAAAGGTATTTTACTAATGTAGTAATATCATTTCATCAGCCTATTGGTCAATACAACAAGTGTACATGAATAGTAGTTATGAAATTGCACTAGTCCATTTAAGCTTTCTCAGTGGTTAACTTATGTAGTATGGGACAGGGGTCAAAGAGACTGAACCAAAAACTCTATTTTGCTCAGATATTTAAAAAGGTAGAAGTAATTTCTCACCATGAATTAACAGTGAAATATATTTGAAAGTAGAACTTTTAATTGGATTCTCTGAGCCTATTTTTGATAGTGGCTCTCTTGCTTTCAAACAGAATTTATGATGCTGGATCTATGGAAGTGCAGAGAAGCTTCTATGCTAGTTCAATAATCACAAAAAGAATAGGAGCATATTGGCATGTGAGCATTCCAAGATGCTTTGTGTCAATGTCCTCCAGACCCTCTCTTTCAAATGAAAGCTACTAACATTGAAAGTTTTGCTGCTGGAATATACACAGTGTTTCCTGAGGATTATACAAATAAATAAAAGATAAAAACACATTGAAATGGATAGAGGAGATACCTGTATTTCATGAATGTTCTTAGAACTTCAGTCAGCACAGAAAGGGGTTAGTCATATGAGTGGTACAGGTGCTACAATCACACAATGTACCCTTCAAAATTTGTACAGCTCTTTGCAAAACTTCTTTGAAATTAGAGGTGGTGACAAAACAGGTTATTTCCCCCAGGGAAAATTTCAACTTTTCTGCAAAAAATCAAAAACTGAAATATTTCTACCAACAACCAAAGTAATTTGATTAGAAAATGCTGCTGTGGGGAATGTCTGATTTGTTGTTTGGGTGCCTCATGTTCCCATTTTTCTCAATAGGCTGGGCTCTCTGATCAGACAATATCTCCTGTCATACCCTGCGTCTTCTTCCCTCCTGGTGAAGGGAGGCAGTGCATTATGGGAGTCTCATGATTGTGATACACTATGGGAACTGAAGTCTGGCAGCCGAGTCTCACCCATGGAGAATACAGATATGGAGCAACTGAACTACAGTGCCCATGAGGCACTGTGGTGGCAGAATATCAGAATCAAAAATATTTTTTTGGCTGAAATATTTCAGCTATCAGCCAAAAATCAAAATCTTTTTGGATTTAGGCTGTCCGTTTTTTTTTAAATTAAAAATTGAAATCTGCTGTGGAAAGCAGAACTTTCTGCAAAAATAAAAATAAAATAAAAAATCCAAATTTCTGTGGAAAAACAGTTTTGATGAAAAAGTTCTAGACCATCCATATGTGAAACACAAGGACAGACAGGCCATTGAGCTGCTGCTTTTCTGGACTATGGTTTGGAAGTGCACTGAGCATCCAGAATGCCCTGAAGAGGGTGTCCTATTTACAGGGGGAAATGAAATCTCCCTTGGACACTATCAGCTTAGTTTGTGTTCAGAACCCTGCTCGCCACTACTTATAGCGAAGTTCTTGAGTAAAACATTATTATGATGTTTTTCTTTTTAATTTCAGAGGAAACAGTTTAAAAATAAGGAGTACATACAGCACCTTAGAGACCAACAAATTTATTTGGGCATAAGCTTTTGTGGGAGCTCCCTGGTCACTCAATTACAGACCTAAAAGTCACAATACTCAACCAAAAAAACTTCAAAAACAGACTCCAAGGAGAAACTGCTCAATTGGAATTAATTTGCAAACTGGACACCATTAAATTATCCTTGAATAAGGACTGGGAGTGCATGGGTCATTATACAAAGTAAAACTATTTCCCCATGCTATTTTCCCCCACTCCCAATGTTACTCACACCTTCTTGTCAACTGTTGTAAATGGGCCATCCTGATAATCACTACTAAAGTTTTTTTTCTCCTGCTGCTAATAGTCCACCTTCATTGATTACTCTCATTATAGCTGGTATGACAACACCCATTGTTTCATGTTCTCCGTGTATATTTATCTTCCTACTGTATTTTTCACTGCATGCATCTGATGAAATGGGTTTTAGCCCATGAACGCTTATGCTCAAATAAATTTGTTAGTCTCTAAGGAGCCACAAGGACTCATCACTGTTTTTGCTGATACATACTAACATGGCTACCATTCTGAAAAAAGTTTAAAAACGTTTACATATTGCTAAGTAATCCTTGGAAACGCAAACAGCAGGGCATGGGACCAGTGCCTGGGAAGCAGAAAGTGAAATCCACTGAGCTAAATTTTAGGGTCAGAACTGTGTAACATACAAGGTCAAACAAAAAAAGTAGGAGATTCTCCCTTCAGCAGGTGGGGTTTGCAGTACCAGGGGGCCAGGTTGCAAGCTTTTCTCCACCGCCACCAGGGCTGCACACTAAGCCCCCGTCGGAGGGAAGACAGGCGGAAATCCCGCAGTGATCCCCTGACTCCGGGAGCTGGCGTTTTAAAGGGCGCACCCTGCCACCCGCTACAATCCCCGGGAGCCCCTCCCCGCTCCCCGCTCCCCGGTTCGGGGAAACCAAAAGCGGGAGCCGGCGCTGAGCGCCGGAGCCACACGGGTGAAGCACCCGCAGGCAAACGTGCAGTGACCGCCCCGAGCCTGCAGGGGTCAGCCGAGAGCAGGCGCGCCTCGCCCAGGCCCCGCCCCGCCGCCATGACACCTCCCCCTGTGATGTCAAACGCACGTCTCTAGGCAACAGGATCCCAAACAGCGCGTTCACGTTCCCTCTCCGCCTGGCAGCGCGGGGGGCGCGAGCGGCCCGTGTCCGGGCAGCAACACCAGCCCCGGAGCGGCGCCGGGCTCGAGACAGGCACGAGCATGGCGCTACCGCTCCTGCCCGGGAACTCCTTCAACCGCAGCGTGAGTGACAGCGGCTGCCCCGCCCCCGAGACCCCGCCCCCAGCCGCATCCTGTGCCCCCGCTCCTAGCCCCCCCCGTCCTGTGCCATCCCGCCCCCTGCATAGCCCCCTTCTGCACCCCCTCCCCTACAGCTGGCCCCCTTGCATCTCACCCCTCCTTCCCTTAGCAACCCTGTGCATCTCCCCTGCCCAGCCACCCCGTGTCCCACCCTGCACCCCTTGCGTAGGTCTTTCACCAGCAACCCTGCATAGCCCCCTGGCAACCTCACATAGCCCCTCCCCTGCACCGCCTACCCCCTTGCACCTAGCAACTTCTGCCCCAGAGCCCCTTGTATCTAGCAGTCCCACTCAGCCTCTTTACCCATCACAACTACCCTTCGCAGAGTCCCTACCCCTGTCCCTGCAACCTAGCAACTGCACAAGCTCCTAGCTCTGCCCCAGAGCCCTGTCTGCACTGCTTCTACCTTCTGGTACCCTCACACATCTCCTTGTAGCTCCTGCACCTGGCAGCCCACCCTGCACCCCTCTCCTGGCACCTGCCCCATGAATCCAACAACCCCCAGATAGTCTTTCTAATCGCCCCACACACTCCCAGCTCCCCCATTTGTTCCCCTCTATATGCTCCCTAGGTATCTCCCCAGCACACTGCCTAATCTACCACAGGTGTCTGATGCCTTTTTTTCCACATGTGTGGGGCAATAGGGGTAATGATACTTGGCTCCCTTGGTAAAAAACTTTTGAGACCTACTGATAAAAAATGCTATGAAAGAGCCAAGTGTTGTTGTTGCTCCCCTTCAGCGTACCTCCCAAGTGCACCCTAATGAACCCCAGGCTCCCCCAATATTCCTCCACAACATACCTTTCAGCATTATCACTTCCAGTATGCTCTCAATATACACAAGATGTGATTGCTTCACCTTATCTCTCTTTTATACTTATCATGTTCCTAGAAACCCATACATTTGAAATTACTGTGCTTATTCCAGAGGAGAAGGGAGGGTAGGTCTAATTTTCAGAAGATTGTTCAAAAAGAAATATTTATTGCCGACATCGGGCATTGGCAATGTTTGCACCTGATGAACTGTTGCTACAAACATGGTCTAGCAGCAAGTGTAGATGAGGATAAACACAACATGTCCTTGTCTATATTTGCAGGGAAATCATGTTTCAGCTGTACCCGTTGTCAGCAATAGTTATTTTTCTCTTTTGTATATGAGGCTTTGCTTCCAATACACTTGTCCTCTCTGGCCTTGTCTGCACTGGAGAATTATATAGTGTGTAATATATATATATATTAGTCTTGGTCCACATGTAAGTGCTGTACTAGCGTCCACACTACCAGTAATATTTCACTTGCACTTATCTCTGCATCCACACACAACTGTAAAATAAGAACATTGCCCTCAGGAGTCAGTGATGGGAGTACTACTTGTCATATACAAACTAGTTTTAGTGTTTCTCGTGTTCATGAACACTGTAATATTGAAAGTTGGCATGGACTAAGAATACCTTTATTTAGACTTGCTTATGATAGGACAAACAAAAAATATACAAAGCATGCCTTTAAAACATTTGTAGCAAATCTAGGACTTTCCGGAGGTGGGTGGGACAGGGGAACTGATCTCTAGTGCATCAAAAAACAATCTCCAGTATAGGTACATTGTGGGTGCTTTTTTCTGCTTCCATTGAAGTCAATGGCAAGACTCCTATTGAATTATTTGGCAGCAGGATTGAGCTCCACAGGAGTTGTCACAAGCAGAGTTAACTTAAATTCTGGAGTTTGCCACCTTCTCATTACACAATTGAGCAAAAGTAAAATAGTGTTACATTGATAACATTTCTTCTTTTTGAGGGCTTAAGTCAAAAGTGAACATATTTAGCAAGTAAGGAAGAACTGAATAACCAACCAGTAGTTTTTAGGACAGTTTGAACTTAGCTTATTTATGTAACAAAGGAAAATGGAGTGACAAATACACTGTTTAAAAAAACCCAAACAAATCAAAACCAGGACAGTTCAGGGATAAACAAAGTTAAGAATGATAATACATCATTCATAGCTGACAACTGCATTCTGTATATAGTTCCATAAGTATTCATGGCTGTTTGTAAATATGTAGAAGGACAAGGTTCTTACCATGAACTCTAAAATAAAAGAAAAGAGAGTTTAGGCAGCCACCACTTTTTCAAATCTGCCCATTAAGGATGGGGGAAATTTAAATAATAAATTTGCTGAATAGTACACATTTATCAAATATTTTTGAATATCAGTAGGTGAATACTTGGAAGTGAGTGTGACAAAATGAAGTTCAGGTTCAAAGGCTAGAGAGAGAGAGAGTTAAATCTTCTTTAGAATATTCTACTCAGTCATGTGGCCTCATTCATCTATTTTGTAATCATTCTTCAGATATTTTGGGTGCTGGTTGTTATTGCTAGCTTGTGCTGTTCACAGTGCCCTTTTCTCGGAGAAGAGTAGGAGGTGTACTATATACAGACTAACAAAGAGGTTTGGACCATTCCTGCCACCGCTGCCTTCCCTTCTCTTATCTTCACCATGAGCACAACAGGTGCAGAGCAGCAGCAGCAGTGTTGTGGATGTTTGTGGAGGTTGCTGCTTTTATATACTGGAAAAAACAAAAGCCACATTGGTTACTACTAGGAGCACTGCCTCTAGTGCCCCCTATTTTGTGGAGAAATCTAGTTCCAGCAATAACACCTACAAAGCAAGAAGGACTAGTGGCCTTGTCATTGCTACTCCTATTAGCTTTTGGCTTATTTTTTCCCCTGCTGTTATTTCTATCATTGCACTTCCTGTTGCTGTTGTCATCACTACTACAACGACCATTCTTTTCTGTTCCCACTGCTACTGATAAGTCAGTTACTATGCCTATGTGAAGGGCAAGAAGAAGTGTAGATGGAGAGGTGAAAGTACCCATTTTATCTGATTTGTACATGCCTAATCAGGAAATTTGCCTAACTGGGATGTCTCTCAGGGGTTCTGGTTGAACTTTGTGATAATTTATGGCAATTATTCTAGTTCAGTGGAGATGATATTTTTGTTAAAATTTTCATGATGCTTAGGTCTTTGTGTATGTCTCAGTCTTATTCTGGACTTGTCAACATTTATCTACCAGCAGCATTCAGTCTCTCCTTAGCTATGATAGGTCTAGAAAGGTTTAATTTCTTTCCATATCAACTGTACACAATAGACTGCTAAGATGGACATCTCACAGCTGCCCCTGTTGCTGGCACTTGGTAGGTAGCAGTCTCTGTCCCTGTCCTACTGTAAATAGTGCCTCCTCCCAACTTGGCAGCTTCCTGGAAAACAGTATTACTACTGAAATGGTTTATTCTGTTAGTGGCCATTCTGCTTAATTGGGGCCGATGTCTAACCATTTGGGCATCCCAGTTAATTAGACTCAAGGGTTATATATAAATCCTTATAAATACACCTTATAAATACCTATAGATTTTACTGTACCCTAATGCTTCCTTTTCACTGGATGAAACAGCAGAACTAATAGAAACAGTGCAAGTTTGATGTTCCATTTGCTGCAGAGGGTAGGATGCTTTCTGGTAGAAATGGATCAGGATGCATCAGAAGTCTGAAAAATTTACTGCTTGCAAAGGGAAAAGGGAGATACTCTTCTCCCTGCGCCCTCCTTCTTCTGCTTTTTCTTTTAAGGCACTTATCATGCTCCATTGAAAAACAGAGAAAAATATATTGTGCAATTCCATTTTCCTGATCCTGCTAAGGAGGCCAGGATTAATTAAGAACCAATGGTGTCTTAGCAGTAGTTACAGCAACAGGACAAGTGAGCACAGCTTCGGGAGCAGGAAGTCTCAAAGGCCAACTAGCATTGCTATTGTTAATGTGGTGGTTGATTTTTAATCCATGTAGAATGGCAGTATTTTGAGCTTCATATAGTCAGTGTCACACAAGCTGTAGGCATACACTTTAGAAAAGGTGTTTGCTGGGACAGAAACTTGTGAAGCCTGACAACTATGATCCATCTGTTGAATCATCTCTGTAATGGATGTCCCAATTTAGAGCATGAGAGGTATGCCCAAGTAGAGCAGAAAGAATGCACAAGCTGTTTCAAGTCCAGAATGGGTAAGGAAAGTGGTGCGGTGGCATGCCTGGCACTATCTCCCTCTTCCTCCTCTGTCATCCTACTCTCCTGCTATTAGTACTGTCCCATCTGCCTCCGCTCAAGGTAGCAGTACCATCACTTGTATTCTCCGTTCTCTTCTCCACTTGGGCTAAGGGCAAAAAAAAATCCCAGCCTATATCGGTGGTAGCAACATGAATGCCTATTATTGTTCCAATCATGCAGTGCTTTAAAACCAAGATCAAGCACAGCTCCTCTCACCCCACCATGCAGCAGATCACACAGCTGAGATGATGACAGTGGGCATGCAGCCCTTTTAAATTAGTGGGGTGAAGGGGAGAATGCTGGCTTTTAGCTGACCAATGGATTTTTGTTCAAAAAGTTTGAGATCCTGTTGAGATGCACCTTTTCTCAAACAGTTCTGCCTGGTACTTCTCAGAAGATCTGAAAGGGAGTTTACAGACCTTAGAAGAAGGTGGCTGTGGGGGAAGGTCTTATCTTCTGTGCCACTAATGTTTGGAACAGCTCAAATTCCATGCATGCACCTCTGACTTCAACAGCTTACTGGAATTACCCTCAATGATGCTAATGTTGCTATTGTTACCATGACGATTGCTGCCTCATGCATTCTCTGCTACTTCTCCAATGTTGCCAGCCTCGAGATCACAAGTTGCCCCTCCCATCATGAAATTTAAAAAAAAAAAAATTACATTGTGTAAGGGGAATTTTGGGCTGTCTTGATTTTTGAGCACCCCCCGCCCATCTCCAGTGTGTCTGTGTGACAATTAGTGCTGCCCACTCTTCCACATGTGCTGGGTAAGGGGATTTTGGCCCCTGCTGCAGGAGCTCTCACCTCCACATCTTCATAGCCCCTACCCAGCGATTAATCCTGTCCCGCCCAGCCTCACCTCTGTTCCTTTTTTTCATTCCTCTTTTCCAGGCCTGCAGGGCAGGGGCCCTCTCTCCCTGCCAGGCTGTTGGGGCTCATCCAGGGACTCTTCCCACCCCTCTGCCCCTTCCCAGGCTGGGTGCTGCAGGGGGAGGGGGAGTATCAGGGGATAGTCTGCAGGAAGTCTTGAATGGTACCTGGCTAGAAAATGGTCAACTTAAATCTGGCTTCTTTGTTATAGCTGTAAGGTCTAACATGGTGAGAGAAATTGCCAATAGATATTGTGGCAATTTCTTTTGCTTTGCTCATCCCTCAGTTTCCTGGTCATCCATTATTTCCGGAGAGAACCTGAATGTCAGAGTGATGTAATTGCCACAGTGTACACAACAGGTATTCACTTCCAGTGTTTGGTCAAAGCAACCAACAAACTATATGTATAAAGAGACCTTTGTTCTTTTCTTCCTTTCTTACTTAAAGGAACTTGCTGGCAAATACATACTGTTTGAAAAGTTTATTGTTTGCAGAACCTTTTAAGGTTAGTTTGCTTCTAATAATGATTCTGCATATAACCATTTTTATATGTTTTTTATGTAGAGCCCTCTACGATTTTGCAGCAGACAGTGGAAGATTCTTGATGGATTTAATTATTGGGCCATTTGGTTTTCATATAAAAAGTTACATTTCCGGAAGAAGTTCGTATGGGAGCAAATCTTGATCACTTAACTTAACAATTTAAGACGCAACTAACCAAAATAAAAACCAGACAGAACAACAGGAAAACTTTCTCACGACAGCTTTGAGATACATAACACCTGGTTCTGAGAGCTGTTTTCCTTTACCTAGATAAAATACTTCCCTCATTTATTGGCCACGCTTTTGACAGCTGCCTTTTTCTTCCCAGCTATTGCTTCAGTAATAGATGGGGAAAAAATAGGAAATATTAGATGTGCCAAAAGTGGTGCTATTCTGTAGAGCCCTTTGGTATAAATCAGCCATTTCTGCCTGCAAATTTCTCTTTTTAAATTCAGCTTTATTATATTTATTTCCCATTTGAACTCAAATGTAGAAAGCTTTCTCCTGCTCTGTACCCTCCATACCACCTTTCCTAGTTTGGTGAGGAGCTGCTACAGTAATAAAATAAGGAAACGGAACAAGAGAGCAGTTGACCAGCATCAGGAAAAAAAAAAAGACGGAGAACAAAAGTAGGAACCCCCCAGCCCCAAACCTTTTACAAATAAATTGCCATACTGGATCAGACCTGTGGTCCACGTGGTCTAGTGTCCCATCCCTGAAGGTAGCCAACATCAGATGCTTCAGAAGAAGATGCACTGTGTTATAAAGTAGTACTTCTTTAGTTGCTTTCATTCCTGGACCATGAACGTGCTCCTTATACTCTTAAACAACACTTCACTTCTCACTGAACATATGGGCGTACATTCCTATTGCCGAGGCAGGGACAGAACGGAAAGGAGAGATCTATTCACCCTTCTACAGGCACAGGGGAAACTGCACACAAGAAGATGAGGGAGGACCAGTGGAGTAATTTTTGTCCAACAGTTGGACGGAACAAGGAGCTGGTTCCACAGATGAGCACAATTCCCCTTTCTCCCTAAATCCCCTCACTAGTACTATGTCCTACATTTATACCATAAAAGTTTGTGTGAAGTTTTTAAGCTGTTGATTTAAATACATCGTTTTATGATTATATAATAATGGCTTATTCTCTTTTTTCCAATCTGTTTACAGCTAGGGAAAGAAAAGTTCCATAAATCTCAGCATTGGGGTTACTGCAATAAAATTGCTATGTTGGTGGCAGAAGATAAACCTGGAATAGGAGGTGAACCTTTGCATGGACAAAAGCTGAAACCTAAATATAGTGTGTTTCCTAGAGGTGTGGGAAGTGATGCTCCTTCATGGGTAGCATTTGATAAACAGGTATGTAGAAGTTGATCTCTGTTATAAAAGTGTTTTTACAAATGGTTAATTTAAGCTAAAATAGTATAAGATAAAGAAAATATTTTCTGTGCAGCAATGGTTAACATTTATTTTTCCATAGTATTAAGTATAGCTACACTGATCAATATACTAACTGCAACTGTCTAAATAGTTCACCACAAAGCTCCTAACTGGGGATTGGAGGGTATAGTGTGACTTCTGCAGGAGATAAAGTATAAGGATGGACAATGATATATTTCTTTTCAGTGAAATATATGGGGACCAAGAAATTATCTGGTTATCTTAAAAAACATCAATGGAGCTCATATATGAAGAGTTACAAGATGTAATTGGTAACTTCTATCCTTGTCCAGCGGTGAGTTGTGTGTGGCTCAGAGACCCACTGGAACAGGATTGAGGCTCTGATTCTACAAAGTAATCTGCCCATCTGGACCTTTATGCCTGTGCGAAGCCCCATTGGGACTCCAGATGGGTGTAAGGGTCTGGTTGGATTGATTCCCTTTGTAAAAGGTTTTAGGATTTAAACTATTATTTTTGCTTTTGTTTTGTAACAGAGTAGTGACATCCTTCAAATTAGCAAGTTATTGAAAAACCGTAATATTTGACAGTCTTACAAAATCAAACTATCATTATGTTTGATGTTTAAAGTTATGTTATGTTAAAGTTAGGTTCTGGTGACAAAGGTCATTTTGCCTCTTTTTAAAACAAATGACACAGAAATATTTTGTGACAAAACTATTGTGGTGGTTAAGTATTTGGAGGAATTTCTAATCTCTCAATTTCTGCTTTAAAATAAGTCATACAAGTAAGTACAGTTAAAACGCACATTCATCTTTTTGGTCAGCCAGCATCAATTATAAATTCATACAGGGCCTCATCCTGCAAACACATACAAAAGCAACTTTATTCACGTTAGCTATTCCTTTGAAGTCAATAGCACTGCTCACAAGTAAACGTACTAATATGTAGAAGTGTCTGTTGGTTCCTTAGTTTGTGAAAGTACTAAGGCCTCAGTCAATCCTGCAGACGCCTATGCACATACTTAACTTAGTACATGTGAGTTGTCCAAATGATTTTACTGGTACTACACACGTGTGCATGTATGCAGACTTGAGACCCAAGTATATGAAATAAGTCTGTAAACTACGTATTACCCTGCATGTGAGCTACAGTGCGAACGCTGCACCATTTTCAGACTTGTGGTTAAATAAACTAGATAAACTATTTACAATTTGACTTTTAATTTTTTGGTTTAAAATTATTCTGCTTTTGCCCATTTCTTGTGGGTTAGTAGCTTTCCTCAAGATCTAATAATTCAATTAAAATTGAAAGAGAATGCGTAGTACTTCATTTAACTAATTGAATAGCGAAGAAAGGTTTTTATAGTTTTCAATATTCAGTAGGAAGTAAGAGATTAAGTGTTCACATAAATGGGTTAAGAGCTCACAAATGAGACATTTTGTGCTTGAAACATTACTCATAATTTGTCCATCTAACTATACTGTCAGGTAGGCCAAACTAAATGATGTTTCGAGGTGCCCCACAGAGTTTGTCGAATCTCTGTTCCTGTTTGTTGTTGTTGTTTTTTGGTATAAAACTTTTATTAGTTTTTATTAACTTTTATTAAAAGAGGACAGATACTCCCTAAATTCATATATTAAACATGAGTCTGCTGTTATATTGCTATCAAGAATATAAAATTCCCCAAAGTTGAGGGATTTGGAGAGACGTGTATTATCCTCCCTTTTCCTTTGGTATTGTCACAGCCAGGTCATGCGCAGCCAGACCTAGTAGTCAGAGCCAGAGTCCACAGTCGTGAGACAGGAGTTAGCTGGGTCAGGATACCATAAGATCTGAGGTAGGAGTCAAACTGGAGGTTAGAACCATAAGGCAGGAACTAAAGTCAGGCTGGGTCAGGGGACCAGGGAGTTAGAAGCAGGAACCACAAGTCTGATACCAAGAGTCAAGCCGGCTCAGGCTGCCAGGAAATCAAGCCAGGGTAGTAGGCACAGAAGGCACACAGTCCAGAGAAAGGTGAACCCAGTTCAGACAGCTTCCTGTTCCTGCTGCTGACTTAGGGCCAGCGGGCCAATTGGCCCTGTGGGTTGGAGCCTCATAGTGGGGCTGGGCTTCATCACTCCCAGGTAAGCTGTTGCCATCAGGCTGCCAAGTGGAGGTTTAGAGCATGACTTCTCACATAAACCTTGCAAAGACCCTGGGGTCATGAGAGATATTATCAGTTGTACATTTTCATTTCTTAGTTACTAGCAAAATGCTTTGCTTAAGCACATTACATTAAGTAAACTGAAACTGCATCCTAGTTAATGGGTAAAATAGCATATGTGTCACTGAGTATGAATTTCATGCTGCAACTGCAGATTTGTAGTTCACTTTTATAGCTATTGTGTGTATCACTGTGGTAGATTGACTACCAAAATATTCTGAGACCTTTAATATCCAATAGAAGAAATTAGTTATTTGATTTGTCACCCTAAATTGTGTTTATTGTTAAAGTGCTTATGTGATTTTTTTTTTTTGATTAAAACGTAACTTGTCATTTTTCAGTTTAAGGCAATCTCCTTTTCTCTTCCCCTCTACCCTCCTTTCTAAATGATTTTGCATTATTGAAATGGATGACTTAGCAATTGCATATATTTCAGTTTTACAAAGCATAAGCATATTCATATACAAGGGTATAAAGAGAAACAATGTTTGTGGAGCAAAATGCTTAATTGATCAAACTGTTCTAACAAAGTAAAAAAGCAATTGGGCATATGCGGACAATAAGGAATCATTATTTAGGACCTGATCTTGCGTAGAGGTCCTTGCATGTGGGGTCTTCCATCTAGACGGATTCCCAGTGGGGTTAGTGAGATTCCATTTAGGCACAAGGGGCCAACTGCATGGATTCCTGTGCGGATCAGGGCATTAATGTGTAGAGGTATGTCAGCACATAATGTATCCCATTATTATGGGGCCATGACTGTGCCCCAGAGGTAGGTTTGCAAATAGTCTTCTCATTATAAACTCTATACTTAGCCTAATCACATCTGTTTAATCAAGAAGCTGAAAATTTGACATCCTTACTTTATGGCAAGAGGAGTTTATTTTGCCAAGTTTGAAGGGTCTAGATAAAACTGGTTTTCAGTAAGAAGCAAGTAAAAATTGCCCCTACTTTTATAATATAACAAAAATAACTAATACTTTTTGGAGTGCATGTAATGGAAATATTGACTTAGTTTTGCTCCTCCCTGGAACAATGACGCTCCTGGGGGTTGGTGGTGGAATGTCTCCTTTGAGCACTTGCAAGCTCTGAAAAGAAGGGCGCTCTGTGGAAATGTGCTGTCCAGACCGGGGGATGGGGGAGGAGGGAGTGAATGAAATCTCTCTTCTGTTCTCCATGCTGATGTGTCTGAAGCACCACACCTCCAAAAGTCTTCTCATTTAAGAAGCAACTTTGTCTCAACAGGACTCCTCCCCAAAAGGCAGATGATTCTTTATGTACAGCACTCCTGGAGGATTCGGCAAGTAAAGGCAGAATCTATCTTTGCCCTATGCTGTTACCAACCTTTCTTGCTTTAGCCCTAGTTAATGAAACATTGTACGACTTACAGGAAAAAATAGAAAATGATGGAACCATGACTTCAAAGAGTCCCATGACAGAAGTACTTTTCTACTAAATGTACGAGACAAGGGTTTTTCTGGCACACAGAACACAGTACTGTGTAAAGAACTGAATGGGATGGGAGGACATACCAGCCACTGGCAGCCTCATGGTTCAGGTGCCCTGCACAATCAACTTGGTTCCAGCTTTATTTAAGTGGAATTACAAGCATTGGTTTTCTAGAGAAGCTTGAGTGGAGGTGGGAATAACCGAGGCAGAGAAGCTTGAAGGCTTGGAAAGGGATAGATTCTAGAGGGCTGTAGGAAATGTCAGGAATGAAGTTAGGGATGACACTTCCCCCAGGGAGAGGAAAGAATAGTATTCACCCAAACCATTCTCTGGTTCTTACCTTGCCCTCTTCCCTCCTTGGAGGAATTCTCATTCATCATTTAACATGCCTTCTTTGAGATGCTAGCTATACATGTGTCAGGCTGCCCAGTCACCTCCAATGGTTATTCTTGCTACCAGAGAGAAGATTTAAGCTTCTACAGAATTAAAAATACCATATATACTCGTTCATAAGTCAAATATTTTTAGTTAAAAAGTGACTCATCAAGGAGCAGGAGTCAGCTTATAAATGGGTCTACACCAAAATTTGATGATTTTAAACTCAATGGAATCATTGAATTGAATATCTAATACATTGTCATTTTGTTTACCTGGAGTGTCTGCAGGCATGGAGCCCCTCAGCTCCCATTGTCTGGGAACAGTGAACCACGGCCACAGGAAGCTGAGGGGTTCCATGCCTGCAGGAACTCCTGGTAAACAAAACATCCTGACTCACCAGCGGCGTACCCTGACAGGCCTGGAGCCAAAGTTTGCCAACTCATTTATTGATGTCAATACTGCAGCCTTTTAAAGTTGCAAAGGCTTTGTTTAGTGGACTAGATTG
Source organism: Gopherus evgoodei (assembly GCF_007399415.2). Taxonomy (NCBI): domain Eukaryota; kingdom Metazoa; phylum Chordata; order Testudines; family Testudinidae; genus Gopherus; species Gopherus evgoodei. The sequence continues at coordinate 156,753,809 of NC_044322.1, read as the reverse complement.
GCTTGAAAGGAATACTGAAAGAGCAGTGCTGCAGATCTGCATGACATTTGACCCATGCATTTCACAAAATGCTATGTCTTACAAGCCAGACAGAAAAATACAATGAACGATAGTACTATAGTGTCAGTCTGCTACTGTGTAATTTGATCTCTTCATGCATTTCTACCAATGGACCTCATAAGTCTCAAGCCAATATGAAAATATAATGTGCAGAATAGATGGAATCTCTAATAAAATTGAAATAGCCAGTTATCCACACAGACATGCCAATCTACAGGGCTGCTTTGAAATAAACAAAGAACAATAATAATGTGACAGTGATAAAGCAGGTGACGTTCCTGTGTGAAGTCCTACAAAATCTATAACTACAATAATAATAATCTATTTTCATACTAGTATTTAAAATGAACAGTGAAATCAAAAGAAAATGGTCTGCTTATCACGCAGCGTTCAAACTTAAAGTTGTTGAATATGCAGAAGCAAACAATAATTGCGCCGCTGCTCGTGAATTCTGTATCAATGAGAAGCAAGTAAGAGAATGGCGAAAAAATAAAACAACACTAAAATACATGCCAAGAAGCAAGAAAAAGTGTCCAACGAGGTGCGCTTCATTTCCTGAGCTGGAGAAGGATCTCAGTAATTGGGTTGTTGAATGTTGACAAAATGGGTACATTGTCACTAGAACTGGAATTCATCTGCATGATCTGCAAATGTTGAAAGACGACAAATACAAGTCAGTAAAGCCGTCAATGTTTGTCGCTTCAGCCGATTGGTGTGCTCGCTTCATGAGCCGTCATGTTTCTGTCTTCGTCAGCGAACAAAGATAGCGCAAAAGCTGCCAAGAGATCTGGAATTAAAAATCGAATCTTTCCAAAGGTTTATTATAAAATATCGAAAGGAATATGCATTTGAACGGTCACAGATAAGAAATATGGATGAAAAACTGATGACATTCGATTTCCTGAGCAACAGAATGGTAACTGGTGATGGTGAAAAAACAGTTTTAACTAAAACCACTGGCCATGAAAAAATCCATTTTATGGTGGTTTTATCATGTTTGGCAAATGGATCAAAGCTCCCTTCTGTTGTTGTTGTTGTTGTTTTTAAAAGAAAAACCTTGCCTAAAAACATGAAATTTCCTGCTGGTGTCATCGTACGTGCACATGAAAAGGGATGGATGGATGAAAGTGGGATTATTGAATTGCTGGAAAAAGTGTGGTATAAGAGACCAGGAGCACTTTTCAAGAAACTGCTATGCTCGTTTGGGACATGTTCAGGGCACACAAGACGGATGAGGTGAAAAATGTGGCCAAAAAAATGAAAACTTCTTTGACTGTAATACGTGGAGACTTAACTTCAGTTCTACAACCGCTTGATGTCTGCCTGGACAAACCTTTTCAAGACAGGCTACGCAAAATGTGGTCTGAACTGATGTGGTCAGGCATGGTGAAGTTGACAAAAGGCGGGAATCTTATGAAGCCCGAAATCAATCTGGTCGCCCAGTGGATCAAGGATGCATGAGTGTCCATTCCTTCAGAAATGATAGAGAAATCATTTAGGAAATGCTGTGTCAGAAGATGATGCCATATTTGATGATGACAGAACAGAGGCTGATGATGAGAAGGAATCTGAGTCTGAAGACGACACTTCCGACATCTACGATGACAATGCAGGTGCAGCTGTGACTGAAGCCGAGTTTAATGAACTGTTTGGTGAATCAGAGACTGATTCAGACTTTGAAGGTTTTAAAGACTTTTTAGTGTCTCATATTGTTCTAAGTTACTTGTTTTAAATATCCATTTACTGATTTTAAATATTGACTGTAATTTTGAAGGTGAATACATATTTGTTCAGTTATTATAACAACAGTTTTTTTGTTAGATTACATTAAAATAATTCTAGCAAAACTTTTGAGTGTTTCTTGTGATGCCAGCTTTTAAAATATAGCAGGGGTTGGCAACTTTGGCTTCTGGCCCATCAGGGTAAGCTGCTGGCAGGTCGGGACGTTTTGTTTACCTGGAGCGTCTGCAGGCACAGAGCCCCTCAGCGCCCAGTGGCCGCGGTTTGCCGTTCCCAGCTAATGGAAGACGCGGAAAGTGACACCACTTCCCGCAGCTCCCATTGGCTGGGAATGGCAAACCATAGCCACTGGGAGCTGAGGGGCTCCGTGCCTGTGAACGCTCCAGGTAAACAAAACGTCCAGGCCTGCCAGCAGCTTACCCTGATGGGCCAGGAGCCAAAGTTTGCCAACCCCTGAAATATAGGGTTGGCTTATGAAAGGATCATACAGATTTTGCTATTTTTACCTATCCATCTTGGGGGGTTGGCTTATAAATGAACGGGCTAATGAATGAGTATATACAGTAAGTAATAATCAGATAGTGTTTATATAGCATTTGAATGAAAGCGCTTTACAAATGGGTGGACATTAGTGTCCCCGTATGGGAAAACTGTGGCACAGCGTTGAAAAAAGTTGTCTATGGACACACAGCCAGTCAACAGCAGAGCCAGGAATGGAACAGGTCTCCTTGTCCATTGAATCACAATACATCCAGTTTTAAGACTAAAGTAATTTCATCTGAAGTGGTTGATTGTTGAGGGGTGTTGGGCAAAGTTAAGATTGTTCATGTTGACTTCACTGACCACTAAAAATTTAAGCCAGTATTTTCATATCTGGGTGCCTAAGGTTAGGCACTTAAATCTATTTTTAGAAAACTGTATAAATGCCCAGCTTAGGCACCAAGTATGAGAATTTGGGCCTTATTCAAGTGCTGAAAGCTGCCCAGGTCTTTGTTCCTTCTGGGTAAATTTTAACCCCTTTTCTGTAAAGAGAGATTCTCCACTCATGCAGTTACATCCTTCTTCAGCAGAGCAGGAAGGACAGTCCAATTAAGAAACAGGACTGGGAGCCAGGAGATCTGCCACAGATCTTAGACAGTGCACTTGGCCCTTCTCTGCCTCAGTTTCCCCAGCTGTAGAAATGGATATTGATACCTGCCCAGGGTTGTGCTGAAGTTTACTTAATTACTGTTTGTAAAAGTACTTTGAGAGTCTCTGATGGAAATGCTAAAGAAAGGCAAAGTATTTTACATAGAGAATTTTTACATCTTTTAAAAATTTCCAAGCCTACTTCTGTCAGACAGCCATCAGTATCTGTATGGCATGAAGAATGGCTAGCTAGAGTCTTTCTTCCATGGTCAATTTTATCTATGGAATCCAGATTAAAAATACATTCTTTCATTGCGGAAATCTTGAAAATATAGTGATTATGAAAGAGGTCCTAATTAGCACTGGTTTGAGCCAGACATGGTAGTGAAAAGTATGCAAGTTTCCGTAGTGTTTTCTTGCATGTGTGTGCTATGCCTACTTTCCTGTTGATTTATATACAAATATGTTTTACAGTTTTCCCCAAGCTTGACCTCATGAATAAAGACAATAAATGGTGCCAAATTGTTTAGTAGTTTTGCTATGTGCACAAATGAGTATTAATATGCAAGAGCAAAACTTACTAGTACATGTAACCATATGGAAGATGTCAGCGTCTCTAGAGGTGAAAGCCGCTGTAGTAAACTACTGAGTGGTGCACCCACAAACATTTTTTCTAGGATTACTAATACTGTAAGTTATAGTAAGGGAGGATCTAGATGTGTGTTTGGGTAGGCCAGCCCCAGCCTTCCCTGAGATTCACACGCTCACTGAAACACAACAGCAGGTAAGTTTTGAAGTAATTGTTTTGTATAGCCCTAAATGGCACTCAGTTATAGGAAGCTGGTATCGGCCTTCTCTGTGACAGTAGCCTGCTGATAGCTTAATAGTAGATTTCTTTTTTTAAATTTAATTTAATTTAATTTTTTTTAACTGGAGTCTTCCTTCTCTACTCAGATGTAGTGATAAAAATGTCATCCAAAAGAATATAAAAATATAAGAATAGGAATTCGCATGAAATTGCATATTTCTGAAAAGTGAATCTACCTGCTGAAATCCACACATTTGTTATCTCTATAATTAATTGTGCATCTGTACCACTTCCCTTTATTGACATCTTTTTTATTGCAAACACATTGGATGAAGACTTTGCTTCTTTATATTTCTTTTTTTATGCTTTTTTGTAGGTATTGGCTTTTGATGCCTATTTTGATGAAGAAGTGCCTGAAAAAAATCAAGAGCTATATAGAATAAGACATTGTAAAATTTACTTCTATCTTGAAGATGACACAATTCAAGTGGTTGAACCCCAAGTCAAAAATAGTGGAATACCACAAGGTACCTATTTATAATAGACCTTCCTTTGTTTCTTCACCTCTGATCTTTTCCTCATTGAAGTCTTTCTCCATCTAAAAGGATACCTAAAGCATCTGCTTACATAGGCCTATTCTACACTACAAAGTTTTACCAGCATAGTTATGAATTATTTAAGCTTAGTACCAATGTGGACACAAGAACAAATGGATATAAACTGGACACTAGGAAGTTTAGACTTGAAATTAGATGAAGGTTTCTAACCATTAGAGGAGTGAAGTTCTGAAACAGCCTTCCAAGGGGAGTAGTGGGGGCAAAAGACATATCTGGCTTTAAGACTAAGCTTGATAAGTTTATGGAGGGGATGATATGACGGGATAGCCTGATTTTGGCAATTGATTTGGCAATTGATCTTTGATTATCAGCACGTCAGTATGCCCAGTGGTCTGTGATGGGATGTTAGATGGGATCTGAGTTACTACGGATAATTCTTTCCTGGGTGCTGGCTGGTGAGTCTTGCCCACATGCTCAGGGTTTAACTGATCACCATATTTGGGGTCGGGAAGGAATTTTCTTCCAGGGCAGATTGGCAGAGGCCCTGGAGTGTTTTTGTCTTCCTCTGCAGCATGGGGCACGAGTCACTTGTTGGAGGATCCTCTGCAGCTTGAGGTCTTCAAACCACAATTTGGGGACTTCAGTAACTCAGACATAGGTTAGGGGTTTGTTATTGAAGTGGATAGGTGAGATTCTGTGGCCTGCATTGTGCAGGAGGTCAGACTAGATGATCATAATGATCCCTTCTGACCTTAAAGTCTATGAGTGTGAAAAAAAAATCACATCCCCCTAGCTGATATAGCTGTGCTGACAAAACCCTCCTGCTATCCTGACAGCGGAATGCTTCTGTCAGGATAGTTAATGTTTGTGAAGATGGTGCTGAGAGAAGAACTTGTGGTGACTTATGCCACATCTATACTAGGGGGCTCTGCTGGCCTAGCTATGCTGGCCAAGTCTTTGTAATGTAGACAAGTCCGTAGTGTAGCTAATTTTGAGTACAAATCTATGACAAAGAGTATAGATAGAATTCTTTTTCTTGCCATGGCCATTAATGAGTACTTCCTCACAGGCTTCAGTTTAGAGGATCCAGGCCTAGTAGACGAACCCTCCTGTTTTTGAAAGAACATTCTGTGACCACGCTGCTGGGCAAAGTCCCTATTTTAACACAGCTATGATTGAAATTACATGATTATGGGTCTGTCAGCACAGTCATGTAAACTCTTAGTTTTCCAAAGGCAAGTTGTATATTATAGACTTCTACTCTTGTCTTGCTGCTGCTACCTTAGAACTGGTTGTTAATTTCTCTATAGAATTCTAACATTGTTTATTGCCCACTCGGGTAGCATGTGCCTGCCTTTGGTGAGGAGGTACAGCAGCTTTTAGTGCCTCCAGCTGTCAGTTCCTTTATTACTAGAGCTGGTCTTAGCATTTTTTGATAGGGCCTGCTAAATAATTTGTCACTGACACTCTCAAATTAACTGATTCCTGTGCACTGTGTTCACACCAGTATATGACCTGTGTTCTACACTCCACTTTTTATAAATATCCGCACTTGTGTTTTGGGAGAGGGCTAGTGAGTTGATTTTTCTGGAATACCCTCTAAATCTAATGGACTGGTTTTACATAAAAACTGTGTGATCTGCAGACCATCGCTCTGCAGCAGAAGTGTAGTGCAGCTGCAGTTCCTTGGCGTTTATGGGGCTAGCTATATACTTTCCAGTATTTGAAATGTTTGCAGAAGATAATAGTACAAAGAAGCAAGAAGGCTGGGGACCATTATGTCTCCCCAACCACTGGAGCATTTTGTGTACATTCTGATGAATTTTAGTACATACATCGATATGCACACATTAACTACTCAGTCACCACAGTCCCCTTTGAGGTAGATAGGTATTATTAATTTCCCCATCTATCAAACAGAAGTAAAGCAGAAATGTTACCTAACTGATCAGTAGAGCCCTGCAGATATCCGCTTTATATCCATAGATATCTACATCTACGGATGCAGAGGTGGTTGTAGTGTTTACAATCTCAGATGCAGATCCCATTTTTTGTATCCCATTTTTGTATCCCATTTTTTGCAGGGCTTTAACAGTGAGCTAGGGTGCTGATGCAGGTGCGGATACTTATAAAAAGTGGAGAGCAGATCACGGGTCAGATACAAGTTATCACAGATGCGGATTCAAATGTTTATAACTGCACAGGTCTCTACTGATCAGTGTTAGAGGTGAATTAAGATCCAGGAGTCCCTTTTCCTTAAGACAGTGCTTTGTGTACTGAATGACACTGCCTCTCTTGGTGTCAAATGGCCCCTCCTTGTGGTCAGAGGTCTCACTGGCTGTTCAGCAGAGGAGCTGGCTCTGGTTCCAGTAGGCACTCCTAGTCCTACCTGGGCAAATGCTCTATCAGGCTCTGGATGAAGGCTTGTCAAATCTCTGATTCTCTTAACCTGGGAAAATATGAAGAATTTAAACCCTCCGTCTGTGATTGGAGATGGCAGCAGGTAAAGCTGTTCCTTGGTTTATGTGATAGAGAAATGAGAGAAGCTACTTCTGGGTTAGATGTTCACAGCCTTTTCTTGGCTACTAGAATGATCTTCAACAGCTGGTGCACCTGAAGCTTGAGAGCCTGCAATACAACATAGGGTGCCACTTTGGGGCTTGTTGCAGGCTTGTTTCACTAAAGCAAGATAGAACAAGACCACTTTCCATTCCATTGGATTTGGGTGGTGGACAAATATTTATCCCTATTGCCCGTGTAGTGGTAGTAGTTGGAGAGGCCAGGCTGCTGGGCTTAGGATCCTACACAGTTCGGCGGGGCCCTGGCAGGGATGACTTAAAAAAAAAAGTGTTAAAAAAAAAGCCTTTCATTTTTTCCATGTATTATTTACTTTCCATAACTATATATATAATAAAATTATATATTATGTACATTGCATCATATATGCTGTTGATTGGTTATTAATGACTGCCGTTTCACATGTGTGGGTCCCAGCTGCTCCCTGCCCCCTTCATAGAAGCAGGTGTGCAGGGTTACTGCCCTGGGAACTGCAGGGCAGCAGTGGACATGGGGCTGGTTGGAGGTAGGGCAGGGGCTGACTGGAGGTATGGTCTGGCTGCAGGCAGGGCAAGGGGTGCGGGACTGGCTGGAGACGGGGGTGTGGGGCTGGCTGGCTTCAGGCAGGGCTGCAGGGGGGTGCAGCAGGGGTTGGCAGGGCTGTAGATAGAAGAGTGCGGGAGTGGCTGGCTTCAGGCAGGGGGGTGCAGCAGGGGTTGGCTAGAGACAGGGCAGGAGGTGCAGGGCTGGTGCGGGCAGGGGTGTGTGTGGGGCTGGCTGGCTTTGGGCAGGGCTGCAGGGGTGTGTGGCAGGGATTGGCTGAAGACAGGACAGGGGGTTTGGAAGGGGTGGCTGCAGGCGGGGGGGGGCTGGTGTGGGCAGGGCATGGGGTGCAGCAGAGGCAGCTGGAGCCCCGGCCCTTTAAATAGCCCCCAAGCCCCCCGCTATCCCAGGGATCTGGGGCTATTTAAAGGGCCAGGGGCTCCCCTGCTTCTACCCCGCCCCGGACCTTTTAAATAGCTGTGGGAGCCCTGGAGAATGCATGGGGGTGGCAGGGCTCCGGCAGTTATTTAAAAGACCGGGGTGGCAGAGGCAGCTGGAGCCCTGGCCCTTTAAATAGCCCCTGGAACCCCCCGCTACCTCAAGGCTCTGGGGGCTATTTAAAGGGCCCGGAGCTCCAGCCGGGAGAGCGGGGCTGTAGGGTAGGGCTTGCCACGCTCCAGCCAGAGCTCCAGCCGGGGCTACGGGGCTTGTCGCACTCCGGCCGGAGCTCCAGCCGGGAGAGTGGGGCCGCGGGGCAGCTGTGCTCCCGCCAGCGCTTTGGTCAGGGGAGCGGGGCCACGGAAGACCCCGGAGGAAACCACAGCCAGGGTAAGTAAAAACAAAATTAAAAAGGTGCCTAAGGCACAGGGCCCTCTTAGGCGCGGGGCCCGATTCCCGGGAATCAGGCGAATCGGCCTAAAGCCGGCCCTGTATGTCTTACATACTTGATTGAAGCTAGTGCTAACTGCTATTGGAGTACTTTTATTTTTTTTCTTTTGGTTCTAGATACTGAAACTTACCTTGAACATTATTGTAGAGAACCAAAAATACCTTCAGTGCACTATACAGGTGTATCTGGAAGAACTTTATGTCTTATACAACTTGGTCCTGAGTCTTTACTACAGAATTAGCAACTATTCTTGAGCGACAAGGTGGGTGAGGTAATAGCTTTTATTGGGCCAACTTCCTTTGGTGAGAGAGACGTGCTTTCGAAAGTTTGTCTCTCTCACCAACAGAAGTTGGCCCAGTAAGAGAGAGTACCTCATCCACTTGTCTTTCTAATATTCTGGGACTGACACGGCCCCAACACTGCATACAACAACTCCTGAAGCGTTAAAATTCATTCACAAGGACTACTCTGAGATTTTTAAAAAAATCTCAAACTCTCTGTTGCCACTTGGGTTGTTAAAGAGACTTTATAATTTCAGAGTGTCTATAGCAGAAGTTTTCAGACTATGGGGCGTGGCTCCATAGGGAGCCATGGAGAAATAGTCGGGGGCTCGGGCCAGCCCTATGTGGGTGGGGGTGTGTTGGGCAGGGAGTGCCACCTCTACCCATGACTCACCTCAGCAGGCCATCCGGCCTATGTGTCAGTGTCAACATATGCATGCCCAGTGCTGGCTCTACCCCAGAGACCATCGTATGCACCCTTCCCCATCCCTGAAAACCCAAGAGGGGAGGGGTAGGTATGGGGGGGTGCAATCAAAAATTGTAACTCAAAGAGGGGGCTCAGCTCAAAAAGTTTGAAAACTGCTGGTCTATAGAGAGATGATATGGATAGAAAGCCTCTTCAGCCAATCAGATTACAGATTTCAGCCAAGTCATTTGAATAAAATGGTCCATAAAGACAAAATGAAGATTTTAAGTGTTCTGAATTTCATGGCGGCTGGTGATCTTTCAGTTGCCTGATGTAGGTAAACTGTAAATATAATGTGTTCATAAGGAATTTATATTTTGTGTTAAATACCCAGGAAAGGTAAGAAGTATGCATTAACTTGGCTTTTCTAAAAGCAAGGAAACTAGATTTTACAGAAGATTTTTAACTCTCTTACACAGTTCGGCTGAACACAGTAAATTTCTATTACTGGTATATGTGAAAACCTCTATTACGGGTGTATTTTTTAGCCTGAGCACATTAAAAATACTTAAGCAAAGACAACATTTTAAAAGCACTGTTTTGTTTTGTTTTTAAAAATCCAAAATCATTAGTTGCCAAGTACATTCAGTTTTAGATACAACAGTGGTCTAATGTTGTTAATATTATTTATATTTTAGTAACCCTCAGGAGCCCCGTTCAGGAGTAGGGCCACACTGCATTAAGTACAGTATAGATATGAGAAAATGCAGTCCTCACTTAGAAGAGCTTAGTCTTGAAAAGGAGGAGGGTGGGAGAACAGACAAAGGGTGTGGGAAAGAATTACAGCAAATAAGTGAAGAGATCAGGGTAACAATGGCTCATACGTTAGTTAGTCGTAGTTATTTTTATATATTTATTTTTGTTGATACTTACATGTTCTCTTTCGAGTGATTGTGCACTTATACGTTACACTGCGGATGTATGTGCACCCAATGCACTTTAGTCAGAGACTTTAGCAAGTAGTATCACTAGGCGCTGCATGTGCCCTCTCTCATCTTGTGCACCTAGCCAAGGGCATAAAAAGGGCTGATCCACTGCCTCCCTCTCAGTTCCTTTTTGCAACCCGTGGCGAGAGTTGGAGCTCCCCATACCTTTAGCTTAGGTTTGCCAGTTTTCTAAATAATTGTGTCATATATAGATAGGTATAGTTCTAGTGTAGCTATAAGTTAATGTAGTTACTTAGATCTAGTTTAGCAAAAACTGGTCATTTGGAATGAAAAAAAATCATCAGGATTCAGGCAAAGTACTACATGCAGAGCTGTTTTCCTTGTGACAGGCAGGCATAAAAGCTTTTTGATTTGACTTGGTGAGGGACACATGTAGTATTTGTACCTCCTTCCCTACCAGGACTAAGAGACTGAGGGTTTTCCTCCTCAAAGCCCTGATGAAGCAGGGTGTTGCTCCCCTTTTCCTAACTGGACCCCAACAACAAAATAATGAAATCAAGTAAACAAGAAGTGCTCCTACTGCTACCTGGGATCCCAAGCAGAAGTCAATGGGAAAACATCACTCTTCACCCTCCCATCCCCCAGCCTCCTCAGAGCACTCCCAGCATTCTGACTCTTCATCTCATAAGAAGGCTTCCAGTAAGCACTCCAGTACTGGTTTGAGGCATCACAAGCATAAACACTCACTGGCACCATTTGAGGTTACACTGTCAACTTTGACTCCTCTGGGGCTATTCAGAGTGGTGTCTTCATCCTTACTTGATACATGGTCAGTACAGCTGATTCAGACCCTATTGGCACTGCCAGCTCTCCAACTATCCTACTTGAAGACTTACCTGTCTCAGTCCTGTTGACTCCTCAAGCATTCCTGTCTGCAAGGGAATTTCTGTGCCTCCTCTTACCGGTTACCGGACTTTTCATGGTTATACCTGGCTCCAGTTGGGGCAACTCAGTGTCTTTGGCACAGTTGATACTATCAGCACAATCAGCATTGCTGGCATGCTCAGCAATGCCAGCACCTGTGACATAGTCTGGGCAGACAGCACTTCACTCCACATTATTATGCCAGCACCATTTTTACTGTCAGCACCAATCACCTTGTTGGTACTCCGGCCACCTTTTCCCTTGGTTTCTTTGGATCTTCTGGTGTCTTCCATACCCTGACCACTGCAGACTCCAAGAGTGACTGCCCCTCCCTTTTCTGAAGAAACCTGTGTTTCTTCTTCAGACTTTGAAAGGGAGGAACTTGTATCACTTTGAATGTCTTTTAGATCACCATATAGACCTCTTACCAAAGTTATGGGTCCTAAGAATCAGGACTGGTTTTCCACCCTGGGTTACTCAGACATTGCAGTATCCCTCCTAGTTTTACTAATCTTGGGCTGAAGAGGGTTTCAGGAAGAACAACAGAAGATGAAGTTTGGTTCGGGTGGAAAGCTGACAGTCCCTTTGGAATAAACTTGAGGTGTGGCCTAAGGGAAACTTTGGCTTTATGAAAGATCATGAAAGGAGGATCAGCCAGAAGAGCTTGAAGATCTGAAACTCTTCTTGCAGAAGTGGTTAGCCAGAAATGCCATGTTCATAGACAGTAGAGGTAGTGAAGTTGTTGCCATAGGTTCGTAGGAGGATCCCATTAGTCTAGAGAGGACTAAATTGAGATCCCATACAGGTAGGGGATTAGGCACAGGTTGGTAAACATTCAGCAGACCTTCTAGATATCTGGAAACCAAAAGGGTGAGAGAAAATCTGTTGCTGGTTGTAGTGAGATATGGAAGCTAGGTGGACTCTCCCAGAACTAACTGAAAGCCACATGATTTCAGGTGCAACAGATAGTCCAGTACACGTCTAAATTCTGTTCGATGGGGCAATAACTGTTGTGACTGCACCCAAGTCATAAACCTAAACTTTGCTGCATACATGGATCTTTGCTGCATCTCTACTGGATTTTTATGTTGTTTAACAAGATGGCTTGACTATCCTTGGAGCACGATCTCTCATGAGTGTTCAACCAGGGATCATCCGTGAAGTGGGGAGACTGGAGGTTGGGATGTAGAGACTTGCCCTGGTTCTGAGAGTGGTGTGAAGCAGAGAACATAACCCTCCTTTACAGTGCTGAGCACCTACTTGTCTGATGTTATGTCTTTCCAAGCACAGTGAAAGAGATAGAGGCGTCTTCTGAAAGAAGAAGATCTGGTCAGTGTGCTGTCCTTGATCAAGCAGTCAAAATGAACCCTTGGAAGTTGAAGATGTCTGATGAGAAGGGCCAGCTGTAGACAAAGTCGATTGGCAAAATCAAGCTGGTCTAGACCTTCTCTTCATGTCATCCTGTAATGTTCATGAATCTTATAGTATGGGTGATGTTGAAATTGTTTCCTCTGTTCCTGGGGCATAAACTCTTAACGTAGGGAGCGTTACATGGGAGCCTTTCAGGCTATGCATAGCACCATCTGTTTTTTGGGGGAAATAGCTTAGACCCTATGAAGGGCAAGTCCTTGATTGTATTTTGAAGCTCCTTTGGAATGCCAGAAGCCTACAGATAGGAAAAGCACTCATGGAGATGGAGGTGGTCATAGAACGCAAGATCCCATAAGCGTCATCAGGTGGTGATGATCAGGGCGTAAGATGTCCTTTTGAAACCAGAGCCAGGAACTGTTCTTGTGGCAACTTGTCATGACATTTTGGAAAAAATAATAAAAGTATATTTAGAGAAGATTGTTTAATAGTTGGCCATTCTCATTTATAGAGTAGTGGTAGAATAAGCCTTCCGGCCATATAAATCCAGTCTCTTGAGCTGCTTGTCTTTGGGAATGGTTTTAAGATGGGACTGTCAAGAGCAGTCATGATCACCGAGGAACTGGGAACTGGTTGGGTGAAAAAGTAATTGAAGTCTGGCTGAGGGACTTGACAACATTTGTCCACCCATTCGACTATAATTGGTATAGAGGTGAGGCTCTACCCGATGGTTTTTGCCAGCTCCAACAAGGCTTCATTAATAGGAAAGGTAATTCTTTCTGAGGCAGGGGTTTGTAAAATATCAAGGAGGCTGTATGTATTTTCTTGCACAAGCTCAGTGTGCACTCCTAAGGAAATGGCCACTCTTCTCGTCAGGTTCTCTCTCTGCCCCCAGAGGCTTCCAGTGTTAATGGATTTAACGTCTCAATACCTCTGTTAAGAAGGGAAGTAAAATTATCCTCATTATACAATTGGGGAATTGAGGCACAGAGATTAAGTGTCTTGTGCATAGTCACACAGGAAGTCTGGCAGAACCAGGAAGTGAACCCGGGTCTCTAAATCCCAGTCCAGTGTGTTAACTACAAGAGCATCCTTCTGGTGCTTTTTAAAAAAAGGTATTTAATTATTACTGAAAATGTATGGATTTTTTGAGGGTGAGGGAGCAGCACTTAGAGTTGAATTGTAGGAGAAGGGATTGTTGGAGTAAGGGGAGTGGATTAAGTGAGAGGACAGCTGAGCGAGGGAAAGTTGGAAGGGTGAGGGGAAAGAAAGCATCGGGGGTGTAAGAAGGATAATCGTCATGGAGAATCAGGTTGGGTAGCTAAGGGGCTGCAGTGGTAGGAAAGGGGCAGAATGAAGGAGAAACAGCATACCGTGGCAGTAGAGGTAAATGAGGGGAAAGAAGTCCATGGGCCAAGTATCAGGGTTGATAGAATAGTAATAGAAGACTGAGAAGGCTCCTGCTGACTGATCCTATTTTTCATTTGGAGAGGATATAGGAGAGTGATCCAGAGGGTCTTTCTGGGTGTAGTAGTGCTGAGGTGGCTGCAGGGCCTTGACTTATCCCCTACGCTTTCAGCTGCAGATGGTTGCACTAGTGAAGAGGCTTGGGTTTTCTATTGTCCATTCCCTGTGAGAGATCTCTAGCTTCTGCTGTATCCCATGTAGTGTAGATAGGTGGCTGTTCTGTGTGGTTCTCTCTGGGTATGATGGGGTCATGGAAGCTTGTGAGTTACCCACTGTGCTCTCTGTTGTGGCTAGTGCTGACTGCTTTGGTGACAAAGTATTGTATAGATTCACATGCCGAGAGAACGCTCCAAGGTAGAGAAAAATGAAGAAGAGTTTTTCTGAAGCAAAAATAATGAGTTTACAAATGTAAAAGAATTAGCTTACAAACACATTTTCTGCTGTTTTCATTTTATGTTTACCAGTAATCAAACCCCCCTAAGAGTAAAGGATCTCCAGAAATGATTTTCAGAGACTTGAAAAAAGTTTCTGTGAAATTGGCAACACTATAGGGATGTGAATATGTACAAACTATAAATAAGGCTGCTGTGAAGGAACTACAGTTGTAAACTACATTTAATGCTGGGAGATGAATTGCTTAAATTTGAACTTACAATACTAAAGGTTACTAAAGTAACTTACAATACTAAAAAAACCTTTTGGCTTGTTTTACTCAGTGGGGAAATGCGCTCTATGGAGGTGTGACTTCTAAAGCTCGCTAACATGTTGCCCATTAAATAGTTCATATAGATCCTGCTGGTGCTCTTTAACGTAGTGCTGTTTGAAGCAGAACTGCATTAAAGCACATTAGGGAACCTTTAGTGCACACCAGCAGTGTCTACGTGGACCAATTAATACACAACACATTAGCGCTTTGTAGAAATCTTGCTCCTTTAGAGTGTTACCTCACGGTGTATACAAGCCCTTAGAAGTATTCGAAGAAAGCTATCCAAGCAGAGAAACAAATACATTAATTCATGTTTTGCCAGGCCAATTTGAAACTGACTTTGGAGAAACTGGAACCAAAGCTAAAAAATACCAGGACAATCAAAATACACAAAACTAAGTAAGGCTATGGGGGAACGGAGTGAAGGAGAGATCAGTAACCTTGAAAACACATTAAAAACTCCACCTACATCTTTCCAGGGTCAGAGTGTTACTGCAGAACAGTAACAAGAAATCCTCCATGTGCAGAGGAGACAAGTTAGGGTGATTCCAATATCCATTTCATAATTCCCCAGCTAACTGAACCCTGGCTAGCTGACGCTCTCTGTTATGAAAATCATTTATGTCCCATGGGGTTAAAACTGTAGTTTCAAGTGTAGCCTAAGCCCCACCATCTAGAGCACAGTTAAGCAGCTGGCTGGCTTCCCCAAGGTCAGCCAGCTGAAAAGGAGAGCTGAGCTGCCTGCTGGCTGGCTTCCCCAAGACCAGCTGGCTGAAGAGGAAAGTGCAATCAGGCAAGCAAGGTTTCAGTTAGCTCCTCCAATTTAACTGACTCTGATTATCTAAAGTTTTATGACGTTTCCTGGAACATTTAGATAATCAGGATTCTATCATGTTTATTCAGGGCCAGATCATGCTCTTGCTGCATGCTCACATAGGTGAGTGGATATAAGGAGCCCTCTTACTCCTCCATGCTTACTTTTTCTATTGTGGGGTGAGCAGAGGCTCCTGGAGTGTTCTGTGAATGTGGTCTTTGAGTGAATAGAGCAGGGGTAGGTGACCTATGGCATGTGTTCCGAAGGTGGCACTGCAAGCTGATTTTCAATGGCACTCACACTGCCCGGGTCCTGGCCACCGGTCCAGGGGGCTCTGCATTTTAATTTAATTTTAAATGAAGCTTCTTAAACATTTTAAAAATCTTATTTACTTTACATACAACAATAGTTTAGTTATATATTATAGACTTATAGAAAGAGCCCTTTTAAAAACGTTAAAATGTATTCCTGGCACGTGAAACCTTAAATTAGAGTGAATAAATGAAGACTCGGCACACCACTTCTGAAAGGTTGCCGACCCCTGACGTAGAGTGAAGGCTTCACTCATTTCCCTCTGCCTCCCTTTACTCAATGCAGGGACCAACGCAGCTGAGACAGTGTGTACGGAAGGTAAGATATACCAGGAAGAGTGCTGATGCTGTTTACTTTCCCTGTGGAATTAGGAGGAAGTAGAGACTCAATTTTGACATAATTTGTTCCTTCTCTGCTCAGCAAGATTACAATTTAACTTTAAGCCTTCCTTGCATCCCTTTTTGATATTAAAGATATCTTGTAAGATGTCATTGGACTTGTCCAAATCAAAAATAAAAGCACACTTTAAAGAGACACAGGCAAGGGTGCTCTATAAATATATTAATAACTTCCTGACACCCAGACTCCAACGAGGATTGTGGAGAATCAGTCCACCAGTCATGCCAGAAAAGATAACATGTTCTGGCTCCTGGAGTAAGCATATAGTGAAAATAAATGCCAGCACCACAGGGAGGTACAGAAGAGAAGCTGTATTTCAGATAGCAAAATGAGTATGATGAAGAAGAGGGTTAGCTCTACTGAACAGAAGGAGATTAAAAAAAAATCAATAATGCTGTAGAATAGTCTGTTGGATGCTGCACTGTATGAAGTAACATCTACTTAACGAGGTGAAAGAGGTGTTAGAATATTCACTCATTATGAGTGATCTGATTTGGCTGAGCATGCATACACAGGTCCTCTTATAATGGAGTCTTATGGCAATTTTTTTAATGTGGAAATAGTTCCCCCCCCAATTCCGATGAAAGTAGGATAATAAAAGTCTAAACTGTGCTGCACAATGTCTATTAAACCTCAGATTCACCAGTCTAAAGTTTATCATCTACAGTACATGTGAAGAAATGAACTCGATCAGGCATAACAATAGCTCATTTTCTAAAAAGGGTGCTTTTGATACCCTCTGCACAAGAGATTTTCCATTGGCAAAGAATTCTTACCTACCTAGCACCAAGATGAAATGTGTATCACAACCAGACACAGTATTCATGGAAAATTAGTTGAAACCGACTCTTGGAGTTTTTGTCTACACTGGGAAGATGCATCATGTTAGAAAACCATCAACTAAAGTATTTTAACTAAAATGATGATTAAACTTGATTTTGCCCCTTATATGAGTAAGGAAAGTTGTGTTTAAAAATATGTAGCAGGTCATGGTTAACCCAAGGGGAGACCTGTCAGGGTAACTCAGTGAGGCAGAGGTGGAGCTGGTTTGGGCAGGTGCAGGTGGTTGCTGGTGTAGGGCCAGCTGGTGAGAGCAGGCTGGAAGCCTGAGGCAGGCAGGAGCCGTGCAGGCTGGAAGCCCAAGCAGTCAGTAAGACCACAAGGCAGAGGGAGAGTTCCCAGCCAAGTGGTGACGTTGCACAGACTGCTGACTGCTCTTTCTGTGGGATAAATAGCTGTCCACGGGGGTCATCTGACCTGGTCTTGGCTTGTGCATTGGCTATTGCAGCATGCCTGAGGGATGAGTCATTTCAAGCTCTGGCTGAGGGATTACCTCACAAGACCCAGATGTTAACCATGACCAGTTAACACATTTTTAAACACCACCTGTGCCTGTGTACAGTTGGTGCTAAGTAGTGTTTTACATCATGTTAATTAGAATGTGTTATGGTTTGTTGTCTCAGTGGAGATATGGTCTAAATGTGCACATAGGTAGTACACTGGTACATCATAAACCCGGAGGAGTATCTTTGAAACTCATTGTATGGCTCCATAGAGCAGGCTTTGTCTATCGTGGGTATCCAGACCTGGTGTTGGACTATCTAGATAGTAGCTCATAATTATTTTCCAGTGAGAGGTCAATGACACAGATATGATATATGTGTGACTTAACTGGGTCTTAAATTGTAGCATGAAAGTGGGGGGGCAAACACAGTGGGAAATGTATTTATTTATTTGGTTAACTACTCTGAAAATTAGAAGAAATTGCCATCTTTTCTGAACAGGAGTGAATATTTGACAAATAACTGAGAATACAGGGTAAATACTCTGAGAATACAACCCATCTAGAGCCATTCCCCAGGGACATAAGATCTCCAATAAAGAGTTTCCATGGGCTAACTAAGAAAAAAGGCAATTCACACACCAAACAGGAACACATAAGAGGAATCGCAGCAAAATTACCACTTCTCAACATTGGAGAAATTTAAAAAAGGGATTCAGGTGGTACCAAGTAGAGTGCAAGATGCACAGTTGAAAGATATTGGGTAGAGACCTCCTACTTGCGTGAAGAGTAGAGACAAGACCCCATAGATATTGTATATAACACACACTTACACAGTACTCACTTAAGTACTAGAACTGTTTGAATATTGTTACATCTTTATTAGTATTGTACGGTACATTGGGAACTGTTAGTGGTAAAAGAACTATGTAGCTGTAAGTAGTGATTATATCAGTTTACAATTTTTGATTGAATGAGTTGGTGATATTTTTCTAGTCCTAGCCAATAGATGTCCTCACTGCAAAATTATTGCCACAGAGTAGTACCTTTGTTGGTAGGCTCCTCAGGGAGACAAAGATTGAAAGGGCATGAAGGCCCAACTATCTTTTCATTCCCTAGACGTGGTTTCTCAGTAATGGGTTGAGAAACATTGGTGTGGGAAAGATTTCCCTTTTACTGTTGCCCATGCTGGTGTTCCTACATGGATTAATCCTTGGACTAAACTCCTCTGTTGTCTTTTCAGCACTTATTATAAACACTAAATTCACTCTGAAGAGAAAAATAATCATTGTAGGTCCTAATGTATACATGCCTGACTACAGCACATTATGTAAGCAGTAGGCTACAAACTGCTTCTGAAGTACTGTGAGTAATAGGTAATTTTAAGGCATTTTATCACTACAGTGCACAGTGCCCAATTCGGCAACGTACTTAAGTACGTCTAACTTTAAACAGGTATAGTCCCATTGAAGACAATTTACGCCCACCTTAAGGTCCCTTTGTGCTGCTCACAGTGTAACAGTGCATTAGTATAAATGAGACTCGTGTACCATAGGACACCATCTGCTGTTCATACCACCCTTTCCCTGAGAGTCCGGTTTTCCAGGCAGAAATATCAAAGAAAAAAACAATGCAAGACTTGCAGTGTGATGGATGTAAAGTTTGTCATTCTCAATGTTGAGAGTGCTTGTTGAGAATGATCAGCCCTAGTGGGACAGGTATCCAGTCAAGAGATGGAAGAAGGGCTACTAATTCATCAGCTCTCTTCCTAAAGTCAAATGCGCAGACCTTTAAAAAATATTATCTGAGAGGGCTTGGAGGTGGCACTGTCTGTTATCAGTTGTGTCTATTTTTTGACTTCCATGATTCAGCATGGAGAACAATGGTCTCTAGGATGGATGCTTACAGGCACCCCACGGTATAGTAAAAGGCTGAAATATGACAGAGAGGAGGTGGGGTGGGGAGAGGAGGTTAGACTTGTAGAAGCAAAATTAAGGCTGCTGTGGATGGGCCAACTATGATTAGGCAGCTGGTGTGCTGTGACCACTGCTTATTGTTCTATATTTAATTTGTCTGTTACCTGGTGCTTCCCCTACCTGATGGTTGTTTGTGCTTGTTATTGTTCATTTCATAGTTAGATTGTAAGATCACTGAGGCAGGGACCATTTCTTTATGATGTATTTGTACAATGCCTAACACAATGGGGTCCTGCTTCCTGATTAAGGCACCTGTGTATTACATAATATAAGTAATAATGGGTAATTGGGCAATCAGCTGATTATGGCTGGCTCTGTGTAACAAGAAATAGGGCAACAAGCAGTTTGAAGGCTAATAGGATTTAATAATGTTCAGAACCTCTAGAAAGAGATTCCAACAGTTATACAACACCAGGAGGACTGGGGTTACTAAGTCAATGAATGTCCTTGTCTCCTTATCGTGTGGCTGCAGCACAGGACGTGGACTCAGGAGTTCTGAGTTCTTGTCACAGACTATCTGTGGGAAAACTGAGGCCCTGGAAAGGTTAAATTACTTTGTTTCAATTGATGGATATTAATTCTGTCTACTTCATGGGTGGGATTGTGTTTACAAATACTAGTGAATTAACCCAAAGTCTTTTGAGATGTTCAAAGTGCTATGATTGTGAATAATAGTAAAATGTAAGATATATACTGGTCCCCCAGTGTCTGGCAGATAAAACAATAGTGGTTTCCTTTCTTAAGTGTGGATATTAGTAGTCACATTGTTCCCAGGGAGCTGGTCCTTTGCTTCAGGGATTATAAAGAATAAAATTAAAGCAAGTCCTAAATTTGTCTAGGTTCAAAGTGAAGTGTTTTTTTTTCCTGATAGGGTTTTGGCCCCTGTCAGATTGGTGAGCCCTGAGCCACTTCTCCAAGTCAGTGGTCTGCATTTCCCCACTGGAAGCCAATCAGTCCAATATTTCCCCTGCTTTCAACTTACTTCTTGGTGACCTTAAGATGAAGGCCCCTGCCTCCATGCTTGGAAGTTAAGGAAGTTTCTCCTGGGCAGGACAGTTGTCTTCTCTTATCACAGTGATGGATTACTGTTCTCCCCCTGTAGAGTGTTGTACAGGGACACCTCATCTCTGAAATCCTTTGTTTCCCAGACCGTGTCGTCCAGATGTCCACCTCCATAGAGTTTTAGCCATTTGGTTTTTGTGTGACTTTTCAACTTTCTCTTTAGAAAATAACTGGTGATAAAAGGGAGTAGGGGCTGCCATAGCTTCTCAATAGAATTGGCAAAGACTGCCCTCTCCTTTGGTTGGTCATCCAGTTTAGAATGCTGCTAAGAGAATACCTGCCAATCATGTTATAAGATCTAAGGGCCCCACGCTGGAAAGCTGTTCTACTAACATACTTATAAATTTTGGTCTCAGAAGATAATGATTTTCTTTACTTGCATCACAATGGTATGTTTGACCACAAATCACTCTCAAATACTGAGAACTTCTGAAGGTGATGAATGCAAAGTATTGTTATTAGAAGAAGAAAAAAGATCGCTCTTTACATATAGTTATGTGCACAGTCTTTGCTGAACAAAGGAATAGTTGTCTCACTTTCGCTGAGTTTTTTATTTTAAGTGGGTTCTTCCATTTTTTAAAAATAAAACCAGCCTACTAGGTTAATGTGAAATTTGATCCTTGGAGCAGAAGATACTTACCTTATCATTTTGATACAGGAACTATTGTCCGACGTCATCGGATTCCACTTCCACCTCCTAACGAAGATCAGTTTTATACTGTAGATTATTTCAACATCAATACAGAAGTAATCTTTTATGCCCGAAGATATAAGATTGTAGATTGTGATCAATTCACAAAAAATTTTTTGAGGAAGCTGGGAGTCAGATTAAATCCTCCAGCATATCATCCAGAAGATCCATACACCAGAGACCGGCAAAAGGTAAGGCAAATAGTGATGGTGAAAATCTAATTTTACAAACAAAAAAAGCCTCTGTGAAATCATATGCAAAGTATATTACATAAGAACATTACTCCTGTAGCAAATTAAAAATGTGTCCAAGTAACTATTTTAATATATGTTAATTAATTTTGGAATTAGTACAAAAAGAATAAAGCAGAAAAGAAAATACCCATTTGGTTTACTGTGACTCACTAGGAAAAGCAATAGCTTGTAATATAGTCCCAGACAGGTCAATTTTCCTGTTGATGTGCACATCTATTTTGAAGCAGGGGGGAAACATTTGGGGAATAGCTAGCATGAGAGATTCTTCCAATAAAAGCAATATTGGTTGTGTGTATTTGCTTGATAAAACAGTTCTTATCTGTTACTGAAAATTGTAAGAACACAGGAGTGAAATTGTCTTCAATGTTTGTGTGCATGTAACTGCACAATATTACATTTAATATCTGTATGTATAAAATAAGTTACTTCCAGCCCTACATGTGGTGAATCAGATTTATTGAGACAAAGTATAAAGAACGAGATTGTCTCTAATAAATCTGACTCACCACATGTAGGGTAGGAAGTAGCTCTTTTAATATAGATATTAATTGTAATACTGTGCTAGCTGTTCCCCAGATGCCTCCCCTCTGCTGCAAAGTAGCAAGAATTCCTCATGGTTGTTTCCCACATAAGAGCTCAATTGGGGAGAATCCAGTAGATGATTGGGGATCTTTTCAAATAGCAAACAACAGGGGAGGGATCAGATAATCCGAGTCATGTGGGCCCTCTGCAATAAACTTTAACATCCTTTTCAGAGTCTGGTTGAATTGTTCATGACATGCATCTGACGAAGTGGATATTCACCCACGAAAGCTCATGCTCCAAAACGTCTGTTAGTCTATAAGGTGCCACAGAATTCTTTGCTGCTTTTACAGATCCAGACTAACACGGCTACCCCTCTGATACTATAACTTCTTAGTAAATTCTGAGCCAAAAAAAGTGATCCAGAATCCTGACAGGGTCTTCTCATGATTGTGGTAACCCGCAGAGCGGGTATTGTGAGTCAGTCGCATAACCTCGCACCTGTGAGGCCAGGGAGTTGCAACTGAACTTCACCTGTCAGTTGGTCTTTCTCGAATTGGTACAGTTGCTCTGCCTGGAGCACAAACCAGGGATACTGTTTTGCTTGTTGAGGGTCTATCACCTCCCTGTTCACCACTGGCAATTGGTCATAAATAGGGCCCTACCAAATTCACAGGCCATTTTGGTCAATTTCATGATTTCAGATATTTAAATCTGAAATTTAATGGTGTTATACCTAAGCCTACGTTTTAGTGATGGGTATTTTTAGTGAAAGTCACGGACAGGTCACGGGCAGAAAACAAAAATTCCCCGTCTGTGACCTGTCCATGACCTTTACTAAAAATACTAGTGAATAAAACTTGGCAGAGGGGACTGCCTGGGGGCCCCATGGCTGCTGGGGGAGGGCAGCCTGGCTACTTGGGTGGGAGAAAGGCAGCATGTGGCCAAGGACCCCCGCTAGTGCTGGGGAGGGAGGTTTGATGGGGCCAGCAGGTTCCCTACCTGGCTCCGCACCTCCCCCTGCCAGCAGCAGCAGAGTGGGAGGTGGCAGGGGCTTGGGGCACGGGATGGGGTGAGGTGGGCTCTGGGCAGCTCTTACTTGGGGGGGCTCCCCGCAAGCAGCGATATCCCCCCTCCCTCAGCTGCTGGGCGGACGCTTGGACAGGCAGCTCTATGTGCTGCCTCTGCCTGCAGGCACCACCCCCGCAGCTCCCACTGCTGCTGGAGGTGGGTGCCTGAGCTGCCCCTGATCCAGGCGCACCGGCCGCTGCAGAAGTCATAGAGGTCATGGAAAGTCGCGGAATCCATGACCTCTGTGACAAACTCGCAGTCTTAGTTATAACTGTAGGGATCCTGACCCAAAAGTAAGTTTTGGGAAGGTCACAAGGTTATTGTAGGGGACTTGCAGTATTCCCACCCTTACTTCTGCGCTGCTGCTGGTGGTTGCGCTGCCCTCAGAGCTAGGTGGCTGGAGAGCGACATCTGTTGGCTGAGAGCCCAGCTCTGAAGGTAGCGCTGCCGCCAGCAGCAGTGCAGAAGTAAAGATGGCATGGTATGGTATTGCCATCTTTACTTTTGTGCTGCTGCCTTCAGTGCTGAGCACCTGGACAGCAGCCACCGCTCTCTGGCCACACAGCTCTGAACGCAGCGCAGAAGTAAGGGTGGCAATACTGCAACCCCTCCCCCCAATAACCTTGTGACTCCCCCCCCAGTGTCCTCCTTTTGGGTTGGGACCCCTAGTTTGAGAAATGCTGGTCTTCCCTGTGAAATCTGTATAGTATAGGGTAAAAGTACACAAAAGACCAGATTTCATAGGGGAGATCAGATTTCATGGTCCGTGACGTGTTTTTCACGTCAGTGAATTTGGTAGGGCCCTAGTCAGAAACCTTCTCTCTGATTCTTGATGAGGTCAAGTCCCTCTAGTTAGAATGTCCCCTTCCAGTTAGGGGGACCAAGATCACTTTGTTGTTTGGTGGCCCTTCTCACTGGGATGGATCCCCCCTCTGCAGGGTCCTGCTCCTCACCCATACCTGCCAACTTTGCAGAGTTTGAGATCCCATCTCCCAAGGCACCCACAATCAATTCCTCTGGGGCAGGTTTAGATTCCCTTGGTACCTCAGAGAAATGCTCTCAATCCCAGCCCCAGATAATGGGGCAGGCTAGTGTTGAGGCTAGCCCCACACAAGGGACTTCGTGTTTTCCCCTATAGTCAACTGCACGTGTACATTAGGACAGGGTTTAATTTCTCTGTGAATATACTGTAGAAAGAGAGTCTCCCTGGGTGCTCAGGATTTGGGACCAAATCATCCTGGACCAGGGTCTGCCCACACTGGGAATCCATCAGACCCATCATCTCTGTACTGTTTATTCGAATAGACACCAAGACCCATCATCTCTGTACTGTTTATCCGAATAGACACCATTACTTTAGCTGGTGTTTGCTTATCGGCACAGCTATCTGCCTTCCACAGCTGTCCACAACCACACTCCATGTAGTGGCACTTGTGATACCGATGATCTGGGTGCCCACATGAAAAGCAAACTCCCACAGCTGGCTGAGTGGGCACTGGCCCTAAGCCTAATGTTTGAGGTAGCCTTTCCTTATGTGGCTTTTCTGCTACTGTCCTATGGCTTTCCTGCAGAGGAGTCCATGAGGCTCCCACTGACCTTTGTTGAGGCTGGGGCCTGAGATGCTGGGGTTTCCCAACAAGGACAGCCTGGGGCCCCTTAGAGGCTGGTGCTTCTGAGACCATACTGCCTGATTGCCAATACCCTTGGTGAGTCGAGGGGCTCCTTTGGCATCAGGCAGGTTCTAGTGTGATGCTGCCAGAGCCACTTCAGCAGCTAGAACATCTTCCATCAGCCAGACAACATCGACTAGGGACTCTGGCTGGTGTTTGAGTACCTTCTGTCTACCTCAAGCTGGAAGCATGTGAGCAAACTGCTCCACCCATGATGAGCTCAGCCAACTGAACTCCTGTCCAAATCTCTGACTTTAAACACCTTCAGCATAAGTCTCAATTTCTGGGCAACCATGCAGGGTCAGGCTCCCTGGGGGAATTTCTCCCCATGGAACCTCTGTCAGAAGGTCTGCTCCATGACTTCAGGATAGTCGAATACAACTGCTTTCACTTGCATGCAGTCGTGGGCACACACGGTGTCCAGCCCCCAGTATGTAGCCTCTGCTGGTTCTGTCAGGTCAGGTGCCAACAGGGTGGCTCACTGGTCAGGTGGTTACTGGGCTGCTGTTGCTACTCACTCAGACATTACCAGGAAAGCCTCTGGGTCCATCCTCAGGTCTCATTTTAGTGAGTTTCACTGACAGGTGAGGTCTATGGGCCCTGGAGGGGAAACTCCTGGGAGAGCCTGGGCTGCATCAGGCCCTTAGCTGTTGGACCAGCCTTTGCTGCTTTTCCTGCTGTTGTGTCTAGGGGTCAGGCCAATGTTACTGTTGAGCTGCCACTTGCTTCAGGACTTGCAGCTGCTGCTGATCTGTCATGCACTTGAGAAGATGCTTGAGATCCATGTTGTCTGACCTACCAACTCAGACCTGTAGAGGTGTAGGGTGTTTGACTATCTGGGTCAATCAGTCTTCACCCTCTCCAAGGGTGGGAAGGAGTCCTGCATTCTTCACCAGTTGTGAAAGAGTTGACTCACTGATGGTGCCTCCTTGTGGTGAGGCATGGCATAGTAGCTCTCTCCCTGCTGGGTATCTCCTGGAGATGGTTGCTCCTCTGTGATGATCTGCTCCTTCCTCCAGCCAGGTCACTTCACAGTCTCTTCACTTCTGGGGTTGTCCATGAGCAAAAAATGAAGGGAATTAATGCAAATAAATGGAATTAATAAGAGACAGAGGGGATTGTCTCCGTCTCAAAGTATGTCAGAGTCTGGCCCTCACTTCCCTCAGGGAAGGCTTCAGGCAGTGGTTGTCGGGGAAACTCCTGCCTTCAGTCAGCCCTTCCTCAGGGACTGAGTGTTAACAGTCTGTCCTCTTTGCGAGTATGCCCACTAGTGAGCTGCTGTTAAGCTCCTTCTTCAGCCTGTGCATGCTTTGCAAGTATAGTGGGCAGAGCTGCCTGGACCCAGAGCATGTCTTTAATCCTTTGTTGTCCAGTGTGGGGTTGTATACCCAATCACAACATCCTACTTATGATATTGCATAGGCTGAATGAATACTAATAAACCTATTAGTCCTCATCCTCAAAGGAAACCTGCACAACACTTTCAAGGCAAGCCTGGGAGCTTACATTCAGAACTCTGGTAGACACTAAGAAACATGGACTGCATAGAAACATTGGATTTATGGCTTATTACAACAACCTGTAACCCATTAACAACCCACCCCCTGAGCTTCCTCCTCCCCCTCTCACCTCATCTTTAATAGTCCCTTGAAATATGTGCTAACTACTTGTTCTAAACAATCTGTTCTACTTTATATTTAACTGTGACACTAGAGTACATTTCCCAGACCTGGAGAAGAGTTCTGTGTAAGCTTTAAAGCTTGTGTCTCTCACCAATAGAAGTTGGTCCAATAAAAGATATTACCTCACTCACTTTGTCTCCCTAAGATTTTTAAAGGTAGATTTAATTGGGCTCATGGGGGGTTACCAATACTTTGGAGGATAGAGCTAAAATTCAGAGGCATGTTGATAAATTGGAGAACAGGGCTATAGATGAAAAAATGAAATTCAACAAAGACAAATGTAAGATGCTACATTTAGGGAAGAAAAATCAAATGCACGAATACAGAATGGGGGATAACTGGCTTGGCAGCAGCATTGCTGAGAAGGATCTGGGACTTGTGGTGCATTACAACCTCAAAATGAGTCAGCAGTGCGATACTGTTTCAAAAAAAGCAAATGCAATTTTAGGTTGCATTAACAGAGGCATAGCATGCAAGTCATGGGAGGTGATAGTACCACTCTACTCTGCAGTGGTTAGGTCTCAGCTGGAGTACTGTGTCCAGTTTTGGTCACCAGTGTATATAAAGGATGTAGAGAAAACTGTAAAGGATCCAGATGCTAGCAACAAAGATGATCAAAGGGTTGGAACACAAGCCATATGAGCAAAGGCTAAAAGAACTGGATATGTTTAGTTTGGAAAAGAGGAGATTCAGAAGGGGACATGATAGTGGTCTTCAAGTACTGAAATGTTGCCAAAAAAAAAAAAAGATGGAGAAGAATTGTTCTGTCTTGCCACAGAGGGCAGGACAAGAGGCAGTGGGTTCAAACTACAGTAGAGCAGATTTAGATTAAATCTCAGGAAAAACTTCCTAACAGTAAGAACAATAGGGCTATGGAACAGACGCCTAGGGAGGTTGTGGAAGCTCCTTCACTGGAGACTTTCAAAGGGAGTCTGGATAGGGATAGCCATCTGTCTTGGATGGTTTAGACACAACAAATCCTGCATCTTGGCAGGGGGGTAGACTAGATGACCCTGGCAGTCCCTTCTAACTTTGTGATTCTATGGTCCAAGCACATGTTGACTGTAGACTCATTGTTGGGCACTTTTCGATGTCCTTATTAATCCCTACCCCCTCTACTTAATAAAACTATGTTACATGAAACAAATTCTTGCATCCCCAAGGTCCCAGTCGCACCCTTGCCTGGCATCCACTCTGTCTCACAAGCTTCCAGTTTCGTGTGCACATGCACACATCCCACCAAGTCTCCCTCCCTGTCAGTTCCTAAACACTGTGTAGATTTTTGTTTTCTGCAGGGTTTGGGATCCGGCTCCCCACAAATCTGGGAAGAGCAGTGGGAGTAGCAACAAGAGATTTTTCCCTGGTCACTTTCTTGAGGGCCATGTCTCCTTTTCTTCCTCATCAGCATGGAGGAGAGGAGGCATTGTGCTTTTTTTCTGACCTGCCCCTAGTGGGAGTTGTGGTCAGGGGTCCAAGCAGCACCCCTGGAAGCAGCAGTTAGTACAGACCCCACATGTCTGTCTCTCCCTTCCTGTTGTTGAGGCTTCTCTGTGACAGTGACCAGCAGTGACAATGGGATTTAACACCCCATAAGATGCATGTGGCAGCCTGCATATCTTGGAAGCTGTGTCAGGCTGTCTGCAGTCTCAGACAGACATCTGTGCATTAGTTATCTGTTGATGTTTTCAAGCTTTTCACCATAACTACAAGGGCTAAACTTCTTTTATTTTGTCAAATGAAAACTGAAATTTTGAACTCATCACATGACTCCAGGTATTGGGCCTATCCCTTTGTCTTAATCTGACCCTGTAGAATACACGTGTGTGAAAACCCAAGATGTATTTTCCTAATGTTGATGAGCTCTTAGTTGTAATGGGTGTCTTTGCCTCGATAGCTCTCGGCTTTTATTGCTAAAGGTCAATCCTGTTTTTTTTAAGACCATGCAAAATAAACTCACTCAAATGGGGAGAGAGAGAAGAATACCAAAGACAAGAAAATGAAGCTTCTTTCTTTTGGTATTTGCAGTTCAGCTACTGGAAAATCATATACACAGCTGTAATGCAAATTCCAGTTGGTTCTGTGGCTCTTATTCTCTGTGACTAGTCAGTGGAAGACAAATCTTTTATTTTACTATGATTGGGCTGCTCAGGACCACTTTGAACAAGGTGAAGCCTCTCTTAGTTAGCTAAAACTGGCTCTAAATAAGCAGGTGGCAAAAAGAGAAATATATGAGAGAAGCAGGAGGAATAAGGTGGGGGTGGAAAATGCTACACAAACAAGGTGCTGTAGGAACATTAGATTCACCGCTCTGCAGTTGCTCTGGCCTGGTCTACACTACACATTTATACCGATTTTAGAAGCGTTAAACTGATTAACGCTGCACCCGTCCACACAACGAGGCCCTTCATATCGATATAAAGGGCTCTTTAAACCGGTTTCTGTACTCCTCCTGACAAGAGGAGTAGCACTGAAATCGGTATTACCATATCGGATTAGGGTTAGTGTGGCCCAAATCAAATGGTATTGGCCTCCGGGCGGTATCCCACAGTGCACCACTGTGACCGCTCTGGAAAGCAATCTGAACTCGGATGCACTGGCCAGGTAGACAGGAAAAGCCCTGCAAACTTTTGAATTTCCTTTCCTGTTTGCCCAGTGTGGAGCTCTGATCAGCACGGGTGGCGATGCAGTCCCAAATCTAAAAAAGAGGTCCAGCATGGATCGTATGGGAGATACTGGATCTGATCGCTGTATGGGGAGACAAATCTGTTCTATCAGAGCTCCGTTACAGAAGATGAAATGCCAAAGCATTTGAAAAAAATCTCCAGGCTATGATACAGAGTCCACAGCACAGTGCTGTGTGACAAGTGTAACGGAAAACCAAAGAATCAAATGGACGCTCATGGAGGAAGGGAAGGGGTACTGAGGACTCCAGCTATCCCACAGTCCCCTCAGTCTCCAAAAAAGCATTTGCATTCTTGGCTGAGCTCCCAATGCCTGTAGGGTCAAACACATTGTCTGAGGTGGTTCAGGGTATATCTCGTCAATTTACTCCCCCACCCCGTGAAAGAAAAGGGAAAAAAAATCGTTTCTTGACTTTTTTCAGTGTCACCCTATGTCTACTGCATGCTGCTGGTAGACACGGTGCTGGGGCAATGAACAGCAGCATCCTCTCCCTCTCTTCCCCGGTGGCAGACGGTACAGTGCAGTAGGACTGGTAGCCGTCCTCGTCATCATCCATGAGTGCTCCTGGCTGGCCTCAGGTGAGGTCGCCGGGGGCGCCTGGGTAAAAATAGGAATGACTTCCTGGTTATTCCCGGCAGATGGTACAGAACGGCTGGTAACCATCCTCATCATAGCAACTGGGGGCTGAACTCCATCAGCCCCGTCCTTTTATGTCTAAAGAAAAGATTCTATACTGCCTGGACTATCATAGCAGCGGGATGCTGCGCAATTCTCCCTCCACCGTTTAATGTCCTTCCGGACTATCATAGCAGCTGGAGGCTACCTCCCCCTCATTTTATCTCACTAAAAAGTCAGTATTTCTTATTCCTGCATTCTTCATTACTTCATCACACAAATGTGGGGACCCTGCAACAGTAGCCCAGAAAGGTTGGGGAGCAGGGAAGCAACGGGTGGGGTCTTGCAGGGACAACCCCTAGAATGGCATGCAGCTCATTGTTTCTGTGGGATCTGACACAGACATGAAAAAGTAATGTTGCCTAGTTCCCTCGTCTTGTTTAGTGTGAATCACAGCACCTTGGAGGTCTAGGGAAAAGAATGCCAAACTTGTGTGGTGGTAAATCCCTGCATTCCAATGTTGAGGGATGGTGGTGGCTATGATGGGAAATGCTGGTGCTGGTTGGTTGTGACATGGATGTGCATTGCTTAGGATCACGTTCTAGAAAGTTTCAAGTTCCCCTTAAGGAGAGAAATATCCAAAAGTTGTCCCATCTAAATGCTGTATAGGTTTATATGTGGACACATCCTTTGACCATCAAAAATTTGTCTCGATTCATCAAGTTTAGTCTGTTTCTAAAACAATTATGTAAGCTCCCCAGAAGCCTTGAAAACTCCTAATCAACAGTTTTTTTCATTTCAAACACCTTGGTTTACATCATCTCTTTGACTGAATCCTATGCTTTTTTTCAGCAACAATTTACATAGTTTTTGCTGGTTAAAATGACAGTTCTGCCACCTTTCATCCTCTTGGACAATGCAAGTTCTCAATTAAGGAAAGGATCTGTATTCAGGACAGCATTAAGCATGTGTTTTAAAGTTAAACATGTATAAAGGCTGTCCTAAATTGGGGCCTAAAACATTAATCCAGGGTAAGATTCAATGCAACACTTCTCCATCCTTGAACTTCCTATGACTGGAAACTGCTGATTTTCAGATCTTGTACTAAATGGGATATATTTTCATTTTGAAGCAGATTGTAATCCTATTTATATAAATGAATGCATGCAAGAAGAGAATATACACTGTTCAATAAGTGTAAACCACATAGATCACTTTGTAGCTCAAGGTTCCATATAACCAAATCATTATCTGTTAAATCCTGTAAAAAAAAATTTTAGTTTAACCTTTCTTCCACAATAGTTAATTACTGATATAAAATATCTTCAAAACAATCAAGAGTGTGATGTTTGTCATAAATGCAGCCCTATAGGTACCAAACATAATTTGTTGAAACTTGTGTGGTACAGGTTATTAATATTTTATCATTAAAAAACTTGACAATTTTCTGATCAAAAGGACTGTTTATAGCAGGAGAAACAGGATTTAAAAGTCTAAAAATAATTGAACTTTTCAAAAATATACCGAGAGTATCCTCTTTTTTTCAAATTACTATGTTGTGTTTGATTTAGTATAGCTAAATTACATAGTTGGAAACCCTTAAACTAGTCTGAGAACATGTGTTTACCGTGTGTTTTTTCCTGCACTTGAAAACATGTAAGTTTTAAAAAAGCTGTCTTTCATTTCTCCTTGATCTTTAGATTGCAGATAGTATGAAGCCCTTGCGCCCTTATGAGCGCTGTGACACTCTGAGACAGTTTCTGGGAGTACGATGGACATGTTTTACGTTTTTACTGTATATGGGATGATACAGAATCCACTTTGGGGACCCACGAGAACTTATTCTGCATTATTTTTTTGGCTGACGATACTATTGAAATAAAGAAGTGATAACAGTAAACTCAGGCCGGGATGCTGTTCCACTTTTCCTCAGTAGGAAGAAGCTACCAAAGGTAAAGAATAAAAAAATACAGCGTATTTAAGTTCTTTTGCCAACTAACAGCTTAAATTGCATTATTTTGAAGTTCTTGTATTAGCAGTAAAATGATAATTACAGTATATTATCAAATGACTGAGAATAACCACAATTATGGATTTTTTGTTGCCTACGTATTTAATCACACAATAGGTACAAAAATTATAAAAAAATAATAGGCTTGGGCATGCTGTACTTAATCAAAGAAGAGAGAAAATTCAGATGGGCGAACTAATAGGTTTGTATTCTACAATTTCCTTCTACTATAATTCTATACCAATGGAGAAGTTTAAGTTTAATAGTTTATTACTGCAGCACTCCAGTGTAAATCAGTGTAAGTCCATTGAAATCAGTGGAGTTACCCATCATAAAACTGATGTGCATTCAGAATTAGGCCATGATTTTTCCTAACTCCTTAAAAAAAGGTACCAGTTTCAAGATTCAGCAATGTAAATTGTTGCTAGCAGCTACAGTATCATTGCTTTCACTTGAATTCTTAGAGTAGTGCCTAATCTAAGCCAGTTGAAGTCAATGGGAGTCCATTCTACTGACTTCAGTGGATATTAGATCAGGCCCTTAGAGAGGGCTACTAATTAGTTTAGTCCTCCATAACTTACTTACCATTTTAGAGTTTGAATACAATGGTTTTTGTGTTTATTCCATTTTATACTGGTGTTGGACTTGCACCAGTAGAGGTCTGGAGTATGCAGTGATGAATTATTTCCCCCCTTCTTTGCTTCTAATATTTGTTATAATATTTAATTCTGTAAGCCACAGGGGTTTACAGGCCAAGTTTAAAAAACAACAGATCCCCTGCCTTGAAGAGCCAACAGTCTGGGCCCCTGATCTTGCCATAAGCTCTGACTTAGCAGACCCTTACCCATGCACTGCTCATTGAAGGATTGGGATTCAAGAGTCTACTTCTCTCCTGAAGGTCTATGGAAGTAGAGAAATGGAGGCAAAGGATTACCTAAAATGGGGATGGTATACAGGAGGGACTGGGGTTACATTTAAGAGAATGAGATCTGTTTTAGTTATCTGCACATCTAGTTGATTATTTTGGTTATAACTAGGATAAATTACTAGTATAAGTTAAAACCTTACTATAGGAATATTCATCACAATAGAATAGGCTGATTAGCTCTTTTCTATATTTGTGCAGCACCCAACACAATAGGGCCCCAATCCCATTGCAGCTTTTACATGCAACAATAATATAATAACTACCAGCAATAATAATAGACACACAATACTTTAGTTGTGCTAACCTTTGCTTTCCAATTGCTTCAGAGAAAGACTGTGCCCTTGGGTGCACAATAGGACTCTGAATGTTTAGTTTGAACAGCAGAGTGGCTTTGGAGGGTCAGTAACATAAGCACACCTCAGTATGGTCACTAAAAATGTTCACACAAAACCAGTCATATAAAAATTGTCTCATACAACCACTGGTTTGTTGGTAACCTGAAGTCTCTGTCTTTTGCTTTATTAGATGCAGTTCTTAAGCATCTGTTCTCTTTCCTTGCAGTATGCTCCAGCAGGGCTGTATCAGCCTGGTGCAGTCACAGATCGCACAGTGCTCAATGTGTTTGGAGGCTTAGTAGGAAACAAAGGCCGTTACATTCTCGACAATCGTAAGGTCAGATATTTTGAATACCTCAAGCCATCTAATGTAATTACAGTTGTTTTATCATTTCTAACATCCTGCGAATCTAAAACAAAGAAAGTTATTTGTAAGACGGTGGTGTCACTGTAGAACTGCTTAAAATGAGCAGTGTTGAAATTAATATGCAATGTTTGTGAAAATATTAGAAAAGCTTTAGCTTGGAGTAGGAGTAAAAACATCTAAAATGTGAACTCTGGAGGTTTTTTGGTTAACGATCAAATATTTATGTAAAATTTCAACTTTTTTTTTTTTTTTTTTTTTTTTTTTTTTTAGGAAGTTCCATAGAGGTGCTTCTTAAATCTTTTTTTCTTTATTAGGACAGGAGCTGTGCATCAGGAATTTTACAAAGACTCTGACCTGGCAATAGGAACAGTGATCAATGTTTGGGGAAGGAGGGTAAAACTCTGTGACTGTGATGAATTTACTAAAGAATATTATATGACAAAGTATGGAATCAGTAAGTAGTTATATTTATCCTCTTCTGTGCCTCCTTTTAAACTTCGAATTTTTAAAAGGTTAATCTCATATTAATAGAAACCTTTTATTTTTTGAATTAGAAACTTGGAGCTATATAATCGCTGTAAGTAGCTACAGCAAAATAGTAGTTTGGCAGGGGTCCCAGTGGAGTTGTTATAGAGCCAAGGCCAGAAAGGGACCACCATCTGATCTCTCTGCACATCACAGACCACTAAACACCACCCAACCACATCCATACCAAGCCCACAAAGCAGAAATTGACCAAAGTGGTATACAGTCCGTCAGGAAACTAAAGAACTATTGTGTGCCAAAGTCAGTGACAAGGACTGAGGTGCACCGATGCAATGGCAAGGAATTGATTTAGTAAGATATACCCAGATGTTCCTAGCAAGTGACCTGTGATCCATGCTGCAGAAGGCAGAAAAATGCCCAATGTTTGTGGCCCATTGACTTGTGGAATATTGCTCCCTCTTGGATATGGTGAGCAGTTAGACTCTGAGCATATGAGTGAGACCCACCGAAGCCTCTAAAGTGTGAGATGTTAGTAACATAAGGCATGAACGCAAGAGATGTCTAGAGGTACCTAGCCAGTCCTCTCTCAGTGCAGGCAATTCTGTCATACAATCCTACTTCATACATTACCTAAAAGCAATTAGGTTGTTTGCCCCCACAAACTCCTGTTGGGAGAGCTGTTCCAGATCTTCACCCTCTGATGGTTAGAAACCTTCTTCAAATTTCCCCACCGTGGTCAATTTATACCCATTTATTCTTGTGCTGACATTGTCCATAGCTTAAATGTCTCTTCACACTCCCTATATTTAGAGAGAGGCAGTCATATCCCCTCCCAGCCTTTGTGTTGCTAAACAAGCCAAGCTCTTTTTAGCCTCCTTTTGTAAGGTAGGGTCTCCATTCTCCTCATCATCCTAGTAACCCTTTTCTATGCCTGTGCCAGTTTGAATTCATGTTTCTTGAACATGGGTCATCTATCATGATCTATTTAAGACCAACACAGATTTGCATGTTGTGCCCTTAACTGTTTTTATTTCAAAACCAGGACAATAAAATGATCCTACATATCCCTACCTTCAGTCAAAGTTTGTACAAGAATGTACATCTGAAAATTTGTGTACACTGGCTTCAAGACTAAGCTTGATAACTTTATGGAGAGGAGGTATGATGGGATAGCCTAATTTTGGCAATTAATTGATCTTTGACTCTTAGCGGTAAATCTGCCCGTTGGGATGTTAGATGGGGTGGGATCTGAGTTACTACAGAGAATCCTTTCCTGGGTGTCTGGCTGGTGAGTCTTGCCCACATGCTCAGGGTTTAGCTGATCACCATATTTGGGGTTGGGAAGGAATTTTCCCCCAGGGCAGACAGACAGAGGCCCTGGGGATTTTTTGCCTTTCTCTGTAGCATGGGGCACAAGGCACTTGCTGGAGGATTCTCTTCACTTTGAAGTCTTTAAACCATGATTTGAGGACTTCAGTGGCTCAGATATAGGTTAGGGGTTTGTTACAAGAGTGAGTGGGTGAGATTCTGTGGCCTGCGTTGTGCAGGAGGTCAGATTAGATAATCATAATGGTCCCTTCTGACCTTAAGTCTATGATTCATATTCTTCCATCACACTGCATTTTGTAAAGATGTCAGATCTATTTTCTGAAAACTGTTGCTGAGTTTAGATGTTTGTTGTTGTTGAGATGATTCAGTGCATCCTCACAACAAATGCTGGCAAATCTACACTTAATGCTCTCTACTGTTCAGAACCTGTGCTGTTTGGAACATCACAGCAGCTATCCATAGTGCCTCAAG
The DNA here is from genome assembly GCF_007399415.2 of Gopherus evgoodei. Classification (NCBI taxonomy): domain Eukaryota; kingdom Metazoa; phylum Chordata; order Testudines; family Testudinidae; genus Gopherus; species Gopherus evgoodei. The sequence goes on along the minus strand of NC_044322.1, from coordinate 156,718,470 downwards.
AATTGCAGACTGGAGCACTGAATTTTTGGAAAACAATCAGCATTTGTCTCTAAGATGGGAAAACATTCTGGGAATATGGGATTTAGTTAGCGATCCCAGAATTCCCCAGTCAGAATCAGAGCTGTTTTTAGTATGGGTGTCTCCTTGGAAGAGCAGTTTACCCTACCATCAATTTAGTTATCCAGTGAATAGATACTGAGTATATGGACCTGCTCAAAAGTGGTGAGAAAAGTACTGTGCAACCTTTCTGACATGTGAAACAAGATATCTGGGTAGACCTGTTTGTGACCTTGACTCACGACCAGATGGAACACAGAGTTTGGACTGAAGTCCAATGAACTCCTTGGTGGAATGAGGTACTGTAGTGCTGTAGAATGATAACAGTGAATGGCTGAAAAACATCAGAAGGAGGAAGTCCACCTTTTTATTTTTCTGGAACTTGGCCCAATATTACAGTAGAAGCCTTTATTGAAGCTAATTACACATATTGAATACTGCTTCTTGTCTCACTTGTTGGGATTAGAAGAAACAGCTGGAACAATACTGGTGCAAGTATGCCAGGCATTAACAAGATCCTATCAGAATGTGTTGTTAAAATTAAGAATGTCTATACTGTGATTACTGGAATGGTGTATGGGACTTCCATAATTGGGGTGGTGTGGTAAGTGGAACACACACAACCATTATCTGCCCACCAAGTAATACAGCTAAATATTATGGCCGCAAAGGTTATTTCTCTAGTGTAGTCGTGGCTGGTTAACTGCTGGTACTAGTTTATGGATATTAACTTCAGCTAGTTGGGCAAGTTTATGAGATGGCAGAATGGCACACTGTTTCCCACACACATATCAGAAAAATAAATAGTGTGTAATAGGGTGGTAGGATCTATGATTCTGTATAGAAGTGCAGGCACCTTGATGTGACCCACCTTGTTAGCAGGGGTTAGAACCTTGCATAAAACTGCTAAATTCTGCTGATTTACTGTGACATGATAACCTCCTGGATATCCTGTCAGGATAGAAAAAGGTATGACCTTTTAGTCAGAGGGGACTAAAGGTAGAGACAAGGAGGCCCTGTGGGTAACTCTTGGAACAGGTCGGGTTGGGTGAGAAAGCTCAAGGTTGGGGTTTATGTTTTGTTGTTTGTGAGTTGCCTATAAATTTAAACCCCAGGAAGAGATTGCATTTGTCCTCCATGGAGCTTGTGCACACTTTATTTGGAGTGGACAGAAACACCGTCTACTCTCTGTGAGCTTGATCATGCAGTGTGCTCAGCACTCTGTCCCTGATCCAGCAAAGCACTCAAACAGGTGCTTAGTTTTAACTTGTCTTCAGTAGGACTGTGCCCTTGGCAAAGGTTAAACACTTGCTTAAGTGCTTTGTTAAATTGGGACCAGAGTGCTCAGCACCTTGCAGGACCAAGCTCACTGTTACTGTTGTGATTTTGAGTTACTCGTCTTACCTACTGCTGTCCTTTGTGCAAGCATTTATTTGACTCTATGGCTTAAGCAGGAGTTGTATGCTGATAGAATTGCCTTTTAGGAGGACAAGGCAATTCTCTTGATGTGCAGTGGTTATGATAATCAATATGTTTCCAACGTTTCTGCCTATTTTTCTCTGCATAATATTTTGTGAACGCAAAGGGAGATTTTTCAAAGGACAGCGGCTTTGTAAAGATAGCTCATGCCCTTCAGCAGAAAGCCTGACGTTATTATGGATGAATGCAGCACTGATCTATATGCAAGGGAAAGACACCTTAATGTGGGATATATTCTGCCTAAATTTTGCTAATGCAGCTGCATTGAAAGAGAAGGATGATCTGAATGCAGCAGTAGCCACATATACATTATAAACAATGCATGCCCAAATGAAATGGGAAATTCACTCATGAGTATGTCTCTGAGGAGAATACTCACTTACTTACTGTCTCATCACAGCACAGAAGTAGAGTAAGAAGCGTCCCTTCTTAAATACTTTTCTATTATTTATTAATTAAATATTATGTGGAGAGGGAAGAGGGATTTCTTGTGAGCCAAAATACATAGTGTCACATTTTTGGCTGCGCTGCCAACCATGTAGCAAATAGGTGCTCTTGTAATATTTCTTTTAAAAGGCAGGAGAAAAGGAGGCATTGCCTCCTTGTTTTACTTAGTAAGTGAACTGTGAAGCAGGATCCCATTTCACTAAAATAAAGTTGGAAACTAGGGGATACCTGTTGCTTGTTAGCAAATGCATGAACCGAGCTTTATGTCCAGGGCTAGTCATCTGTTTTCAGTCCAAGGGAATTTCAAGTACCTCTTCGCTGGTACTTTTAAAACTCCATTGAAATTGAAGCAAAAGATGAAATCTCAAATTTGAAAGCTGATTTTTTGCTAGTGTAACGCTTTTGCTGTGCCACTGAACTGCTCCTTATCACCATTTTTGCTACTGAGACGACTACATGATATTCGAGTTTTTTTTTATTCTTAAGGGGGACTGGATGGCTCTGGGGATTAATAATGGGCTATAAAGTTTTTTGCCTTTATGTTACTGGTTCAGATCTTGTTTCGTGATTGAAAGTGGTTAGAATGTAGTGACTGGTGTGTTATGTGAAATTAATTTGATAGTGTATGTTCATGATCATAAAACCAGCACCACAGTAAGACTCCTTGAATTGCTCTGGAGACTGAACTGCTCTCTCATGCATAGAGTATATCTTCACTACACAGATAACACAGGCTCTTTCTTGGGTTTTAGCCCGAGTTCCCTAATATCTGGATAGAAAATCCTCTGACTCAGGTCTGAGGGTGCTTTAAGCCCAGGCTAGGTTACATTGCTCAGCTGGAGGAATGGGTTAGAGCCCACTTTCAGTTAGGCTAGAACCCACCCACTTTGCAGTGAAGATGTAGACAGAATCACTAATGTTCTGGTAGTCCTCCGATGCCCTTCCCACAATCCCTCCAGACAGACAAGTTCTCCCTCAACTGACTGGGAATGAATCCTACAGCAAAGGAGTATGGGATATACCACCCTCCCATCCCCCCCAGACATGCATGTCCGAAGGCAGAAACAGTGAGGACACATTAAATAGGGTAAGACTTTGCAGTGGGGGCACTCACACTTGGGCACCTAACCCAGGTGCTCAGACCCAGATGCCAGTCATGCAGGTTCACTGTGGAGTGAAGACATACCCATAGAGATGATCCTTCAGTTTCAGGATTGAGGTGCATTGATGCAGCATTGTGGGAGAAAACTGCTGGTGCCTATGGTGTACCTGTCCGTCCATGAATAGTATTTCATTACCAAGGCTTTCAATACCACAGTAAATTCACAATAAAATGTTGGAAGGGAATGTTAGAAGGTCATCATAGTAGGGGGCAACCAGCGAGGAGATGGATAGATGTTGTGTAGGCAGATCATTGGGAGATCACCTGCTGTGTGTGCAAAGTTAGCTATAGATTGAGAAGGCTTCCGAAAATACTGCTATGCTATCACTGGTATTCAGGACTTGAATAAATGGACTTTACTTACTTTATTTTCTGCATTGTCCCTAATGATTTGCAAGAAGTTTTTTGAGAAGAACGTATAAGAACATTGTGTTACTCTGCAGATTGTTACAGCAAGAGACATGTTTACAAATGTTCAAAATACTTCTGCTAAACTGTTTTGGTTACAGATTTTCAGGACTTTAATAGAGATAATATATGAGTTTAGGGATACACATCATTAAATTGTTAGGAATTGGTTCGGAGGGGTCAAAGTTCAAAGAACCACCAAAACGATATTACATAATTACACAGAAGCCCAATCAGAACTGGGCTTTATGGAATGGGAACCTGGGAAGAGCAAAAATGGACATGTCCATACTACACGCAATTGAAAGCGGTGGTATTTTGTTGGAGATCAGGACTTATTAGTTGCTGTATTAAAGCATGGTTGATTAGGTCATGACTGAACACATCTGAAAACAAAGGTGCAAGTGCTGAGTTTCCAAGAGAGTAAACCTAAATTGAGCAATTATCTTTGTCTTGTCCTGTTAGACATTACACAGGTGCACTGTTGGAGTGCTGAAAGATCTTAATCAGTGTTCGATTTGTTATGTAAGCTCCACCTACCAAGATTAAAGCTACCACCCGCAGGTAAGAATAATCAATATTATAAATCTGATTGTTCTTTTTCAGATAGAGAATACATGTGATCACCTTGTAAATTCAACATACAAACTCATGGAGGGGGCTTCCACCCCCTTCCTCAACGTATGCAGAGACTAATGTACATGGTATTTGTTTTTTTAACTAGAGTCGCACAGTAACTCTACACACTACACTGAAAGTGTCTAGAGGGTCAATATTGCCAGAACATAATGTTTATTTTGTCATGTGTTTACTTACATGATGCTACTCTGTTACAGTGATGGTTTTTGGTGTAAATTGAAAATGTCCTAGCTGGAGACTTCTTTTTATGTATTGATTTAGGATTGAGCCTCCAAGCCTAGTTGCGATATAGCATGGAAAGGGCATGTTAACTTCTGAGGGAAATACATTAGCTGCTTTGTTTTTATAGAACTCCTCTTGATTGGTTCAAGAGGAGGCATTAGCTTTTCCATGCAAGAATTATTCTTGACAGGTATCTTGCAATAGAAGTAACTGCTGAAGGAAGGATGGAGAAGGTGCTTCTTGTGTTGAGGACTTTACTTAGAGAATTCTGACATTTGAATTCTTGCTGTACTTTTCAACAACAAATTTGTGTTAGATAAATCTGAATTAAAAGAGTAGGTTGCTGTGATCTTCGTTTATTAGCATGTTCTAAATCACCAGTTCTCAAACTCATTTTGCTGCGACTCCATTCTGACAACAAAAATTACTACATACCCCAGGAAGGGGGACCGAAGCCTGAGCTGCCCAAAGCCTGAGTTCTACTGCCCCAGGCAGGGGGCCTGTAACCTGATCTCCATCGCCCAGGGCTGAAGCCCAGCATGAGCCCCACACCCAGGGCTGAAGCCCTCTGGCTTTGGCTTTGGCCCCAGAAAATCTAATGCCAGCCCTGGCGACCCCATTAAAATGGGGTCGTGACCCACTTTGGGGATGCCGACATAGTTTGAGAACTCCTATTTAAATAGACTGTAGATTGAAAAGCACTTCAGGGAAAGTTTGAATTGGCCCACATTTCACCCTTTTCCTCTACATGTGCCGAAACCAAACCTATAGTACAATAAGGTTGGGGATGTTTCAGATAAAAACTGCATTATTCATTCAATCAGTTTTTCTTCTTGTAGAACTATGTGTAAATTTCACCATTTTCACTGGATACTTTTGTTTTGGTGATGAAAAGGGAAAAAATGGTGAATTAAATCTCTTCCACTCCAGGTAGAAGAGACAAGGCTTGGGAAGAAAAAAAAAACCCCATACTTGTTGTGGTCATTGTTGTACACTGCCTTTCTGAGGCCCTCAGTTCTTTCATGGACCGTGGATGCTGTGACATTCTTCTGGCTGGTGATTTGCCTAGTGCGTTGTACGTTTATTTTCCAACATCTATCAGTATTGCTTCCACGTTAATAAACTTTATTTACAGAGAATATAATCATCAAGACTGTATCTATCTAGGTTCTTATGTTGTCTGTAAGCTTCAATAGCTGTTGCAAGTTGTAATACCAGGAAAAACAGTTCAGGGGAGCAACTATGGCACACGAGAGCAGCAGCTGACACCAGGGCAGCAGGATTTTCGCTAGATATAGGGATCAGGGTGGACCCTATAACAGCTTGTTGAGTTGACAAGCATATGTGAAGAGAGGACAGATTGGTTATTGGTCATGTTCATATGGAGAAAGGGATCATAGTTGTGGAATAGTGCTGATGAGTGAGTCTGGAGCTAAGGCAATATTTAAGAGCAGGGTAGGGGAAAGACTATAAAAGTAAAGCTTCAGAAAATGTGGATGTATTTGGATAGGACTGAATTTATTGGCAACTTGCCAAGACTGACATAAACATTTGAGTTCTTCCAATACAAACATAGAAATTGACAAAAAGCAGAGAAAAATATCACAAGCAAGGAATTTAAATTGTGGAATGATCCCAAGGGATAAAAGTTGAAAAGTGGTTTTTAAAATTTGGTGGTTCTGTTTAGGAATAATATTTCCCTTAATATTGACTGATTTCTTCCAAACATTATAGATCATGGGCAAAATCCTGGTCCCATTGAAATTACGATAGCAGTTTTGCCATTGATTTCAATCAGGCCTGCATTTCACCTTATAAATAGTGAAGTATGCATGATTTAAAGCAGGGATCTCAAACTGAAATTACCACCAGGGCCACATGAGGACTAGTATGTTTGCCTGAGGGCCACATTACTGAAACCTTTTCATACAACAATACAAAAGCATAGTCAAAACTGAAAAAAATGAAGAGTAATATATGTGACAAAGTTCCTTCTCTACGTTGGTGGGTCCTGCGCTTATTGGCACATTTGCTCGCCTCAGAGATTCACCCTGTGGGTCGGGAAACAGCCCAGAGATCTTCCCCTCTGGTAGAGGCCACAGTCCAGGTCAATTCCTCCTGTGTTTGATCAGGAGTTGGGAGGTTTGGGGGGAACCCAGGCCTGCCCTCTACTCCGGGTTCCAGCCCAGGGCCCTGTGGACTGCAGCTGCCTAGAGTGCCTCCTGGTACAGCTGCGTGACAGATACAACTCCCTGGGCTACTTCCCCATGGCCTCCTCCCAACACCTTCTTTGTCCTCACCACTGGACCTTCCTCCTGATGTCTGATAACACTTGTACTTCTCAGTCCTCCAGCAATATTTCCACTCGCTCTCCAGCTTCTTGCACACCTCTTGCTCCCAGTTTCCTTGCACTCTCTTCCTCTTCTCTGGCTCTCTCTGGCCTGAGTGGACGTGAGCCATTTATAGCATCGGAGGGCCTTAATTAGAGTCAGGTGCTTAACTGCCTCACCTGATTCTTAGCAGTTAATGGAGTCAGGTGTTCTCATTAGCCTGGAGCGGCCCTGCTCTGGTTACTCAGGGAACAGAAAATTGCTTATCCAGTGGCCAGTATATCTCCCTTCTACTACTCTGTTGTTCCCAACTGGCCTGGGTCTATCACATATAGTATGGTATTAAAAGTCAATGTATTAACTTTTTAAAAACTGTAATGTGAAGAGGGGTTTTAATAAAATATAACACACCTGTAACTAGTCCTTATGTGGTCAGTAACACTGATGACGATCTACACTACCAGACTATCAACATAGCAGTAATGTCAGGAACTTTTAAAGTAACTATTCATACAAAATACGTTGCCACTTTAATAAACATTTCTCCCAACTACTCACAGCAGAGTCATACATGCTGAACTTCATACCCCAGACTGCTTGTCTAGTCCATGAGGTCCCGCCCCTGCCCTGCCTCTTCCCACCCCTTCCCTGCCCCTATTCCAACCCCTTCCCCAAATCCCCGCCCCAGCCCGCCTCTGTTCCCCTCCTCCCTGGGGTGCCGTGTCCCTGCTCCTTCCCCCTCCCTCCTGGAAAGTCCTAAGTGCTGCCAAACAGCTGTTTGGTGGTGGGAAGTGCTGGGAGGTAGGCGGAGGAGCGGGGACACGACATGCTTGGCAAGTGGGGGTTAGGGGTTGGGGAGGGGAGCTTGGCTGCTAGTGGAGTCGGCGCTTATGGCAGGCTGCATTTTTGAGACCTCTGATATAAAGGGAGAGGTTCTGCCCTGTTACACGAATATATTAATAGACATCTATTCTGAAAATGCAATATCTTTAATAAAATAGCATGATCTGAAAAAAAATCTTACTGTCTTATTTTCTTATAGAGGATTTTACCCCGATTCCATTCAAGGCTCCACCTCCTGCAAAAATAGAAAGGAAGTTTCCACCGTACACTGGATTTGGTTCTGAAGAGGATTCTCTATGCTCCTGCTTGAGCCTTCTTCCTCAACCTCCCCAGAAAGATTTCAAGAAATTCATGGAGAAGGACAGGTATTTTAGTGAAAGATAATCCCAGTCAGTTTTTTAAATTCCTGGTTGCAGGGGAGAGGAGTGTTAAGTGAAATGTCAGGGTTACATGACTTAAGTGTCCAGGTGTATTAGGACTTGGTTAGCAACATTGCAGTTGACATTTCTGTGAACTAGGCAAATACCATCTTCCATGAAGTTAGAGTCTAATCTGATTCCCATTAAAATAAATACAAAGACTTCGTTGACTTCATTTGGCGTTGGATCAGTCTCTGAGGTATGTCTACACTTGGAACTAGGATGTAATTGCCATCTCGAATAGACATACTTGCTCTAGCTCTCATTGAGCTATCATACTAAACCGCAGTAACGTAGCTGTGCTAGCACATGCAGTGGTGAGAGGTGGTTGGGGCTAGCTGCCCCAACTATGACCCAACCAGACCTTGTGGGTACATACTTGGGGTGGTTAGCCTGTACTGCTGCGCCACTCCCCATGTTACCATTGTTCCACTACTATTTGTAGCACGCTAGCTGGATGAGAGTTAGTCTGAGTATATCTACGTGAGCTGGCACTCACACCCCCGGCTCCAAGTGTAGACCATTAAAAAGAATTTCAGAAGATCCACAAATATGATATAACTCCCGTTTGTTTCTCTTGAGATTTCCTGACAGTTCCTTTCTTTGTTGGCTGGTTTTCACGCACAGTTGTACTATAGCAATATGAAAACATTAGCACCTTCTATTTCCATATACAGACTGTGCCATGATTTATGAATCCTGAGTGAAAACCAAAGCTGCATTGCAGAGCTGAGGTCCATTAACCCACATGTAGAGCCTTCAGAAAAGGAGAATGCTTTTAGAAGACTTTATTAAAATTTTAATAATTTATATAACCATGGTACATTTTTTAAATAATACATCTAAATCAATAGATTTATTATTGTTGAGTTCATGCAGTTTTCACATTTTAAAAAATAGCCACGTGGAAAAAGAATCTGATTGGCAAAATTTCCTGGAGAGGGTCCTGACATGTATTTTGATTTGTATTTAGGTTTGAAATTAATACATCTAAAAAATGCTTTTTCACCCAATGAAATTTCTGGAAATAAACTTTGAGCCTGATATGCAATTGAGATTGAATACAAATGCAATCAGAATCTGTAATCAGAGAACCAGTTGTGCCCTGAAAAATAATTCCTTTCTATCTGGCTGATCCTGCTTGGCTTTGTTAACCCCAGCTGAAAATTATTTTTGAAAAAATAGGGAATTTCATTCCATTTCCTGTCCAGACCAAGAATAACACAGTTTATTTCATAAAATGCATTTCCAAGTGATGAAAAGTTTCATCATACTATGTACTGAATTTCTTGCCACTTCTTCTGCCCCCGTAGAAAAGGCCTCGAAAGTAACCTGCTGCGCTTTCTTGCAAAATTTATTACTGATAATCCCATTGACAAGGATCGGCAGTTCATTATTTCTTATTTTCTGAGTGATGACACAATTACAGTGTTTGAGACCCCACAGCGAAATACAGGTAAGAGATGATAATCCTCTGGAAGCAAATCCAAGAGTTCTGCTGCTTTGATTAAAATGTAGTGATCATTAAACCCTATAGCCAAACTCAATCCTAATGGAAGCCTGCACAAATCCTTTTGAATTCAGTCAGATCTACATCTGTTTCTTTCAGGCTTGACTGAGGTTTACTGTTTTACGTTAATAGTAGTTGGCTGTGCTAATTTATAGTCTGTGATACTCACACAGCACTTCACAACATTTAAAGTAATTGGCTCCTAAAGATGGTGGCACATTTTCTATTTGCAAATCTTACCCAGGGGAGCTTGCTTTTGTTATAAATAACATATAGAAACTGTATTGTTGTCATTGATGGTAAATAGGGATAAACCCATAGAAAACCTAACATATTGGAAATCATACAGTAAGTTCTATGTTTTGCAGAATCAATATTATTATGCTAGCTACTGTATATGTTTTCCAGTATATAGAGGCACAGTATAAAAGCAAAATCATTGTAATCTAATATACATAACAATATCTTAAACAATACACAGTTTATTGGCATTTGAAGGGTAAATTTGGTCTTGTGCCAGGAGCTGTCTTAGTGACCTGCTAGAGTGACATTGATTTGAATTCCAGGAGACAGCTCATCCAGCCTTTCTAGTGATGAATGATCTGTGCTTCAAGTTCTTGTCCATATGTGTTTCACTGTTGGTGAGCATGCATCCAGTACAATTAAGTCCAGATACTTTGGGCCAGCAATGTTCTTTGGGGACCATGCCTGTGCCTCTGAGGACCAAAAGGGCAGGGCAACCCTACCCTTCATTTCCTTCTCCCTTCCTCTGGGTATGGGTTGGAACTTGCAGTGTCCAAGCTTCTTAGCTCATTATGTGGCCTATTCTTTGCCAGGTAAATAGTTCTGGATAGTTAGGTACTTAATAGTTAGTTAGTTAATAATGTTATTGTTACAGATTTTTTATAGTAATTCCTTTCTTCCTTTTAGAAGGAAATTCACTTTTTTGTTTTCCCATGAGTTAGCTCTGGAACTGAGATCAGTCATAATGGCTGAGCAGAAATCTCCAGGCTTAAAAAATTCCTCTTCCTGCGAGGCGGTAGTGTCTTCCAATGATGTGCACACTAGATGCTTGCTGGGTTTGGGTGAGGTGCACATAACAGAATCATGTACTACATATAAATCAGTTTCAATGAGACCCCAAAGAGCCAGGGAGTCTCCTCTGAAAATATTCTCCCTGGAGAGGTCAGTGCATCCCTTTCCAAACCCCGAGACACCGGGAGCAGCAGTTTCTTAACACTCATCATCTAAAAGTGCTCTGGCTGCCACCTTAACTCCTGGAGTGAAAGTGGGAGCAGAAGCAACCAAACTAGGGAATGCTGCACTGGGGGTGGGAGAAAATGGGGCCTCATGGGTGATCTCTCACCTCAGCAACTCCTTGAACCCTGAACTGTGCAAGATAGACTTCCCCCTACTCTGGACATACTAGGACCCAGGTGGTGCCTCCCCTTTTCCCTTGTCATGTGGCCTAGCTGGCCAGAGTCTCCAGCTGGCTGGGGCAGAAATGGCCAAAGCAGGGACCTCTGGACATTCAGAGAATTTTTCTACAGTTTAACTGGACTTTCCTCGCCCTGGTTTGATTGGCTGTTTGTTCCAACACACCCCTCTCCCTCCTTCCCATTTTTTTTCACCTCAGCTTCACTCCACATTTGTCCCTCTTATCCTGTCTCCCTCATGCCCTGCCCTTCAGTGTCCCCTCTCCCTTCCCTTTTCTTTCCGTTTAACCAATCCCTTCCTAAGTAAATCTATACCCTAACACCCCCACAAAAAAAACAAAACTTGTGGAATTAGCTTAATGTTAGCTGCCATCACACTTTTCGCTCTGCCATTGTTCGCGACTCCTTCTTACATCCTCTGTCTTGTCTATTTAGACTGTAAGCTCTTTGGGGCTAGGACCACTTACTGCTCTGGTTTGTGCAGTGTCTTGGAAAGAGGGGTCCATTCTTTGTTGGCCATTAGACACTTCAATATTTTATTTATTTATTTATTACTGTAGCACCTAGAAACCTCCGTCATAGACCAAGAGCTGATTGTGGTAGACACTGTTCAAAATAAACATGATTAATAATTAATAATAAGAGCTGCTCCTAAAGATCCATCTTTCTAGTTTGGTAAAATCTCAGGGTACAGAGGGAGGAAAGATCACTGGACCCGCAAAGGAAAGAGATCTCTGTCCTCTTCTTCAAGGAACCATAAATCCTCTCGAGCTTCAGAAGAAAAAGCACCCAGTCTGGCACTGTTCACTATGCCTCACTTGGTAACGCTGAAATCTCTCAGTACAGACCTCTCAGCATTGAGGCCCTGATGTCTCTCATACTAATAACCTTGGCACTATGACCATCTACTCACCTGTCTTTGATACCAACATAATTGATATCGAAATCTTATACAGCATTGAAAGACCTACTGGTCTCTTCAGTGCTGGACTCTCCACTGTTAGCAGTGATGGAACTACCTCCTCCAGCACTGACTGCTGCTCTGATACTTGTACCAGGTACATCAGTGGTACCAACCAGAGCACGGACTAAAGGTGCTCCTAGCACACCAGCTGCTACAGCTCCTTCTCTCCAGGAGGACTATATATTCTCCTCCTCAGGCTCTGCAGGCAGTAGGGAGGTTGGCCCAGTTTGTTCTCCAGAGTCTAGATATTCAGGCAGCACACCATGGAGAGGGAGTCAAGGGTTGAGTTCTATTACCCTCAGCGTAGAAGCTGAAAGAGGGATAGAATTCTCTGGTATCCTCTCCCTTGGCTACCTGGGTCTTGTGCTTAACAGTACCTTTGTCTGTATTGGGCTCTGGGAGGAAAGCATCAGGCTAGAAGGCCAGTGCCTGCCTCCCAATCCAGGATTAGATCCCCTTCTTCACCTCCACCAACCCAATCTGCTCCACTCCCAGCTGAACAGACATTCATGGTTCCAGTGAGGAAGCCCAAGTAGACGCCATCCTAACCCAGTTTCACATATTCTCATCATCCCAGTATGAAACAGTAGTTCCTGAGTCATTTACCTCAACCCCAGAGGGCTATAAGATGTTCCAGGACTAGTTATGCAGAATATCTGACACACTGGAGATTCCAGCTGAAGCAGTACAGGAAAAATCGCAGAAGCTTCTGGACATCCTACACAGGTCCATACTTGGATCTCTTGCAGTGCCCATCAAAAATGGACATCTTGAATCAGCTAAATTGCTCTGGGAGACACTTGCCTCTTTGGAATCAGCATCAAAGAGCTCATATCATCATTGCCACCTAGTGTCTTCCCAGGGTATTGAGCAATTTTATACGCAATGGCTGGCATCATGGGTGGTTCTTGTGGTGAATGAGAGAGATCACATGGAAGGCAACACAAAGCAACATGAAAAGACAAGGAACCCAAAAAGTTAGATTTATTTGGATGAGGAAAAGTACTCTACATCAAGCCTGCAAATGAGAATCATAAACTACCAAGCCTGGTTGGCAAAATACAGTTATTTAAAGTGGGATTACATGGCTAAATGTGCAGGCAGGCTTTTTTAAGACAGTAGAGAAGAATTTAAGTTGCTCAGTGCTGAAGGTGATGTTATGCATATCACTCCAAGCAGCCTGTGATGCTGTAGGTATAGCTTCTAGATCTTTGGTAAACTCATTTCTGTAAGTTTGAGTGGTAGCCGTGTTAGTCTGTATCAGCAAAAACAATGAGGAGTCCTGGTGGCCCCTTAGAGACTAACAGATTTATTTTGCGATCAGCTTTTGTGGACTAGAACCCACTTCATCAGATGTCTGAGACAATTCTGGTACTTTACACCTAAAGAATCTCTCCATCCAACCTCCAATACAATTGCCTCTCCAGGCTGATGTAATGTCTCAGGCACTATGAGATTCTCCATCTGGATCCACATTCCCTGCACTTTATGGCATGGGTGCTGGCTAGCTGACCTGCGTGGAAAGATCCTATTACCCTGAAGTACAAAACATCTTAATCTACAGTAGAAAAGATTCTACAAGGCATACTTATGCTGCTAAGTGGAAGAGATTCATAATCTGGGTGCAGCAAATTCCAGACATGCTGGACTGCTGTCTTTCTTTAAAGGACTCTGGACTGTCAGTGAGTTCCCAGAGGGTTCACCTAGCAGCCATCTCAGTTTTCCACCCTCCTCTTCAGTGATATTTTACATTTTCACACCCTACGGTAGCTAGCTTTGTATATCCTCAGTCAGAGAACCTCTTCCCTCCTTGGGATCTAAATATTGGACTGATTGGGGCTATTGGGCCCACCTTCTGGGTCAATGGCCATATGTTTTCTCTCTTTCCACTTTTTTATTAAAACAACTTTTCTGTGGCAGTAACACTGTCCCGAAGGGTTGAGGAGATACAAACACTTGATGGCAAGGCCCCCTATAAAGACAGGGTGCCAGTAAAACCGCACCTTAAATTTTTACGGAAAGTGGTGTCTGTCTTTCACTTAATTCAGGTCATCCCTTGACCTGTTTCCCCTGCCTGCCCAAAAAAAAAATCCACGTTCAAATAAAGGTGAGGTGAAATGGCACACTTTACAGAAGTTCTTAGAGTGCTCTCCTTCTGTGTAGATAGGACTAAGCCATTCAGGGTATCCCCAAGATTATTGATATTTTATGCAGACAGGGTTAAAGGACAAGCCCTTCCAACACAGGTGTTCTAACTGGATCTCTGCTTGGATCACGTGATGTGATGAATTAGCTAACATACTCTCATAGGGGGGTCTAACATCTCAGTCTACCAGAGCACAAACATCCTCTGTTGCTTCTTTGATAAATGTTCCCATACTTGGAGATACTAGGGTAGCTACTTTGGGCTCAGTACACACATTCACCCAGCATTACTCCATAGTGGAAGCATGAAGATCTGATGCTAATTTTGGTAGGACTCACCTACAATCATTGACAAAGAGTCCTGTGGCACCTTATAGACTAACAGACGTATTGGAGCATAAGCTTTCGTGGGTAAATACCCACTTCGTCAGACGCATTGGTTAGGTAGACTCCTAGCATCCACCTCCTGCAATCTAGGTCATTGCCTGTGAGTTACCAACAGTGAAATGTTTATGGACCAGCTCTCAGAGAAGAAGAAATTGCTGCTTGTACCTTACAGTAATTAGTTCTTCAAGATGTGTTGTCCATATATGTTCCATGAGTGCTGCCACCGCCCCCCCCCCCCCCGGCGTAGAGGCAAAAATTGAGTGTAGAAAGGCGCTCCACCTGTGTTCCATAGCCTCTAGCTTTCATTCTTCACTGTTCCAGCCTACATATTAGATCCATAACTAGTTATAATGGAACTGTCTATAGAAACAGTTGCTTCCATATATGTTATATCAATAGAGGGAGGATGCTGGTACAAATCCTGCAGGGTGGAACATCTATCAGTGTCTTTCCATTCCCTTGGATTTTGCTTATTTTACATAGTATACAATACATAATGCATACACAAACCCTTTATCCATACTGATGCTTCCAGTTGCTGCTGCTGCTGTTATTGAACAACAAAAGGGAAAAGGAGGGATGCAGGGACATAGAAATACACAGAGTAAAGTTAAGGGTTTGTTTGGGTACTACATTACCTATTGTAGTACTTCCTGGGTGGTCTTTTTTGTTTTGTTAATTACCTTAAATAATTGTTTTAATGGAATTTGCGGATTGTTGTTTGAGGGATTGTGAAAAGCAGCGGGTTTTGAGAAGATATATAGTAAGGGAGATTACTTGGCCTACCAGACCAGTGAGACCATTTCAGGCTCGGAGGCCAGCACTCAGGAGAGCACAGGCACTTGTGTGAGAAGGGAACAAAAGGGGATCAGTCATTGGCAGAGAGAGAGTCAGCATAAAGGTAGTAGCTCAGATCGAGTGGATGAGGTTACCCAGGCATAAAGTGCAGAGGAAGAAGAGGAGGGGGCCAAAGACAGAATTTGGATGTAAAGAGGGGGTAAAGAGGAGGCGACGCCTCCAGAGGAAATACTGAAGGGAGCACTCCAAATCAAGTATCTGATAGTCAAATAAAAGTACATGAGTTCAGAAAGGCGAAGTAGAAGAGAGTTAAGAAGGATGATATGGTTAACAGTGTTGAAGGTAGTAGACAGGTCAAGCAGAGTGAGCATGGAGAGATCAAGGAGGATGAGACTGAAGAAGAGAGATTTGGACTTGGCCAAGAAAAGCTAATTGGCGACTGACTCAGTGAGAGAAGTCTCTGTGGAACAGAGGAGTGAAAGGAAGTACAAGCAACAGGAGGACTTAGGATGTGAAAGGGGTTATGGAGACAGGGTAGCAGTTGGAAAGGTGGGAGAAACTGAGGAAGATTTATTTTTCAAAATGCAGAGAAGTAGATATGTTTGAAGGCTGAGAAAAAGGAGCTAGCTGAGAGAATCAAGATTAAGAATGAGAGAAGAGGGGTGGCAGAGGTCACAGATGGGAGGGTACAAGGGATAAGGGCAAAGGGACAGGGATTGGAGGAGGAGAGTGGGTACTTTGGCATAGGGAGCGAGGTGGGACTGGAATGGGTCTAAGTAGGGGAAAATAATAATGACCTCAGAACAGATGGGAATCGGCAGTAACAGTAAATTTGTTTTTTTTTTGGTTGTTTTTTTAGTGATCATCCCTCTTTTACTCAGATTCAAAATGCTTATTATTCCTATTTTAATTTTAGAAATTGATGTTAATAGGCAAATTAAACTATTTGGAGTTGCAAAACGAACACTACAACCTTAACATTGTTCTCATTTTTCTCAGGACAGCATCCTGAAAATCAGAGGAGGAGAAGCAACTCATTATTAATATTTTGCAAATTAGATTAGAAATTTACTTTTTTTGGACATTTTGAAACTTCTGTTGAAAATGGGGGCAAAATCTGAGACCTATGGCTCCCCATATAGGAGACTATAACCCATTTTTCACCTTGTGTTAATACTAATCTAACAGCTGTACAAACACCTGCAAGGACTGCTCTGATCTCAGTGGAGGACTTTTTTGTTGGTGTTTATTTTGTCTGCTTCTTGCAGATTTCCATTGAAATTGCTCATCTGATCTCAACCTAAGGTCCTTAACCTAGCAGTGTTCCTTATTGTTATTTTAATTTTTCTTTGCAATACTAGAAAAGTGCTACTTTTAAACATTAGAAAAACACATTAAGGTAAATTTCTAATTTAAACCCAGAGAAGGAGGGAAGTGCAATCAGGGCTGAAATTCCAATCTGATGGTGGCCAGTTGTGCTTATGTATTGCATACATCTTCTAAAACTGTATGATCTAAAGTATCGTATGTGCTGCTATACCTAGGTGAAAAGGAATGTGTTAAGTTCAGAGTTCTATCCTTAACTTTGAATTTTCATGCTTTTTTTGGGTTTAAGCTAGACCCTGATCATTACCTTAATGTATTTTTTCTATCACTTTTATGAAGTTAGTGGAGCAATTAAGTAAGATATCTGATCCAAACTCTTGTTTAATAAGTAGTTGGGTTTCACATTCACTTACAGTTTTGACTATAAATGGCATTTTATTACACTGTCCATCAGCTTTTTATTGGATTTACATCACTACAGAATATGTAAGACATCATAAAAAGTTACAAAAGTATGCTTTTTGGCTTTTGGTTTGAAAGGTTAGATATAAACAGGAAATGAAGCCCAGGCACTGCAGAACTGGCGTAGTGCACATTTAACGTAGTAATATATCTTGATAAAACATAACACTTGACAAACTGTTTTCTAGAATTTGGTAAATGTGATGCAGATTTGCTGGGCATTGCAAAACTATAGCAAATCAATTCAAAAGAAAGCCTATTCCTTCTAGTATTTTACATGCTAGTCACTTTAGCTTTGCAAACAATGGTACCCATTCTGCCCTACTTGCACTTGTACTTGGCACTTAAATGTCATTTACATTTTAAGATCCCCCTATAGTATAAATCTCACAGTGTACTTCAACCACATGCTCGGTTCCCATGATGTGTATAAAATCATTATATATGAAAACAAAATTACCATGAGGAGGTCAAGTTTACAAAGGAAAACAGATCAGAATTAAGTTGCATTGGAAGAACTATCTGGGAAAGCTAGAGCTATCTCAGTCCTGTGTTTTTTCACATTCATAAGCTCTTAAAAAGAAGTTGGAATAATGGTAAACCAAAAATTGAGTATATATGACTAGGACTTTCTCCTTATCCAAAGCTGTATTTGGCTTTAGCTGTTCAAGTGCAATTGCTTGTGTTGTATCCCTCCCAAGGATCCCAATGCTGATGTCTGGGTTGTGGAAACCATGAGAAGAGGCAAACTTCTGTCACATTTTTATGAAAAAAGGAAGGTGTTGGCAGGCATTATAAGGATCACATGTGAGGGAATGTGCACAGTGTAATTGTTGCTGTGGGCACTGATACAGATGGCCCTTTCAGGAATGAGAGGGAGAGAGAGGGAGTATGGGAGATGAAACGTGAAGATGAAAACTAATATTTAAAAACAAAATAGCAAAGTACAGCTAATTATTTACAATTCTGTTCCTCCAGGGATACTTGGTGGGAAGTTCCTGGAAAGAAGTCGTATTAAGAAGCCTGGGCAGGAGCTTTTTAAGAGTGAGATATCTGAGTACTTCAAAGCTCAGGATCTGTTTGTTGGAGCCAAAGTTTGTTTCCATGGTCACAACTTTCTTTTGGTGGATGCTGATGAGTATGCTTTCAGTTATATGGAGAAGCATGCAGATGAGGTGAATTGAGCTTTTGCTATTTTATTTTGCCTTTCAGGACTGTGCATTGAGTATCTTATCTATATAATTTTCTCAGAACCAAGTTTACCATGTTTCTTCACACTAAAATGTGTACCAAACTATCATTATTTAATTATTTATCTTAACAATTTGATCATTTCACTGCCCCCCTCTCTGTATTTGTGTGTATATATATATATATAATCTCTGATCATGTGCTTTGTCACAAATATCACATATTCCCTTCACAGCTGGGGATTCAAGATCTCAGTTGCATTGAGTTTGATGATCTGCTGAGACTGGCATTGTTTTCAAAAAGGAAAGCAATAATTAGCAGAGGGAGGGGAAAAACTGATGATACGTACTTTTATCGTGCCAGTTAATTTATACGTGGTCCTGGTAACAGAGTCGATGTTAACCAAAGCCACACAGGTATGTCATAGTTGTTCTGGCTGCATCTTCCCACAGCAGTTGTCACATGAGGCACTGGCAGAAACAGTAACTTGGAGGAGACGATAAAAACAAGCTGCTATAAAGAATTGCAGAGTATTATGGGTGGACTACTGGTCTGGGTATGCTGTGCAGAAGCATACACTTAGGGAGATTATGATGAAATAATTATAACTGTAGGTGTACATATTTGGGAAGTCTTTTCTCTGAAGTGTTGAAAATATTATTCTGAAATTATTTAAAAATGCATTTGAAGAATATGTAAAATCAACTCCTGAGTTCTAACCCCTGCTCTGCCATACTCACCTTGAGCAACTTGCTTAGGGCCAGATTGTGCCCTGAGGCACAGTTCTGTGCAGAGTATAAGTTGCATTGCTTGTGGTGGATCACCAGAAGGAAACGTGTCTCAGACTCAGTGTGTCTGAGTCATAATTTCTCCAAAGCTGCCCTTTCCCACAGTGGCAGGTAGGGAAGGGCAAAGAATACATTGAATTGGTCCTTAACAAGAAAAGGGATTTCCCTCCAGCCTTGTGTCCTGGCATCTTGTGTGTGTGTGGGTGGGATAGGGGGTAGTGGGGGGGGGGGGTACAATGTTACTGTAGTCAAGTCTTTACCTATTCCCTGACCACCTGCTCACTGAAAGGGAAGGGGGCAAGAAGCAGCCATTCAAGGACTCTGCTGTGCCTAAGTCCCAGATCCCAGGGGTGGGTACACCTAATACTGTTTCATATGTGAGGGTGGAAATCCTTATTCCACTACCCAGTCATGGTAAAGTAGACACAGTCTAGCTCTTAATGCCTTTGGGCCCCATGCACTACTCATCTGAGTGAGACAAACATGTTTTCAGCCTCTGTTTCTTTGTAAAATAAGGATACTAACATTGTCTTCTTCACTTCGTGAAGTAAGGATTATTCGTTTGTTGAGTGCTTGTTGATATAAAGTGTTTTAACTGTTATGTATTAATAAAAAGATAAAGCTATATACACCTCTTATTCCCTGCAATTTGTTTGTACTCCTAGTATCATAACCAAACTATGCTCCAAAATATACAGGGCACCATTAAACTACAAATGTTCTTTGGAGCTGCTGTTTGCATTTGATTAATCCCTAAGCAAATAAATGAGATCCTAGTTTTTCAGACTAAGTGAATGCATATATCAGCATTACAATTGGCAGAATGTGAACAAGAAACATTGAGAAAACAGTCCTTTAAAAATTAGTTTTGAAAACTATTATTCTTGCAGATAAGATTTTAAAACAGATGGTGAAAATAAGCTTTACTGTTGTATTGATGCCTAAGTGATTTATGCATGGTATTTGAATACTGAATATTAGGATTAAGTATACTAATTTGTCACAGTGGTCCAGGGAGTCACGTACTTCACTTACCTGAGCAAAAGTTGAAGATAAACAGATGAAAAATAAATACATTCTAGAGGAAGAGAATTTTAAGATTATTCTTAATCCTTTTATTTTTAAATTAAATATTTCTCTAACCTTTAGTTCTCTGTTTTCTTCCTTTGCCTTGCTCACTTTTCTCATCTGTGTCTGTTTTTAGAGCTGGTCAGAAAAGTTTTAGCTGAGCATTTCTCCATTACAAAATGCCATTATGCCAAAACAGAAACTTTCTGCAGAAATGTGTTGATTTTTCATGCATTTTTGTTTAGATTAAAAAAAAAAGGCATTTTGATAAAGTTCCATTTCTGTATTTTTGGAACAGAGTATTTTGATTTTAATTTTGAAATTTATTTCATTTTTATATTATAAAAATGTAAAAAGTCATAGTCAAAGGAAACATTTTGACTGATCCAAAATGAATTATTTTCAAAAATATCATTTTCTGGGAAATTTTGAAATTGTTTGGTTTTGTTCCGATTTGGAATGAAAACAAAGTTAGAAACTGAGGAATTTCCCACAAATTAGAAATTCCAGTTCCCACACAGCTCTGCATATTTGGGGAGGAAGGGATAGCTCAGTGGCTTGAGCATTGGCCTGCTAAATCTAGGGTTGTGAGTTCAATCCTTGAGGGGGCCATTTGGGGATTGGCCCTGCTTTGAGCAGGGGGTTGGACTAGATGATCTCTTGAGGTCCCTTCCAACCCTAATAATCTATGATTCTATGTATGGAGACTAGATCAAAGCTCCTTAAGGAACTGTTAATGATGTCAGCAAGGTACACAGGTATAGTTAGCCTGCCACGCACTAGTGCAGGGTAGATTCACATTCCAGCTTGCTGCAAAGTGTTCATGTAGACAAGTCATAAATGACAAAGTGTGCATGTCCTGTCTAGCAGGTAGGTTAATTCAAACTGGTGATTATTAATTACACTAAGGCCCCTTTGTGCTGCTCAGGCAATGTTATTAGGGTCTTACGGTACACCCACTTTTAGGGCTTTTAACACAACCAGGGTGATGTAAAGATGCCTAAGAGATGCTGGGCCTGACTCACGGTTATGCTAAGTGTAACTGAGAGTCAGGCCTAACCTCTCTTATGGTTAGATCCTTAATTGCCAGCCTTATCTAATTTCAATATTTGCTACTCAGAACAACACCGTGTATCAAATGGGAGAAAACAGTTTTTCGCTTGTTTCATTATACTGTATGTTCTTCAGCAGAGCATGTCTGACTTTCTAGAACTTGATTCAGCATCTGTTAAATGACTGTTTATTCAAAAAAATAAAAATCAAAGTTTTATTCTTGTTGACTACACACTTTTAAGAGTACCAAGCAAATTATGTACAGGGTTTTAACATGGCAAAGCTGAATACTGGATTTGAAACTTAAGTCTCAAGTCTAATTGGAATGGCCTAATCAAGAAGAATGCCACTTGTTGAAAGAAATGTTTAGCTTTCATTCTGGGAAAAATTGGTTCCTAATAATACTATCTGTGCTGAACCCAGTGTGAATGGCAAGTTTAGATGACTGAGCATATGCACTGGAACTGCAGTAAGCTGTTCACCAAAGCAAAGGATGAAAAGGTTTATTTTAAATTGATCATATGTATTAAATGAGGATTAAGTGGGATGCAGCAGTGGACAGTGAGGGCAAAAACAATTTTTAAACTTGTGCTTTAAAATGTACCTCTATCTGCTTTGATGTTGCATTGAAGCAAGACTGGGCATCGTTTCCAGTAATTAAAATCTAAGCTTTCTGAAGGTATAACAGATAAGTACATTTATTGAGCTTTTAACATTTTCAGTAAAAAGCAAATTTTCTCAGCAGTTGGCTTTTTCTCAAACTCACGTAGAAAATGCTGTGATATGTACTGCACATTTCAGATGAGACAATGAGGATGATAATGCTTAGCAAGTATACAGTGCCTCCATAACACTGTGCATACATTAACTAAGTAATGCCTTTCTGAATATTTCTGTTCTTCCCCCTCCATTAAGTTCCCAATGGCCAATATCAGCCTCATCCTGAACAAACTGAAGGCTATAGGAGAACCTAGTTCCAGAGAGATCAAGCAGATTTTTGCAGCCACTGACCCTGAACACACCAACATGATTGAATATAACCCTTTCAGGTAAGAACGAGGGATTCTCAGTTTTAACATTTACTTAGGGTGATTTTCAAGAAATGTACAGAGCATTGCTGTTTCTTGAAGCTCTTTGCATAATTGTGTGTTAAGTGATAGATGATTTGTATTTGATTTCCACTAGTTTTAGGACTTGTGTGAAATGCAATACAAAGGAAGGTTTTCAGGTGAATTTACAGAAAAGGAAGTGATTCTGGCTTAGAACAAGAGAATGTTTTGAATAGCTTGGACAGCACAAATGAATGTGGCTGTTGTCTGTGGAGTTAGCAGTGCAGCCACAGGAGAATAAGATCAGAACTGCATAGGCAGGGGAATAGGTGAACATATGAGCAGACAGGTAGGGTTGGCCAAGTCAGCTGGAAGTTCTGAAAATCAGGAAGGCAATTTTGAGTTGAATTCAGAGATGGATAGGAAACAACAGAGAATGGGGTTACTTGAGTCCTGATTCTTTGAGTTACTGAATCCAGGCCCCTTGAAGTGTAGAAAACAAACTAGGAAGATCTTAAAAGAGGGGAATGCAGTGATGAGCTGCTAAAATTTAACAACCGGTTCCCTATAAAAAGTTCTGATTTAAGGGATGTGCCACAGTATGTATTTTTTGTACCAATAGGGTTACCATATGTCCGTATTTTTCCACTCAGACAGCGATTTAAGAACCAAAAAGCCTGTCATCTCCAGAAAAAAACAGATGTATGTTAACCCTACCTAAAGTTCTTTTTTAAAAAGATGGGCCTGAACTAGAAATGAGCTCCGTTTCACATATGTGGGTCCCCGCCACTCCATGGGGGTGTGCTAAGGTGATCAGATGTCCCGATTCTATAGGGACAATCTCGATTTTTGGGTCTTTTTCTTATATAGACTCCTATTACCCCCCACCCCCATCCCAATTTTTCACACTTGCTGTCTGGTCACTCTAGGGTGTGCACATGTGTGGGTCCCAGCTGCTCCCTGGCCCCCTCATTGAAGCAGGTGTGCAGGGTTACTGCCCTGGGAACTGCAGGGCAGCAGTGGAGGTAGGGCTGGCTGCAGACAGGGGCGTGGGGCAGGACTAGCTGGAGGCAGGGGGTGCAGGCAGGGGCTGGCTGTGGGCAGGGGGTGCAGGCAGGTGGTGCAGACGGCCTGGCTGCGGGCAGCGTGGTGGCTGTGGGCAGCGTGGTGAGTACTCACATGGGGACAGGAACCCAGGCCCAGCAGAGCAGCCAGGAACCCACCAGGCAGCAGCCGGAGCCTCAGGGCCAGAGGTCCAAGGAGCAGCAGCAACAGTGCCAGGAGGCAGCCCACATGGCTCCCGCAGCGCAGCGCCCCCGGTGTCCGGGAGGAGGAATTACACGCTTCCCAGCCGAAACCCATCAAAGCTTCCCTCACAGGGAAGCCAGTTAACAAGCGGTTCTAAAACCGCTTCTAAATTGAACAACCGGTTCGTGCAAACTGATGCGAACCGGCTCCAGCTCACCATTGGGGGAATGTAGTAGTTCACTCAAGCAGTGATTAAAGCATGAATAAGTATTTGAGGAGAGGCTGGGTTAATGGAAGTCTGGATTCTGGCAGTGATCCAGAGGTGGTAATGAACAAATTTATAGGCAAGGTATATATGGAAGGGGAAATTAAATTCAGTATCAAGGCCAGCTTCAAGATTTCTGGCTTTGGTGGTAAAGGAGGGGTCTGAGCTAAGGAGAGTGGTAGTAAAGTCAAAGCTGTCAGACAGAGAAGATTGTTTTACTTAGGACTTCAGTTTTTGAAACTTTGAGTAGTAGTATATGATGATATCAGGAGCTTCAGAGATAAGTGGAGTAGCTAAATAGGAAATAACAATGTACAGTGGAATGTCATCCATATAGAAATGTTAGCTCAGATAGAAACTGCTGATGAACTATATTAGAAGAGATATAGATGAGAAGAAAAGGGCCAAAGATGGGTCTTTGTAACACTTTATAGTAGAAATATCAACAAAAGAATGAAACCTCATCTTCAGTAATGAAAAATGAGTATCTAGAGAGGTAAGATTCATACCAGGAGAAGTCAGTGCCATTGGCACCTTCTTTTTGCTCAAGGTACTCAAGGATCAGTGTTAGAAGTTTTATTGAGATCAAATAGGTGTTAATCCACGATCAAAGTCAAGATATTAGACCATTAAATGCTTTGAGATGGTTGGTCTTACTACTACAGTAAGAAAGGGCAAAACACCAAGCTGATGATGTTATGCTGAAAAACCTTACGTCTGAGTAAGCAGCTTATTGCACATGCCCAGTAATCTCTCTAAAAACCAAATAACTTGGTCATTAAATATTTGCTTTGGTCCAAATTATTAACTAATTATCTAAAGTATTTTGTTGTTCTCTGCCATGCTCTGATTATGTGTCAAAGTCTCTAGCACTTGTATTACCAAATTGGAGTGGCAGACTTGAGAAGAGCTGACTTCACTTATGTATAGTGGGAAAGGTTTTTATTCTGGGAGGTGTAGCTTTTGTTACATGTAAGCATACTGTGTATTCTTTGAAGCCCGAATTCTGTGCAGCTGTGAACAGCCTGAGTGCTAAGCTGTGTGCAGAGCAGGATGAGAGGGGTGTGGAATGAGATGAATTCTCTCCCCAAGGCTGTAGAGCTGCTCTGTGGTCTACTCTTTAAGCAGCGAGGCTTCAATAGCTTCCTCCACAAATCTGAGAGGAGAGTAGGACTCACAAAGCGGTAGATCTTCTAGCCTCATCTCTCCCATGGATCACCACAGGCCTATCTCTTCATACCTCACGTGTGCTGAGATGCAGGGCTCCTGTAGGAATGAGCTGTATCTCATAAAGTGTGCCCATCACCTGCAACTGCTGGCCTTCTGAACCCCCTTGTGGAGTGGAATCCCATCAGTTCTGACAGGGGAGTATCCACAGATTTGAAATATCTTAACCATGTCTTCCTGTTCCATTTTGCAATATATGCATTACTATAGAACCGCCTGGAAATATTTCCACCATTCGGGAGAAAAATATTTTTATGCCAAAGCAAACAGAAAACCTCTCTGCTTCTATAAAAAGTCAATTTTTTTGAGGAAACATATGTCTTTTATTTTATTTTCTCATATGTTACTATTGCTTTTAATCTTTCACAGCATTTCATACTTAGAGGCCTTTACAAAATGCATATTTTTAATACATGCGCACACCTGCATGACAGCCTGAAGCTGTAAGGGACACTTAAGTTTATGCTCCAGTACTACAGTCTTCCTGGCTTGTCTTAGAATGAATCAAGAATTTCACTATGCTCTGAAGTTTACAGTTCAAATATACTCCTGTCTGCCTAGTTAATGAGTCAAAATAGCTTTCTCCGTAATGCACAGATCCTCTGTGTAACTTTCCTCAAGTTACACTGAGAAGATATACCCTTAGATATGATGCAGTGAAGCAGAATTATAATTATAACATTTGTTTATTCTGTTTACAAATCCCTAATCATACAGCATAGAAAACAAGAAATAAATAAATAGAATATACAGAAAGTATCGGCAGAGGTATTGTTCATGCTATTGAGAAGCTTTGTTAAAGAGACCAGGACACTGATAGTGACTGTGAAATGCTAAGGGAGATTAGGGAGGCTACCAAAATAATGAACTCAAAATAGTGGGGGATTTCAATTATCCCCATTTTGACTGGGTTCATGTCACCTCAGGATGAAATGCAGAGACAAAATTTCTCAATATTTGAAATGACTGCTTCTTGGAGCAGCTGGTACAGGAACCCACAAGGGGAGAGGCAATTCTCAATTTAGTCCTGAGTGGAGCGCAGGAGCTGGTCCAAGAGGTAACTATAACAGGACCGCTTGGAAATAGTGACCATAATATAATAACATTTAACATCCCTGTGGTGGGCAGAACACCTCAACAGCCCAACACTGTGGCATTTAATTTCAGAAAGGGGAACTATGCAAAAATGAGGCGGATAGTTAAACAGAAATTAACAGGTACAGTGACTAAAGTGAAATCCCCGCAAGCTGCATGGATGCTTTTCAAGGATACCATAATAGAGGCCCAACTTCAATGTATACCCCAAATTAAAAAATACAGTAAAAGAACTAAAAAAGAGCCACTGTGGCTTACCAACCATGTCAAAGAAGCAATGAGAGATAAAAAGGCATCGTTTAAAAAGTGGAAGTCAAATCTTAGTGAGGTAAATAGAAAGGAGCATAAACACTGCCAAATTAAGTGTAAAAATGTAATAAGAAGAGCCAAAAAGGAGTTTGAAGAACAGCTAGCCAAAACCTCAGAAGATAATAACAAAATGTTTTTTAAATACATCAGAAGCAGGATGCCTGCTAAACAACTGGTGGGGCCCCTGGACGATCAAGATACAAAAGGAGCACTTAAAGACGATAAAGTCATTGCGGAGAAACTAAATGAATTCTTTGCTTCAGTCTTCACGGCCGAGGATGTTAGGGAGATTCCCAAACCTGAGCCGTCCTTTTGTAGGTGACAAATCTGAGGAATTGTCACAGATTGAAGTGTCACTAGAGAAGGTTTTGGAACTAATTGATAAACTTAACGGTAACAAGTCACCAGGACCAGATGGCATTCACCCAAGAGTTCTGAAGGAACTCAAATGTGAAATTGTGTAGCTATTAACTATGGTTTGTAACCTGTCCTTTAAATCAGCTTCTGTACCCAATGACTGGAAGATAGTTAATGTAACACTAATATTTAAAAAGGGCTCTAGAGGTGATCCCGGCATTTACAGAGCGGTAAGCCTAAAGTCAGTACCGGGCAAATTAGTTGAAACAAAAGTAAAGAATAAAATTGTCAGACACATAGAAGAACATAAATTGTTGGGCAAAAGTCAACATGGTTTCTGTAAAGGGAAATCATGTCTCACTAATCTATTAGAGTTCTTTGAAGGGGTCAACAAACATGTGGCAAGAGGGATCCAGTGGACATAACGTATTTAGATTTCCAGAAAGCCTTTGACAAGGTCCCTCACCAAAGGCTCTTACATAAATTAAGTTGTCATGGGATAAGAGAGAAGATCCTTTCATGGATTGAGAACTGGTTAAAAGACAGGGAACAAAGGTTAGGAATAAACGGTAAATTTTCAGAATGGAGAGGGATAACTAGTGGTGGTCCCCAAGGGTCAGTCGTAGGACCAATCCTATTCAGTTTATTCATAAATGATCTGGAGAAAGGGGTAAACAGTGAAGTGGCAAAGTTTGCAGATGACACTAAACTGCTCAAGATAGCTAAGACCAAAGCAGACTGTGAAGAACTTCAAAAAGATCTCACAAAACTAAGTAATTGGGCAACAAAATGGCAAATGAAATTTAATGTGAATAAATGTAAAGTAATGCACATTGGAAAAAGTAACCCCAACTATACATACAATATGATGGGGGCTAATTTAGCTTCAACAAGTCAGGAAAGAAATCTTGGAGTCATCGTGGATAGTTCTCTGAAGACGTCCACGCAGTGCACAGTGGCAGTCAAAAAAAGCAAAGAGGATGTTAGGACTCATTAAAAAAGGAATAGAGAATAAGATGAAGAATATCTTATTGCTGTTATATAAATCCATGGTATTCCCACATCTTGAATACTGTATACAGATGTGGTCTCCTCGTCTCAAAAAAGATATACTGGCATCAGAAAAGGTTCAGAAGACTGCAACTAAAATGATTAGGGGTTTGGAACGGGTCCCATATGAGGAGTGATTAAAGAGGCTAGGACTTTTTATCTTGGAAAAAAGGAGACCAAGGGGGGATATGATAGAGGTATATAAAATCATGAGTGGTGTGGAGAAAGTGAATAAGGAAAAGTTATTTACTTGTTCCCATAATATAAGAACTAAGGGCCACAAAATGAAATTAATGGGCAGCAGGTTTAAAACAAATAAAAGGAAGTTCTTTACACAGTGCACAGTCAACCTGTGGAACTCCTTGCCTGAAGAGGTTGTGAAGATTAGGACTATAACAGTGTTTAAAAGAGAACTAGATAAATTCATGGAGGTTAAGTCCATTAATGGCTATTAGCCAGGATGGGTAAGGAATGGTGTCTCTAGCCTCTTTTTGTCAGAGGGTGGAGATGATGGGAGGAGAGAGATCACTTGATCATTACCTGTTAGGTTCACTCCCTCTGGGACTCTTGGCATTGGCCACTGTTGGTAGACGGGATACTGGGCTGGATGGACCTTTGACCTGACCCAGTACGGCCATTCTTATGTTCTTATGTTCTTAAAGCAAAGACCATCTGGAAACTTAAACACTTTGTCTTAGTCCTGTCCTGACCTCTCGTTTTCAGAAGGTGATATGCAGGGCCATTTACAGTGAGAGACATAGCAGAATCACATGGGTTTAATGAAGTTGCTGCCCTTTCATTCATCTTGTGAAAGTTTTCTGAGCAGTTAATTATAATTTCTTCTCTGACCCTCCTAATCTTAGATTGCAATCTGATTCATTCTTATAGAATAAAAAAATTAAAAGAAAAGAAAACTAAGTTACAGGGAAAATTTATGAGACAAGGTGGGTGAGGTAACATCTTTTATTGGACCAACTTCTGTTTGGTGGAAGAGACAAGCTTTCGAGCCACACAGAGCTCTATGTGCCTTGAAAGTTTGTCCCTCTCACCAATAGAAGTTGATCTAATAAAAGATGCTACTTCACCCACCTTGTGTCTCTAACTTCCTGGGACCCACACAACTACAACTCTACTGCATAGGGAAGATTCATGTTACTTGACATTGTTTCCTGGCAGGAGAAGTCAATAAAATTCTGAGTTGGAATTTTGGGTTTTCAGCACTCTTCAGATCATAGTAACCCTAGGAAGTCCCTTAAATCCCAAAAGAGAAAATAATTTCATCTGAGGAAATCTTTGGTGCTTTGATTGTCATTGTCTGAGTTGAGAAAACATATGGAAGGACTTATTTAGATCCTAATCCTGCAAAGACTTAAGCATGGATGTAAAGTTGTACATGTGAATCGACCCACTGAAGTGGGTGTGACTACTCATATGTGTAAGGTTATGCATATGCTTAAATCATTGAAGGATCCGGATCTTAGTTGTAAGCCGTTTGGGGTGTGGATAGTCTTCTATGGTGGTAGTATAGTGCCCAGCAGAAAGGGCTTTAATTTTGATTGGGGCCTCTGAGCGTTACTGTAAAACACATGATAACAAGGGCGAGACCAAGCTTTGGTATAGTGTTGTATTTCATGCACTCAATTCAAATGCAAATGCTCTGTTTCCCTGTGTCTGGAAATAAGATTTATCTGGAGCTCTGTACACCTTGTCCTCTCCTGCTATTCATCTCATCATTGTAAATAAAGGGTCTTTCTGTGTTACTTAGTACAAATCCAGCTCAGAGTGAATCAGCTGAATCAAAGCAGAGAGTACGTTGTGTTCAGTACCCTTTAGTGAATAGCTCTGAGAATTTAGACTTCATGGGCCCTGGATTGACACTTTTATTTGGGCAGGGCTCCCCAAAAAGCAAATCATTTAAAAGAAACAGATACAAAAATCATCACATTTGTGGTAGAGTTGTGGGGGGGGGGCAGTATTTATTTGTGCTATGAATTAATTGTTGACTGTTAAGGGCTGCATTATCAGAGAATAGTGCAAGGATTAGCCATGCACCATGCTCCTGACATCTCTCTGCCCAGCTCCTTGTTTTTTCATCCCTCTGCCAATCAGAGCTTCTGGGGTGGGGCCAACTTTCACAGCACTTCCTCTGTGCTGGAACTTCACACCTCTGCCCCATTTGCGTGCCTAGCTCTATGACTCTCTGTCCTTTTGGCACTATCCTCGCTTGTTTCCCTATTTTATGTATTTTCTGCGTAGGTGACATAAATGTGGTTGTGTTGCTAGCTCATAGTTCTACAAATATCTGATCAAGTAGGGTGGAAGGTAGTTTTTAATTGATAAGATGAAATAAGATCATGTACAGAGAAGAGCAACAAGAATGATTAAAGGTTTTGAGAACATGACCTATGAAGGAAGGCTGAAAGAATTGGGTTTGTTTAGTTTGGAAAAAAGGGTGTCATCAGGAGGAGGGAGAAAACTTGTTCACCTTAGCCTCCAATGATAGAACAAGAAGCAATGGGCTTAAACTGCAGCAAGGGAGATTTAGGTTGGACATTAGGAAAAAATTCCTAACTGTCAGGGTAGTTAAACACTGGAATAGATTGCCTAGGGAGGTTGTGGAATCTCCATCTCTGGAGATATTTAAGAGTAGGTTAGATAAATGTCTATTAGGGATGGTCTAGACAGTATTTGGTCCTGCCGTGAGGGCAGGGGACTGGACTTGATGACCTCTCCAGGTCCCTTCCAGTCCTAGAGTCTATGAGTCTATGAGTAGTTGGACCAAGACAGTGATACAATAAATACTGTCTTCAGTATGACTCCAATAAGACAATGCTGTGGAAAGGTACTTCAGAGATTACAAAGATTTGTATAGTAGCAGCATTGTGCTAGGTATTCTACAGACCGGTAGGAAGAAATGGTCTCTTCCCTAAAGAGTTAAAATTTAGATAATTTCTTAAACAGTTTCTTGAGTAGTGTTAAGTTCATGTTAAACTATATGGACTTAATATCAGCATCACAAGTTGAGTACAGTACATCACCTAATTTCACAGAACTCTTAATTACATTAAATACTCAGCTTTTAATTGACTGTTTTGCTTTATTTTTCTATTTAATTTATTTGTTTCTTGCTAACAGAAATTTGATGGTGAATATCACTGGTGGAAAATTGTCAGAACATGAAATTATGACTATTGGACGTCATTACAGCGAGCAAAATGAGTTTGAAATGGACATCAATTTCCTTTTTGCAGTGGCTCAAGAACAGCTAAAGAAAAATAGCTTTGAGAATTTCGGACAACTGTCTGCTACCTTTATATACAATGACCGTGAAAAGTAAGATTTCTGTATTTAATTCAAGCTAATAATTGCCTTTTTTTTTAAGCTGGTTCCTGATTTGATAAAATTCTATTTAGAGACCCAGGTTCTTTCTCTCTTTTGCCTAGCATATCATGAATGCATTCAAAGGATCTGGTTTCTGGTAGGAGCCACTTGAGGATGGATGAGAACTAGACTGCTTCTCTGTCCTCCTTTTTTTCTTTCTGATTTGCTGATGGAGTCTGCATCATTTCAAATGTATTGAATAGCCTGTGAAATAGTTATGTTCCTGGCCCTGCCACCATAGAAAAATATTTTTTTTTAATCTAGGAGGAAAAATAGACATTTAACAAAAAATAAAAAATCTGAGATTTTTATTGAATTCAAAATAATCACTTACATAAATTGTTTGTCCTGGTTTTGTAGGATCATAGATTTAGAATTAGAAATCTGTAAATGTATACCTTCCACCTGTAGTATACATGTGACTTAAATACTTCAGGGGAAGAGGGCTATGTGTGTAAAGTGTTGATGTTTTTCCTATTATGCAAAAGTGAAATTGTGTGAAATACGATTTTCATTTTTACCCTTAGATTTTCAACAAGTTTTATATTGTTTCCTTATTCACAATACATGCATTTGAAATATACATTTTGCTTCCATGTTGTTAAACCTGTGAAGTTAGACAACATGAAGGAAATTTTTTCACTTCATTTTATATTTGTGCAGGTGTGGGTTGCTGCCCCATGAGAAATGCAGGACTATTTGCAAGTCCTTCAGATTGCCATTGGCTGATGATCTTCTGCGAGCTCTACTGACCATGTAAGTCAAGGCCAGATAAAACGTTGTGTGTGAGTACAAGTCACTTGCACTGTAATGTAACGTGTGTTTAATGGTAGGTGAGTATTTTACATAAATTGTAGAAATATTTCCTAAGAATTTCAGCAGTTCAAACAATTGTGTATGTGCTGTGGTGCTGAATCTTTTCATGCACTTCTTTGAGTTTTCATACTGGTAAACATTTGCAAATAAAAAGGAAGAGAATCATAGAAATGTTGGGCTGGAAGGGACCTTGAGAAGTCATCAAGTCCAGCCCCCTACTCTGATGCAGGTCTAAGCCAACTGGCCAACGGTCTAGTTTGAGTTTTAGAATATGGTCTTTGGTCTCTTCTTTTCCCCTACTAGAAATCATTAAGAAAATCATTTTAAGGATATGGAGACCTCTTAGCATCAAGTCAAAAGCAGAAGGAGGTCTTATTTCTTGTCAGGAATAGATGCTTTCATGCATGCAAGCTCCTAGCTTTTAGCAGAAATTCAATGTATGCTTCAGGGATTTACCATTGAATGACAGGATTCTCTACAAACAGGAAGGTGAGGGAAAGTTTGATCACCTTTAAATCCTTAATGCCCAAATCTAGCCCTCCACACTTCACCAAACTCACAGGACACTGCTTGGAGGAGAAACCTTTTAAAGTCACTCTTTACCTGCAAGTCTGCCTTAAGAAACCTAAGGCACCATTGTTTTTAAGCTCAGTTTGTCTATGGACCGAAAGCATTTAGAATAATTCCCTGTGGTAGCCAGATGGATGACTTCTACAAACTGCTGGCCATTCATCACTTCTGACAGTTGAGTCACAAGCATCAGTCAAAATGCATTAGCTGGGGGTATATATATCCTACAGCTTGCAGTTTTTTTCTGAGGTTAAACGATAAATAACTTATTAACTTTTTAATTTTCTATTTAAAAAGTAATACCCGTAAATATCTATTATTTAACACTTGTATATAATACTGCAGGTGTCCATGGCACTTATCAAACAGAGTAAGGATTTAGGCCACATTGAAGTAAATAGGAGTTTTGCTATTGGTTTCAATGAGCCCAAGATTTCACCCATGGTTTCTGTCCCAAAGAGCATCCCAATCTAAGCAAGTGAAGAGAGAATCCTGGCCAATAATGTAAAGTTATAGTACATTGAAAGTACTAAGGCAATTCTTAGTGTCTCATTGGTATAAATATATTTTTTTAAATTTACAGAGCAGGTGCAGATTTTTTACTGTGATGTATTCAAGATATGCAGAGGCTTCCTATTTGTTTCTACCAATAAAATGCAACATTTTATTATAGCATTTCTTTAAGTTTGTGCAAACATACAAGGAACAGTGAGCTCGTTTAATACACAAGCACAATTAAAATGCTTGAAAAATAAAATTTTGCATTTTGAAATATTTAGTATTTTCTTTTGATCGTATTTTTATTTATTCACTGTGAACCTGCACTAATTGATAATTAAAAGGGGCTTACAGACTAGAGACATGGTGAATGAGAAAAGATAAAATGGAGGAAAGGAAGCAGGTAGAGGGAATGTACGACAAAGGTTTCAAATATAAGATCATGAGTTAATTCATCTGTACTGCACACATCTCGTGGCTTTTAAAAATATTGTAAGTTTATGCTAAATAATTGCTATGGACACATTTGGGTGGTTTCTCTCAGCCCTGCTGCTGTGAGGTGGTTGTGGGCTTCTAGAAAAGATGGAGGCTTGGCAGCTGTGACTCAGGAAAGCCTGTGGGGGCAGCTGCCAGGCTGGGGAGTGCTGATGCTCGTGTGCCTCTGGAACCTAATATCCCAAGTGGTTGCCCCTTGTGCCAGGAGGCCCACTCACTGTAACTCCAAAATTTACTGTAATTCCTATATGGAATGAAGTGATAAACAAGACAGTAGAAGAGTGCATGCATCAAAGACGATCTTTACGCAAACTAGATGCATTTTGAGTAGAGCTGTGGAAAATGCAGCAACTTCAGTTTGCAGCTTTTTGCTGGATGTTTTTTAGTTCCATTTTATAGCCCCCAAGTTTCCATGTGTGTATGAACCAACACACAACGAAACCATTACATTTTCCTTCAATTTTAATTTGAACAATGCAAAACTGATAATTTGTTTTTACCTGGTACCACCCCGAGGGTCACACTTTTCTCTGAGCACCCCACCTCCCCTGGCTTAACAGGAAGAGGGAGAAGACCTACAGGCATCTTTGATCCTCAGAAGGGCCAGAGCAATGAGATTTGGGCCAGAATAATTCTGTCCCTAGAACTTCCCACCCACAACAGGCCAGGACCTCTCTGCTTTTTTGCTATCTCTTGGTGTGTGTGCCCTGGTGACTTTTACCTAACAACCTACCCTCTAAAGTCTGTTTATTTTGGGGGTGCTATGCTCCCTCCAGTAGGGTAGGCCTAATTCCCCATTCACAGCAAAAAAACTCCTGAGGCAAACAGCGGGACTCAAAAGGCACCCCTGGTCATCCTGCTATACTCTCTCTCCAGCTCAGTGTGGCACCATAGACACACCTGTCTCTACTGTGGCCTTAAGGAACTTGCAAGTACCAATATTTAGAACTTAACCTTTTACAAACATTTTTGGTTTTTCAGTACCCTATGACAGACGGGTAGTGCAGTATGCATTTGTTGGGTATGTGCTAGTCAATATATTTACCACAGATTAGCCACCAACATTACTTAGCTCATACTGACCAGTTGTACAAACCAGCTTGTGTTAGTCCTTTAATCTTTTCCTATAACCAACTTAAACACTTATTCATACCCAGAATATACAGAAGCTATCAAACAAATTGAAGTAGCAACACAGCATACTCGACAAATATTCTGTTAAGTCAAAGTGACATAGTACTTTCTACAGCTATCAGATTAACATTTTAATGAAGTATTTTTGAAAACAAAGGAACTTAAGCTCTGTAAATATTGCTATCTAGAAAAAGAACACTTGGGTTGCAACTTTCTTGGCTGGAAAAGAAACATTTGTAAACAGATTGGGTCTCTCAGCACTACATTCTTACAAATTGATAAAGCAGGCTTCTACATGTTGGGGTGATCCAAGGTGAACACATTTTGAAGAGGCCACAAACAAGAGCTGTCTTCTGCCAAAGAAAAGAGAATTGTTCTCCAGGTGTTGTGGGGAGGAAGGAATCTTATAACATATTTTAATCTCAAATGCTTTGATGACGTTCTAGAGCTAAACTAAAGGGGGACAAGGTATCAAGTGATCTTAGTTGCCTCCTGTTGGAAGAGGAAAATCTAACTTCCTTTGTTACAGAAAAGCATTATACTAGCTACTCATATTAACTCGGATCATTCAAATGTAGAGCATCTCTTTCCAGTCCATCTAGTACCTTTGGCTCCAAACTCATAACTCAAAAATAAGGCATCTCCTTATTCAAATTCACCTGTGTAAGCAGGTGCAGTCCATGGGAGTCAAGGGATTTGTATCCACCTACCATATACCAGTATGAATTTGGAATATTTTCAAGCCACTTTTACATAGCTGCCTAAATATGGATTTAGGAGCCTAATTTTCAGCACCCAGGCTTGAACATTTTCGCTCTAGTTAAGGGTATTAATTCAAAGACAGCATTCCTAGCTGTTCAGGGTGCTTTCACAGTCAGGTCAAAGGACTTTGGCCCCAGTCCAATGCTTGTTGAAGTCAGTGAGAGTCACTGGGTTGCACCTATACAGTCTTAGATGAAAGTGGTCTGGTATAGGTTTAGGTAATAAATTCTTTCACTTTTCCTATATAAAAAAACTGCTCGGTTAACTTGTAGAACTCTGAGTCTGTGCTGTGGATTATATCTTGACTTTCCACAAACCAGCAAAAGGCCAACCTATATACTGAGAAAATACAACTTCAGAGGTTCTAATTAATGAAGTTTTAGGATGTCAACATAATGTAGTACTCTTAACTTTTTCTTTAGAGGGTTGAAAGCAATACTACAAGTTGGTAATTAAAAACAAAAACAAATCACATGTCATAAGGCTTATGAAATTCAATGCGTGTGCACCATAGATCATATTAAGATATATGTGCAATCAAAGGTTAATGCCTGTCAACTTTCATGGCGCATGCTAGCTTCTTAATCAAAAAGTAGGAAGTATTTGTCCTGCTCTACACAGCACTGGTGATCACAAAATGGGTGCCCAGAGAATTTTGGATGGGTGCTTATTTTTATGAAAGGATTATAAATCAAAGTAGCAAAATAAACCAGATCAGCTGTATTCTCTTGTGTCTATAGCACCAGCAGGTTCTCTTCTAAACATGAAGACAGGATTTTACAGGGTGCTTCCAAGAACATTTTCACTCTTTATTCCAAAACTATAAGGCTTCCACTGATCATAACATTCGTGTATTGAAGAAAAATTGGCTAACAGTAATGTTTAGAAAATGAAATGAGTTGAACTCTAATACACTTTAGACAATGAAAAGTCCTATGTGACAAACAACAATGAAGAGTAAAGTTTTATATGAAGTGTAATGTATAGTACAATAGAGACATATTCTGCAGAGTCTTCTCCTTGGCCTGTTGTCCATTTTCTATATTTTTGAAATTAAATATGCAATTTGTTGTGTGATGTAATATATGGCAAAGTATATTAAAATAGGTCACAATTGAATCAAAATATATATAAATATTCTGCTTTTAGGTTTGAAGATGGCAAGGAACAAGTAGATTATAAGAAGTTTGTCAATGGGCTGAATTGGAGAGAGAATCCAGTTCCGACTTTCCAGACAATAAAGGTTCCTATAAAGGTAAAGTTAAGACGTTCAAAACAAAAAAGCAGTGCACAAAACCTGAAAGCCCCTTTCATGCTGCCGCTGATATCGTTCAGTCAAAATATATTAGCATCGTTGATTTATCCAACAAAGAATATCTGGGACTCAATCTTTATGAGTCTTGTCTGGGTTTTTTGAGCAGTTTGTTTCTGTTGTGAAGGATTGGGCGAAGCAGAGAACCAGTATAAGGCATGGGAATCTCTAACTCTGTTGTGCACAGTGGATGCCACATCTCTAATGGATTTCTAGGGAAATATAGGAAGGAAAAGGGCTGTGCGCTCCTGTGAACAAGGGCATGACTATCAGGTGCTCACACTTTCTATTACACAAACCTTATGTTCAGAAGTCACAATTATCAGATAAGTCTACAAACTCCACTGACACTGCAAAATGTACCTAAAATTTTCTATAACTCTATGGAAACTTGCACAGAATACACCATTTCCTTGGTAGGTAGTGGGAATATGATGGAGAAATAAACTAATATGTCTCTGTCAGCCTAGTATTTAGGGTAAGTAAAATGTCATTTCAGGAAACGGCAAAGATTAATCTGACCTGGCTGTCTTGTGCTTGTGTGAGAACAGAATGGTTTAAATAGCATTGTGCATAATCCAATCAAATTGATTTTTTAAAATGTCATAGCAAAGAAATCCAAAGCATCTTAGCGTGCATATAAGATCGCTCTTCTGACCCAGCCCATGACTGATATTGAATGTGTTTCATTTAGTCTCCTCTGCTTCTGCTGGTTTAGAAGCATAGGGTTCAGTGCATTTTAAATTCAACAGCTGCATATTTTCACCAGTTATATGCAAGTGCTGTGTTTTCATCCTGACAACGTAGTGGATTCGCTACTTGCTCACTCTTCTGGAGCCTATAAAACTGTCTGTAGCGACTAGTGAGGGCACAGTGCTGCTGAGTTGCTAAGCTTTCCTTGGTGTCATTTTCTTGGACTGCATAATTCGGAAAAAATTTCTTGTATGCATCTAAGCAAGATCCTGTACATATCTTTACAACATCCACATTATACTGGATATGTTTCAGATTTTAAAAGTGTGTGCTCCATATTAAGATGAGGGCAGTTTTCAAACAGGGGGTTCGGAATTCTACTCAAAGATATTACTCAATGATTATGTTGTGATAGCATCCAGTGATGCTTGTCAGGATTAGGGCACTGTTGTACTAGGTGCTGTGCAAACAGAGGTGGATGCAGTTTCCGACCCAAAGCACTTACAAAACTAAGAGGATGAGCACCATGTGATGGGGGCGGTGGTGAAAGAGGCAGAAAAAAATACAAATATGTTGGCTTGTTATTTATTTCATATTTTTCTCCTAGCTGTTTGGGCTGCTTGCCCAACTGCCTCAGACTAGTAATTGGGCACTGACTGATTTCTTGTAGGTGGTGTGCCTGAAATGAACCTTGAATAGGCGGTGAAGGACCTGAGTGGTAGTGAGGAGAGGCAGTGTGTTCAGTTTGTAGTCATAATAAGCCAATCAGTGGCTGTGATCACAGTTTGCCACTTTGCCTCACTGTTATCAGATGACAGTGTTTTGTAGGCATCATGGCAGAGGTGATATGAGGGAGGATTGGTGTTATGGATTTTGTCAGGGAATTTTTCCAGTGTACATGGGACAGCAAGGGAGAAAAGACAAAGACATTTGTGAACCAAGAAGTCAGTCAGGGTTGGCATCTTTAGTGGAACAAAGGCTGTGATCCATATAATAAAATACCAGGGATAATTTGGGCAGGGTTACATTGTAAAGGTCAGGAAAAGACATTTGTGTTGGCAGTAGAGCTTACAGAAAATGAGCTGACAGAGCTACAGGCTAGGGAGACCATCTTACTGGCAGCACAGTGAACGGACTTGAGGGGAGCAAGGTTACAGACAAGGTCAAAAAGATGGAAGTTGTTGGTCATATTCTCATTTTATTATTTGCAGTACCGTAGTGCCTTAGAGTCTCAGTCCTGGACCAGGCACCCATTGTGCTAGGCACTTTGCAAACACAGAACAAAAAAACCCAACAACAGTTCCTGCCCCAAGCCACAGAGGTGTATTCTGTTATCCCGCTAGATAGGAGAATCACTTCTGCATTAATTGTTTAAAAAAAAAAAGCTGTACATTGCATAACATACTGAGATATCCAGAACTATAGTAAATTAACAAACAAGTTAGTAAATTCTCCAAATTGGCTGTGGTGGCATTATTTATTCAATTTATTATTTTGTTGGTTAGCTGTAATATATAATAATGAATTTATTTTAGATGAGTACATTTTAATGAAAAGATGAGTAACAAAAGAAGAAAGAGAAGATAAAGAGAATATAAATCCTTTTATTGATTCTTTGACTTTCTCAGCTGAATCTTTATCTGAGCTGTGATTTAATATGCACTATGGTTATTTTGTCTAGGTGTAAGATGATTATATTTGACAAACAAAAATTTCAGTTTGTATTCGTACTCAGTGAATTAGTCCTGAAGTTTTGATCTTACAACTTACATTTCTTCTTCATTTTGTCTACTGGTTTGAAAGGTGACAATTCCTACAAAGGACTTGTTCTCTTAGCTGACCTACATATCTGTGAAGTATAGGTATCTAACTGAACAAAACAGTACACTAGTCTTTAATTAAAAAAAAAAGGGCTAAAGTGGAGATGATGGGATATTTTTAATTAAAACTTCAGCAGCATTGGTCAAAATTGATACCATATTCTTTAGGAGGATATGCTTTATAAATTTGTTTTTTTCCACAGGTGATTTGCATGTAGAAATGAAATAATTTGCTTAACATTATTTTGGGATATTTCTAGTTATTTTTGTTTTCAGAATGAATTCTAAGTTTGTCCTCTTGTTTATCACTTTCAGTATGAAGATGACTGGAGTGGGCAGCCACCATCCCTTCCAGTGAAAAGGATAAAATATTTACCCCTAATAGAGGATGTTTTTGGCACTGAAGAATAATCTGGTCTATGCAGGACACTTCTTTTGAATTACTGTTGCAACTTCACCAAGTGTATCTGGACAGATACTGTAAACTTTCCTTAAAAAATAAAAGAATCACAGATATAGATTTTATTGAATTTAAATGTCTTACTCCAATGTAGAAATACAGTTCATGTATTTTGTATTCTTTCAAAATACAAAGTACTGTACTGTAAGTACATGAGCACAAATAAAAATGTCCTTTAAACTGATCTTCATGTTTGGTTATATGTAGAATACACAAATATTCAGAAGTCTTACAGTGAGAATCAGATGTAGCAAAGTGTGACTGACCCTAAACCATTCTCATCTGCAAAGAAACAAAATGATCACTGACAACATTAAGTCAAACTATATCAGCACAATAATTTAATACACTACTACCTCGATATAATGCCACCTGATATAACACGAATTTGGATATAACAGGATAAAGCAGTGCTCGAGGGTGGGGTGGGGGGCACACACTCCGGTGGATCAAAGTAAGTTCAATATAACATGGTTTCACCTATAACGCAGTAAGATTTTTTGGCTCCCAAGGACAGCGTTATATGGAGGTAAAGGTGTATTCTCTTCCATTTTTTTTCATGCTGCTTAGTTTTATATTGATGTATCCCTGCTGAATCTTAAGTGTTGTTTATGTCAAAGCCAGTTAGTTTATGGAGGGGTTCTAGCAAAGCACATTTCCTGGTATCAAAGATAATTGTAGCCTACCCAATATAGAAGTAAATATCTTGCAAGTGTAACACAGAAACTCTGAGCTCTTGATTTTTGCTTTACATACCTCCTAAATCGATAGATGTCAAAACTTATTTGGGGAATCTGTGTGAAATGAATTGGTGGGGAAGCTTGAGGCAGAGGCAGAGATGTGGAGGGACTTGCCTAAGGCAATAGTGAGTCAGTCGAAGAACCGGGATTAGAACTCAGAAGGTCTGACTCTCAGCTCTGCACTAGTATTTTCTGTAAAAGCAGCAAAGAATCCTGTGGCACCTTATAGACTAACAGATGTTTTGGAGCATGAGCTTTCGTGGGTGAATACCCACTTCGTCAGACTACATGCATCTGACCAAGTGGGTATTCACCCACGAAAGCTCAGACGTTTTGAAGCATGTTAGTCTATAAGGTGCCACAGGATTCTTTGCTGCTTTTACAGATCCAGACTAACACGGCTACCCCTCTGCTAGTATTTTCTGGTTACTTTTGTGAAATTATCAAATTCTTTGACTGGAGGATCACAGATTTTTAATCTCAAATTGCAATTTAAGGAAAAGGACAAGTGCTTAATTTACAAAGATGAATACTTAGCTTATCTTACGGTTCTGTATTACAAACAAGTTTAATAGATTATTTAAATCTGATTTGTTTTGTGGTCATACATTTTAAACATAGATTAGACTCCATAATGTCGTAGATTCCAAGGCCAAAAGGGGCCTTTGTGATCATCCAGTCCAGCATCCTACAGGCCACAGAGCTTCCAAGAATTAATTCCTGTTTGAACTAAAGCATATTTTACAGAAAAAAATCCCATTTTGATTTAAAAATTGCCAGTGATGGAAAATCCACCACAACTCTAAGTAAGTTGTTCCAAAGGTTAATTGCCCTCATCATTAAAAATGTGTGCCTTATTTCCAGTCTGAATTTGTCTAACTTCAGCGTCCAGGGATTGGATCTTGTTATACCTTTATCTGATAGATTGAGGAGCCCTCTGTTTACCACATTTTTGTTCCCTATGTAGGTACTTATAAATTGTGATCAAGTCACTCCTTAAGCTATTTTAGACTTGAAAATGCCTTCTCACCTGTCTGACAAGATCTCTGTGTAGATAAGTAACAAGATTTGGGTTTGGTTTTTTTTTTTGAAAGAAAGTTTGAGAACTACCATCATTCTCTCTCTTGACTATTTTGTAATGCTGTTCTGTGAATTTGTAGTAATACTCACTGAATTTTCTCCCCACTTCTGTCTGTGTCTTCTTTTCTTTCTCATGCCCTAGGCAACTTGGATAGCCACAGAAAAATCTACTAGGAATGGTACATAGCAGGTTCATGTAGGGATTTTCATTCCTTGCCACCATGTTCACAATGCGCCTGGCAAAGTTGTGTGGAACTACATAGTACAAATAATTTCCACCAGATCTTCTGTTCACAAGTGGCAATGAAGAGGCCTCAGCCAATCATCAGCCAGCCTTATTGTTTGTATAATGTAACACAGAGCATACAACCCCCCTGACTATTTCAACCCCTTAATCCTGCCACCAGCTTCCTCTCTCTCTTCACATTGTTAATGAGATGCCTGAATGAAGACAATATCATAAGATTATGTTTCCAGATGGCATAAGGCCACAACTTTAAAGCACTTACCACATAAAGTGGGACGCAGTCCTTGCAATTGATCTTAACTAACAGTCTCTGGAGAAGAGCCTCCCTCATATCCTAAATATATCTTCTGTCCACAGACATCCCAGCTTTACATGGCAGTAGCTAAGAGATGCCCACTGAGGTACTGCCTCACCCCTCTATGCTGACTGGATCTTGTAAAGTACCCAATGTTGACTTACCAGCTCAACCCAGTACCTGAGAATGTGTCAGGGGCCATACTGGGGCAGCATCAGAAGCCAAGACAGAGTTAGAGTCAGGAGCCCAACCAAGGGTCAGGACCAGGGTGGAGTCGGTAGCCATGCCAAGGATTAAGCCAGAATCAGAGTGAGAATTCCTGTCACTGGAATTAAGGTGAGGCAGCAGGAGCAAGGAGCAGAACCAGCTGAGGAGGCAGGAACTAGGACCAAGGTATGGTAACAGGGACGAGGGTTAGGAACTGAATATCAGGAGTCTGGTCAGCAGCAGACCTGGCAACTAGTTGTTCAGACAAAAGGTCAGACAACAGGAAACTTTATGCTTGGTGGTGTCCAGTCAGCAGTCTGCTGCTAGTATCCTGACCCAGCTGAGTCAGTGAGAATAGTCTGTGGTAGTGAGGCGTTAGCTGCACTTTCCTCATGTAAGCTCGTGGCACAGAGACTAAGGCTTTTGCTTGACATGTCCCCCTTCCCCACTCCGCTTCCCCACCGGCCTGGGTTCAAGAGCTGCGGTACCTGACAGAATGGGAATTCTACATATTCCTCAAAAAAGCTGCTTCAGCCAAACAATAGATGGAGCTGATTCCATCTCATGCCAAGGAGGCCCTCTGCACCAAAACAAACTGATAGACTCTCTCTTTGGTCTGTCTTTTAGCTCAAAAGGTAATTCAGTAGCCCCAGGTACAAACTTCCCATGGAGGATCTACAAAGATCTTAATACTATGATGTCTGAAGCTTCAGAAGATTTAATCACTCAACAATAATAGGTGAGAAATGTGCCACTTTCACCAATAGCAACTTGACAGTTTATTTCTGATTAAACATCATCAGATGCTCCCACGGTTCCTGATAAGGAATTACAAAGCCATTAGAATAACTTTTCTCATCTGGGTGATCCAGCAGTTGGGAGAATAAAACTAGTATCTTGACGGGAAGGAAGAGAGAGGAAGAAATTCCATCCAGGTATAACAGATTAAGATTATATATTATATAGGCTGTTACTGTATACAGCTGGATGGTCTGAAACATCTGGCAGTTTTTTGTTTTGTTTTGGAATATGTTATCAATAAATAAATTAACTGTTCTCAACTGCCCTTCAGCTGAGCCATTTGTCCGCTTCCTCTCCCCTTTCTTTAGCTAATAGTTTTACACTGAGAATTAGCTGTAGTAAAAACTGGAGAAACCAATTCAGAGTCAGCCGCTTCTCAGGACCATGGTGTAAGCCAATGGTTAGAAACTTGGTAGAAATATCCTTTAACAGTTCAAGTTCATAGTGTTAACTACGGTAGTTTAGAAAATTTCCTCATTGAAAAGGAAAACTATTAGAAGAATGACGTTGTCTTGAAGGTTCAGTGGTACAAACTTTCCACTTGCATGTATTAGAAGAAACTCAGGGCTCTCAGTATGGTCACCGTGATCCATAAGCTCACTGAAGTCAATAGAAATACACCCATTGTCTTCAGTGAGCTTTGAATCAGTTTCCAGCTGTAGTATCCATAGATAAAATTCTTGCACTATTGAAGTCAACAGCAAAGCTCACATTGACTTCAGTGGAGTCAGGTTTTCTCCTTAACTGTTGTGCTTCTAGACCCCAGTTCATCAGAGCATTTAAGCATGACCTTAAGCCCATCACTATTTAGCAAAGCAATGTAAACATGTTTTTAAAATCTCATTGAACGCAGTGCAACAGGCACATGTGCTTAAATGCTTTGTTGATCTGAGATGGTCTGTTGAATCGAGGCCCAGATGAATTTAGTCACTGTAATAAAAATACATTATATCAGAAGATAAAATAGTATCTTATATTATAGAAGTGTGTGCGTGCCTATGTGTGTGTTTGTATCTTCACTCGTGCATGTGCTGTATGTTATTCATTATTACTGTATTTTTTTCATAGTATAAGCCAACAATTAGCAATTAAATTCCCATTATGAGATCATGCTGGTAATTGTGATAAATTGAAACTATGTAACTGCTTTAAACTGTTCTCTTAACTAACCCAAATACTGTAATACTTCTATAATTTAGAGATAATATCCCCATTAGTACTGTTTATGACTCAATAAACAGCTCCCAAAAGTTAATAAATGCCAAAGCCATAAACACCAAGACTATTAATGCAGTAGAGTTTCTGTGCCTCCCTCTTTTGTTGGTGGTCTAGATACAGCAAAGGGAAATGCTATCTCAGGAAAAACATTTATTCTGGCTATATAAATATAAATGAATTGTCTTAAAACCCATCTGGAAAGCTCCCATCCTCCCTATGTCCCAGGTGGTCTGGCAACAGTGATGAATTCTGAATTTGTCTGTAGCCAATAGGAAAATCTTCCTTTTTAAATAAAAGAAAGGGGCTTAGTTTTAAAAGCTCTGATGACATCTTCACCTTATCTTTCCCCTCTGTGGAAAGTGGGAACAAAAATCCCCTCCACTGCGATTATTCAAGTATGTTAGTTCAAAAACAAAACAAAAAAACAAAATAAAACCCT
Source organism: Gopherus evgoodei (assembly GCF_007399415.2). Lineage (NCBI taxonomy): Eukaryota > Metazoa > Chordata > Testudines > Testudinidae > Gopherus > Gopherus evgoodei. The sequence continues at coordinate 156,673,768 of NC_044322.1, read as the reverse complement.
ACCACCAGTAGTGTATGGATTTTTACATCTCTTTAACCGTTTTGCTGCCAGCATTCTTCCATTTTGATGGACAGATGGATTTGATGGAAGAGTGTCTGTGGGCGTTGATGGCAGCCTGAAGTTTAACACAGGCAAAACTTTTCTGTAGTAGGAACTCCTTTGGATTCAGAGCTGAGGGAGTGATTAATGAAGTAATTTGCAAACAACACCAACCTTTTGCTTTAGCTAAAAAACATGCATTGAAATATGTTTTGCAAGATACCAAGACTCCATTTCATTAAATAATCAGTTGTTCAATGAGCCCACTGTACCAGGGAAGTTTTTTGCTGAAGTACATTAATTTTGTGTATATGTTTGTATTAATCAAAATAGCTGAATGTTTTAGCCTCTGCAGCTGAGTTAATCCATTTCTGCATGAAAAGCCAGAGTGTATGCAATGGATCAATTTCTCATCATCCCCCCTCTCCCACATACTTCTTGTCCTGCTTATGTAACCCCTGTTTTAATTTAATTTTTCCCCATCATTTCATAGCTTCTATTCTGTTACTTTTTGTGAGAGTCTGTTTCAGAGCAGGATTGTGTCTCAAACGGCTATTGAGATTCATGCTTTTGACCTTTGTGCTATTGTATTTGTCACCGTTATGCCTATGGGGTGCGGTGGGCATTGAAGGCTTTCAAAGGGCTAGTTATCATGCAGACAGAACCTCCACAAACATCGTCATCAAATATTTTTCTGTGCAAGTGCAATTAGCCAAAAGCAAATGTATCCTTTGTTGGCTTTAGATCTGTTATAATGTAACTATCCTCTTTATTTTGCTCTTGGGTTATGTTTCAGGAATAATTGTAGCTAACAGTGGTGTAATCCCTAAGCCAACATGCAAATGCATTTCAACACTTTCCATATGCCACATGCACTGATATTTTATGGCCACTCAGCAGATCCAGAGATGCACCCACTGATTTCCTGTAGGAAAGCAAAAAATTAAGAAAAGAAAACCGACTGAGGCAAAATCAGTTTTTCTGTTTAGAAAAACAAGAGACCAGGCACCCTAGTGGAGCAGAGGGCTTTGTCTAAAGAGGCAGCCCTAATGGTTATTAAGTCAGTGGCAGTTTTATTATTGATTTCAGTGTGAACAGGATCTGACCTTAATTCAGCATAAATGGGTCTTATTTTGCTGCATCCCTTAACTCACAGTCATAGATTGTGACTCCAATGAAAACCAGAGCTCACAACTGACAGAGGGTTCTTAAGTAACTTTAGCAAAACTATCCCTGGATATTAAAAGTAATAATTCCTGTCCATCAGAGAATGTTCTTAAAATGCTCTGCATATATACTGGTGAGTGGTACAGTGCATCACACACATCATTTTTAAAAAAGTCTATACACTGGTCTATAAAACCTGTTATACCTGCAGGTCTGCAATAACAGCACTGAAGTATAGGGAACTAGTAAAGTGACGGACAAATGTTTATATATAAAAACCTCCAGTGGGAGCAGAACCAAGGACTAGAATCAGTTCATTATTTTGAAATTGTCCTTAATTTAAGCAGGCAGGCAAGATGTTACATGAGTTACAGAGAAGAAGAATACTGGAATCATCAGGGTTATGAGTTTTAACAAAATATATACATTTAGGCACTGCTCCAGGGTCCTTTGAAATCATTGGAAAGATTCCTGTTGACTTAGCCAGCTTTGGATCAGGCCCTTCACTCACATTGGTAATCACTCAGTTGAGGTTTAAAATTAGGATTGTGATGACCTCAGTGCCCTATTCTTTTAGTCATTGAGCACTGTTTGGAAAGCCCAGAAAGCCCTCAACTGCCACTGGTTTCTTGGAGGGAGAGGATGCTTTTCTGTATTTCTTTTCCTTCCTTTATCAATAAGCACTTTTGCATGAAAACACATGTGAGGGGGTGCATCCTCTATTGTGAAGCAGGGTTACAAATCAAAGGCGATTGTGTCTGTTATCGTCTGGATTATCAGTAAAATAATATTATGATATTTTTGGAATATTTACTCTCCTCTGGAAAGCCTTCTGAGTAAGCTTTTCCATGATAGTGGGGTATATAGAGCTGTACATGGCTTTATAGTGTTGATGTTAATGCCACACATGCTGGAAGGCAGAATCAAGCCTTCAGCATGTAGCTGTCAAGTGAATGATATCCTCCTCTTGAGGGCCTTGCTGTTGGTGAATTCAATTTTGTTTTTATGTAATGTTTCTATCATGGGGTGACTGGACCCTTTAAGGGAAACAGGTGAAGCTCCCCTGTGATGGAGTAGGTGGCCCTGATGAGGGCCAACTGATAATATCAGGAAGGGCAGCTAAGGGGATGAGAGGGAGCCCAAAGGGGCTAGAGAATGAAGATGTTGCAGATATGGAAAGTTCTTCAGATCTTCCCTGTGAACAAGGATGAGGGGGTTGTCTAGAGTGAAGTGGCTTGGGCAGGGATCCCAGGATGTGCTGGTGAGAGGAGCATGTAGGAAGCCCTTAGCCTCTGGAAGGGATCCCAGGATCTAGGCATAGAACGTGAAAGGAAGGAACTCTAAACATTCAGCAGAAAGCTATGGTGTGTGGACTAAGAAAAGTAACCTGTGGACTAATGGGGTCCTGGCTGAATGCCTTGAACAGAAGGGGAATGACTCAGGAAGGGTCTGGACCCATTGAATAACTGTCTATACTACAAGCCTTTGATGAAGACTCTGTAAAAGCCTATACAAACATTGCAGCTTTGTTTATTTCTCTTGTTTTGTTTCGTTTTGTTCCAAGAAACAGCGATAGCCTAAGGAATAGGCGTCAAACTGGACTTGAGATTTTGTGTGTCAGGACAAACCCGTGGAAAGAGGAGAGGTGGATTCACTTGCATCATTGTGGCCGGCCTGAAGTAGGCACTCCAAGATGGTGAGCTGGTGAGAGTTGTATTGGTTAAACATTTAGGATTACTCTGTTATCTGTTGTCCAAAGGCTTTCACATGCTCCGTTGTCCCATGCACAGCATAAGTTAGAGTACAATATAGAATTCCTTTTTATTTAATATTGCTGTTGCTCACAGCAACTCTTTAAGTGGCTCCACATTTGCAGCACTGAGTTGGTATCACTTAAGGGTAACAAGCAGCCTGCCGTCATTCTGGAAGCAGACTGTGTATTTTCATAACCAAAGCATGAAAACCAAACTTAAACAGTGTCTACAGTTTACAGCACAATGGACAATGTAAGTCATTCTTGGAGCTACTTTTTATAATGTTGCATTTATTTTTGTAGCACTGATACTAAGTTGAATACTACACCAACTCAAATGGATTTACTTTTAAACATTGTGGCATCTATTCCTTGTGCAGCCCAGAACATCCTGTACAGTATAGTGGTTTAGAAGTGCCGGTGTTGCCACAGTGAGATTTCAGAAATGGGACGTTACCAGACATTAACAAAGTGAAATACAGGGGCTTAAAATGCATTACAGTCTTGCACTGAAGACAGGATCCCACTTGTTCACAATGAGTTTCATTAGACAGTGGTCCAGATTTCACCAAGGACTTTGCCCAGCTTCTCAGCAAGGACATCACCAATTAAAACACTAGTTAATGCAAGCTAGGCATTAACTGAACATCCTTCAATAAAACTAACAGGGAGTCCGTGGTCCAGTACAAGGTGTTTTCTGCAGGTGCTGGGACTGGGGAGCTAGAATTGCATTGCCGTGAAGCTGCACCGTATGCTGTAAAAGCATAAAGAAACCCCTTCCAGCCCTGCCCAGATGTCAGCTGCATGAATCACCCACAGTGATTCAGATCAGCCTTGTGTGCTTCAGAAGTGCTGGCAGAGGTAGTGTTAATATTCTGGTGACCTTCATAGCCAGCAATGAAGTCCTTTGTTTTGTGAATCAGGCTGAGCACAATGTATTGGTGGGCTTGGTAGTCAAAGAAAATGTGACAGGAGTTATTTACACCTTATTCAGCCTTGATCAAAAAGTTGTTCCTTTAAAGAAGAACTCAAGTGATGCAGTCTTTTATTATTGTTTGACCTTGAGGTGCATTGTATTCATCCTTTATTGGCTAGGCAGCAGAAGGAATTGTTCAAGTTGCATACACAAAACACGGAAAGCCTAGAGACGTCTCCCAAACACTTGTACATGTGAACTTTCACTCATGGGAGAAATGACATTGATACAGTGAAAAGTCAGACGCATGAAGAGGTTCATGCCTCTCTGAATTGAGCCTTAGTGTTCTGACACCCAGTTCTGAGAACATACTTTGCCCAAAGACAGAAGTGGCAGTTTTGTTATGAGTTTCTACTTGTATTCTAGTAGCACCGAGGGGTCTCGCAAGCTTCTGGGTGCTTTACAGCTACACTGTGAGAAACAATCCATGTCCCAAAGATCTCACAATCTAAATAGAAAAGACAAAGAACCAGAGAGGTGAAGTGATTTGCATGAGGTCATAGTGATAGTGCTGGGAGTAGAACCCAGGTCGCCAGCATCCTCATCCAGGGCCCAAGTCACTGGGTCACACGGCCTAATGCGGCATCTTCAGAAATGATCTAAGTATGTTGTGCAACAGACCATTTTCTCTCTCAACTGATATGTGCTCCCCTGTTGCACCTGAGCAGTTAGTGAGGGCAAACGGTGCTGAGAAGTTATGTGCATAAGATAATCCTGATCTTTGTGGGCTGATCCTTATAGGTTTGAGGGATGATGCCACAGCGAGTCTCTGTAATCAGGCTTGACTCACCCCTCTCTGCCCTGGCACCTCCCTTTGAAGCCACAGATTGGCAAATACATGGCGTTTTATGGGGTGAGGTGGGGATCTGTGAGATTGGAGAGAAGAGGGCTGAGGCCACAATGGCTCTTCCCCCCCTCCCTTTGACAGAAAGTTGGCCAATGGGTTAGTGTTATTTTACTTCTGTTCCTTTTTTCCTGTCAAAGGACAATAATTGGGACCAACTCATCATCATATACTCTCTACTCGGCAGTGCTTCTGGGATCGGGCCTTTAAAAAGCAAGCCATGCTTAAGACTTCAAGCAAGCCAAGTGTGTATTTTAAATTGCATCTATATTCATAAGCTGCAGAGACATGAATTTTCAAATCTTCATTCAAAATGAATGACATCCCTCTTGGGCAAAGAAAGCAACACACCTTTCTACAGAAATATAATCCAAAGGGACTTGTCTTAATTAAATTGACCAGTGAGAGGGAAATAAGGGTGCAGGATAAATATTTGTACCATGCACAGTCTAATTAATCATAGCTTTAAAAGGGTCCTTAAGGCTTGTTTTTTTTTTCTGAAATGTGCTATGTGTAGCTATAGTTCTCATTTATAATTTAATTTATCGCAACTGGGAAGTGGTGTAAATGAGGGGGAGTAAATATCCCCCTCACCCCCCCAAGATTTCTGCACTTGTGCAAAGTGCCCTAGGTCACAGAACTGGGGTTGCAGGGAGGGGTGTGGCCTGACCACTTTGAAGCAGTCGTCCCGTAGTAAGTCTTGGAGTGGTCTTGAAGCATCACTCTGGCTGTGTGGTCACAAAGCCACTGAAATTTGACCCAGCTGCCCACCCTCCAGACAGATGGTTGGCTGGGCCAAATGATGGTGTGACTTGGTGCAGGGGGAGTTGTGCCCGAACAGCGAGTGCAGGGAAGTCTGCCAAGAACTCGACTCCCTGGTGGCACCAGCTCATGCACTGTGTGGGTAAGAGAGGGGAAGGCTCCCTGGCTGAGGGAGATCCAGAGTCCTTGCAGGAAGACAGGGATGAGCGGGGATGAGAACAGGGTCCCTGCTGGGGGACCTGAAACAGAATTTGCCCCCAAGAAATATCTGAATTGGCACCACTGCCTCCTGAGATTCCCCCGTTATGAGGTACGAGTATTTTCTAGTGAGTGAGCTGTGGCAGCTGAGAGAACTGCAAAGCAATGATGAGCAGTCCTGAAAACCAAACTGCAAATGACCCTTTGCTTACACGGTATCTGTGGTGATTCCTGTTAAAGCCCCACTTCTGCAAGGCATAGAAACTAGTGCCTAACTTAAAGCACAAGACTGGTTGTGTTGATTTCAAGGGTACTGCTCCAGTGCTTAAAGTTAGGCATGTACTTAAGTACCTTGATGGAATGAGGCCTTTATTGTTAGCACTAATTCCTATTTTTTGCATTTCATATTTGGTGAAATCCAAAACATTTTTACATGTTTACTGACTTATTTGTCTACTTATCTAGTCTAGTCTAGTCTCTCTCAGTCTCTCTCTCTCTCTCTCTCTGGCTACGTCTTCACTACCTGCCGTATCGGCGGGTAGCAATCGATTTCTCGGGGATCGATATATCGCGTCTCATCCAGATGCGATATATCGATCCCCGAATGCGCTCCTGTCAACTCCGGAACTCCACCGGAGTGAGCAGCGGTAGTGGAGTCGATAGGGGGAGCCGTGGACGTCGATCCCGCACCGTGAGAACGGTAGATAATTCGATCTAAGATACTTCGACTTCAGCTACGTTATTCACGTAGCTGATGTTGCGTATCTTAGATCGATTCCCTCCCCTAGTGTAGACCAGCCCTCTGTGTATTGTATATCAGGTCAAATTTTAAAAAGGGTCTGAATCTAGATACCAATTTATGACTGTAGATAATTAAAATTGTGAACAGTTATGTTCAAGCAACATAAACTAAGCCAAAGAAAGGCCACTGTCATTCCGAAAAGAGAGCCCACTCAAGGAGTTATAACTGAATAATTATAGCGTATAATTATACTGTATAGTAATGCAAGTAAATTTCCATGTGTAGACAAGTTCTTAATTGTGGGCTCAAACCACATCATTTACTGCAGATGTCTAACTACGTCACAGCTTCTGCAGATTTAGTCTAAATACTGTCATTTGCCTCCACTAAGTTTTGCCCAAAAGAGATTGGTAAAGCAAAATTCTGAGGGCAAAATTAGAGACTGTTTAAATGTCCAATTAAAATGCAAAGACCTAAATAATGGAAACATTAAGGGAACAAAGGAAATGTAGGAAATGCAACTTCTAAATGTTTTAGGTGAATTGAATTTGGTTCACTTGATATAAGAAGTTATGCTTTCAAGAAGCAAAGTGAGTAATCGAAACTAACCCCTCTACAGTGCATACTTATAGTCATTTGATTACTAATTACATCTCAGATTTAAACCATATTTTTTCAAACATAACAAGTGAGTATTTTTCATTGAGAACTATGGATGTATCATGCTGATAACTAAATACAAAAAAACCGTCTAACTCTAAATAAACAAAATGTTCCCCTTGAACTAAAAAAAACAAAAACAAAACCGAGATAATGTTGATACTGGGAAATGTGCATTTTTTTCCCTCCTGGATAATTCTAAAACAACTGTAGGGGTTTTGTTGAAACTTCCCCCCAAAAGTTCATATTTGGTTTGAGACAAAAGTTTTGCTCCAAAGAAGACATGTTTACAGAAAGCTGTAAGAGGGAGAAGATGGGTTTATAATGAAAATTACATTTTGCTGCTACCTTACCTAGCCATCTTGCAATTTACAGTAATTTTTCTAACATTTGTTTGTCTTTAAGGAGAACAGCTCTGATTTAGTGGAATTTGTGTTCTGCTGGGGGATATACAAAATTCTTATTGACTACTCAGGATTTCTCAGTGTCCTCAAAGCTTCATGAGACCACAGGCTGAGTATGTCTACAGTGCCACTGGGACTGTTTCCCAAGGTGGATAGACAGATATGTGCTAGCTCTGCATGAGCTATCATGCTAAAAACAACAATGTAGCCAGAGGTTGCATGAGTGGCAGCTTGGGCTTTCTACCAGAGTATGTACCCTGGGATCTGGGTGGGTTTACAATCAGGAGGCTAGTCTGAACTACCCCCCATGCTACCCCTGCCTCCGCTGCTATAAGCCCTAGAGTTAAAAGTTGCCTAAAATTTTCCTCTTTAAAGAATTGCTCTTAGTTTCTGAACCTCTTTGGGGGACAAAAGTCCCCCACAACATAGTTAAGATAACTTTTTTCTCGGTACTGAATGAAGGTGCTGCTTACAGTGGCTTATAAGTTTGTCAGCTTTAACTGTTTGGGCGGAAATTCTCCATGCTAGCTGTCTGCTTCTGGATGAATAATTTGGGAAAACGTCAGTGGAAAATGGTGAAGCCATTTCTGAGAATGCAGTAAGGAAAACAGAGATAGTTAAAATCTCCCTCCCCCTCTTCCAGTCACATCTTCAAAGAACTCTGAGATCTCCAGGGGTTAAAGCAGAGACTTGAAAAGAGGCTGGAGGAGTAGTTCTGGCTCCGAGAGATGCATTTTTCTTGTCACCATAAAAATCCACCGTCATTCGGCCAAGTTCTGAGCCTCTGAAAATGGCCATTTGTGACTGTCCAGAGCTTGTTAGAGACATGATGCTTCATTACCAGAACATTCCATCAGCACTAACCATGCTCCTGCTCCAGAGCTTCCTATGTGCCATTGTAACCCACACGCCTTCTGGGTGTGGTGTTCTGTCCCCTCTAGTGGCACCAAGACCACTTGGAGATTACTGAGTCTGCTACAGCCTTAGTGAACAGTTATGGGGCTTTTAGCTCATGCAGTAGAGACTCATGCATTTAGCTCCAGAGGTTCAGTTCTGCCTCCCACTAACCAGGGTCTGTCAGTGTTACGCCATCAGCGCTGAGTGCTTCTAGCCTCCCATTAAAATGCCTAATTGGTGGGCACAAAGCTAGAGTGACCATAAAGTGGTGAATGATTGCAGCTGTTCCAACCACTACTTTCCTCCCCTGGCAGAAGGAAATGGGTACTGGCTTTGGAGTAATCATGAGTTCTAAGTTCAGCTCTTACATGTATTGTTGTTAATAAGAAGGATATTACATTAGATTACAAGAATATAAGAATGGCCATGCTGGTCAGACCCAAGGTCCATCTACCCCAGTATCCTGTCTTCTGAACGTGGCCATCAAGAGTATTAAGAATGTGAAGTTAAGCATTCAAAAGTTAGGAAATACCAAAATTAAGGTTGTCCGTGCAATGTTAATTTGGCTAGTCTTTAACTAAAAAATCATGTAGTATTTGTTCCAGAGGGCCCTGCCTCAGTTAGAGCTTGACCCTACACTCCTTTAAGTCAGTGACAAAGCTCCCATTTACTTTAATAATGCAGCTTCAGAGCTTCAGTGGACAAGATGGACAGTGAATGAGGCAGAAGATTGCACGAAGGAAAAAGGCTGCTACATGTTAAAGACTCTGGACTGGAACCTAGGACAGCTGAGATCTTCTAGTCCTGGCACTATGACAGACTCCCATATGATGTTGGGCAAGACTTTCATAATGCATATGCATGCAAAAGGGGGTCAAATTAAGTTGTTTTTGTATGTAATTAGTGACATAACTATTCCAAGAGCATTAAGGAAAACAAGAACAGGAGAAACTCTTGCTACCCTTGAGAAGATTTGTGTGGTCTGTAACAAAAGTAGATCTTCACGTTAGCACTAGCCCTATCTTTCTTGAAGGGTACTTAGAAGAGACCTAGGGCCTTTTGTACTTTGTCGATCTGCAGCTTATGACTTGCTTTGCATTGGCTTGACCTTTTTTATTATATAATACAACCTTGAAGAAAGAAAAGCAAGCCTGAATCCTATGATTTATAGCTGGATATTTAGTTATTCTATCCGGGAGCAAGACCTTGTCCAAGAAACAAAATGATATTGTATGCCCAGAACAAAAGACACACACTTAAGCACCAAATGTGTTTTTCTTGGAGCTCTCTCCCCACTGGCTTTAATTGGAAAACTGACCGTTTGCTCACCCCGTGGGTGTTTCCAAGCTCGCGTGCTTTTACTTCTAAATTTCTCTCTTGGAAAGTTATTCCCACTTCTATTCAGTGGAGCTAAATCACTGTCTCTGCTGCTCCGTGCCTAGTGAGAACCACACTGCTTCCATTTATGCTGAATAAAGAAACACCTCTTCAATAAATTAAGACAGAAGTATGTGATGCAGGAGCATCTGGTGTTCCCTGGTCTGATTTATTTCTGCAGCAACACACACAACCCCAAGTGATAAATGATTCAAGGTAGATGGGCCCTTGGCGAGTAGGGCCATGATGAATAGTCAACAGTTGGCATCCTACATAATACTGTCTCCCTGTGGGCTCCCTAGGGAGGCAATAGGGGAAAAGAAGAGGTAAAGCTTTTGAAGGAAACAGCTGGTTGAAAAGTCTCCCTTTGAGTGAAAGATTAGTTTGATTTTTAACAACTTATTTCAGTAATGAGAAAATGGATGAGTAATCAGTTTGTGATAAATAGTGAATACTAAACTCACTTTCACCTGCAGGCTAGTTTAAGATGGGATGGCAACAAAGCAGAAAATTGACACATTTTTCACTAAAAAGGCTGGTAGTGTACTTATGGTATATCTCTTATCAGACAAATGTACTGTGGTTTCCAGGATATAGACATTTACAATATGTCCTTCCCCAGAACATAAAATATAGAATATGCTTTGTTATTTTCCTTAAGAAAGTCAGAAGTCCTGGTGAAGTATTTTAAGAATTGATGTTTGATGATATTGGGAGCACAGCTCAGAAGGGGCAAATGTGAACACAGCCCCTCAATTATTCTGGCTACTTAGGATTTTCTGTGCTCGTATTTTTGATGCCCGGTAAATGAATGGCAAAATATAGTGGCGACAAGCCACTCAAATGTAGGTTCTTTAATTGATTCTGAAGCTTGTAGTGATGGTGAAGATCTTGCACTTCGTGAATCTGATAGTCATATTCATTACTGTTGGCATCCCAGTTCTGGGTGTGGAGGATAGGTCCATCAATGGCTATTAGCCAGGACTGACGGGATTGCAGCCCCATGTGCTGAGTGTCCCTAGCCTCTGTTTGCCAGAGGCTGGGACTGGATAATAGGGGATGGATCACTCGCTGATTACCTGTTCTGTTCATTCCCTCTGAAGCACCTGGCACTGACCACTGTCAGAAGACAGAATACTGGGTTGGGGGAACATTGGTCTGACCCAAGATGGCTGTTCTTATGTATTGAATTCTTAGTGCAAGCACGACATGTAATCTTGCATTGTACATCTTCAAGTATGAAACAATGTGGGAGGAGGTGCGAAGTAAAAGATGCAAGATGTAGAATATGTGATGGATGTATGCTTTGAAATAGTAGTTTCACTGAGGGCTTAGAATGTCACAAAGTTTGCTTTAAATCAAACAAATTATTGTAGCAGTTTTTTCTAAGTCTGCATCTACAGTGAATTTTTCAGCAGCAGCCTATGAGGCCATGTATTCCTATATCCTGCATACAGCAGTCTGGGAGCTAAAATGAGACCTGCATCTCCAGAAGTGACAAACTAGGGCCAATATGGATGCTCAAAGTTAGGCTCCTGAGTTGGTCCTTCTGCACCCAAATATAAATAACCTGATTTTGAAAAGTCCACATGCAGGTGTTTTAATTTTTATTATAAATGGCTCAAGAAGCCACTTTTGGCCACTTGAGTTTGTTTTGAAAATAATGGTGGAAATAGCAAAACTCCATGTGTGAAATGGGACTATCTGACTGCAGGGATTGGGAATAGCATATGGTGCCTATCACCTCTATGTCACTGCTTCAGATCAAGCCCAGATCAGTGTGACTCAAAGTTGTCACAAGGTGATGGCTGTTCAGTTGGCTATACGAAATGATGTCAACCTGATTCCTAGGATATTCTCAGCAGTGAGGCCAAGTACTGGATGGATTAGCAAAACAGAACTATCTTCTTTGCCTTAGAGGTAAGTCTGCCAAGACTGCTTTATGGTATATTCATAGATTGGAAGGAGTCGTTATGGTCATAGAGTCTGATCTCCTTCATAACACAGGCCACAGAACCTCAGCCAGTCATATGAGAACTTTGCCTGGTGGTTATTATGGCAGGCAGTAGGGAGAAGATGGCACAGCAGTTGTACCTGCTCTGATGATGGAGGACTTCAGAGTTAAGGATTCCAAGCTAACATTTTTGCTACTGCAGTATGTTTTAGCCCCATGCCACCCTCCCACATGTGATTTACAAACATATAATTTCAGATAAATTTCATGCTGAGACATATAAATATCAGCTTTGTTGTATGGTGTGAATCAAACATTTGGTCTTTTTAATTGCATTTTATTCCCCCTCTTGGTAAGAACAGTGGCTTATTATTGCCATTTCCACTCCTGACGTGCTTCATGTTCCCTGTGTGATTCCCAGTCAGATCTCTGGTTTATTTAATCTCCTGCCCTGCTGGGGTCAGTTTAATGTATCAAAAATCAATCTGACTTGCATCTGTTTTTCAGATCATCAGTGGCATACTTTTGAAATGGTTGTATGTCTATAACGACTCCTTCCTTGCCTCCCCCTGCCCAATAATGGTAAGATTTATTGAATCTGAAAGTCCAACAATGACCTTGGCTCTCACTCACTAAATCTGAAGCTGTTGGGTTTACAAATCTTTGTGCATGGTTCAATTCATAGATGCAGACATCTGCTTATCATACAATATTTAGGCTGCAGGTGTATTCCGCTAGTAAAATAAACACATTAATTCACAACCATGTAGGCTGCAGAACATTAGACAGATGTTGAAGAGAACACAGTGGTATCATCGGTGAGAAAACACTTAAGATGTCTAGATGAACACACACCATCGACAAAGCTGATGTGCAGTGGTGGGGTGCAGTGGTATTGTGGGATGCACAGTACCAAGAAACAAAAGCAGCACAGCATTATCCCAGGGCCCCAGACTAACCATCTCACTGCATGGAGATTGATTGCTCATTGAGTGATACACAAACAATTTAAATGAAAAATGCCATGCCCTTCTTCTCATACATCCTGAATTTGGTTTGGAAAACTGTTGTATGCGTGATGAATATTTACTACTTTCATATGAAGGTCAAAAAGACACACAAGCTTAAGATGACTTCAGTTATTTATTTACAGCATGTGAGATAGCTCTGATAACCCAGACTCAGAAAAGAGTTACTACTCAGCGAAATGTATGAGAGGCAATAAGGAAGAAACCAGCCAATGAAGGAGCTCAAGAGGAAGGCATTCCTGGGTGACTGACAGATTCAACTACAGAGTCTCTACTTGGACTGGTGAATGACTGAAAATGAGAGCCAGTTGGTGGGCTGTGTGCTTCTAGGGCACTGCATTTCCTGTTTGGGAGATGAGAAAGCAGCCAGAGGCTCTAAATGAGGAAGTCAGAATGATATGGATTTTTGATATCAGTTATCATGTGCGATTTGAACTCCACATAGAAAGGAATGGGTTTATGGAACAGAGTAGCTGAAAGATGACACTTCAGGAGGACAAGTGTCAGCAAATTAAGAAATATACTGTGATGAATATGGTGCAGTGGGAAAGAGAGGGCAGGGCATTCAGATACCATGGTGATGGGCACAATATAAGAACTTAAATAGTGAGAGATATATTATAATCCATGCATGAGGAAGGAGGCTGGAGAGTCCTACCCCACAGCATAATGATGTGCTACAGACTACAGTCTGACTGAAAAAGAAAAATGGAAGGAATGAAAAGCAGCTGGTACCTTTACTGGGAAGCAAAAAGAGGGACATGATCAAAGAAGAATAGCCAGAGTTAGTTAGGACTCACCAGGAAACATAAGGCAGCACAAAAGCAGCATGAGGTAATAAGCCAGAGGAGTTAACAGGAGCAGGAGAGCACTTACAATAAAACCAGTAAAGGAAAATCCAAGAGGCATAGCAATTTCTTGACTCAGTGAAACAAGAGATTAAATGAATGGCTCTAACATGGCAGAGATTCTGAACTACTTTTGAAAACCAACACTTTAGAAGAAAAATAAAGGAAATGTGTTTGGATAATTATGCCCCAATTCAGCATGGTACTTAAACACCTGACATGTGTGAGTAGTCCCACTGAGGTCAAGTGCTGACTTGAGTTCTTAGACAGTAACAAAAACATAAAAGAGTGGAAGGATGGTCTTATGGACTGGGATTTGGGGAGCTGGTTTCAAGTCCTGGCTCTGCTACATATCTATTTTGTGACCTTGGGCAAATGCCTTAATTTCTCTCTCTTGATTCTCCATCTGTAAAATGGTGATAATACTTCCTGTCTTCCATCTGACTCTGTTTTGTCTATTTAGATAGTCCATGCACTAAGGGTTTACGATCTCTTACTATGTGCAATGCGTAGCACAATGGGACATTGTTCCAGCTAGGGGCTCTAATCGCTACCAGAGTACATATAACCATAGTAAAAATAGCTGTTGATAAAAAGTGGGCAAAGGAATACTTGGAAAATGTAAACCTATATGATAAGTGTATCTAGTACCTTGCATCTTATGGTGTTGAGGGAACTAGATAATTATTGTTCAAAGCCACCAACCATTATTTTTTAAGAAGCCTAGAGAACTGGAGAGTTGCTAGAGGGATAAGGAAGAGCAGAGATGACACTGATGTTCCAAAAAAGGAAAGTGTGATACTGACAAATATTGTCAAATTGCAATCTCTAATGAAATAATGAAACAAATATTGAAAAACACCATATCTCTCCATCTCTATCTCCAGAGGATCATGGAATCATGGACAATAAACAGCCTGGGTTATTATACAACAGGTCAGATGTCTGCTGTTTCTAGCTTATACTGTAGTAAATATTGCCAGACAAACAATGCATATTTCAATGAGAATTTAGAAAATTAGCCCTTCTCCTGCAAGCACGTGTGTTTGCAGGGTTGGGTTATATTTGACAAAAGGAAAGATGTCAATGTCTTATAGCTGTTCCTCACAAAAGGATTTGTCACTGTTAGATCTGGGTGAAAATTTTTGCCTGAAACCCTTTTTGGTGAAAAATGCGGATTTAGTGACGCTAAAATGTTTTATGATTTCATTTCTTTCACCCCCAAATTGTTCATGTTGAAAACAAAAAAAGAAACAAACAAAATTCTGAAAAAATCCAAATGTTTCATTCTGATATTTTGAAAACAATTTTTTTGATTTGATTCAAAATGACTTTTTGTTTCAAAACAGCCTTAATATTTTTTCAAGTAAACAACATTAAATGTTCGAAATCAAAACAAAATATTTTGTTTTGGGTCAAACTAAATGAAACATATGACCCCAAACAATTTTTTTTAACTTTTCAATTCACCAAAAATTTCAAAAATTTCATTTTCAGTTTAACCAAAAATAACTTTTTTCTCAATTTTTCAGAATTGCCATTGAACCAAAAAAAGAGGAAAAAGAAAAAAAAATCTTGTTATTCCCAGTTCCATTGCATTCAATAATTTGCACTTCACGTGTGTGGAAAATTGGTATAAGACTATCTAACCACATCATAAAAGACTGCCCCTCTGACTGAGCAGCTACATGAGAGGTGTGATCAGCAGGGGAATTTTTGCAACAGTGTCCAGATTTTAATATCTGGGGACTGCTGGCAAGGCCTTTGGCCTTGTCTACATTAGAAAGTTGCACCACTTTAACTATTCCAATATAGTTAAAGCAGTACACCTCCCCCAGTGTAAACATAGTTGTATCTGTATACAGGTGCTTTATACTGGTATAGCTATTTCTGTACAGGAAGGGTAATAAATTATACCAGAATAAATCACCTTTACTTTGGTATAACTATGTTCACACTAGGAGTTGAACCAGTGTAACTCTATTCGTAATCCCCCCCACACCTAATTGAAATAGTTATACTGGTACAACTTTAAAACAGAGATCAGATCTTAGTGATTGGGTTTTGGCATTGGAATTTGCTTCCTCTGTTGGTCTGACAGATGCCTTGTTTGTTGACTTCCATGTTGTGGTTTAATGTCCATTGCCTGTGGGTGTGATGTGTGGTTTCCACTGAAGGAGGGAAAGGTATGTGAGGTTGATGGTCAGTAAGCGGTGCATCTTGGTTTTAAATGAATGCCTATCTGCTTAGAGAATGTCCAATAGGATAATTTTTTCACTATCAAATTAAATGTTGAACAAATAAAAGGAACCTTTTAAAAATTGAATGGTGCAATGCCAGTGCACTGCTGGTGAGAGACTGACACACAGAGACGTCCTGGAGATTACTCTCCTGGTGAGACTGGTGACCCAACTTGCTCAGTTAGACTTCAGCTGGGGCACATGTCATTAGCAATAAGTGATGCTCCAGGCAAGCTGTAGGAAGCAGAGCTTTATTAAATACGTTGAGAGGCCTGTGTTACATGCTGAGGTTCTAGAGTTTCTGAGGTAGCAGCCTGGATCAGGCAAGCATTGCTGAGCCCTCTGGTGCCACACCAAACTATGTCCCTCTGCAATTGACCCTCTTGCTCCAGTTCCACTCATCATACTACCGGGTTCTTTATTTGCCTTAGCTCTACCCTTGCTGATTAAATAAATGAAAGTGCCTCTCAGCACTTCACAGCACCTGAGACACTGTTCTGTAAAGATCTACTGCTGCTGTGAAGCCTTCTACAAGAGTGTGCTCATTGCGTATGGATGCCCCTCAGTGCTCTGCTGGGGCTGTTAGGATGGCCCAGTTAGACCCAATGGCTCTTGGTTTAACACCCCCACCCCCCACACCGCCGGAGTGTGCACAAGTTCACTGGATAGTTGGTGACACCAGCACAGCTGCCCTCCAATCATTCATTTGGGAGGGCTATTCTGGTCAGTGGAACAGCTGTGTATGCTCCAAAGCTTCTGGATGTGTAACAGGGCATGGCTTCACTCCTGTCGTCCTTCAGAAACTGCGCAGGCTCCGCTAGTTGTGCATTCACAGGGCCATTTATTTTGACTTCCCTTCACCAATACCACTAGTGTCTTCAGGCAACAGTCTATTTACAATATCTTCTGTGCTTTTGGTCCTCTCATCAGGAGCTGAGGACCAACAGAGGTCTCCCTTCCCAGATGCCTCTGTGTGCGTGGGCTCAGCCAACCCTTTCTCTTTGTTTCTTTTTTTCTCTCTCTCCCCTAGCCAGCACTTTCTTGCTGTGACTCTTTACCAGACGTGGGCTGTTGGGCTAATTGGCTCTTTATCCCACCCAACCCACTGGTCTGATTGTCTAATTACCTCAGTCAGTTTTCTCTGGGGAACTAATTGACATCTAAGTGATCAGAGTGCAGGTTCATTTATCCACTCCCTGCACTCTGTCACAATGTGCATGTTATTTTACTTGAATTTTATTTTCACATTTGTCTGCATGGGGCAGTGTCCGTATGGTAAAGCTCTCTCTCTCTCCCCAATGAATTTGTCTCTAGTATTTTGGAGGAAAGGCTATGCATTCTCAGACCACTTCACAGATTGGATGTGCCTGTAAAAAGGGGTGTGAGAGTTTATGGATTTACTTCTTTTGCAACATCCATTAACTTCCATAGTCGCTTCTCCCTCTCCTTCCAGGTTAGCCACCCCAAGCCATGATTTAGCATGAGGCATGAACATCCTCACTTATTTTATCCATAAAAGAAGAAAATTGGGAATTCGTTCAGATTGCCAGGAATCTGGAATTTGTTGATGAATGGACATTTGGCTGAACACAGTGAATTCCCAGCTAATTGAAAGCAGATAACAAAAGTAATGCATCCACCTCGAAAAACATTACTTTCCTAATAAATAATTGAAAATAGCCGTTTTCTGACATATGAACTAGGAAAAAAAAAACCTAAATAAATTCAGGACTAATTCCTGTCATATATATTATACTGTACTTAACAGTTGTAGTATATGAGAAGATTAAAAGCCATAAATCTTTTTGCAGCACAACCTAGACACCACTGCAAATCCAGAAAGGGCAAGGAGCTGTAGTGGTGTCTGTCTTCAAAGATCTTCAGTCTGCTTTTATATCTCCATTTACTGTGTCTATGCAAAGTAGTATAGGCTTATGGGGAAAGTACTAGTTAAGTTGTAAATGAAGAATATAAATGGGTCTGAAGAAAAACACTGATCCAAATAGTGTAAATTTTTTGTGCTTGGAATTTGAAGGGACACTAGGTCCTGACCTTAGCATCTGGTCCCTCCTGTCTTTATAGTGGATGAAAATAAAATTCCAGATCTGAGCCTCACTGAAGGTTGGAGTTTTCAGAATAGAGTTTTATGGCATGGGCCTATCTCTAATGAAACATTTGGGGCAAATTAGTTCGCTATTAGAGCCGAGCCAAATGTTCACAATGAGATTTGAAACCTGACAACATATTACTCTGTCTAAACCTCAAATTTGGCCATGTTCATTGGGAGGGTTTTCAGTCCCATTTAATTTCTAATCAAGTTTTGAATGAATGTGGAGCAAATTATGATTTTGAGTAGACACTATGGGAGACGTGGTAGTTTCACACATTTTAATGAGAAAACAGAAAATACTTGGCCATTTTGGGTGAGTTAGGATTTAAGCTTTTGGGCTTGTTCAACCTCAAATTGAAATTCATGGGTTGCAGAGCCGTGTGAACTATAATGGAACAGTCACTGCAAACTGAAACTGCAAATGAACGTTGCGAGATTGCATTCGGATATGTTCCCAATCAGTTCTGTATCCATTAAACCTGAAGAGGTACAATCCACTGTTTCATAAAATCACCTTGCAAGAAATATACACAGGGTTACCAAAGGGTACTAAACAATGAGAAGAGCCTTGATGAAAGGCTCGTTGTGTGTGGTCCCTTTACTGTTAAACTCACATCAATGCATAAAATCCATAACTGCCACTAGAGCTGAGGAATTGAGATGTGCTCAAAGTAGAGGTGAAAAAAATGAATAGATGAAGATTTAATAATGATCAAAAAGATTTAGCACAGACATATATTGCATGTTTGCATTAATCCTTCCTAGCAGTGTCAGTCTAGACCAGGTGTGGGCAAACTTTTTGTCCCAAGGGCCACATCGGGGTGGGGAAATTGCATGCAGGGCCATGAATGTAGGGGCGGGGTAGGGGGTTGGGATGCAGGAGGGAGTGCAGGGCGTGGGAGGAGTTGCGGTGTGCAGGAGGGGGCTTAGGGTAAAGGGTTGGGGCACAGGAGGGGTGTGGGATGTAAAAGGGGGCTCAGGGAAGGGGGTTGGGTGCAGGAGGGGGTGCACAGTGCGGGAGGGGGCTCAGAGCAAGGGGTGGGGACCTGGGAGGGGCGTGGGATGTACGAGGGAGCTCAGGGAAGGGGGTTGGGATGCAGGAGGGGGTGCACAGTGCGGGAGGGGGCTCAGGGCAGTGGTGCAGGGAGGGGTTCGGAGTATGGGAGAGGGCTCAAAGCAAGGGGTTGGGGTGCAAGGTGCAGCAGGGGGTTAGGGTGCAGGAGAGGTGCTGGGTGCAGCAGGGGGCTCAGGGCAGGGAGTTGGGGTTCAGGAGCAGTGTGGGGTGCAGCAGGGGGTGTGAGGTGCAGGCAGGGGGCTCAGGGCAGGAAGTTGGGGGGCAGGGTGCAGGAGGGATTTGGGCTCTGGCCCGGTGCCAGGGTGGCAGCAGTGCACACCAGGTCCAGGGCAGGCTCCCTGGCTCCAGCCCCATACCGTTCTGGGAAGCAGCTGGCACCACGTCCCTGTGGCCTCTGGGGGAGGGGGTGGGTACCTCCCCCGAAGCTCCCACTGGCTGTGGTTCCCCGTTCCTGGCCAATGGGAGCTTCTGGGGAGATATTCACAGGCAAGAGCGCATGCAGAGCCCTCTGCCCACCCCCTCTCACCCCCTTAGAGGCCACAGGGAGATGGTTCCGGCCGCTTCCCAGAGCGGCGCAGGGCTCACTGCACTACAGGGTGGCAATCCTGTGGGCTGGATCCAAAGCCCTGAGGGGCCAGATCTGGCCCACAGGCCGTAGTTTGCCCACCCTAGTCTAGGCCATGCAAACTAATGATGACATGTGGGAATGTTACAGTGCTTTTGTGTGCTCAGATGTCCTGTTGAGCTTCTTGGATTTAGAGGCAAAGTTGTGACTTATGTGAGAAAGAAATGGCTAAAATGGTATTTTGTGCATGGTTCTCTTTTAATAGATTTTAAGCTTAGAAGGCACCATTATGATAATCTAGTCTGATCTCCTTCATAACACAGGCTATAGGGCTTCCCTGAATTAATTCCTGTTTCAAGTCCAATAGCTATGGTTAATCAAGGATATTTTCTAGAATAAACATCCAATCTTGATTTTAAAATGTCCAGTGATGGAGAATCCACCACAATCCTTGGTAAATTGTTGCACTAGTTAATTATCCTCCCTTCAAAAATTCTTCCTTATTTCTAGTCTGAATTTGTCTAGCTTCAGCTTCAAGACACTGGATCTTGTTAGACTTTGTCTGCTAGATTGAAGAGCCCTGTATTACCAAAATTTTGTTTCCCAAGTAGGTATTTATGAACTGTGATCAAATTGCTCCTTAACATTCTCTTTGATAAAGAGATTCTTGACTAGGGCATGTTTTAAACTTTTAATCATTCTTGTGGCTCTTCTCTGATTTCCCTCTCCAATTTCTCAACATCCTTCTTGAACTGTGGACACCAGAACTGGAGACAGTATTCCAGTAGCAGTTACACTAGTGCAAAATACAAAGCTACTATAACCTTCCTATGCCTACTCAATATTCCCATTTCTGAATCCATGAATCTCATTAGCTTTTTAAGTCACAGCATTGTATCAGGAGTTCATGTTCAGCTGCTTATCCACCATGATCCCAAATCTTTTTCAGAGTCACCATTTCCCAAGAAAGAGTCACCTGTCCAGTAAGTATGGCCTGCATTCTTTGTTCCTAAATGCATGACCTACCATTTGGTCATATTGAAATGGATATTGTTTGCTTGAGCTCCGCTTACAAAGTGATCCAGTTTGTTTTTTATCAACGACCTGTCCTCTTTGTTATTTATCTCTCCCCCAATATTTGTGTCATCTGCAAATATTATCAGTAGTGATTTTATGTTTTCTACCAGATCGTTAATAAATATAGCTTAGGGCCAAGAAACAGTCCCTGTGGGATCTCACTAGAGGCAAACCACTCAGTGATGATTCCCCGTTTACAATTACATTTTGAAACCTAAAGACACAAGGTGGATGAGGTAATATCTTTATTGGATCAACTTCTGGTGCTGAGAGAGACAAATTTTTGAGCTACAGAGTGTCACAAGGTTGAACAAATAGTATAGCAAAAGTAGTTAGCACATATTCTAAGGGACTATTCAAGGTGCTTGTCTCTGTCACCCACTTTGTCCCTCTAATATCCTGGGACCAACACAGCTACACCAACACGGCGTACAATTTGAGACCTATCAGTTAGCTAGCTTTTAATCCATTTAGTATGTGCCATGTTGATTTTGTATTATTGTAGTTTCTTGATCAAAACGGCCTGTGGTACCAAGTCAAATGCCTTACATAAGTCTACCAGTATGTGTCTCAACACCAGTACCTTTATTAACCAAACGGATAATGCCATAGAAAGATGATATCAAGTTAGTTTGGCAAGATCTATTTTCCATAAGACCATGTTGATTGGCATGAATTATATTAACCTCTGTATCAGCTGTTCCATTATTTTATCCAAGGCCTGTGTCAGCCTGACAGACCTATAAATATTTGGGTTGTTCTAGCTACCCTTTTAAAATATTGGCACAACATTAGCTTTCTTCTAGTCCTTTGGCACTTCCCTAGTTTTCCTACGCACTAAAACAGGTGCATAAGAAATTGGTCCATTCTGTTTTCTAGTGTTGTTTGGTGGTCTGTAGCAGACACCCACTAATGCCCCATCCTATTCTATATCTCTTAGAACATTGGTCCATAAACATTCATGACCATTTGTTTCCAAGTTGCCAGTGACTTGGGAAGAGGGAATGCTATTTTTGACACACACTGGCACTCTCCCACCTTTTTTCCCCACTTGATTATTTCTAAATAGGGTGTAACCAGTGATTTAACATTTCAAACATGCAAATCTTCCCACCAGGTTTCAGTAATTCCAGTTAGGTCAAACTTATATTTGTAAATGGGAAATTCCAATTCCTCTTATTTGTTACGAGGCTCGTACCATTGGTGTATAGGCAATTAAATAATTTCTTCTCTTTGTGTCTCTTAGTGCCTTGATTAATTTTGTTCTTGACATCTTGATTTATTGCTAAGTAAATGCTCCTTTGTTCCACCCTTTTACTCCACCCCATTCCTCTTTTTTTTTTTTTTTTTTTAGTTTAACACTCTCCGGACTAGTCTAGTCAGCCTGTTCCTAGAAAATTGGTTTCCCCGACTGAGATGGAGGTGATGTTGTTTACAGAACCCGCTCTCCATAGAAGGTTGCCAGTGTTCCACAATCTGTGGATTATTACATATGACATTTTAAATAGTAAGTGGTAATGCTGCCAATAAAACAAAACATCTCTTTGCTTTCCATATTATAAATAAATTCATTAGCAAATTACTATAATACAGTGACCATTGTTTTACCACTTATAAAAATCAGGCCATAATATAAACCAAACCAAATAATAAACATAGCCATTTGTGAGTAAAACTAAGATACAACACCCTCTCCCTCAAAAGGCATTAAGGTTATGAGTCTTACCACAGCCATATGGAAATAGAGTGCTTTGAAAATGTATGAAATAGCCAAACGTAAAGTCATTCCTATTTCTTTGGATGTCTAATTCATGCATTTTGATTTATTGTGCTAGCCTGGCTGGTTTTCATGAGCATTTAATAGAAATATTTCCAGTGAAGTTCAGATTCTTAAACCAAGATGGTGGTGCAATGCTTATATCCTTGTTGATATTTATTTCTATTTAAAAAAGTGAATTATATTACCCTCCGTATCAGCTGCTCCATTATTTTACTCAGCATCTGAGTTCGACTGCTTTACAGTTTCTTTATATTACCAAGTTTGAGAGAGATACTAAACCTCTGGCAGTTATTCCCCTCAAGCTGTCCTGATTGATTGGAATGTTCTTCAGCCCTATGCACTGTACACTAACAATGAGATCATTGAGAGAACCAGCCTACAGTCTATGCAGACTGTGCTGGATGCTCACAGGCTTCACTGGCTGGGACATGTGGAGCTTCGTTGACCAAATGTCCCAATTTTATAGGGACAATCCCGATATTTGGGAATTTTTCTTATATAGGCACCTATTACCTCCTACCCCTGACCCGATTTTTCACACTTTCTATCTGGTCACCCTATGTGGAGCATTTGCTTGAAGATTGTCTGCCAAAGACTGTGCTTTGTGGCCAACTCAAGGACTGCCCGTGATGCAGAGGAAGGCCAAAGCTCCGATACAGTGACAAGATCAAGCAAGGTTTCAAGTAATTCAGCATTCCCACTGACAACTGGGAGAATCCTGCCCACAACTGCTCAGTCTGGAGAAGCTGGGTCAAGGCTGCTGCAGTCATCATGGAGAGCCATCAGAGAGTCCATGCTGAGGCCTGCAGGTGAGGTAGGAAGCAGAGTTTGCACCAACCTCCATATGGTGAGTGGACTTGTAACCACCATGAGACGGTTTGCCGCTCACACAGCTGGGTCTTTCCCCACACTACTGTCAAGCACCATTGATTGACTGACTTCATAGTGTTTCGTTTTATCTGTCACAATGTTGGATGGCCATAGACAAAAAAGTGCAGAAGAAATAAGTTAACTGAAAACTACATAGTGATCTAATGGGTGAAGAGGATGTTCTGTTCATGATCTGTTAACAGTGCTCGTTCTGTCTTCCAAAAGCCCCAATCACAGCTTTCATCCACACCATTTGTATACTACACATATATTTGTTTGTCCAATACTTACAGAGTGGAATTCATCAATATTTATCTTATCCATAATGTGCCATCAATACTCTGCTGAGCTTCAGTTGCCTTGCAGAAGTGTATTCATACTAGGTCCAATCTTTAGTCCTTTGAAATCAGTGGTAAAACTCCCTTTCCATAACCAAAACCAGGACAGGCTTATAATGTGCTTCTAGTTCCCATTTGCCCGGAGGCATGCTCAGCTCACTCAAGGGTTTGCATAACAAGAGGCCATTGAAAATCAGATTGACAGAAGGCCAAGAGGAACTTAGCAGGCTCAAGGTCTGGCTTGTGCAGCATGCTTGGTGTATTAACTCTTGTTGTTCCATTCCCTAGGTGGAGCTGATTGTGTGGACAGTCTTCCAGGGGCTACCCATAAGACTATGGCCTGATTCTGATCTCACTAATACCATTGTAAAACCGGTGTAACTCTTTTAACTTCTGTGGTCTTACTCCTAATTTACACCAGTGTCAGTGATGTTAGGATCAGGCTCTGAGGAGGACTGGTTGCTGCTCCCTCCACAGTCTGTTAACACTGCTCATGCTGTCTGCCAAAAGGTGATTGCCAGAGAGTGAAAGGAAATGCTCCAACCCCTACTTGCCTAGGGAATGAAGTACTGAAGAAGACACACAGACTTGAATCCCTCATGTGTGGCCATTAGGCTATTCTGGTTTCACACAATCTTACTGTTTAGGGGCCCATCCTTACTCATGTTGAGTAGCTCCATACTGTGTGAGTAGTGCCATCATTTTAATGAGACTGCTAATGGAATAAGGTCCTATTTGAGGTAGCAGAATGTAGCCCTAACCTGGCATATTTCAGAAAGAGTGCAAGGTTGCTTTACCTGTTTCTTTATATTACCAGGTTTGAGAGAGAATAATAAAACTCTGGCAGCTATTGCCCTCAAGATGGCCTGATTGAATGGAATGTTCTTCAGCCATTTGGGAACCTGTTATTTTGAAATTAAAACATTTATTACTTTGACTTTGGCATTCTGGTTAGGGCCCTCACTGAAAATCTGCACTATTATCACAGCTGGGTTTACCTTCCCTTAAATGTTGCTGATAAGTGAAGTGTTAGATGGGTCTTTTGTAAAGCACATTCTCTTATTAAAACACATTTAAAGGGCCTTGTAAACCCTGGAGATTAACCCCAACATTTATAGAGAATTTGAGGATACTAATTCTTGCATACTTGTCATTCCAGAGCATGGCCTGGTGGTGAACAGTCCTTTTCTTCACAAGAACATGTACATCAGCGGGATCTGTCCATGCTCTCATGTCTTAGGGGAGTGAAGTGAGATTGTGGGAGGGTGAGGAACATAGGAATTGCCTTTCTGGGTTGAACCAGTGGTCCATTTAGTCCAGTATCCTGTCTCTGACAGTGGTCAGGACCAGATGCTTTAAAGGAAGGAGCAGGTAACTTCATAATGAACAGTTATGGAATAATCTTCCATGTGGTAAACTTCTGGTTAAAACCTGTCAGAGGTTGGCTTATGCCTAAAAGCAAGTGGGGTTTTATTCTTTCAAAACAATTAAAAAATATATTATTTAATGTAACTGTGGATGTTCTTATCCATACATATTCATATCTCATCTTTACTCTCAATCCTACTAAGTACTCAGCCTCCGTGATATCTGGTGGCAATGAGTTCCACATACCCTCAGCTTCCTCATCAACTAAACATCTATTACCTCACTGGTGCTATTGCCATTTTTTTCTCCTCCAGGATTAGTAGATTGTATCATCTGTTAGAATACTTTTGTTTACACCTCAGAGAAATATAAATCTTGGCCACTGCACTTTGTAGGTCTCTGCAGAGTCAGTCCTGCCAATTTTCAGAAGAGGTGTGAGAAACTTCATTGCACTTCATTGGTAAAGGGCAGATACACTAATTAAAATGCCCAACAGACATACACAAAACTCCCCCACTCTTGACCATACACACCAGAACCTTCTATTACCTCACATCACCCTCTCTACCATGCATACACCTCAATCTCCTCCACTACCCAGCTACATTCACACAAGCCAGTTTTCACTGCTTTTTCTTCTTCTTTCAGGTTCTTGGTACTATTGCTCCCCAGGTCTCCTATAGCTTCCTCCATGTGATGTTCCTCACTGCTGTGCCTTTCTTTCCTCAGGCACCAGGTGATGGCTTCTGCTGCTCCTCACAGCCCACTCTGAGCCTCTTCTCTGCCAGTGGTTACCAGTTTGGGAATGTCCTTTTCTGTTTTCTTCTCACTTCTGTAAGTCTGGGTGCAGCAACAGCACTAGCTACTCCAGAACTCCTTCTGACTCAGGTTGTGCTGTGCTGCTTGTGGCCTTCAGTGTCCTGTCCTGTTCATGCTCACATCCCTGTGTCCTGGCTCTCCTTCAGAATCTGCACACAGCACGTGACCTGTGTGGGGCACTAAAAGCAGGCCTGGCTTTGGGTCTATGACTTAAGCTATTAGACACTTGGTCAAGCTTTTTGGGAAAAACTTACAGCTTCTGAGAGTACCTTTTAATTTTTTTCCACAGCTAAGATTTCTATGTCATCTTCTTCCCACTCTTCTTAGATGCAGTAAGTCATGTCAAGATCACGGTAGTGGGGAATGAAGTAGATATCTCACAGCAGTATCTACAATGTGAAAGGCTGAAAGGCAATTCATTTACATGAAAAGCCAGCTAAATCTTCTGCCCTGAGCTGACCAGGCAAGGCACTGTGGCCCAGTGGGATCTCTCTATTCTATCTGGATCCTGTTTCCTGGATCCTCAGGTCTGCAAGCAACAGGAAGTCAGGAACAATCATGGTGCAGAGATGCTGAATGAGAGGGGATGCTAATAACATTTTGCTGACCTGAACTAGACAATTTCAGTTGTAAGCAGTGCTGTTGTGCCCAATACAGGAAACAAGTACAGAGGGTTGGGCTTTGCCAAGCTGCAGTGATCCCTGGTAGAAGAGGATTAAAAAGGCAGGACAATTATGGACTATCTGAAATCTGAAAGGAGCCTTGGCCTGATCTCTGTTGTCTAGAGCATGGAATCTTGATGTAGCCTAGAGAAACTCAGCTGCAGAGACATGAAAAACAGTACAGACAGCTTTTGGCTCCTTCTGTGGCTACAGAAGGTCCTCTGCCCTGCTCACAATGCCGCTATTTCCTCTTCTAGGAAAAGGGGGATCAAGGGCTACCAGCCCTCTGCACTTCCTGTGACCAGCATGTCACTGTGGAGGCAAAAGAAGAGAGGTAATGGTGTCCCCAAAGTCATAGCACTCCTCCTTAGTGGGAGAACAGGAAAACCTGTCAGTTCACCGAGTCACTTCATGCCTGTCTTGGCATGGCCAATTGTTTCTAATGACACAACCATCCATTCTATTTGCTTATTGTTAGGGCTGAACTTTTACTTGCTGCTCCTACTGTACAGTGGCGGCCACCACAGCTGTTTGCATTTGCAATGACTGTGCCAAAAGTTACAAAGTGCCAAGGCAAAGCAACAGGTTGGTCTTGGGGAATGTCAAAATAATAGCATGGTGTGGATAAAATACACTGTAGTCTGACCAAAGGAGGACTGGCAGATAGGTGACATTTCATTAAACCGAATGGAAAAGCTTTCAAAAATAAGGAACATATTTACAGGACTGAGGCATTAGAGCTGTGAAAAGTGGGTGTGAAAAGCTGCCATTCTGATATGGCAATTTTTGCAGTAACTTTGCACGGGTATAATGGACTGGGACTGACTGAGATGACAGATAGCAGAGACTCGGGCTCTCAGCATCCAGGGAAAATACTGAGGCTTCTCAATTTAATCAGAATAATAAAATAAGTCACATCGGGTTGTTAGGGACAGTATTTTCCAGCTGAAAGCTTCACCCCCACTGCTAACAAGGGGAAAAGCACTAACTGCCCATACTTAAGGTCTGACTTATTTCCCCCTAGTTGAAAAAATAAAAGATAGCAATAACTGGTTATGAAAAGTATGTGAAGCCCAAAAGGAATCAGTAGCTCCTAGCAACACAAAAGATGAAGTAACAAAATGCTGTTGAGTTTGGCTTGGTTGATTTTAATGTAATTACTGGAATACATATGGCCAGGGTAGCTCACTGGTAGTGCCGGTGGCTCATCATAATGTCATGGGAGACATTGGATTTTAGGGAGTGATAGGCTCTCTCACTTCTGTGGTTGGCCACTCAGCATCCTGGGAAGCATGAGGGAATGCAGCACCCGCTTACCAGGTTAGGGATTTACGCTGCCTTCAGTGCAGTACTGGGCTTTTTTCAGATAAGTGAAGCAAAAGAGCCATGGAAATCATCTCAGATGATTTAACCCCAAATGATATTTGCCTGTTTGGATGAATACTAGGCAATAAAGAAGGACACGGATCATGAGAAAACAAAGTGAGCCTCCCAGAATGAGCAAATTACTCTGATTTCCCTCTTTGATTGTGTCAGGTTCCTCCAAACTTCAGTGTATACAATTAGCAGCCTAATTTTAAGCCATATTGTGGGAAGCCTTCAAACATATCACACTTTAGCTGTAGTTTCCCTCTCATTTTCCTGCCACGTTTGACACTTGTTTTTAAGCAAGCACAGCTCTTCCCCTTGGGAATTCTTCCAATGAAACATTAATGTGCAGTTCTGCTCTGAAAAGTGACTACTCCCTGTTTTCGTTCAAAGTCATGTCAGCTGATGTTAGTGACAAACAGAAGTTTTTACCACTTTTTCCTCCTGTTAACTCTGAAATGCCAGCACAGCTCTGTGAGAGTGAGCTGGAGTCTATTCTTGGTTTGTACATCATCCAAATAATTGTTAAGAAAATTCCATTTGCAGAACCAGCTGTGCGACCCTATGATGGCTTTCCACAGGTGGAAGTGAGAGAACAGTTTTGCTTCTAGAATCTTGTGCTGTTGATAATGACTAAGCCAGAAAGAAACCAGCTTGATTTTCAAGTGAAGGTGTGTAGGAGGCAGTAAGGAAATACACACAGGGTGAAAACCTAGTACTACTAAAGTCAGTGGGAGATTTGCCATTGATGCTAATGGAACCAGGATTTCACCCACCTTCTTTTATATATAAACCAAGCAAATTATGGGCCTGATCCAATTTCCAGTGATTTGATTGGGAATTGGATTGGGTCCTTGATCTGTGAGATTATAAACACAGAACCCTACTGTATCACTTTCAGAGAGTCACTTTTCAGAGTGGAATCAAACTTACATCATTTCCATTGCAAAATGTTCAAGACACAAATAATGGATTCTTACTTCATTGAAGGATCAAATTGAAGGAGGAACTGGATTATGAAAGAACAAATTCGAGTGCTACTTACAACATGTGAAGCAATAGCAAAGGAAAAGTTGTGCAACATTTTTAAAAGTTTGCAAGAGAATAGAAATCTTCCATAAAAACAAAAAATTGTGAAAAGATAAGAAAAAATGTTATATATAACCATTGCACACCCATCACATTTTAAACTAGTCCTTTACTCTTCCTAAATTCAGTCTGTGTTACATGAGATGTGACTGGAATATCTGACACACACATGACACACACATTTCTCATGTGATAATCACCATTTGTTTGATATGGTAATATTTTTCAGCACCATTAGCTGTGAGTAACAGTGAATTAGTTGGATGAGAACCTACACTGAACAGAGACAGGCTTTGAAGAATTAGAAATAAATATACAAGGAGCCGGACAAATCTCTCTTAGGTGCATATGTCATAGATACCACTGTCCTTTAGGGTGATGCTAGCCAGCAACATTTTACAATTGTTTATATTTAACCTTTCAGCCCCACGTTCTTTTTTTATTATATACAAAATGTGCTGCACACAGTATACAGCACTGAGAGGTTAATAGGGACTATGATTGTGCCTCAATTAACCTCTCTCTTTTAACTATCCCCTTCCACAAAATCTGCTGCCCTTTTTTCTAAAGTGTAGTGTCTGACTTTGCTTGTAAGGTATGGCTTTTGATGTGGCATGTTTTACAGCTCTCAGGACTAAAAGGCCCAGTTGGTTTCCTCACTCCTCTTTGGACCACTAAGCGAGGTGTGCGAAGAGGATAGTGGGAGGGGCTGCGGAAGGCGTGTGGAGCTGCTCTGACCAAACATCTGGGTTCCATGGCATTCTGACAATATAGGGCAGGAAGCCTCAGGAGACAATGGGGAATATACTCTGCATTGCATGGCTTTCAGCTGCATTTGAAAAGAGCCGTCTTAGCGCCTATCAGTGCCTGTTGCTAGCAGGTGTGCAGGGAGTGGGAATGAAAACCTGGCCAGGCCTTCAATCTGGAGTGATATCCTCCTCACCCGCACCATTGTCAGGTATAGGTAACAGCTCCAATGTAGGTGGGAAAGGAAGAAGCTCCCTATACTGCTCTTCTCTCCAACCCCTCGCCTGTAAGGCGCTCTGATGAGATGACTGGAGGTGTAGTGAAATGGTGACATCACAACAACCAAGAGAGTGACAGCTGAGAGACTGAGATGGGAAGGGATGCCTCGTTAGAATATTTAAAATTCTTTGGGCCATATTTTCTGTGGGTGTAAATGGGTGCTACTCCATGAATTTATACTTTTCACCCATTTACACCAGCAGAGAATTTAGCTTTTTATGTTTAGTTAACATATATTGAACTTCAATTATTACTTAACATTTTGGACAAAAGTAGCCACCATAAAAGAGCCAATTTTCACCCTTTCCAATAAAGTGTTAGAGTTCACAAAAAAATCCCTATTCCCCAAGACCTTGAGGATCTTCCAACAAAACCAAGGAAGACCAGATCTAACATTTCTAATATTTCTAAGGTAAGAAATAAGCAGAAAAAAAATCTTCAAACTCTTTCTGACCTTCCTTATACATCAGAAGTTAAAAGGGATAAAAGCCAATTTAAAAAATAATCCTTTGCAGGTCACCTTGACTTTAGTCATAACTGTATTTCAGTCAGGTCCTAGAGAAGAAAAAAAAAAGAATGCACCAAGTCCTAAGGCCTCAGAAATCAAATGGATTTTCCCATCAGCTTGAGGCTGTGTGCCAATTTTTATTTTGCAGTTAAGTATATGTTCTGCTTGCACTACGTCCAATAGGCTAATCAACACTGAATACCAATAGGCTTTGAAGAACTAGAAATAAAAACATAAGGAGCCTTTTGAATCTTGCCAGGGTAGTTACCATGATATGTTAGTTATCTGCTCCCATTGTGTT
The DNA here is from genome assembly GCF_007399415.2 of Gopherus evgoodei. Classification (NCBI taxonomy): domain Eukaryota; kingdom Metazoa; phylum Chordata; order Testudines; family Testudinidae; genus Gopherus; species Gopherus evgoodei. Next base: position 156,642,923 of record NC_044322.1, on the reverse strand, counting down.
ATGACTTAGTTCTCTCACAAGATCTTAGTATCAAGAGGAAATTCCAGGGGTCAAGTGTACTAACAGGTTTGCATATCTTCAGAATTATGGTGCAATTAATTAGAATAGAATAGACTGGCCACCACCATTAGTTTGGGGAATTGGAAAAAAAAATGTTTTTCTACATACCGTTCGCTTCCATGAATTACGGTATCTAGAGGACCTATAGGGTACAAACTAGTCTGGAAAGCCCAAGTTAACAAATGCTTGAATATTACTATTGAATAACATTAAGTGTTTTCAATTACAGGAAATGCTAAGTAAACTTACCCCTATAACTATGCCTTTATATGAAATGTGATATGCAATGGAATGTTACCATACAGTTCTGGGATTTTAATGAAAATTAATCAATTGGTTATGAAAAATGTATAATGCATATTGTTTTACACAATACATATTTTATTATATAATGCATGTTGTACTGTAATATTTTATATATATTGTCAGGAAAAGAGCTGTGGTAGAAGGAGAAGGAAAAGATGACCTAATAGGATTTTTTATTTGCAATTTATATTATTCTTTGATTAAAAACTAATGGCCTGACTTGCAGTTTTCACAAAGATATCTGTCACACCATTTGATTTAAGCCTTTCCCACAGATATTTAACATGGAGACAGAAAGATACCTACACTGGAGGATTAATTTATCTGTCAGCGTCATATTTCCTTTTGGTACATCAGTACATTGCACAAGCCCAGACCCTCAGCTGGTGTCCATCAGTGCAGCTCCACTGACTTCAATGGAATGATTCCGGTATTCAGTGAGGATCTCTGCCCTAATGTGTTTTCTCTGTGCAGCATTAAATGAAGCACAAGAGCTGCATAATACCACAACAAAACAAGCACACAAAAATGAGAGCAAGGAACAGTTGTTACATAATCCTGACTATGAACTCCACCACTTGAGCGCAGAGATGTTGCCAGGAATGTAAAAGGAATTCTGTACCTCAAAGGGAGTTTTATATAGCACCTTAATCAACTGGATGAAAAGACTTTATTAGAAACAGCATCTGTGTTAATTGAGACTCCTGAGATGTTTGGCTAACCATACTGATCTATATCATCCATGTTTGCTTTTGCTCAATCCAGGGTGTATCCATGGACTGTGAGGTCCACAGTGCTTTCTGCTTATTGGTTCTGTCCTGTGGTAGTAGTACCTACACACAGTGGAACAGGATTCTGAGAATGCTAATCAAATCTTTGTCTTGGTCTGAAATGGTGGACAGCTATAAGAAACAAACATATAAGATGGGAGGTAAAATAAACAGATATTGTGCAATATCACATACCTCTTCTGTTTTGAAAAATCCTGGTAATATTTTTTATTTGGGCCTCATCTGCAGTGGATGTCTTGTTCCCAAGGAAGAAAAAAGTGGAGAGTATTTCAATTAATTGAGGATAGTTTTGCTACTTATGAGTAGAAACCTCTTAAAGGGATCCAAAGAGATGCACAACCCCAGAATTTTGTATTAGTGGCAATATATGATGCTTTACATACCTTAAAAGTGCAGATGATCTATGCAGCCAGTCATTTCCTTTGATGGGAATGACATGTTCAAGCAATGTAGCGTCACATCTTTGGCCATACAGATTTACAACAGAACCCTGGTGGCTTCTAGGAAAAATGATGAGCTTGGTGACGCATGAAACAGTACAGTGGCACAGCTGCAATAGCACTTCAATGTAGTCACTACCTACGTTGATGGGAGAGGTTCTTCTGTCGGCCTAGGTAATCCACCTCCCTGAGAGCTGGTAGCTAGTTCGATGAAAGAATTTTTCCATTGACCTAGTGCTTCGGTCAGTTTTTTTACACCTGTGAGTGATGTAGCTGAATTGACCTAACTTTCTAGTGTAGGCCAGTCTTGAGAATTCTTATGTAAGATGTATAATGCACAGACCAGAAGGTCCTCACTTGCCTCAGGCTGAAGCAATATCTGAGTGAGATGATATTCTGCAGTCTGACTCCATTCTAGAAGGAAGAATAGAGCTGCTCAGAAAATGGCAATGAAGACAACATTTTGATGTAAATCAGAAACAAAACAAATGCCATTTCTTTTCCATTTTCAGACCAACTGTTCTGAGCACCTGCTGAAGCTCAGTCCTTCTGCATTATTATTTCTATGACGGTAGCATCCAGACACCACACTTTGGGATCAGAGGTCCATTGTCTGATGCAAATATAATGAAAAGACAGTTCCTGCCCCCAAAATCTTACAGTCTAAACAAGACGCGACAACAGAAGAATACATCAAACAGATGCAGAGAGCACATGGTATCAGTAAGACAGTTATGGTTAGAGTAATCAGCTGCAGTCCCAGTTATATTAAGTTCCTACTACCCCATCGTAAAATAGAACTTTAGTTCATGCTATATAGCTGTAGTGTGTGCCTTAAGTCTGGAGACTGGATAGGGAAGACAGACATTCTCACAATATGACATAGGAAAACTGTTTACCCTTTCATGGTGTTGTGAAGTGAGACTCACTGGTGTGGTGCCTCCTGCTGGTTGTCCTGGAAATTAGCTCTTTTCCAGCTCCAGAGCACCCTCTGCTGGCTGATGTCTCACTTGCCTCAGGCCCCGTGTCCCTCCTAGACCCCGTTGCCCTTTTCCTCAGGGTTCTGCCCCATAGTATCTCCACACTCTGGGTTTCCCCTCCCAGGAGAACCCCCAACCCTCCAAACTCTCCTTGCCTCAGTGGCTACTGCCAGTCACCATCTAGCCCCTGCTCACTGGGGTAGACTGCATTGTGTAATGGCCACTCATCAGCAAAGGGTTAGGACCAGCTGCCTCTGCCTAACCCTGGGCTGCAGCCCCAGTATCTGTTTTGGCCTTTTCCCAAGGCCTGCAGCCTGGGGAGTTGCCCAGCCAGAGCTCCCCAGCTCCTCTTGCCTTCCCCCAGCCCTGCTCAGTTTCCTGTATCCTGAGCTCTCAGGCAGTCAGGTCCTTCTCTTTCCAGAGCAAGAGAGAGAGAGACTCAGCCCCTGGCTAACAGCCCTTTTATAGGGCCTGCTGTGGCCTGACTGGGTCATGGCCCCAGCTGTGGCTGCTTCCCCAAACAGCCTAGCCTGGCTGTTTTTAATCTGTTCTCCAGGAGTGGGGCAGCTGCACCACTACACATGGATACCATTTATGCAAAATAAGGCCCTGATCCTGGTCCCTTGTGCCTGCACACTGCCATACTGAAATCAATCTGGCTCCACAGTCTGCCTGCATGCAGCTCTTTGTAGGACCAGGACTTAGTGAGGACTCAGAAATGGTAGAAATATTGAACTTTTGAAAATCGATCTTCCTCCAGAATAACAGAGAAAAGAAATGTAGCTATTTAGTCAGCGTGAAAGACTTTATGAAATAGTAAAAGATAAAGTGTGCAAGAAGGAAATAACTTGACATTTTTTAACAGTACAATATGACCAGTGCAGAGTCTATACATTAACAGAGGTAGCAAACAACTTCATTGTGTGGCTGAAAATTATTTTTGCAAAGTAATGGAAAACTGGAGACGTAATGGAAGGCTGGAGTTAAGCAGATGTAATACCAATCTTAAAAAGAGAGAGAAGTGTGATCCTGGCAATGACCATAATATAAACTGAAGTTATAGCCCAGTAAATTAATGGATCAAACATTAACAGAAAAAATAATTTACAATCTAGAGAATAATAGTATCTTGAACAATAAGGATCATGGTTTATAAAGAACATATTTTAACAGACTAATTTGATTACTTAGTTACAGATTTAAGATGGTCACAGTTCCTGCCCTGCTTGCTCTCAAAGAGAAGTAATCAGCTACTGCCCTTTACCAGTAGCAGACTACTTGTCTCCCTGCACCAACTCAGCTGTGCTGGTTGGTACTTTGAGGGGCTGAATCAAGTCTCTATCTTATTCGTGTGCCTATCCGCCTATGCACTCTCCACCTGAATGGGGGATGTAATGGCCCTCCCAAACCCAGTTGTGTCCCCTCTGAGTGGTGAGCTTGGGAAGCCACATTGTGCAAGTGTAGAGAATGTGTCTTAGTCTCTCTCACACTCTTATAAAGCTATATAATAAACCCAGGCCATTGTCTTTGCTCTAAAAGAGTGGATGAAGGGAAATCAACAAATATAAAGTATTTGGATCTCAATTTTAAAATTCTATGAAATCTCACTCTCAAAATTAATTCACATTGGTCTGAATATGTGCACTGTCCTGTCAACTGAAAACTTGCTAAAGGACAATAAACAATACATAGTGAATAAGTACAGGATCCTTTCTTGTGGGCAGACCTCAGACAACTGTGTGTTCCTAAACCACACAGCAAATAGGCTCTCTTAGAAAGGAGGACTGCTACTGAATCTTATTCTTCCTTCCTCTCCTGCACCACCAGATTCATCCACCAGTTTCTGCTACTTATTTCAGTCTTGTCTTTGGATGTTCAGACTTAGAGTGTCATATTGATGGATTTGGCCTCTTTCTGTATTGTTCTACATAAAGTTTCTCTAGGTTTTCTCTTTCCAGGTGGTGCCTATATTACCACTTGCCACAGAAGTCATGTTGGTGGTAGCCTTCAAGCATACCCTAAATATGTTATTCATCATCATCTTACCATATTTAATATTTTAGATTGGTTTGCTCTACTTAGAATTTCTGATGTTACAAGAAACTCTTTCCAATGGACTCTGAAGATCTTCCAAAGGCATTTACTTTGGAATGAGTTGATCTTCTTACCAATTTTGGTTGTTGTTTTCCATTACTGTGCTCCATAAATAAGAATAGACATGATGCTGAGTTAAAAAGTCATATTTTTATGTCAGGGCCAATCATGCTGCTTTTCCAACTCTTTTCAATTTTATGAAAGTTGTTTGCTGCTTTTGATATTAATTGCTTGAGATCTAGCATGGTGTCACCATTGTTGTACATCTCACTCTCTAGACAGGTAAAATGACTGACTTCTGCTAATGTTTCTCTGTCCACGCTAATGGTTACTTTTGGGCTATTGATAGCCATATAGTTTGTCTTCCTCTTGTTGATGAACAAATCAGAATATTGCTACAGAATATTGGAGTCAAGTTCCACTACATAAATCAGAGTGCTGAATTTTTCTAATTAGGGCTGGATCAGTACAGGATAAAGTATAATGCTTTGATATTGGAATAATTTCCATGATGATCAGTCAAACTGCAGGAGAATGCTATACTCTGTCGAAAAATGTCACAAGGACTTGACTCTTCTAAAACGTTTATACAATAGCTTTCCCTCTACCCCTGGTGGAATTAGCCTGGTTCACTTGAAACTCATTTCTGAATTTGAGAGGGTGCAATTTGCTTGATGTTATCGTGGTTCCCTCAGCTTCCTAATCCATCTCTACTTGCACTCACCCACCTTACTGTATTTTCATGTGCTATATCGATAAAACTGCTATTTTAAAAGACAAACATATGTTATAATAATAATAATAATAAAACACTACATTACTCTCAAAGGCATTCCCACTCATTACCACCCATCTGGATCTATGTAAACTCATTTTATACCTATAATTTAATTTCCAAAAATGCTAAATTCTTACCTGTGCTCTGGGACTAACCCACAGGTAAAATTTTTCTGTATGAATTGGCCCGTTGCTGTACTTACCATAGTGCATAATACAAAGTGCAACAGAAACATTTTTTCTTAGGGCTATATGCTAAAAATATACAGACCTGACATAATGCTCTAGTCCTATGCAATGACGCAACCCATAGTCAAAATTAATTCTGTGACCTAATTTTAACTTATGGGTTGCGTCCATTTCTATGGTAATTTAAAATTTTATTCTATCAACTACTTTTTTTAAAAAGTGGTTAAATGACATTGTAATGTAATGTGAATTTGATGCTTCTGAAATTTGCTGATTTGGCAGTACTTAAAACTGAATTCCCTGTTTTTCTTAAGAGAAAGTAAAGTATGGACATCTATGGTACCAAGCTCTCTGTATAGGTTTCTGTCATAAATTATTTGTTCAGCATTAATAAAGAAGAATGATCATTTCCCTTCTCAGTCCATTAATGCCTGTATTTATTTAGCCCCAAATCACTGTTATTGCCAGGTAACATTTGTTATTTTGGTTGAGGCATACCATTGTCAATTCATTGCTATATGAAAGTGCTCGATAGACAATCACAGAGGGACAAATGGTCATTGGAGATAGAACACTCCCTCAGAAGAGTGAGTTTTCAGGAGCTTCTTAAGTGCAGTAAAGGAGGGTGCTTTCCACCCATTAATGGGAAGATTGTTCTAGGGGCAGGCCTGTTCCAGCATGACAGAAGTTATGAAATTCTGAGGTGGTGAAAATGATGAAGGGGAGAGGTTGAGGCTGGCATGTCAAAAGGCATAGGATGAGACAAGGGCCAAGTCTAACCTGATTTTTAATACCTGTGGCAATAATGCTGTGGTCACTTCCCTAACACTCCCGAGCTTGAACGTTCAGTGAAAAACATTTTCATAGCTTCTCATCTATGTTTCCTTTCTTAACCATTGTTCCTTGTTGTGCCACCTTCAGAGACGGAAGCATTCCTTCTCTATGCGTGTGTTTCCTGAAGGTGTGTATAGATTCTGATCAAGTCCCCATCGCACCTTACCTTTCCTAGGTTATAGACGTTTAGTTCCCTCAGGCTCTTATTGTTTGTCTTACATTCTAATCACCGTATCATTTTGAGCAACCCTTCTTTGTAATTTCTCAACATTTTCTATATCCTTATAAACTTCAGGGACCAGAACTGTGTATGGTATTGCCTGTGCTGTTGCACAAGAGCCATATAGAGTGGTACTATTATAATGTCTATCTATATTCAGATAGCATTGTTTGCAATGGCATTGTACTGCACATTCATGGCTATCTTCTATCATACCCCAATATGTCTTGAACTCACTGCAGGAGGGCATTTTCAGGGCAGAATTGAAAAAAGTCCAGCACTGTCAGCTCACTAAAGAGAGAAACCGCCTCTTTAGTGAATTTTAGTATTCGCCTGGGGCATTCTCATCTTCTCTGTGGGTGTCCATCAGCACCCCAAAGGGTTAAATCTCTCATTATCTGGTCCTCGCCCATACTTCTTGGTCTAGTCTCTTTCAGAGAGGCAACCCTTAACCATTCTCTGTGTTTAGAAACATGAAAGCTGGCTCACTGCCCACAGCTTTTTGTTAGAAACCAGAATCTTTTCTCCTTTCTGAAAGCATCAGTAGAAGAGCAGCAAGTGTGCCTTGCCTGACAATGTACCAGCTGGATGGTGGTATATCTGCTGTTCAGAAATGTTTCTGGTCCGGTGACTTGCTGCTTATCTGGTGAAAGCACTCAAGAGCCAAGATATGGCATTTTTTATTGGAGTCCAAGCAGATACAAATCTTTTACCAGTGGCTCATTAAGTAAAATGTGTTCTTAACTAAGAAGTGATTCCCCACAGATCTACTTACAGAGTTTGAGAGCATGTAACCTATCTCCAAGTGGTTTGTATATCTAAAAACAACTCTTTTGATTGTGATTTATAAACCTGTGCACTTTCTGGGCCAAATTCTCTGCTGGCATAATTCTGTTATCTACCATAGACCGAGTCAAGTTCAAAATAGCTGTAAGCTTGCAAGCGAGTGCAACACATTGCAGGCTAGTCAGACCACTTGCCCCCATGGATATTAGGCACAAGGGTAGGGGGGAGAACACATTGGGCCAACAGAGAATTTGACCATCTCTGTCTGCCCCCTTTTTCCCATTCACCACAGGGGAAAGTGAAAATGAGTCTTTCAAGCTTACAGATTTGCTTTGAACTTGGCAGGTCTAGTATTGGCATACGGACAGGTTAGAGGCAGGCATGCCTATGCAAACATTAATACAGATGCAAATTCAGATTACTTTTTCTCTTTTTTGCTTCATCTGGGATAGAGGCTCATTCCTAAGAGTAACCGGAGCACCACATTCTCCATACCTTTCCATCAATCTACTACAATCAAGACTGTGTGGATGCAAAAATGTCATCTTCCAAAAGGGACTGTGTCCCAAAAATACTGATTATGATTGTTATTGTATTCCTTATATAATGTTGAGATGTGTCTGATGCTTTCAGTATAGATTATAGACCTTATTCACCACTGCATTACTCCAGCTTTCAGCCAGTGGAACTCTACTGAAATCAACACCGTGGTGAATCAGGCCCAATACTTGGTGCAGCTCCAATACATTAATCATTCACATATCTAGACTTGCCAACACTGGGGTTTTTTTATGGACAGGCCTGTGGACCCTTCTATGAAAACTGCATTGTTTTTAGCTAATCCACTTAGAAAACTGAGATCTGTTGACAAAAATGAGGCAGTTGACTTGTTTTCCGATCCCTTACGTGCGAGGGAATTGTTGAGAGTTGGTATTTCACTGACCACAATACTAAATCATGGGGACAGTAAGGATTGTTGTTATTTGCCATTCTTCCACAGTTGGAATAGGCTTTTTTACAGGTCGTGAGCCACCTAAGGCACCAGTGCAGGGGCGTTCATAGGCCCCATTGTCACACTGTGCATGGAGTTGGCAGGGAGAGCAGCCGCTGCTGGCAAGCTCCTATCCTTCCTGTGCAGGTGGCAGGGCTGGCTCCATCTTTTTTCCGCCCCACGTGGCGAAGCCACAAAAAAAAAAGAAGAAAGCCTCGATTGGCGCCAGCTTTATCGCGCTACTTCATTCTTCTGCGGCAATTCGACGGCAGGTCCTTCCCTCCAAGAGGGAGTGAGGGACCCACTGCCAAATTGCCGTCGAAGACCTGAATGTGCCGCCCTTTCTATTGGACGCCCCAAGCGCCTGCTTCCAGGTGGGAAAGCAGGTGTGGGGAATGGGTGGAATTTTGATTTTGTCCCCATCTGCACCAGCCAGCACTGCTTGGCCAGCAGAAGCAGGGGAGAATGCAGTGTCAGGAAAAGGGCTGGGCCAGGTTCTTCTCCCTGGAGCCAGGGCTGGAAGCAGGGACTAGATTCACAATCTGGTCCCTGTTCTGCTCTGAGAGGAATGTAACTAATTTTTTTTGCAAGGTGCCCATCCCTCCCTATAAGATTAAATCACACACCTTTTCCACAGAATACAACACTGTTTATCCACAGCTGCTCAGTTTGACACTAGGCCTCGTAGCAAAGCTCACTTGTGGCTGAGTTTTTCAGCAACAGGCCAAGATGCGCTGTCATGGTATGAAGGGTATATAAACAAAGGGTGTGATGTACAGTATTCCAAATACATTACTGTATTGGTATTTTTTGTCAGGGCAAACCTTGTTGATTACATGGCTTCCATAACTCTGTGCAACTGAGCAGCTGGCTGTTGTCTTTCAGGAACCAAAATCCAGGAACTAAGCAGCATGTGTGTACATGTGCGTGCACATGCATAGAACTGGGTGTCGAGTCTTTGGCCTCACAGCTTCATTTGACATGCTGCATTTTTCCTTCTTTACACTTATCGTCCGCCTCCTCTAGGGAAAGTCTCCTGAGCACTTCCTGCCCAGCAATGGTGCCAAAAAAAGTCCTTCAGCTGAAAGGAGGAAACTTTCCAAGCACTGCTTCCTACTAACTTGGTTAGGAGATGCCATCGTGGTAGTGGACAAAGGTATCTCCTCTCCACCCACCTAGTAGAGAGGGTAACCTTTGCCATGTTCAAATCCTCATGGCACTGGAAGTAAAAACAACGTGCTACCATCAACTGAATGTTATTATGCTCTCTATGCCTGCTGCAGTGAGAAGTGCAAACGAACCCCTGATTTGCACCAGGCAATCTAGAACTTACTTGAAAGGGCAGCACTTGTTCTCATTTATTTAAGAGCAACCAAAGAAAGTTTCAGTGCATTAAGTGTCTTGGCACAATTAAGCTGCGACTAGTGCTCCTGGGCTTCCCTTGCAGCATAGCAGATCTGTGCTGTAAGCCTGATGGGGGAGATATTTCCAATGATCAGGCTCTGGGGTGTGGATGAGTCCATATATCACAGAATACACACAATGGCTTTGCAGACACCCCTAGAGTTACTCTGAAAAACTCTTGGAAGAAGCTGCTGCTGGGTGTTATTGATTACTGACTATTGTGGAGTTTCTGTTAGTGTGTCCCTATACTTCCAGAAGCTCCCCTATGACAAAGTGTATTCCTTTATAATCCAGTAACTGAGAGGTGATTGCTGATACACAGACAGAGGATGTTATGCTTGAATCTGCTATTTAAAATCCCATTTAGTTAATTGTTGCTGTAAACAAGGAATATATCTGTTAATTAATGAGACCCAAGGGTAAGATGATTAAACACTGTATCAGCCATTATACAAAACTAACCAATCTGCGCTGGCTCATTCAGTCACCTCCACCCACTGCTGACTTGTGATTTGTTTTCCTTTTGTCCAGCATTTGTATCTGCCCAGGAAGGAGCTGCACTCATCTTTCCTATAGCATCTGGACAAACTGGAGAAATGGTCAGAAGGAAATAGGATGAAATTAAATAAGGACAAATGCAAAGTACTCCACATGGGGAGGAACAATCAGTTGCACACATACAAAATGGGAAATGACTGCCTAGGAAGGAGCACTACAGAAAGGGATCTGGGCGTCATAGTGGATCACAAGCTAAATTTGAGTCAACAGTATAACACCGTTGCAAAAAAGCGAACATTGTTCTAGGATGTAGTAGCAGGAGTGTTGTAAGCAAGACACAAGAAGTAATTCTTCCGCTCTACTCCACGCTGATTAGGCCTCAACTGGAGTGTTGTGTCCAGTTCTGGGTGCCACATTCCAGGAAAGATGTAGGCAAATTGGAGAAAGTCCTGAGAAGAGCAACAAAAATGATTAAAGGTCTAGAAAACATGACCTATGAGGGAAGATTGAAAAAATTGTATTTGTTTAGTCTGGAAAAGAGAAGACTGAGAGGGGACATGATAACAGTTTTCAAGTACATAAAAGGTAGTTACAAGGAAGAGGGTGAAAAATTGTTCTCCTTAATTTCTGAGGATAGGACAAGAAGCAATGGGCTTACATTGCAGCGAGGTGGTTTAGGCTGGACATTAGGAAAAACTTCCTAACTGTCAGGGTGGTTAAGCACTGAAATAAATTGCCTAGGAAGGTTGTGGAATCTCTACCACTGGGGGGTTTTAAGAGCAGGTTAGATCAAAAGCTGTCAGAGATGGCCTAGATAATACTTAGTCCTGCTACGAGTGCAGGGGCCTGGACTAGATGACCTCTCGAGGTTCCTTCCAGTCCTATGATTCTATGATGAAAGGAACTAGAGAAAGAGAGCCAGGTGTCAGGAGGGATCTCCTGTGGTGTGGAACTGGAGGGCCCAGGTGTGCAGAGGCCTGATTGCCTGTTCTCAAACTCTACTATCTGAGCGTATGATATTGGCCACTCAGCATGCCTAGTAACAAGCTTTTTCCAGCAGTGCTGCCTGTCACATCACTTGTTGCTTATGAATAGGCTTGGAAGGACTGGATTTTTGTTAGCATTTGATTCAAGGATATTTATCTTATATATTTTGACATGTGGTGTTGACAATTGGTGCTTTAATGGTTACAAAACTTCAACTTTTAAAATCTCAGTTGGTGCTGTCATAAAATTATTATTGTCTGAGCAACCTCCCAGAATTCTGCACAACTGTGAAAATTGAAATGGATAAAAATAGAGAAAAATGCTTAAAAATAAACATCAATATCTGTCAAAATATTAGAAATAATATTTTCCCAAGTTTATGAAACTCTTCTGCCCATGCACAGAAGATGCTCCTGTTCATTCTACACCTCGATTCTAATATGCCTGGCTCCTGGGATCTCTAGTTCATCTGTAGACTAATGAGTTGCTTTCCTGTGTCTTGTCCTTGGTACTTATCAAATGTGTTCCTCATCTCCACAGCTTTACTACCTATCCTGTTGTGCCAGGGTGTCTGACAATCTGATGGGTGAGAGAACATGATATAGGCAGTTGCATGTATCTTATGAAAGACCAAAATATATTTTAAAATAGACCATAAGAGATATAAAGCAGGAACAGTATACATTCCTAATTAATGCCAAGGGAGGGAGAATGCAATGGAGTATTTCATAATCTGCCTACACCTGATTTTTCCCTTGGCTACAGCTAAATTTTCTGAGTGCTGCTGTAAAGCTTTGTAGAATTACCATGCTGGTGATTCTTCAGTGTATACAGAAGATGCATAACACTTGCATAAGCACCTTGCCTATCTTTACTTAAAACATGGTGCGACGCATCCCTTGCCAGACACTTGTGCAGTTAAGGTGGCTAAGATGAATAAAGAGCTAACCTTTGATAGTGCTACAGTCAAATACCCTGATTTCCCATCAGGTATGATCACATATAGATTGTAATAGTATTGATGTTCTTTTTCTTACATGGTTGCCATCATCTTACTTAGTGCATTTAGTATTGCACCACTCGCTTTCTTAGAAATGTCCGATATGCTATTTCTGTCTCATTTGTCTTGCATTTTACAACACAGGACTTAATAGAGACTTAATAATAGTAAGGAATAGTAATGAACCTGTCTCTCTCACCCCTCTTTGTTCCTGCATCCCAGCTCTGGGAGATCCCTTTAAAAAAGCCACCTGGTGCTGGTTGGCTGGCTAGCAAACCCAAAATCAAACACCCATATGCCAGGCGTAAACAGCTGTCAGTCTATCATTTATGATCACGCCACAGTACAAGCCACATGTTGGTTGTTCTACTTAGGATGGGAATGGTTAAGAATGGACCCATTATAGAGACAAAGTCAACTGCACAATTAAGTGCATTTTCTACTTCTCGCCTTTCCTGGTTATTGTAGGAAGGAAGTGTGTATGTGATTGGGTGAATAGGAGCTGGGTGTTGTTAATCTGGCCCCAGTTCATTAAAGCACTTAAGCATATGCTTAATTTAAACACACGTTTAAATGGTTTCTTGAGAAGGGATGCTTTCCTGACTAAGGGCCTCTGTTACTTGTCTTTAATAGTACTAGTGGGTAGCCTGCCAGGTTGAATATTTCAAACATGCCCCAGCACTTATGTTTATCCAGTCATGTTTATGAGTTTTTGATAGGGAATTAGGATAATAAACTGCAATTTGCAGGCACCATAGGTTTTGTAAGGGCGTTGCTATAACACAATATTACCTGTGTAGGCTCTTCTGTCTGTAGATTGGTACCTTTTACCTTTAACACATCTCAAAGTATAACAAACCAAATCTGCCTTTGTTTATCCTTATAGATTCTCTGACTTTTTGATGTTTGTTTCCCTTAACATTTTGCATATTCAGAATATTGTGAATTCATATCATAAGTTTTGGTGGTGGTGTTTTGTTTTTATTTTTAGCCTGCAACTTCTTGTCCTGTCCAAAGGGCACTGCATGGAATGCCGTTTCCAATAGTCTGTGTTTACATGCCTCCTCTTGATTTAATCAACAACCCCTGGCCCTCTGCTGAGAAATTCAATAAATAAATTGAATTTTAATATGGATCATGGGTTTTTTTATATAATTCTCACATTCCACTAGACAGTTTACAGTTTGACAATACTGCTATCATTGTTTTCTATTTGTATTTTCGGCAAGCTACTAAATAGTTTAAGCTATATCAGATCACCCTGGTCTCTCTGTAGTTGTCTTATTATAAGCCCCCAAGGTTTGGCTCAGACTTGATGTTAAATCTAGGTTATAATAAAAACAATCTGTGCTTTTAAAAAAAATGAAGTGTGACATATATTTGCTCTTATTTGTCATGTATTATAGGAATTTTGAGTTAAAAGAAAGCTGCAAAGATGTTTTCATGGAGGTAATGTATAGTCAAATCAGTTTCCTGCAATGCATTCATAGCCACAGGCAGCAGGATAAAAATGTAAATGAATAAATAGAAGTAAATAGTAATCTGTTGCTTTTACAAGTGAAACTTGGGTGAATCTCAGAAAAAGTTGTAGAATGAAATGTCTTTGGGTTGATTTTTTTGTTTGTTTTTTTCCAGTAAGACTGCAGCTGAGTATTAAGGGTCAGATTCCTCAAGAGGTTGGATTTAAATGTTGCCTTTTAATTTTTTAAACAAATAAATGGCATCTGTAATTGTATCCCTGTTAAAATGTGAGAGTAAACAAAATCATAAATAGTTCCAGGAATAGTGGTTAAATGTCTATTTTATCCATCGCATACACATAGAAACCTAACACAAGTAAATAATAATAATAATACTTAAGCAACTACACATGGGCCCCATTAAATCAGTTGCTCATTTGAAGTAGTCTTATTATATTGACTGAGAATATTTTGAGTCTCTTGCTTAATACAGATTACCTAATAACTGTAGTCTCTTGTACATGTGTATATACCATGCCATATTTCCAACATTGTTGCTATGGTTTTGCTTATGGTGACAAGTCCTAAGAAGGGGCAGATTGGCTTGGTGCGGTCTAATTTAAATATCACTTACTTAATCTTCAAATGTCAAAAGAAAATGTCAAGCTGGGCTGGTAATGACAATTTGACATTGAATTCTTGAGAATTAGGGATTCAATATATAAAATTCTGTTTTTTCCCCCGTTCAAAACAGTTAGTTCTCAGAACCCCAGGAACAAGACGAACCATTCTGAGGTTGCCCAAAGGCATTCTCGCAACAAATTTCAAACTTGAACAGAATGAAATGGGAAATCTGAGAAAAGTGGACAAATGAAATATATTAGCTTGGAATTTTGTCTTGTGAGGAAATCTGGATTTGGATAATGTAATTTATAAGAAAAGTCAGAGAAAAAGAAGATGGCATTTAAGCACATTTAATGCCTGGACAATTTCCTAACATGCAAAAATTACTCTGATTTCAGATGAAATCTCCTGCATCAACTCTGGAGCCCAGCACCAGAAAAAATAAACAATAGTAGGTAGATTGGGCTTCCCAGTAGAAAGAACTTAAAAAAAGCAATAGTCTACTAGAAAAAGCAGTTGACTTGGCATGGTTGAGTAATCCCCATTAATAGTTACGGACACTGTGCTTTAATCTAATTTAGAAGTGTCTATTGTGTTATTCTGTGTGCAAACAACGCAGTCAGAGAGGGAAGGAGAAGTTAGCCTCTCTTTTAATTTGATCTAGGGGGCATCTTGAATGGAAAAATAATGATGTGGTTGAACACACAGACCAAGTTTTTCAAAAATAGATGCCCAAAATTAGACTCCTAAGTCCATATTTAGATAACTAAATAAGTGACCTAATTTTTAGAAGCACCGAGAGACTTACTAGCTTTCACTGAAGTGACTGGGAGCTACTGAATGTTCAGCGCTTCTGGTCAGTGGGGTGTTTGGACCTCCATTGGAAGGGCTGGTCACCGAAGTCATTTCATTGGAAATGTTAAAACATGAAGTAATTCCATTTACTCACCGTTTCCTGGATGGCAGGAAGAGTAATCATCTGAACGGGCCATACAAATCATATCACAAGTGGGAGCCTATCTAATAAATTTTTAAAAATGCATTCTTTTCAGTTAGTGGGTCTGGACGTCAGAAACACATTCACTGTTTGTTAGTGATAACTGTCCTGATGAACGGCCTGGGGGAGAGCAGTTGAAGCTGGTTTTCACTGGTACGTTCAATCATGGGGGAGAGAGCAGTTGGCTGACACACCTGGTTAACAGTGCCAGGTTTTCATCAACTTGCACAGGTCTAACATTGTGAGGCCCTGGCCAGATTTTTCATCATGATGGCGGGATTAGTCCTGAGGAGACTTTTTTTTCCTTGTATGAAGCAGAGGAGAGCAGAAAATTCTGGAGAGATAATAAATTAGATTCACAAGCTGTTGCCATGTCTCGTACTACTATTACTACTCCAAGCATAGGCCTGTTATTGAAGACAGGACTTAATTTCATAAGCCCAGATATAAAAGCACAGAGCATGCAGCACAGAACAGGAACGAAGAGAAGCCCAGAAAGTACAGTCACTAAGGTTACCTCTGAGGTTCTTTACAGCAAAACCCCACCTCATAAAGAACGGCATGGTGCCTGCTCCAGTCCGAACCAAACAGGTTCTTCTGGGCAGCACTGAAGCACCCTCCTCTCTCATGCACTACACATCAAGGCAAGTTACAACAGGAACAGTGCGAAGTTTGGAAGAGCATGCAGGACATCAGGTGCAGCAGTGGAACCTGAATGTTATGAGTTGCCACCAGGGCAAGGATATTTTGCACCCTAGGCGAAACTTCCACCTTGTGACCCCCTTGCACATCGGTTAATTGAGGGGCAAATCCTAATGAGCCTGTATAGACCCCAGGGGCCAGCCTGCGCAGGGGCTGCTCCCCAGACCAGGTTCCCTCTTCCCTGCCCCCTGAACTCCCCTGGAGGGTGCACAGCCCCCCGATGAGACCTCCCCACCGCACCCCAGCAGCCCCCGCCCTGAGTCCACTCACTGACTTTGCCAGACTTGGGTTGCTTCAGCAGCTCAGCAGGGAGGAGCCACCTTCTGGAGGCACTGGAGAGCCAGAGCATCCCACTTGCAGTGGCGGCGAGCCCCAGCCATGGAGGAGCCAGCGCAGTGCAGGGGGGCAGCAGCCCTGCAAAGGCGGCAGCACTGCTAGTAGGGAGTAACTGTGCCCCTCGCCCTTTCTGCCCAGGCTGCGGCCTGGTGCCCCCCGAGGGCTCCTGCAAGCTGCAGCTGATGCATGTGGGTGCCAGCCCCCATGTGCCCCCTGGCTTCCCCCCTTGCCTAGAGTTACCATATTTCAACAATCAAAAAAGAGGATGTGGGAGAGCCCTTCCCCCATCCACTCCCTCCCACTTCCCGTCCCCTGACTGCCCCCCTCAGAACCCCCAACTTCCCCTTCCTGGGACCCCTGCCCCTAACTGCCCCCCAGAACCCCACCCCCTACCTAAGCCTCCCTGCTCCTTGGCCCCTGACTCCCCCTCCTGAGACCCCCCACACCCTAACTGCCCCCCTAGGACCCTACCCGCTACCTGTCCCCTGACTGCCCCACCCTTATCCACACCCCCACCCCCAGACAGACCCCTGGGACTCCCATGCCCCCATCCAACCGCGCCCGCCCCCTGACAGGACCCCCGGAACTCCTGACCCATCCAACCCTCCTCCTGCTCCCTGCCTGCCCCCTGGGACTCCCCTTACCAGGCCCAGGGGGGTCAGACGCTGGCTCCACGTGGAGGCAAAACAAGCTTCTGGGCTGCTGCGTGCACAGCCCCTCCCCTGCAGAGTGCTAAGGCGGGGGGGGGGGAGCTCTGGGAGGGGCAGTAGCAGGGGCTCACACGGGATCCTCAGACCCAAGCACAGCAAGCGGGGAGCAGGGGGGCGCATGGGGACTGCCATCCGCATGCATCTGCTGCAGCCTGCAGGAGCCTCCGGGGGGCCCAGGCCACAGCCTGGGCGGGGGGCGCGGCTGCTCCCCACTAGCAGCGCCGCTGCCTTTGCAGGGCTGCTGCCCCCCTCCACTGTGCTGACTCCTCCATGGCTGGGGCTCACTGCCCCCGCAAGCCAACTCTCTGGCTCTCTGGTGCCTCCGCTTTTTGGCACCCCCAACCACTTGGCACCCTAGGCGACTGCCTAGTTCACCTGGTGGTTGCACCGGCCCTGGTTGCCACTAACTAAATCCTAGTATCAGGGCCAGCTTTAGGCCGATTCGCCCAATTCCTGGGAATAGGGGCCCGCGCCTAAGAGGGCCCCGTGCTTTAGGCGCCATTTAAGCTTTTTTACTTACCCTGGCTATGGTCTGCTCCGGGGTATTCCATGGCCCCACTCCCCTGACCATAGCCCCAGTGGGAGCGCGGCTGCCCCACAGCCCCGCTCTCTCAGCTGGAGCTCTGGCTGGAGCAAGACAAGCCCCGCGGCCCCAGCTGGAGCTCCGGCCGGAGCGCGACAAGCCCCATGCCCCCAGCTGGAGCTCCGGGCCCTTTAAATAGCTCCAGAGCCCTGGGGTACCAGGGGGCTCTGGGGGCTATTTAAAGGGCCAGGGCTCCAGCTGCCTCTGCCACCCCGGTCCTTTAAATTGCCACCGGAGCCCCACCGCCCCCATGCATTCCCCAGGGCTCCCACGGCTATTTAAAAGGTCTGGGGTGGGGTAGAAGCAGGGGAGCCCCGGGCCCTTTAAATAGCCCCCAGAGCCCTGAGATAGCAGGGAGCTTGGGGGCTTTTTAAAGGGCCGGGGCTCCAGCTGCCTCTGCTGCACCCCCTGCCCTGCCCTCACCAGTCCCGCCCCCTGCTGCCTGCAGCCAGCTCTGCACTCCCTACCCACAGCCAGCCCCTATCAAACCCCCTGCCCTGTCTCCAGCCAACCCCTGCCACACACCCCTGCCCGCACCAGCTCTGCACTACCCGCCCTGCCCTGTCTCCAGCCAACCCCTGCCACACACCCCTGCCCACACCAGCTCTGCACTACCCGCCCTGCCCTGTCTCCAGCCAACCCCTGCTGCACCCCCCTGCCTGAAGTCAGCCAGTCCAATACTCCTGTCTCCAGCCGTGCCAACCCCTGCTGCACCCCCCTGTGGCCCTGCCTGAAGCCAGCCCGCCCCACACTCCCCTGTCTCCAGTCAGCCCTGCACCCCTTGCCCTGCCTGCAGCCAGCCCCTACCTCCAGTCAGCCCCTGCCCTGCCTCGAATCAGCCCTATGGCCACTGCTGCCCTGCAGTTCCCAGGCTGGTAACCTGCACACCTGCTTCAATGAGGGCGGCAGGAAGCAGTGGGGACCCACACATGTGCACACCCCGAGGGAGTAGTGGGGACCCACACATGTGAAACGGCAGTCATTAATAACCAATCAACAGCATATATGATGCAATGTACATAATATACAATTTTATTATTTATATAGTTATGGAAAGTAAATAATACATGGAAGAAATGGAAGGCTTTTTTTTACACTTCTTTCTTTTTAAGTCATCCCTGCCAGGGCCCGGCCGAAAGTGTTCGAATTGGGCCCCGCACTTCCTAAAGCCGGCCCTGCCTAGTATAACTGCTGATCCTTCCTTTGTGAAGAGAAGTTGAAAACTCCTAGTGATTCAGATTTGGGGAGGAAGTGAGAAAAGTGCTCTAAACCTACTAGAAGATCCATGTTCTAGACTGGTAGCTTCTCTTGCTCCAGGGAGTTAGGAGGTCTGAGGTCAGATTTCCCTGAGTGGAGGATTTATCCTGTAGGGGCAAATCCTGTTTGCACTCCCCACATCCGCTATAGAGGATCCTGACAGCAGGAGAGCATCTGACTGAAGCAGAGGTGAGCTGAGGGCAACAATGCCTGCACACCAAGTTACAAAGCTGCTATAGCAGGGCTGCTCAGAAGCTGTGCAGTGGCTATCCTCCTCACAGCCATCACCTTTCCACTGCAGCCTATGTAAGTCCCAGAGATAGAGGGTGCTGAGCTCGTAACATTTGGCTTCCCCTTCCCCAGCACTAGCCACTGCTTTTCCTGATTCCTGTCTACCCTGGCCCCTGCCAGTCTTGACATTGCTGAAGGAAAACAGGTTTTATCTTTTAGAACTTATTACTAAATGAGTGGCAACTGTAACTGAGGACTTAGAAAGTGAGACTGTTATGAACTGTGTATATTAATGAGCGCTGCAGCTTGCTTCCTGTTGTTTCTGACGTTTCTCCTGCCTATTCTCTTGTGTTTGGAGAGATTGTGTTGGTTGTGTATGAAGACCTGTGTCTTTTGTACATGAGCAAATTGCTAGCTTTATTTGATTTATTTCACACTCTTTGATTTCTAGTCTCAGGTGGACCTTATAGCTGTTTATCAGAGTTTGGAATCTTTCTTTTCCTATCATGTTAATTGTCATCCTGGCTTGTCAACCTCAACAAGTCCTTGTCTTTTGAGCTTTAAAAATAAAGGCACCACTGAGATCCTGGGAGCAACAGTTGTTATGGAAGAAATAATTTCTCCTTATTAAATCCCCTTCATAACTGAGATTTTTATATGCTTCCTATGAAAATATTCTCTGATTTCACTCCTGTGATACTCTGATTGGCTCTCTTTTCTTTTAGAAAATATCTACGTAAAGAAAACTTCAAATGATCTCCACAACATCAAAGTTGGTGGCACTACTTCCCACCAGCCCTTGTTGATGGAATACTTTCTGATTCAGAGATTCATAACTTTGAAGGCCAGAAGAGACTAGTCTGACCTCCTATATAACACAAGCCATAAAACTTCCCAGAATAATTCCTAGAGAACATCTTTTTTAAAAACAGCCAATATTGACTGAAAAATTGTCATTGATGGAGAATCCACCATGAACCTTGGTAAGTTGTTCCAATGGTTAATTACTATCACCATTAACAATTTACACTTTATTTCTAGTCTGAATTTGTCTAATTCCAATTTCCAACCATTTTTCTGCTAGATTGAAGAGCCCAGTATTAAATATTGCTTCCCTGTGTAGGTACGTATAGACTATAGCCAAGTTAGCCCTTAACCTTCTCTTTAGTAAGATAAACCAATTGAGATCCTGCATTCTATCACTATACAGCATGATTTCTAATCTTGTAATTATTCTTGTGGCTCTTCTGTGAACTCTCTCCAGTTTATCAACAACCTACTTGATCAGTGTGCATCTTCTTATGCAAGGAATTATGCTTTAACCGATTTATAGTCTCTTACATTGGGCTTTCATAATGCTGGCATTACAAATGACATATATATTTTGGCAAGGTGGCTGCCTTTGCTGGAAATCAGAATTGGCCATTTTAATTAATGTAATTGTTTTTAGAGATGTGTTAATGCTCATGCATGGTAAGGAGTTTGAGGCTGCTGTGCTTAATGAAAATAGGGCAACTTTTCTTTAAGATGTAAACAATTGAAATGGAAATTTGAATTGAATAAGCTTGTAAATATAGAGCCAGATTCTCAGTTGCTGTAAACTGCCCACTGAAGTAAATGGAACTGTGCTGATTTGCACCAGCTGAAGATCTGACTTGTAGTTTATCATCACAAAACACTAGAGCTGGTCAATACTTTTTGTATTAACAGCTTTCCATCAGAAAATGCAGTTTTACTGAAATCGAAATGTTTTGCAGGAATGTGTCATTTTCAAAGACATTTGTGATAGGAAAGAGTTGCAATGATCTGGAATTTCTTATTTTGCTTTGGTAAAGCTGAAATATTTTGTTTCGATAAGGTAATATGTTAGCTTTAGCTTTTTACCATTTTAATTTATTAAATTTTGACTTTTATATTATATTAAAATATCCTATTAATGTTTTATATTATAATGTTTCAACATTATTGAAACAACACATTTTTCATGGTCCTGAAGAGAAACTTTGCAGAATATTAATCTCACAGGAAATTTTGAAACTTCGGCTTTTTGCTCTGATTTGGAAAGTATTCTTTTTTTCAAAATGTCAGAATGTTACCATGGAACAAAATTCCATTTTCAATTAGCTGTACAAAACATGTGAATGAGCTTCCATATCTATTATTAGGATGTCCATGGCTTCTGAACTTTTTAAAGAAACCTAGATCTTGCTGTGCTTTCCTCTCATATCTGCCATGATAAACCCCATCTTACATGGTAAATCTGTGTCTTTCTTACCCAAAGAGTATAACTGCTTCTTTCCTTTCATTCTGATTTATTAGGCAAATTTATATTGAAAATACCATCATTCATTGAATCCGTGTATAGACAAAGGGTCAGATTCTCAGCTGGTGTATTTGGCAAAGGTCCACTGACTTCTGTAGCCCCACCCACAAACTGTGGCTCAAAACTTCTGCTTGGTCCTTGCTCTTTGGAGTGGCTTCTCCCCTCTCCTCACAGGCATTGGGTCCTGGATTCTCTTTTGTGAGGCCTGATGCCTCTTCTCAAGGTGATTCCTCACTGTGCCTGAGACACAAAGGTGCATGAGCAATACTACCACTGCTGGCAAGGATTATAAAACGCAGTACCCAATAAATAATAAAGTACATCAACACAAACCCTAGCAAAGAAATGACACACCCAAAATAAAAGCATAATAAAGCTGGGGTTTTAGTGGGAGCAGGAAAATAGGATCTGGGAAAGGTTTAGGGTTAACTAATAAATACTAAAACATCAACAAATCAACCAATTCCTCTTCTCCCAACACTCACACCTCTCCCCAACCCCAAGCTCTCTCTTTGATACCTTCCCAGGTCGATGCTACACTGAGGATGACTCCGGAGACAAGTGCTGCAGCGCTGTGAATGTTGGCCAACTTAAACAAAAAAAGGTCCTTTTACAGAGTCTTCACCCTGGGAGGGGCAGGGTCCTCTCCTGTCTCCCTGGTCTGGAGTCCTGTGGAGGTCTCAACTGTCTCTCAGTAGCTGGTGCCAGGCTGGATTTCTGCCACTGTGGCTGCTGGTCTCCACAGTGCTGGAACTGCTTGACCCATGCACTAGATCCCACTGCCATTCAAAGTAGGGTGACCAGATGTCTCAATTTTATAAAGACAGTCCCGATTTTTTAGTCTTTTTCTTATATAGGCTCCTATTACACCCCACCACCATCCCGATTTTTCACATTTGCTGTCTGGCCACCCTAGTTCAAAGTCACCCGTTGTGGGGAGGGGAGTTAATCAGAGACTCTCTGAGCTGTTCTGCTTCCCCCTCAGCTTCCAAACTCAAAGCTGAAACTAATATTAGTGGCTTTGTCTCTGAGTCAGGCTGTTCCCTGTCCCTTAGGGGCTGAGGGGCCCTGGCTCATCACCAGTCTAGCAAACTGCTTATCCATATCACACCAGGCAGAAACCTCCACATTGGCCTCAGCGGGGGTTTCATAGACTCATAGACTTTAAAACCAGAAGGGACCATAGGGATCATCTAGTCTGACCTCCTGCACATTCCAGGCCACAGAGCCTCACCCACCCACTCATGTAATAGGCCTCTAACCTCTGGCTGGATTACTGAACTCCTCAAACCATGTTTAAGGACTTCAAGTTACAAAAAACCTACTATTTACACTAATTTAAACCAGTAAGTGACCCATGTCCCATGCTGCAGAGGAAGGCGAAAAATACCTGGGTCTCTGACCTGGGGGAAAATTCCTTCCCTACCCCAAATATGGCGAGACCCACCAGCCAGACACCTGGAAAAGAATTCGCTGTAGAGAGCCCTCCCCGTGTAAAGTCCCATCACTGGCTGCTGGAGATATTGCTACTAGCAGCCACAGATGGGCCTCATGCATTATAGGCAGTCTCATCATACCATTCTCTGATAAACGTATCAAACTCAGTCTTGGATCCAGTTAAGGTTTTGCCCTCACTACTCCCCTATGAAGGTTGTTTCACTTCACTCCTCTGATGGTTAGAAACCATCTAATTTCAAGCCTAAACTTGTTGATGGCCAGTTTATATCCATTTGTTCTTGTGCCAACATTGGCGCTTAGCTTAAATAACTCCTCTCCCTCCCTGCTATTTATCCCTCTGATGTATTTATAGAGAGAAATCATATCTCCCCTCAGCCTTTGTTTTGTCAGGCTAAACAAGCCAAGCATCTTAAGTCTCCTCTTGTAAGGTAGGTTCTCCATTCCTCTGAGCCTCCTTCTTTGCACCTGTTCCAGTTTGAATTCATCTTTCTTAAACATGGGAGACCAGAATTGCACACAGTATTCCAGCTGCGGTCTCACCAGTGCTTTGTATAATGGTACTAACACTTCCCTGTCTCTGCTGGAAATACCTTGCCTGATGCATCTAGGATTGCATTAGCCTTTTTTCACAGTTGCTTCACATCAGCAGCTCATAGCTATCCTGTGATTGACCAATACACCCAGGTCTTTCTTACTCCTTTGTTGCTTCCAACTGATATGTTCCCAGCTTATAGCAAAAATTCTTGTTATTAGTCCCTACATGCATGACCTTGCCCTTTGAACAATTAAATTTCATCCCATTTCTATTACTTCAGTTTTCAATGTCATCCAGATATCTTGTATGATATTCCAGTTCCCCATCATATTGACAATACCTCCCAACTTTGTGTCATCTGCAGATTTTATTATCACACTCCAACTTTTTGTGCCAAGGTCATTAATAAAATTGTTAAATAAGATTGTCCCAAGACCCATCCCTAGTCCATTCTGCTCCACTCATGACTACAAGTCTGATGGGAAATGCTGTCAGATGGCTGTGGTAGCCATTATTGTTGTAGTCGGTAGGGTACGGACTCCGTTCAGTCCAGAGTTCCAGGAGCTGGCAAGTCCCAAGTGAGGATTACTCTTCAATAGAGGTAAACTGATTTACACCAGATGTGCATCTCGTCCTAATTGGTTTCCAGCCTTAAGGCCAAAACTGACTCACCTTATCCGCTTGAGTTCTCATTGAATAAGGAGAGCAAAATGTGGCACTTAAACTTCAAAAACATTTTTTTTATATTCATCAAACTATTTGTGTTGGATGTGTAACACTTTATTCCAAGCTTTAGTCTGGTGCAAATTTTAAGATCAAGTTATAAACCTCTGAAAAATGTCATTTACTATGAAAATGCTGCTGATCTAATTTCAGACAAGGGGGTATTACATACATTTTTAAATACATTTCTCAGCTGAGCCTGAGGAACAATGGGCAAATATGAGAAGGTGTGGAGGATAACATGTGCTTTTTGCAATCCCTTTGATCTTTGGACAAGATCTGTACTAGTCCAGTCCAGGGTACAGAGCTGCTCAAAACTACGTTTAAATTGAACAGCTCCCACAAGGAACTGTTCCAGTATCCTGGGATCACCAAGCTGCAAAGATGCCCCTGTTCTGCCCCATTTTCCCTGCACATTCCCACTACACCAGAGTCGGGAATGGGGGCTAGTGAAGGAGCTACTATGGGGGCTCCATGCCTCCAGAGGAGTCCCCTGCACTGGATGAATCCTTCACTGAATAGCTACGCTAGCTTTAGGGCAGCTTTTACTTGAGCATCTACTCTCTGGGATACTGAAAGTGTATGTATTTAGTTGTCCTTAACTGAACACTTGAAATGGGTTGTTTTCTTATGAGATTTGTGGTGCACCTCACAGAGAGAGGGATCTAGAGCTAGCTCCAGCACAGTGCTTAGCACCTAATGTTAACTGTCATGGGGGTTGAGGGCCCCTAGCACCTCTAAGCACATACACAGCTCCTCACGGGATTGGCCTCTTAGGAAGCCAAAAAGGATGGAAATCACTAATTTCTTAAAGTCACAACTCTTTTTTTTAAAGCAACCATGTGGCCTTGTTTTAAAGTGCTTTTTTATTGAAGTTCAAAGACGCCTACACTTATAGCCATGCGAGTCTTTATTCTGGTTCTCTTCCTAAAGCCTGTCTCTGATTTATAGCTGCAGTTTGAGAGGTACTCTGTGTCAGAAGGAAAGATGTTCTTCTTTTTTCTTTGAAAATTGAAAATTTCTCATAAAAATTGGACAAGCTGACAAAAAAGGTCACTCACTCGAAATGAAACACAGAACAGCTTCTACTCAATTCATTGTTCAGGCTTATATTATGATGTAGTAATTAAGTTCACATGTTTATTTTGACTGAATAAATTTCTGCATTTTAAAAAATGGCTCTGTATACGTATCCAATTCTTGGCCTTTCCACTAATGCAACCAATAAGTGTGTCAATTAATACCAGTGGAGGTCTGCTGTGGAAATCTGCTGTTCTCTAACGAAATAAAAAACCAACTATATATTCCAACTTGTCAAAAACTTTGAGTCAGTATTGGCCTAGGATGGATCTGAATTAGTGATTTAGAGGTGAAAGGCTCCTCAACCGATAACTAGTTATCTGAATCCTTCCAGTCTCTGGGCTCTAAAACCTTTGGCTGTAGACTATTCATCAATTGCTAGAGATAATTGTTTGCACCTCCATCCTCCACAGTCTGATTTTGATCCTTCCATAATGGCGTGAAGGCTACAGTCTGATACAGGGGTCGGCAATCTTTCAGAAATGATGTGCCAAAACTTCATTTATTCACTCTAATTTAAGGTTTCGTGTGCCAGTCAAACATTTTAAAGTTTTTAGAAGGTCTCTTTCTAGAAGTCTATAATATATAACTATTGTTGTATGTAAAGTAAATAAGGTTTTTAAAATGTTTAAGAAGCTTCATTTAAAATTAAATTAAAATGCAGAGCCCCCTGGACTGGTGGCCAGGACCCGGACAGTATGAATGCCTCTGAAAATCAGCTCACATGCCACCTTCAGCACATGTGCCATAGGTTGCCTACCCCTGGTCTAATATGATGGTGATCAGTCTGACAGCTTTGAAATCCACAGTGATGTCAAACAGGCATGTTTATCAACATTCTTCAGTATAGTCTTTTCTCTGCTGCTTCACCCAGCAGTGAGTGTGTACATTTCCATACCACATCAGAAGGAAAACTGTTCAAAATTGTACTTATTAGCGAAAAAAGCAAAGTCAAACACCTGCTGATAACAAAGTTGCTTTTTGGTGACAATGCAGTGCTCATCACACACAATGAAGAGGAGTTTCAGCAACTTTGCAATAGCTTTGTGCTAGTTTGTGATGAATTTGGATTTAACCAGTAGTCTAAAGAAGACAATGATTATGGCAAAAGGTGTGTTGACTGCTCCAGTGATTTCAATAGCTAACCCCATGATAGAAGTTGTGCACAAGTTCTGCTATCTATGATCAACTGTATCGGATCCCTTATCTCTAGATGACTAGCTTAATTCTCACGTCAGAAAGACAGCTACCAGAAATTCTCACATCAGAAAGGCAGCTAAAGTTCAGCTAACTGACCAAGTATGTGCGTGGGATAACATGAAAACCAAGATACAGGTCTACCAGATATGTATTTTGAGCATTCTGCTGTATGGTGGCAAGACTTGAACTACCTGCAGCAGGCATGAGAGAAGGCTAAACATCTTCCACGTTCCTATCTTGGCTGTATTCTAAATATCAAATGGGAAATAAAAGTTCCTGACTCCAAAGTCCATGAGAAAGTAAAATTGACAAGTCTAGTCACTACTCTTAAACACAGATGTTTATGTTGGCTTTCTCACTGGATGGACATTGGACGCATTCGAAAGGATCTCCTGTATGGAGAACTTGCAGATGTTCCAAGGCCACTGGATTGACCTAGACTCAGCTTCAGGGACATTTTCAAGAGGAACTTGAAAACTTTCAACGCCAACACCTCAAGCGGAGCAGATGCAGCTTTGCTAGCTGAAGGGCTGCACTGTGCCAGAAAGTCGAAAATCCTAAGAGAGGAAAGCAAAGAGAGGAGAGTACAGTAGGCCTCAAGCTAGTAGCATGCAGGTTTCATCCTCTGGCCCTGTGCCTTATGCCTGCACCATTTGTGGCGAGGACAGTTGCTCGAGAACTGAACTTTTTAGCCACTCGTGATGCGGCAGCATAACAGAGTAACTGAACTGCTCTGGTGCTTACATCAATGTCTTTCAAGATGAATGGTTGCCATCTGAGCACACCTGGTATTAGTTCTGAGAAAATATTCCATAACTAAAAAGAGATGTTACAGTTGAGAATGGAAAATTGCCAGAGAAAAGGGTTTTTTATGGCAATGTAGGAGACTACTTGACTTTAAAAACAAATTGATTTGTCTGTAGAAGTCTGAATGAGTGCCAAAATAAATCTGTGACACAGAAGGTGAAATTCTGGCCCTGTTGATATCAGTGGGTACCTGGATTTCACCCCTAGTGTACCATAAGAAATTCTGAAATAGTGACTTTCTGTAGGTTAATATGAGTTGTTTATTACAAGTACAAGAATATGCCAGAGAAGAATGTACTGGAACAGAAAATAAGGCCCTGATCCTGCAAGAAACTCCGTGTGGACAGAATCCTTTCAGTCAGTGGGACTCCGTGCAGATGCAGGATCCACCACCAGAATATTTATTGCAGGATCAGAACTTAAACTGCCAATTTTTTCAGACTGATTTCAATGGGTATTAGGCATTTAACCTCCTTAGGTGCTTTTGAAAATCTTACTAGCCATCCATCTGCATCTTTAGGTGCCTAAATACCCTTAGAAATATGTCCCCAAGTCCTTGAAACTTCCTTTTTAATTTGTTTCCTCCTCATTTCCCTTTTTATGTGGTAGGACTAGCCCCAATGATTGATGTCATGAAGAGCTAGAAGTTGTAAACAAATATGGACCATATTTTTAAAGGGGATTCTAATTTTGTGCTACTAATTTTATCCCTGCAATCATGTAGAAGTGCAATTCTGAGATTGCAAATTATTATATACTGAGTCCTAACTACATGATTTTCAAGGTCAGGTAGGTAAGTAGACGTCAATATGTATCATTTGCGCCCAGAAATGGATGCTAAATTGGAGGTGAAAATTTAGAGGTTGCTTTTAACTATTTATCCCAATATTTTAAGTTTTGAATTTTGCATTACTAGGAATTCATAGCTGTACTAGGAAACAAACCATCATTAATTTTCAGCAATACTGACACTCCTATTATTATTTACTTAGTACCATAAGTGCGCATGGCACTTAATAGACAACTATCAGTCAATATAGATAGGCTCTGCTATAGAATACATGAAGGTTCCATACCAAGACAGCAACAATAAAGAATCTAGGAAAAGTTATTTTTAGTAATGATTGTGGACATAACATCTGATGTCTCATGAAAGATTTCATTCTTACAATATTTAAATAGTTTCTCATCTTCCATATTGTAATTCCTTTGTGCAAGGAACCAGAGCATGAAAACTTGTACCACTCTCTTTCCATTGGAAAACTGAAGAGACCTGTATTTGTATTGTAGAACTGACAACAACAACAAGAAAAATCTTTGGGTACATTTAGTTTTACAAGTTTATTAGAACTATATTACATAAAAATGGAAGGTTTAGAAAACAACATAGTCTATTCTAGTCAGGTTAATTGAGGTACCTGAGCATCACTGTAGTACCAGCACTCAAATAAAATGACAGGTGCTCTAGACAGAGAATTTAGAGTATGTTTTCCATCTTCCCATACTGAGGTGATCAATGCGACTATATTAGTGACTGCTGGGAGGGAGTCACAGAGTTTGTTCACACATGTTAAATGTCAAGAAGGCATCCGAGAGAAACAATGGGCTGATGTAGAGAAAGGAACAAATAAGAAATAAAAAGCTGGCTGAAATTCAAATTCTGAGGATATAAAACTAAAGTGGTTTGTTGTTTAACCTCCAGCCAAATCTGACTCCAAGGAAAATTAAGCCAAATACTGTTTATTGTTGCCATGATGCTTACTCATATATGAACCATCCCCCTTTTAGATTATTCTCTTTTTAAGGCATAACTTCCATCTGTTCTTTGATCTTCTACGACATAAGACTTTTAGCTAATAACAACATCCATCAAATCCCAACTTTTCTTTAATATTTGAGCACTATCAGCTCAGGACTCCATCTATCTTATCGTCATTGATTCTGATCAGGTACATCTTGTGAATGGCTAGGTATGCTCCAGAATCACAGCCAAGATTATCAATTTATTTTTATTTAGCAAGATAGCTTTGTTGTTACTTGTGCATTGTTGTACTAATAATGGGGAACCTAACATTCTGTGGCAATGGAATGAAACATATATTGTAACTTAGGGGAAGGCAAGACAATGATTTCACAACTACTGAAATGAGTGTAACTAGACAAATTTATGATGCATTTGTTGTTTGTGTCATTTTTTCAGTAGTTTGGATCTGTCTTCATTCCCTGAGAGACTGAACAATTATGTTTGCATGTCTCAGACAGAATGCCTAAACAAAATGGATTGAAGAATCATCATTTACCAAAGGTTATACTCTTCAGAAGAGGGTGAATAATGGAAAATAAAAAAAATGAAAATATTTGTTTGTAATTTCAGAATTGTGGGGAAGATTATTTGCAGACACTGAACTTTAGATTGGTACACACACATATTTATACTGGAAATATTTACCCATTCATTCAATCAGAGAACCGAAAAAACAGCATGTGACTTATCTGGCCAATTGCAGTAAGAACACACAGCTTGAATTCAGAATATCTGGAGTCAGTTTGTAGAGTTTTGTTATTTTTTAAAAAAAGGATAATGAATAAATCGAAGAAAATTCAGTTGTCTTGTCGGTATTTTCCAAACACAAACAGAGGCTTAAGTGGTCAAATTATTTATTGCAAATTATTTGCTCAGCTCTAATTATCTTACACCTCATGCTCACTGTATTATCTCAGATACTGTACATTTATTTCGGAGTGAAGTAAATTCAGGACATTTACCTCATTCCCTTTTATGCCACAACAAGATAGCTCATGAATTTAAATTAAAAGAAGTGCATTTACTTCTCTTTCCTGGCTCTCCAATAAGAAGTCCCTGAATAGGCGAGCTTGGCTGGTGGTGTTTAGTGATTTCTCAGATAACAAGAGCTTCACATTTCTGTGGAATTCCCATTTGCCAGTGAGCTGCTGCTGCCGCTCGCCTGATTGATATATGACTGCAATGGCACTTTTCCATTTGACATTCTCTCTCCCTCTCTCTCTCCCTCTCTCTCTCTCTCAAACAACAGCTCTAACTTTTGTGTGTTGCAAATATAAAAGGCAAGCCATGTGACAGAGGGACAGAAGAACAAAAGCATTTGGAAGTAACAGGACCTCTCTTTCGCTCTCAGAAGAGTGTGAGGGAAGGAAGGAGCGGCACATTTTCCAAAGGTATGCACACAAATAAATGCTTACTCATACTTTGGGTATTACATGTACTTAAACTAAGCATTTAATTTTTTTATTTGACAAATACATGTTCACCAGATAGCATGTTTAAAATAAAGTGTATTCATTTAAAAATGACTTCAGTTCTCCTACCTACATCATCTTATTATTATTTCCTTAATTGCACATCTGTCTGAGGATGTCTATGTGAAATCTCTGAGAAGAAAAACAGGCAGTGTACTGTGGTTCTGGATAAAACGATCAAATACATTTCTTTTTGTAACTTTGCATTGATTCTCATTTGTTTAAATTTGGGAGGCATGGAGGCACTTGATTCTGTCCTGAATTAATAGAAAGAACTATAGTATCTCCAGGACTGTCTTTGTCCCATTACAATAGAGCTCCAAGCCTGCTAGTATAAAATTGAACTGTTTACTTTTATTACTACTTATATATGCTGCTCTCTTGCCAGTTATCTGCTGGAGTGCTTAGAATAATTTGAAACAATCGGCAATATTTATTTCTAGCTTTGTGTGTCATGCTTTGCAGGAGCACTTTTAATTTGCACATTATTATTTAACCAAACTTCTGGGCAGCTTTGCCATGGATTGCATAGCACTGGTTATGGATTAGGATGGATTTAATGTATGTCATTTTTGATTGGCTAAAAGCAACGAGGAAATCGACAGTGTTTGTCTTGGCTGTAGCACTGAAGGGTATATTTAGTAGTCAGTTTACCCCTTCAGCACAACAAATAATGCAGTGTGGATGTGCGTTTGACAGCTTGAACTGGAGGATGCTCAGCAGGGCACTGCTTTCGGTGACAATTTATGAGACCTCAAAACGCCTGCCAGGAGATATAAAGGCTCTTTCAGTACCCTGAAATCATGGTTTTGCAGGGTAAAATGTCTCTTTAAGAAGAGTGTCACTGTAAGAAGCATGAACAGAGCTGTTTTCTATGTGCTTGGGACAAAAGAAGACTATGGCTGTGAACTGAATAATATATCACAGTACTGTATAACTGATGCCCACTGTAATGGATAAAGTCCAATCAGAACTTGATTAAAGAAAAAAGTCCCATGTAGCTGCTGAGATTCAGGTCAGTGCAAGAATCTTGGGAAGGTTGGAATCAGCGGATTAAATAGCAATAACCACAAAAAACACAATGGCATCCCATTTTCACTTGAATGATATGAATGAAATTACCTGGAATTGACGAAGCAGCCCTGGAAAGAAAGCTTGGGTGAGAAAAGTGTTTTACATGGAGGTGAATATTCATTTTGGAGGGAGAGAGACGTGGTCTGGCAGTTAGGACATGGGACATGGGGCCAGAATTCTAATCTCAGTTCTGAAGCTGATTTAAACTCTCTGCCTCAATTTTCTATAGGGTGACCAGATGTCCCGATTTTATAGGGACAGTCCTGATATTTGGAGCTTTTTCATATATTGGGTCCTATTACCCCCAACCCCCATCCCGATTTTTCACATTTGCTGTCTGGTCACCCTAATTTCCTGGTCTGTAAGAAAAGGCATAATAGTACATCCCTACTGGACCTACCTGAGAAGGTGAATTTATTAATATCTGTACTTCTTTTTAAAGATGAAGAGTGTCATATGGCTGCCAAAGATTATTAGCAATTTGTAGTAACTTTCAATGCAACCTGTCATAATTGGTGCATGCAAGGGTCAGTGTGTACTGGAACTAAAGAGCACATTTGAAGTGATAAATTAAAACAACACTAAGTACAAATTCACTTGATACCAGTGCTGCATCATGTAATGATTTCCTAATGGAAGCAGCCCAGATGCCTGTCAGGGTCAGTACATGTCGGTATAACAGATACTGTTCTGTTATTTGTCCTTATTTATAAGAACAACTTGTTTTCGTGGGATCTGCTTTTTTCATTGCTAGTAATACTCGCTTCTGCTCAGATTGTGAGACCCTGACTCATGCTAATGAGCAGCTATGGACATGAATAGCTCCATGGATTTCAATGAAACTACTTTTGTGAGTAACTGCTTACCAGCTTCAATCAGAGATTCACAATCTGGCCCATATGACATATACATTGACATTCTCTTGCTGGAATAATGAAATCTTACTTCCAGGATAAATATCTCATTGAGTATCTTTCAGATAAAACATAAAGGGGATTAAATAGATTTTGTTGCTACAAGTTTACATAATGAAAATGGAATTTTATTATTATGAAGCCAATTAACTATGGATGTCAGCCAGCTACTGTGCCACTCTTTTATGAGATCATTATTCAGATCATCGCCTACCAGTGCGGTTTCTTAGAATTCAGTTTTTTCACACACCACTCATTTTTAAACAGATGCATGTATGTAAATTACCCTCGTTTGGATAGCATAGCAATATCACCATTCACTATTTCCAGTACCGTTTGCTGTTTATAGTAGTAGTTTTCCATTCAGCCATCTAAGCATGGTTAAGCTGCACAGTAGCAATCTGTCTAACCCAAATAGGTTCAGATGTGCCATAGGAGTCAATGAAATTGCCAGTTTATCCTTGCCTTCTACTTTGATTGGTGAGATTGCAACACCGTTCCTTCAGGTGGGAGGGATGTGAGGTATGCTCCATGACTCATTCAACAAGAAGTACTCGTGTAGTCAACTCCATTCATTGTATCTCCTGAGATCTGACCAAATCACCTCTCTGACTTATCTGCTCTGAAAAGAATGAGGAAGTGAGAAACTCGAGGTTGTTCCTCAGCCTGGATGTCCCTGACATAAGCTTGCAGTGTGGTGCTGTTGTTAAGTCATCAGGCCATTTATTTTTACAAAAATTATAGTAGATTTAAAAAGAAAACATATTTTTCAAATTGAATTGAATTGAAAGTCCCTGTGCCTCTAATACCTTGCACTTTGGCCATTTTCAGGAGATAATTGGCACTCTTGGTTTTAATATCAGAGGAATGATCATTCTGGATTGGACCACTGGCCCAGTTTATTGGATATTCTGTCTCTGACAGTGGCTGGAGCCATCTACTTCAAAGGAAGGTATCAAAAACTCCATAGTGGGCAGCTATGTAATAACCTGCCCACAGGGGTTTCTTCCTAACTCCATCAGGAAGTTGGTTGGTTTATGCCCTAAACATGAGGGTTTGTAATCCTTCCAAAAGTCTTTAAAAATTTTTATTATTGTAATGCTGGATGCTCACATTAGCTGTATAAATGTCCAATACTTTCTTGAACCCATCTTAGTTCTTGACCTCAATGATACCGTGGGGACTTGAGTTCCACAGGCTGATTGTATGTTGTTTGTGTGTTGTAAGTGTGTTTCCTTTTCATCAGTTTTAAATTTGCTGCCTTTCAATTTCATGGAATGTCCTCATGTTCTTGGCTCACTAGAGAGTGAATAGTAGTGCCCAATTCAACTGCTCTCTATCCTTTGTTATGTTGTTTACTGTTGTCTGGCTTTTCCACTGAATGCTTATAGCACTGTAACTCATGTTAATTCCTCGATAAAAGTTTGGATGTAATCAGATTAGCTCATTCACATGTCTCTCTGCAGATGACCAGATCGTCCTAATTTCCCACAATTCTGTACACGCATGTTGAGAGGTGCTGTCGCCTGCTCTGACTATGATCAGCTGTTATTTCCTTTTTATATGTGTCAGCGTGGAACATATTAAAATTTCTCAGTAATGGTATGTTTGGAATCCCTCTGATGCTCCATCTCTAACTTAGCAGAACAATAAAAGCAAGGTTGTAGTAAGCCTTTGAGCAGCTGGTAGTCTATATATTCCTTCTTTTTTCACATAATCTAATTCAAATAGAATTCGGGTAGCACTGGCACTACCACTTCTAAACACCATCAGCTCTCATCCTATTTACTGGATTTATACTGTGTGGTATATCTGACTAGAGTCCTCTTATATTGTAGGCAACAAAGTTTTTCTTCTTGTATCACACCATTTGTTTGCAGAGTACTTAGACCAACTAATATAAAGGAAACACAGCTATGAGAAATTCCAGAAGATCAATATTATTCTAGTAACTTTTCTTTACATCAATCATTGTTAAGGTTTCTGCTGCTAAGATTTGCATGCATATTATAACTGAGCTGTAAACCACTTTCGAGTGGCACTGTAGAGGCGATGTGGGTTATGCTGCCCTTTAAGACATATGAGATTAAGGATTGGAGTTAATGCTCCTGCTATGGCTTGGCAAAGGTTAAACATACCAGGACAGTGATACTTGCATCACTGTCATAGCAGTGGGGCTCAGATTGAGTGGGAACTGGACGGTTCCTCTTATTACAATGCATGTATTGCTATCATGAACCAAATCCTGCAGTTCGTAATCAGTTTTTTATTCACTTGGTCAAATTCTTCTGGACATCAATGGAAATTTTTCCTGAACAAGGACTGAGAGTATAAAAGAGTACAGGATTTGGTCCCTAACGTGTTAGGGAGAGGACAGAAGAAAAGGAGTTTCCGATGGCTGCTAATAACTGAAGCTCTCTCAGAACCTAAAAACAAATAAATAAAATCAGATCTTACTTAACAGGCATCTAGCCTAATAAATACCATAGAATCAGAAATTCCCACCTCTTTGTAATGCTCCAAAATATACCGTACACATATTCTAATGCCTTCAAGCAGTGCTAGGTCTCAAGGCAACTTTTAACTCGGTCAATAGTATTTTTTCATGACATTATTATTACTATTTATTAATTGTATCACCATCACACCTAGGACCCCTGGTCATGGACCAGGACCCCATCGTGAAAGGCATTGTACAAACATTATGTTGAGCTGTTAGACTAAAGTAGAGTCAACGATAGAAACTAAAGCCAAAGTCAAAGTTTGGATGTGAGTATTTTCACTAGGAGGACAGACACTTGTCTGAGTTATTGTGAAGAAGTGTATTCAGTGCAGAGCTACAATTCCCTATTAAAAATAAATCAATCTTATGCACTGAACTTCACTCATAAATGATGCTGTTCATTTGCTCTACTAAAAGGTGTGAAAATGTATTCTTCCCTTTTCGTTTCCTCGTTGCAGGAGCTGGATTACCCTTTACAAAACTGCCCCAAATTCATTCAAAATTAGAATAATGCAAGAATACAAGTTTAGTGCATCTCTATCAAAATCAGTACTTGCCTGAGGCTTTGCCACAAAGCTCGACCGGTGCTTGGGCTTTGATGGGAGGTATTGTACACAAGCTACTAGGGGAATCTATTTAAAGTCTCCTGGCAGCATGAAGGGAAAGGGTAAAAATACAACCCCTCTTTTGTCCACTGATGGTTTTCTTTGGGAGTATATTAAAAACCTTCCTACATTTCTGTCTGGATCTGTCCACTGGCAGTGTGCCAGGCAGCCCATAGTACCCACTTCTGGTCACCATTTCAAGACTGCAGTCATGAAGGACTGTATCTGTTTCCCACAGCAACTAAAGGATGGGCAATACTCCTGCAGACTTAAAAAGAATGCTATTCACCTGGTTCCAGAGCTATTCACCTTAGTTTGGCCCACTTCATGCACTAGGCCCCAATCCTGTTAACACTTATGCTTTGTCTTTGGTCAGTAGTATTTTTAAACTCAATGGCACAGCTCCCGTTCATACAGTTACTTGTATGTGTATTTGCAGCACGGAGATCTTGTGCTATAGTTGCTGCAAATACTGTTCACTTTTCCCTCACTCCTCTTAGTGTAATATGACATGCCACTAATGTTTCTAGTTCACTGGTATTTTGTACTGCAATATTAGACAAGCATATAAGCCTTGAATCAGAAAATGAAATTTGTGAGGTTTCTTTGAATGTTATGACAATAATTGAAAGTTTCTGAATCTTCAGCGTTAGAGTCCATCATCCCATTTTTAAAGCCTAGCATTCTACATTTGCTGTTTGGTAGGATGAAAATTATGGTACTGTCTCAGTACTGCTAAAAGATGCATTTTCTTTGCTAGAAGATCCAGAGATTTAAGTACTCCTTTAGCCCATTTACCTTTCTCTTGTCTTTATTTGTTCTTTCAAGCTCTTATTTTCTCTGCTCTGGCTTTTCAGTTAGTTGTCTTTTCCTTATTGAGCCTCTGTGCCTTTTTCACTATTCCATTACACTGGTTTGCTGCTGGAGGCACTGAACTGAGACTGGTATAAGAGGCTGGAGACTGAGGCTCTCGGTGTCCCTCACTAGATTCCTAAAGATACTACGATGGACTTTCAAAAATCACAGTGTTCAAAAGATTTTAATGTGTCTAACATTTTCATCACTCCAAAGCAAGGGGCGTTAAAAAGTATTTAAAAATGAGTAGCCTCTTTTCCTACAGTAGATGATACTTAGCATGCTGGATCTGATTCTAAGGCAATTTCATACTACAGGGTGTTAAAATGGAAGTAAATGATTTACACCCAACATACAGCCCCTTTACATGACTAGGGCATTGTCAGTTGTCAAGTGGCCTTAATGCAAATGAGAATCAGGTCCACCAACTTCAATATATTAAAAACAATACCATAGTAGGAATGTTGAAAAGCAGACTACAGAGGAAAATGAAATCTGTTTACTAAAACTGGAGCAGGGGTAGTCACAGAGAGCAGAGTGGGCAGAAATCAGCAGATATGACCTTCACATTTGGGCAGTCTATCTGCATTGTGGGGGAGGGATAGCTCAGTGGTTTGAGCATTGGTCTGCTAAACCCAGGATTGTGAGTTCAGTCCTTGAGGGGGCCATTTGGGGATTGGTTCTGCTTTGAGCAGGGGGTTGGACTAGATGATCTCTTGAGGTCCCTTCCAATCCTAATAATCTATGATACTCAGGCTGAAAATGGATCTTTAATGTGTCTCCTGTAGCTCTTTGCAGCACATGATATTAAAGCAATGTGATTTAATTATTAACCAATCAGGATGGTTTTACTATGTTATTAACCAATTGTAGTTGATAGATACTTGGTCAATTATTTTGCTGCGAGAATTACATATATCTATATATATAGTAAATGAAACTATGAATTCATATTACTGTGGTTCTTTTGGGTAATGTTGATCACTAATTTGGCTCCTGAACCACTGAGGTCTGAGTATCACTGATTGAAATGTTGTATACAATAGGTAAAATCCTTGCTCCATGCAATAAATGGCAAACCTCCCATTGACATCAATGAGGCCGGGATTTCAACCTAAATTTAACTTGGATTACCATGTGTCAGTGTGGGGGCCAGTTTCTCAGTTGATGTAAATGAGTATAGGCCTCATGACATCAATGAAGAGATGCTGGTTTACACCCGCAAGAATCTGGTCCCAAATGTTTAATTTAGTATTTGTACCATTTCAGGAAGGAGGAAAAAAACCTATTTCAGTTGTGAATGGAAATATTTTTTATACTGCGTCAGTTCTATATATTCACCTGTTTCAAGCTGAGTGTAGCATAGCTGATTTAAGCTGACCTCATTGGGCATTTTAAAATTTGACTACAACACAGGACAGGGGTTTTGAATGCACTGCTAGGATCACATCCCTGACCATATAGAGACTGGCAAGGCATAACAATTTGAAATGCAAAAATAATTCCTATTTAACTGGCCTTTCTCTCTCTGAAATAATTATAGCTATATAAACTATATAATTATATAATGTAGACAGCCTAAATAGTTCCATATTCACCCAGATTTGGGAAGTTTATAACTTTCCGAAATTGTAATCTTTTGATGTAAACTTTTCCAGGGTTAATAAAGTTGCTCGAAAGTTGTTTAAAAAAAATTTGACCAAAATCACAGCAGCATTTCTGAGTATAAGAACAGTGAAAAATATATTCTTTATATAATAACAAAAATGTTATGACACTTTTTGTTTCTGTGTAGTATTGACACAACTCTGAGTAGTGTCTTGTCTTTTGCTGTATACACAACAAACTCAAAATGAAAGAACCACATGATGGGATGATGGGATCAAAATAATTGTGTTTCCTAAATATACCCAAAATGCAAGGCCTCAATATGTATACAAACTGCTGCTCTGACCGTGTTCTGCCATCTTCTACAACTTGGAACACACTGAGTGCCACTAGAAGGCTCACAAACTCTTAAAAGGAATACTACCATATTCCTGTAATACTACAAGCAGGGAATTAAAATTTGGCAGGGAACTAGCCTTTATTGAGAAGTGCTTTTGACTGCTCCATTGGAAACTAGTTTTAATCAGATATTTTTCAGGTAAGAGTTCACGGCTTTAGTTTGTTTTTTAAAATATGTACTTCTACATACATCCAAATTAAAATGTAACCTCATCACATATTCCTATCTGACTATGATGTTATTTCATATAAGGTGAAATTTTGTGCTGTCCCTCTAAAAGACACAGCACAAAACTTATAGCTCAGGGTGGTTAAGCTACCCTTTCACCTGCCCACTTTTTCACCCTTTTGATCCTGGGCTGCTGTAGGGGTCAGTGGGGCCCTGGGAGTAACTTTGAGCTGGTTGAAATTTTTTGTGTGAAAAAAAAATTCCATTGAAAACTATGGTTTCAGTGAAAAAGAAATTTTCCAAGTAAGAGTGTTGATTTTTGACAAAAAACAAAACAAAACAACCCAACAACAACCCTGATTTTTTTTTATTAGGAGAATTAACGCATAGAATTCTGTTTTGAGTTGACATTTCAAAAGGAAAAAACCTGTGGATTTGAAATGAAAAATGTCATTTCCATATGTTGAACCATTTTGTCTCCATGTTTCCAAACTGCAACTGCTCAGAATTTTTCATCTTCTGAATTTTTTTTTATTTTTATTTTATCATTCTGATTTGGAAGAGAAACTCATTTCCAAACATTGAAATGTCCCATGGGACACAAATTCCATTTTTTTAGTGTTAGAAAAATGTGTTATATAATTATATAGATGTATAAGAACTTATTTGCACATGCAATTATCATGATTCTATATACAATCATGGTACCTATCGTTACAAATTTAGCTTTATACCATGTATATATTCAGTAGAACACAATTTTCCAAAAATATGGGCTATGTTTCTATCTAAGATCTCTCTTCTGGCTATTTTTTTTTTTAAATTCTCCCCTCTTGTTCCAGTGGAGCTATGTCTCCAGGATTTCCTAAGATAGTTGCTCCCCTCTTATCACCTTATTAGAGCTATATTAATACAAACTGAGAGCTATATTAATGTTTTGTATGGATACTATGCTATGTTGGTACAAGGGATGTGTAGACCTCTTCTTCCTGTTCCCTGCCTATTCTGTCCCAGGACAGAAAGGTATGCACGGGTCCCAAAAAGGTGGGGAAGGGAACAGTTCCATGCAGGCTGCTAAATTTGGACACAGGAAGGCCTAGATCAGTGTATAGTGATGATTACAGGAAACTTCAGTTCTGAGTAATTGATATCTGTGTGGACAATGTGGAGAGAGATTCTAAAATATCCTCTTATTAACAGATTTTTCTCCTTTCCTGTGTTTCCCCCTTTATTCCAATCTATTACTTTCCATGACACTGGCTAACATGAGTTGCATTTTCCTAGTTAGTCTTTGTGTCCTCCAGGTATCTCTTAAAAAAGAGGGAGATAGGCCTTCACACATCAAGTCAGGACTTTGGGTCTTAGCCATATCTATTAACTTCAACAGTCATGCCACTCCACATGCAAAGCAACGTGAAGACTGGGAAGGCAGCTAGTAGGTGGGAAATCTGTTGGGAGACATATAGTGGAAATTGAGGCCCTCTAGCCATATATTTACTGGGGGTGCAAATGAGGGTGTGCGGTTAGAGGTGAATGTATTTGGCTGGAGAGGAAATTTCTGGGTTAGTAGTACTAGTTAATTATGTTGGAGAGAGAGACCTTTCCAAGAACAATATTTTGGCCAGCTTGGTTATGTTAGGTAAGCAGAGGGAGCTAAGAGGAAGAGTAAAAGACTGGGTGCCCTATTCTTTGTGAGAAATAATTAGACACAATGGCACATTCCTGTTCTATGCAGGGATCAGCTCAATGTCTTGGATTTCTGTCATATATTGCTAAATTCTCAGCGAATGTTTCATTGACATCAGTAGGACAGTTCACAAACAAATCTGAATTCCTTAAGACTTTAGGGTTTTCAAGCTTTTACTTTGCTTGTACAATATCTCTTTTTCAATGTCAGTTCTCTTCAGCTGAAAAACATTTGCTTGGGAAATATCTCAAGGCAAGGGAAGGAGTTGGTGTCTGTAACATATACAAGTTTACATTAAAGTTATTCTTCCTTTTCTTTATCAGCAAGTGAACATTGCCGTGAAAACAAAAAAGCATTTTTTCCTGACATCTAATACAAGAATAGCCTGACTAATATTTTTCATATTTTAGAATTACGCTTCTTTGTAGGTAGAGACTTCATGTGTCCAGGTTTAGCCTGAAGAACATTGGCTCCAAATTTGTATAAACTCTGGAACAGCTTACCACGGCTATGCAATAAAAACACGTTATATTATCAAATGGGCAACAAGCTCTGTGAGAAATATTTTTTTTTATCATGTCAGCTATATCTGCTCAGAAAGTCCATCTATTTTAATGCTACTTACAGGCTTCCCTTGCTATCTAAATTATGTTTAGTCCAGAGGTGGGCAAACTACAGCCCATGGGTCACATCTGGCCTCCGGGACCATCCTGCCCGGCCCCTGAGCTCCTGCCTGGGAGGCTTGTCCCTGGCCCCTCTCCTGCTGCCTCCCCTACTCCGCAGCCTCAGCTCACTTGCTCTGCTGCCAGTGCAATGCTCTGGGCAGCAGGGCTGTGAGCTCCTGGGGCAGTGCAGCTGCAGATCCCGGCCTGACCCGGTCTCTGTGTTACATGGTGGCAGCGTGGCCCGGCTCCAGCTGGATGGTGCAGCTGTAGCGCCGCCAGCCACCGGTGCTACAGGCAGCGCAGTAAGGGGGCATAGAGTGGGGGGTTGGATAGAGGGCAGGGGAGTTTGGGGTGGTAGATGGGGTCAGGGTGGTCGTGGGAGGAACAGGAGTTGAATTGGGGCAGGGTCCGGGGGGGGCAGTCAGGAATGAGAGGAGGTGTTGGATGGTGTGGGGGGGAGTCCAGGGGTGGTCAGCGGTCAGGGAACGGTGCTGTGTGGATGGGACAGGGATCCCGGGGGAGGTGGGTGCATCAGGGAATAGGAGGGTTCAATGGGGCAGATGGGGGGGGGCAGGACATGATCCCTCCCTAACTGGCCCTCGGTACAATTTATGAAACCCGATGCAGCCCTCAGGCCAAAAAGTTTGCCCGCCCCTGGTTTAGTCCAATAATTTACAGTTCCATCAGGTTATATCTGTAGTCAATATAAAATTAAATGGCCAGCTCAAGACTATTGGCTCCGTAACGGATCTTTCAAGAGATTGTGATGGAGAAATTTAGGAAAGTGTCATTCTTACCTTGTAAGAACGAAGCTCCAAACAGTTTTGATGGGGGTTCTGTGTTCTGTTGTCCAGGGGATATCTCTCATTTTCCAATATGGACCAGAAATCCAGAGGACCACGTGGCTG
Organism: Gopherus evgoodei; assembly: GCF_007399415.2. Taxonomy (NCBI): domain Eukaryota; kingdom Metazoa; phylum Chordata; order Testudines; family Testudinidae; genus Gopherus; species Gopherus evgoodei. The sequence continues at coordinate 156,600,877 of NC_044322.1, read as the reverse complement.
TCTCTGTGACTTCATCTGCAGATATGTATTTCCAAAGCATCGCTGGGATGTACTTGGAGGTTATGCAGTTTAATGTATTTTTCAGATCTTGTTCCTTAATTAATGATGAGGAGAGTGAAAATCAGGAAGTGCAACCTGATGAGCAAGCAAGTAAAAATTTTAAACCTTTCTGTGGGTGAATTTGGTGCTCATGAAAGTGAAGGTCTAAGACCACCAACCACAGCCAGATATGTAGGTAGGGGCTCTGCAACCTTCTCTATTGGGTATGTCTACACTGCAATTAAAAACCTATGTCTGGCCCACGCCAGCTGGCTTGGGCTAAGGGGCTGTTTAATTGTGGTGTAAATGCTTGGGCTCAGGCTGGAGCATGGCTCTGGGACCCTCCCCTCTTAGAGCCCTCAGCAGGGGAGGGTCCCAGGGCCTGGGATCCACCCTGAGCCTGAACATCTACACCACAATTAAACAGCCCTTATCCTGAGCCCTGTGAGCCAGAGTCAGCTGGCATGGGCCAGTCAGGAGGTTTTAATTGCAGTGTAGACATACCTTTAGGGCACACTGCTAATGTACTTCAGCTTTGACCCGCAATTCCCTTCCATTCCAGTCCCAGGCCTCTCTTGAATAAAGACTGACAGTTATGCCAAATTGTGTGATGGCTTGTTGATGTGGATGTATGATCACTAGAGACTGGGATGAGACCTCCAAATACATTTTCACACGCTACCTGAGCCAGAATTTCCATCTTTTAATGCAGAAGATAGTTTATTTTAGTTCCTTGAAATATGCCCTTTAGCATTTTAAGTGAAGGCAGGCTCTTTCATCTGCAGAAATTCTAAATTGTGTTACAAATCATCAGTACTAAAGTGAACCCACTGGAGACATTATAAAGTAAAAAGTGCTGGCATTATGGCACTTGTGATCATGGAAGTTAATATCATCATTATTAAAATGCTAGAGCAGTGCTTAAAGTAACAAGACCTTGACCTTCTCCTTCATAATCTCGTATACTGTACCTACAGTGAAAATGAGGTTCGCTCAGTGACAAATATTTTGGTTAACAGAAATCCCCTGAGCCTTATTTATGTCTGTTTTTATCTTGCAGGCTTTTTGGGGGGGTCAGGACTGTAATTTATGTTGTTTTTGTTCCAGCCATGTAGAAGATTCTTTGATGGATTACAACCTCAACAAAACGCCAGCTTAAAAAGAACAATGACAGCCAAGAGACTTAAACCAGGTCTTTCATCTTTCTTGAAAGGAACTGAGTCCCAGTATTTAGAGTTTTTTTAATACTCTACCTCCCTCTGCTGTTATTACTGAGAAGTTCTTCAGCAATGGGAAATCATGTACTAGCAGCTTCGATTTCCATGCTCTCCCTTCTTGCAATAATGGGAGACACGGACAGTAAAACGGACAGTTCGTTCATGATTGACTCAGACCCAGGTCGCTGTATGAGGCATCACTATGTTGATTCCATCAGTCATCCATTGTACAAGTGTAACTCAAAGGTAAGTACCTATTTAAAATAATGATACCAGGACTTTGTTATCAAGAATATTTCTGAAACCAGCTAATAGTTATTCTGATGAGAAATATCAGTACCAAAAAAACATAGAGCAGGAAGCTGAATGCTTAGATCAGAGGTTTCGCGCTTTCTCAACAACATAGTATGTGAATTTGTGAACAATAGTTATCAGATTCATTTTTAAAGGAGCAAGATTAAAGCTGAGTTGCTTGTACAATGCTCCTAAGGTTGGAATCTCAGTTCACCTTTCAACTTTCTCCCTCAATGTTCAGGCTGACTCAGAGTGAATATTTGATTCCAAAGAAATGAGAAGAAATGGTGATATGTAAACAGGTACCTGAGCCACAGACTTCACATCCAGATCTGAATTGTCCCGTGGTGTTGGGACTGTACCTGGAAACTTCCTTGGGAGATCTCAAAGTGCTTTATCATGGAAGGCAGCATCATTATCCCCATTTTATAGATTGGGAAACGGAGGCACGGAGCAGTGACGTGACTTTCCCAAAGTCATACAGCAGGCTGCTAGCACAGCCAGGAGTAGAATCCAGGTCTCTTGAGTCCACGTCCAGTACACTGACCACTAGCTAACACTGCTTAGGATTTTGATACAACCCATTATAGGGAGGGGTCTAGGTGTGAAGGTCAAATCATCACAATCCAAACTTCCTATAAACTCAAATCCAGTTTTGGTTTGGGCCAAACTCAGTTAATATGGGTCGCATAAGACATGCACTTTGACTGGCTAGGCTTGAGGTAAAGAATTAAGCTATACAAAAGTAATGAAAAAGAGTCTGAAAAACTTCTCAACATGTTTTACTATTTAATTTCTAGTGATTTTTCACCTGTCAATTTTGCTTTTCTACCATATTTCAGCTGGATCACTGGGGAGGGATGGCTCAGTGGTTTGAGCATTGACTTGCTAAACCCAGGATTGTGAGTTTAATCCTTGAGGGGGCCACTTAGGGATCTGGGGCAAAAATCAGTACTTGGTCCTGCTAGTGAAGGCAGGGGGCTGGATTCGATGACCTTTCAAGGTACCTCCTAGTTCTAGGAGATAGGTGTATTGCCTATTATTATTACTATTTTTACTTTTGGCTTGAGCTGTTTTGCATTTGCTCATGTTTCTATCTTTCATTTGAAATTTCAAGCTTGGAAAACTTTGAGCCAAAGTGTTATATTAGCCCCTGTAAATAGTCTACAGTAACTTCTGACATGAATTACAAGGGAGGCAAGAAGGAAGACATAGAGTGAGAGAACCATTACTGATCCCTTTCTCCCTCTCTTAATTTCCTTTGAAGAAGTTAGACCAGTGCGCATTCAAACATGTGGTCAATGGTCTGGCCATTAGAACTCTGTGAGTAACTGATTTTTTTGGATTCATTGACTGAACCAAAACATTGGGAGTAGAGGGAGGGGAATAATTGTGCCAAAAGAAATGTTTCATTGTGTTTTTGAGGTTTTTAAACCTTTTTTTGAAAAATAAAATAGCCGTAAAATTCAAAACAAGAAGTCATTTTGAATAAAACAATTGAAACATCAAGTTGAAAATGTCAGTGTTTAATTTTTTCAGAATTGTTGTTCATTTTTCAGCTAAAACAAGTTAGCGAATTACACACAAACTCACAAAATGTTTAGTTTGACCCAGATTTGCATTTTTTGGCAAAAAAATTGTCCAAAAATTTTGACCCAGCTCTGCTGACCACTCAGTTCTCTGTTGGCTGCTGGAACGGCCTCCTCCGCTCCGCAGATCAACAAAAGAGAACAGTGAATGCCAGTGCTGTGTAGGTGCCCTTCAAGCTCTCCTCTGTGAGTTCCCATAAACGCCCATAGTTGCAAATGAATAACAAAGGGTTGCTCTATTAGGGCTGCCAGAAATACAAAGTGCAGTTCAAGTTACAAACAAAAGATGATAAACACAACAGTCCCAACTCAGCCTGTACGGCAAGTCAGCACAGGAATACAAAGGTGGGGCTCCCCAGGTCTAGCGCTGGGGATATTCAGATCTGGCTATCCTTCTCCTGAAGGCAATCACATGCTGGCCTGCAGATCCCCCAGACAGAGTCTAGTACTTTCATCAGGCCTGTCCCCGTGTCTCCTATCCACCAGCCACAGCTTCTGTTCCCTCACAGCCAGGCTGTCAGCTCTTCAGCACCTAAAATGCCCAGCCTTAGCCATAGCTCCTAGGCTGCTGCTCCTGCCTACTGGTGCTCCTCACTCACAGCCTTTAGTTCCCTCCTGAGCCATGTCCTCTCTGGCAGTACTTCCCTTTCCTGTGCTGCAGGGATTATGGAGCCCACTGGGAATTAACACAATTGGCAGTAAGGAGCCAGCAGTTTTCATTATATTATTGTTTGGGTGTCTCTCTTTGCTGTGCCCTTACCCTGTGGGCATCCTGGATTGGAATGTATGAGTTTCATAATGTTGCCAAATTTTGCAATTTTATCATGAGTCTTACAATATTTGATGTTTTTCTTAATCCCCAATCTTGGAGATGAGAGACTGCATGAAAATCTCCACTTTCACTTAAAAGCAAACATTTCTAGTCCTCCAGGTGGCAGAGAAAAGCCAATGTGAAGTGAGTATACTGTAAAGACTCAGAAATCTGAAAGCAAATTTAAAAAAAAATCATGATTTTTAAGCCAATGGCATGATTTCTTTGGGAGGAGGTGGGGCTGTTACTCATGATTTTTCAATTGTTGAGGTTGGCAATACTGATTTCAGTCCAAGATCTTGCAAAATTTCTCTTATTTCTCTGATTGTAAATGGAATGTGTTCACTCTAAATCCTTAGGTATACCAGCCCTTTTTATTGGGTTTATGGTCATTGGGATGATGTAGTGCTGCTTTCTTCTGGAATCATTAATAGATTTATTATTTAACTATTAATAGAGTTGGGGGGACTATTTTGGTATAAAAAGGTTTTCTGATGAAAAATGAGTCTTCAAAAACAGAACTTCTTGTGGAACAATTGGTGACATCTTTGAAATTTTTCATTTTGCAGAAGCTTCCGTGACATCTTAATCTATTTTTAATCAAAATTTTGTTTGAAATCTGTAAATTCCATAATAATTTTGGAAATGGTTTTGTTAAACATTTGAGTTTAAAAGTTTCTATAAAAATATTGTGAGAACTTTCATATAAACTGGAAAGTGGGTCCATTTCAAACCCTGCAAAATGGAAAAATATTGAAAATTTCCTTTGGAGCAGTTTTTCAACGAGCTCATATTGTTAAGATTTTGTAGATCCAGGACATTGCTACTGTGAGAGTGACTATTCTGAAGCTACCATACACTGCTAGCACAATATTAGATTCCCTTATTCAGTTTGGCCTCAGAATCTGTCTTAAAATATGGTCTGATAAAATATTAATTTGAAATATAGAAGCATGGAATGTTCTTTATATATAGTGTAGAAACACTGAGTTTCTGTTATATTACCTGTGTGTTTTTTGTGTGTTGTTGCCCCTTGTACTGTTTTTTTGTAGAACACAGACTGATAATCTATTTCAACTATAAATTTGTGTTCTTTTTTCTGTGATGGATTTGTTCCACTGCACACCCACTTTTCTATACAGTTCTGCTAATGGGCCTATTTCCTGATCTGTGTTATTCCTGCTCCTGCATCATAAAATCATCAAAATTAGAGATGGAAAATCTCTATTAGGTTTTCTTGTCCATTCTGGGATAAAAAAGATTATGCCCTAAAATATATCAAGTGCTTTGTTTTCGCCTTCGAGGCTGCCAATTGGGTCCACTTGGAAGGTGTTTCTGTGACATTTAATATGTCCATTGAATGCAATTCGGTTGATCAAATCCCATTCATTGTGACCTCAGCTGGATGTTGAACACAGGCCTCAGGACTGAGAAGCTAACATAGTAGTACACTATATACAGTATGTAGAAGAGACACCAAGAAGAAACACTAGAAGGTAAAGCAAAGCATTTGTTTCAGCTCATAATGAATTAAATTCCCTGACCAGTCTTAGATTCCATCTTACCTCTGCCACCAAGACTCATTGGACCCTAAGACACTGAATCCCCAATGCCTCTTGAATCAGTGCCTCTTGAATTACATTGCTGTCATAAGGCACTCTTTCTGGATGTGCCAAAAGAGTGCTGCAAGTGACATCTGAGAATGATGAGGCCAGGCTGGATAGAGACATACTGTAAGAAGAGTTTTTAGTATATGTTTAAGATAATAGTGGTAGTGGAAAAAGATCCCATGAAATTTGCAGTAATCCCAGCTTGATGCCAGGCCAGAAGTACTACAGATATAAAATTAGGACAGCATGTCCACTTTCAGCATGTCCACTTTCAGACCCAGCCAGTCACGGGATATGTGCAAATGAGAAATACTACCACTAATAAAAGCTTGAATTCCCAAAAGTATATGGTTTGAGTTAGGGAAAAGCTCTACGCCCATTTGTAATTATCTTTGATTGTGTTATAAGAACTAATCCCTCTCCTTTACCCAACCTTCAGAATAGTTGAGTCCTGCTGACTGTAAATTAAGGTGGGGTTTTTGCTTAGCTGATTCAATCCCAGTACAGAGGAGCAATCATGGTCCTCTCTATCATTCCTGTATTGCATTAGGAAGGCGGTACTGTACTTCCTAGGGTGACCAGACATCCTGTTTTTAAAGGGACAGTCTTGTATTTAAGCCCTCCTGCAGGTGTCCTGACTTTTTCTGAAAAACTGGGAAATTGTCCCGTATTTTCTGTCTCTTGTCCCCAATCAGTACTACTAACCAGATCCCGGCTCACCAACCGCCTGTCCACCAGCGGAGTTGGGGGGTGGTCCAGTGGACATCGATGGGGGTGGGTATGCAAGGCTGGTGGCAGGGCAAAGATGCAGCGCTAGGGGATGGCCCTCTCCCCCTGCTGGTCCATCAGTGCAGTACCTCTGTGTGCCAGTTTTTGGCCAGCTGGGCCCTGCCTCATCCCGTTTCTGGCCAGCACTGACTGCGTGCTGCGAGCTGTGGTGGCTGGTGTGTGCCGGCAGGCACCAGGTAGCAGCCATTTACGTGTTGCCTCTGCTGCCCACCCATTGCCCCTTAATGTGCTTCCCTTCTCACTGTCCTCTCCCTGCTTTGCCTCTTCACCCCTACCCAGCCCTGCTGCTCCTCCATACCCTCCCACCCTGGTGAGGCACATCCCACTCCCAGCCCCCAGTTAGAGCGCTCAGCTTACTGACACCCTGGGCGGCAGGCTCCTTCCTTCCCCCACTGCCTCTAGCTGGGCTGGCACCCCAGGAAAGCCCAAGACCCTCTGTCCCAGAGCTCTGGCCAGGAGGAGCCGAGCCCTGCATGGACCAAAGCCCCACACAGCACTGGCATGGGGAAGCCTCTGCACCCCTCAGCTAAGCTCTGGAGTGGTGGTGGTGGGGGGGGAGAGATTTCCAGCCTGTTCATGTCCCAAACTTGCAGGCTCCACAGCAGCCCCTGGGGCAGGAGTTTAGCACCTCACACCCCACCCCCACCCTGGGTCCTGCCCCCAGGGAGCACAGGGCTGTGCCATTCCCTAGGCCCCCTCCCCTGCTGAGCCACTTCTCTGGCCAGGTTCCTTAAAGCCCCTGCAGTCAGATTCCCTGGGCCCTGGTGCATAATACAGCCTTAGGGCTTAACCCCTTCCTGCCCACACTGCCGCTGGAGGCGGCTGGGTTATGTTGGTGGCAAGCAGCAGCCTGGAGGTGTTAGCTGCCTTTTGACACTGTGAAGGCAGGAAGGGACAAGCTGCTTCCAGACACACAGAGGGTGAGGGTGGGGGGAGGGGGAAGAGATGAGCTCTGCAAAGATACATGCTAGGTCATCCCTTCCCCCTGCGCCTCCTCCCCTGCAGCTGGAAGCAGCTCCTATCCCTTCCCTCCTGCACAGTGCTGAAAGGCTGCTGCTGGCCATGCTCAGGTATGAACCCTAGCAGAAATCTGGGGGAAGCGGGGGGCATATGACCCTGCATGTCCACCACGTGTTGCCTCAGGAAGACATGGCACTAGGTACCAGGAGAGGCGGGTCCGTTCAGGGGGCTTAGCCATGCATGGACCGCAGAGAATACCAGGCAGGGAGGGTCGGGTTGGTTGATCACCGCCCGCCCCCTCCCTCCCCCGAGTGAGAGAGGTGTATAAGAGTGTGTGTGTGTCTCCTCTCCCCTTGTGTATGTGTGGGGGTAGGGGTGTGTGTGTGCGTCAGTCACCCCTCCCCATGTGAACTCTAAAACCTTAAAGATAAGAAGGTAAATAAAAAGAATCCAACTACCCTGTATTTCTTTTTAACAGGCTCAGTCAACTTGATGTTAATTTGAATGTTTGTACTGCATAGTTCTGATTGGTTGCCATTGAACTCACTTGAATATGAGTAATTTTACTTGGTGTCCCATGTTCAGCACAGGGAAATATGGTCACCCTAGTACTTCTGGAATAGCATGACAATATGACATGTACATGGTTTTGTAGGGGAGGAGGAGAACTCACAATTGGATATTGGGTTATAAAATACCCATACATTTCTACTATATATACACACTTACTCTATTAGTGCACTATGCCATCATAGCATTACTAATTATTTAATGGAGGAATCTCTATTTCACTATTGTATACATTGCAATAAAATGCTGCTGCAATTGATTACATGGCAAAGCAAAGCTTTTAAAGTACATGCTATTTTCTGCTCATTTGCACACCTGCCAAAATATACGGGTGATGTTTGGGATTTATGAGGAGGAAGTTAAGTTACAGGTTAGTCCAGGAGTTTAAAAGGCCATCTAAATGTGAATTCTGACTACTTTTTTTCCCTACAAAGTTTATGATTCCCATGATGCAGTGCCACTCTTAAAGTTTACATTGTAACCTATAAATAGAGGCTGTAAGGAAAAAACATAGGCTTTCTAGTGCATGGTAATTTTTTAAAACTATCTTCCCATTGATACCTGAGCAAAATTTTGCAATTATATGATCTTCAAAGAATGTGATGCTTTGTTTTAGAATCACTATGTTAAATTTATTAGACTAACTAAACAACTACAATGCAGTTTTATTGCAAAAAAGTGTCTTTTTTGTGGAAGACTAGCGTCAGCTCTGAATAGATTTCTTGCTGGCACATAAAAAATTCTACTTTGCAGTTGTGTAATATTTTTCCTGTCCCCAGTTCAGTTCCCCAGTTCCATTGTTTTCTGCTGCTTCTGGCAACACCTGCAGGTTTAGGCAGAGAGTAGTGAGATTAACGTGGTTTTTTTTAGGACAGTGGAGCCAAAAATGTATAAACATTCCAGTGCTAAGAACACTATCATTTGCAGATATTCTTCACCACATGGTAATGTATCCCATGATGGATCATGTAACATTTCAGTTGAAATGCTTTTCTATTAATCTTTGAAAAAGAATTCTTGCAATCAGATAAAAGACATAGTGGCACAATTTGGCATTCTCAGGATTCTGGGGGAAAAATTAAAGTTAAAATGTTAATTGAAGAAGATTCAGAAAACGAGCAACAAGAATGAATAAGTAATTGGAAAATATGCCTCAGGGAACTCAATCTATTTAGTATCAAAGAGAATGTTAGGGAGTGATTTTATTGCAATCTATAAAAACCTACGTGGGAAACAGATATTTAATAACAGAAGGCTCTTCAGGCTAGCAGAGAAAGGTATAACACAGTCTGGTGGCTGGAAGTTGGAGCTGGACAAAGGTAGGAATTTTGGGGAAGTTCAGTGGCTTGTGTTACACAAGTGATCAGACTAGATGATCACAGTGGTCCCTTGTGGACTTAGAATCTATGAATCTGTCTTGGCTAACTAAAGTTTGCTGATCTAGTAGCCATAGCAAATTACCAGCAGTAAAATCATGTTGGTTGGCCATGGTGTAGCTTTGAAGTTGTTAAATACTGACTGTGTCTAAATGGACTGTTAGCTACTGTGGTTTGAAATAACCCTTAGCTTGAGTTAGCTAACATGGTTTTAAAAAGCACCCTTTTTTTTGTCCTTTAAACAGGGCCTAACACAGTTTCTACTCTTCTCCACAGCTGGACAGCAGATTGTTTGGAAGGGAAATAAATGGGTAATCACCATGGAAGCTCTTTAGTTCTTTCCAGGTCTGTAATATGTCTTCATCTATTCACAATTCATTCAGTGGAAGAAGAGACAGACCAGTGGGCCTTTAATATTGTTAGGAAAAGTCAGTGAAAAGCTTTCAAACCCAACAAAGAGTTTATATTGGTTTATATTTTCATTACATTATCTCTTCATTACATTATATTGATTTACCTCTTTAAAGTGATCCTTGCAAAGAAAAGATCTAGAAACTTACTTTAAAAAACAAGAAAGTTGAGATTCTTCTTTATAAAACTTAATATTGAACAATCTGGACTGGGCACAATCCATTATTACTGTTATGCATCATACTAGACAGTCAAGAGCCACTACCATGTGTTTCCCAGTTAATCCTGAGACACTTAAATTCAATTACAGTTGAATGAACTCCATGTCTGTATTCCTTGGCCACCCACTTACACAGATGGAGTGTGTGTATGTTTCCTAACCCTTCTCTGTTCTATCTTGCAGATGGTGCTGCTGGCTCGTTGCGAGGGACGCTGCAGTCAGACATCACGCTCTGAGCCGATGGTCTCCTTCAGCACAGTCCTAAAACAACCATTCCGTTCTACCTGCCACTGTTGCCGGCCCCAGACCTCCAAGCTGAAAGCAATGAGGTTGCGCTGCTCAGGTGGCATGAGGCTCACTGCTACCTACCGCTACATCCTGTCCTGCCATTGTGAAGAGTGCAACTCCTAGGGGGGACACTAGTTGCAATGAGGAGAGGCGGGACACTGCTCCCAGAAAGCAACCCCAGCCACTGAGAACTCACCAGCAAGCTATTAAAGTATTCCTACTACCAGGGCTCATCAAGCTGGGTTGGATTTGAGAGGTAGAAAATGAAAGACACTGAGACCCTGGATTATGCTGATTGTGAAAACAAAGACATCCACCTGCTAGTCTGTGCTGAAGACAAAACCCTGGAGACATGAACCCTTTTTTCCCCCTGAAAGGATACTTTGGGGGTATATTTTCAGGCTCAGCCTCTCTTCTGCTCTGAATAAGGACTGATGGGAGTTTTATTTTTGTTGCCCGTGAACAATAAAGACACACAGAGAGAACAACGAGGGTCCGTCTGCTGGAGATACTACATTCTACAAGAGTTGACATTGGGAAGCAGGATGGCTCCATTCCTGCATATGACTGCTTATTGTGTCATTTTATTATATTGCCCTTCAAAATGAACTGCGTTGATGGTAAGGGATATATGTTACTTGATCTGGCAGACAAGTTCTGGACTATGTTAACTGTGGTTTAGCTGAAATTACAAATAAATTATAGAAAAGTGAACTGGATAGCGAACGAGGCATGGGAATTGTCCAGCTCTAAATGGTTCAAATGATTATTTGTAGTCGATTGCATCACAGCTTGGTGTCTGAGTGACATTTAGAAAGAAAAAAGTCATGCAGTTCATTCTTTCTCCTTTAATATCCTGGGGGTGATCATTATAGGCAGACTGTAGCTGTCACAAAATGCACTAATTAAAAACTAGAAACTAAGCACCAGTTTACAATTTAAAAATGGAGCCTCTTAAACAGAATCTCTTCTTAAACTGGGCTGGTCTCAGGAGGAACAGATCCCAGAGCTGCCATAATAATAATAATATGTAGGAATACTTTTTATCCATAGATCTCAAAGTACTTTATCCAAAGTGAGTAAGTATCATATCCCCGTTTTAAAGACAAAGAATCTGAGGCACAAGGGAGGTAATTGATCTGCCTACAACAAGGCCATGGCAGATCCTGAATCCCAGTTGTGTACTAATTATTGGATCATGCTGCTTCTCTGCAAGGGAGGTTCTGACCACCAGTTGCCTTCCCCTCTAGGACCACTATTGTACAAGGAAATAGGCCTAGCTCATGAGTTACAGAGGTTGCCTGGCATGCAAACAGAGGTGATGTTGGGGGCGGGGAGGGGTCGGGTCACATGGCCCCCCAATTTGCTGCTTGGCTTGTACTGAGCATGCTTACATGGACTGAGCATGATCAGTAACATATGCTGAAGCCACTGCCCTCAATGTACACCCCCTGCACCCCTCCCCACTATTGGAAGGCCGTTGTCTCTGCAAAGTTTCAAAAAACGGTGCCCCTGAGTGGTAGATTACTTTATTTGTAGTTAAAGCTGGCTCTGCTCTTAAACAGTTAGCTTTTGGGAGGGTCAGTTGAACAGCCTACCTACAGCCTTCCACAAGGTGGAAACTATGTAAATTTATTTGGATCTTGGCTCCTATTAATGGCGATATACTGAGTAGGACAGTCAACCTGCTACAGAATCTCTTCCCTGCACCCAGATCAACCTAAACAGGTGTTCCATGTGAGACAGTCAAAGCCAAAGAAGTAGAGAGCTCATGGAAGCTTCTTTCATGGCTCATAATACCAGATTCAGTCCAGCTTCAAATCAGCACTGACACCCAGCTGGAATATGGCTAAAGTCCAGTAGTGACTCCAGCAGTAATCTGAATGTCATTGCACAATGATGAATAGGAGGGGCAGAGGTTGAGGTTGGGAGTGGGTAGTCAAATCCAGAATGCAGCCCATCTGTTGTATGCCATCTAATCTGTCTTGAACAATTGCTATATATAGCAACCAGGCTTTTGACAGTTACATCACAGGGAATCCACTGAGCATGCTCAAGGAGCCCCCAACGTCTTTCTCTAATATAAAGAAACAGATTAAGTGGCCTGAAATTGGGAAGTGAGCATTTCAATGGCTTATATATGCATTACTGTGGTCGACCAGGCAGAGTCAATGTCCTTGACCATTACTGCCCCAGGAGTACTATGGGAAGTAGCGACAAGTGGCAGGCATATACTCAGCTGAATTATGGAGCAGGATATAAATCAGTAAAAGTAGAAAACGACTGGGGCCAAATGTACACAGACACTTATAGATATTAGTGATAGATAGGTGGTATAGACTGAAAAGGATAGCCCCTGTCTGCTGGAGAGTATCTTGTCATTGATGGCCAGTTTTAAATAAGAACTCTTAAAGCTGTGGATGAAGAGTGAATCAAATTGTTTTGAGCTATGTAGCTCATAGTCAAATGCCAAGACCATGACTGAAGGACCACGATGAGATCATTGGACATGATTCATTATTTCATTCTGATGTTGATTCTTTTCATATCCGATGAATGGTTTGAACATGACAGATAGGTGTGTGTACTGAGCATTATCACGTAACTAGTTTGTACAAGACCCTCACCCCCACCCAAAGGAACATTTTTGTGTGTCTTTTTGTCTGTCCAAGCTTCATTATCTAAAATACTTCATTATCCACAACAAGATCGTGTCTCCATATTAATTATATAGAAAATTCCCCTGATTATCTGAACCATTAATAATCTAAAATTATAGTGGTTGCCCTAATACATTTTCAGTTTTATCTTTGATAACTACATACTATTACCTCAAAATATACAAAGTATCCTGTACTTAGGATAGAGAATTCTGCATGAGCTGAAGTCATGTTATTTAGTTATCAAAGGTATTGGAAACATTTTAAGGGTAACTGCTGGTATTCAGTGTCTCTCCCCTTTTCCCCACCACATGACATCAAGGGGCAGAGCCTTAGCTCCACTGAAGTCATTAGGGCGCTGACAATTTACACAGGCTAAGAATCTGCTGCTTGAAGCTTTTACTGTACAGTAGCCAATGTCTCAAGCTAGACAGGACTGGATTGATGAATAATACCAAATTGAAAAACTCATTGGTTGTGCTGTTGCTCTCCCTCTCTTTGGTAAGAAGAGAGGTGGGATTTAAAGAAAGACTTTCACACCAGAGCCAACTTAGAAAAAAGAGAATATTTATAGTGAGAGAAAAACTTGGGATACATTTATTCCTGTGTCCCTTTTCCATCACAATGCAAGAGCTATTATTGTGACAATAGGTCTCCTAGAAGATATTTGTGTTTTAACAAAAGCTTTCTCTCACACCCAAGATTCCTTCCCCTTCTCTTGATCCTACAGTGATGTCATCTCCTTGTGACCTCAAAATCTGTTGCCAGGCAAATAATTATGATGTCACTTCAACTTGTTTTTACTTAATTATAGGGTCAAATAAATATAATAGAGTTGGGACATGAAGGTGTCAACCCTATTTGCAAACAAGTTGAATTGGTAAATAACAAACTCTGAGCCAAATCTTTGAGTTCTGACTTGGTTTTTGCCTAGCCCTTCCTCAGGTAAAACTCGTATTGACTTCAGAAGATAAGGACTGAAGGCCCAGTTTTCATGTAGCATGGGAATTGTCCAGCCCTAGACAGTTGAAATGATTATTAGTAGTGGACTTCATGACAACTCAGTGGCTGAATGATGTTTAGAAAGAAAAAGGTCATGCAGTTCATTTTTCCTCCTCTAACATCCCTGGGGGTATCACTGCAGCCAGACTGTAGCTGTCACTAAATAAGTGTCAAAAATTTAGCGCCTAAATCCATATTTTGACATCTACATATCCATTTTAGGCAACTAAACAAAGTACATACATCATCAGTTATGTGCAACAATATGGATTCAAGTGCCCCATGTAGAACAACCATCTTTGAAAACAAAGGACCACAGGCTTTGACTCATTGTGCAAGAAAATATGAAAATTAAATGACTTTGTTTCCTTAGCATGAGATTGAACTTGATACATATCTGATATGTTCTGAAGGTTTGACTACGCTCTAAGTACCTCTGTAATAATGTTGTTCCTCGAGAACAGAAAGGGATAATTGTCTAGATATTGTTGAGGAGTGGGTTCTTTGCCATAATGTCCTCTCCTCAGCATCTGAATGTGTGTATCTGTGTGGTTTTTCTTTTTCCACTGGGGTTCACCCTTCCTGAAGAAGGATCCTCCCCTTTCTTCCTTTCGCTCCATAATGTTCCTAATGTGTGGGCCACAAAATCAGAACCCCAATAATCTCTTCTGTATCCACATCTCCCATGGTGTAGTACACAGCATCATGCTACCCAATTAGTTTACTTTTTAAAACCATATACTATCGCATCAGCAGTGCTATAGTTCAATTTGAATTGGGTTAATCGCATTAAAATGATTTACTAATGGAGCCCAGAGAGAGAAAGACACAAACTTGGCACATAGAAAAGAACTATAATGAAGAGCTTCATCGGGATTGTTTGTGTAAGAAGTATGTTATAAGCTAATGTTGTATATCGGAGACCCCTTTAGGAAGACGTTGTGATGTGCCAGAGTAAAAAGACCATAATCAAGCATACGTTGAGTACTATGGTCCCACTGAAGTGGGACCACTTGTGTGCTTAAAGTCACATGCATGTTTAAGTGCTTTTGCTGGGTCTGTCCCTATATAAATAATAACAATTAACTTAAGAGCTCACTGTTTTCCTGAAGATGTCCACAGGGACATTAATTATTCTTTCCCTTGGCTTGTGAGCATGGACAACTTTTATAGATAAGAGACCCTGAGCCTGGCTGTCTCTGCTTGGCATAATCAAGTGCTTTTGTCAGCTTTTTGTACAATGCTAAGTACAATAAAGGGGCCTGATATGAAGTTCACTGACATTAAGGGGAGTCTGTCGTCTTTGATGGGTTTCAGATCAAGTCCTAAATAAGCGCTTTTTACTATATATTAAAAAACAAATTAAAACATTTTATAATCTCAGAGACAGGTGTGCAACAGGGCAACTCTAGCAGATTTGCACTGACACACAGACCAAGATGTATAATTTGCAGTTAAATGTGTTTTTGTGAACAGGCAAGAAGAATACAAAATAAAAGTTACTGCAGCAGTAACTCCTGCTCTTCTGTGTGTCTTTCTTCAGTGCTGCTTCTGCTTTTTAGCATCTTATTTGGGAAGAAGAGCTATTTAGAATGCTGGTGTGTCCTTTTCTGGGAGGTGAGGTGTATTTCAGTGCCGTTTTCCTATGCTACTAAAGTCAATGGAAAGTTTGCAATGGAGTTTGAGAGGAATGGGATTAGGCCCTAAAGAAAAGAGAGCTTTGCGTAGCAGGGAATTTGCCCTCCAGCTCTGTGCATAGGTATTTTTCAGAAAATCCAAACAGTTAAAAAAGTTCAGAGTACTGGCAGGAGACTGAAACAGATCACCACGAACATATGGAGCGTCTGTATTTATAAGGGTGTTTTTCTTACTTTCTTTGACTCGATAGACGTTTGAAACACAAAGGTTGAAACAAAAGCATTAATGCAGCACAAGTGATTGACAACTTTACTAGAGAGATTACACTACTACAGATACTGAAACAGGTGCACTAACAAATATGCTGCACAGAATGTTTTAAACTAGCTGCAGATCAGCTTCTTATATTGTGCAAGTGCAAAGAGGGGTGGTCGGAAATGTGAATAATGAGTCTATCCCTGGTATTCTGTGAGTAATGGGTCAAAATCTTTACATGTGGCTCAAAGAAATGCTGGACAGGTAATCAACAGCTTCCAACTTACTTAGCCAGGCAGGGTGTTTTACTGGAAGCTTCAGTGATTCGTGCTAGGAGAAAGATGCTTTACATGGCTCAGAAGACAGTACTCCAGAGTTCAAGGGTCTTGTTGATGGGAATAAGCATTCCTGTTGGGGCTTCACAGAGAAATCCATCGTCCAGAAATATCAGTGTTGATAAACAGACCATTCTGGAACATTGTGAGGAATCTAAAAGGGATATCAAAGAAACACCATGAATCTTTTACCTGTGACAACCCCTCCTTTAGCCAGCTGACCTAAATTAACCAATAACAACATGGCTCATTTAAAAAAAATATAAAATTCTCTGAGTAATTTACTAACCAGAGCATCATTTGTTAGGGGATTCAGTGGACAGTTGCCCCCTCAACTTTCATAGGTCTATTTGCTTCCTTATGTCTTCCATTTCCCTCCAGCCCCAGCTTTGCAGGGTATAACATAATCACATAGAATGTTCTATATGCTGACACAACTTTGCCTCCCACCAGAATTTTTCTGAAATGATGCCCCTGTTTACAAATATTCTTCTGCTAGGAAGAGTTAAAGCACTAGTCTATAGATAGATCAGTTGCCTTTAACTGTAACCATGAGCACTACATGGATTTTATGATTTTCTAATTTTCCATCAGGATTAGGCTCTTTTGACTGCACTCTACTTTCAAATAGAAAAAAGCATCTGAAAACATAGAAGCATCCATTCCTTTCATATAAAAGCAATATGAGGTTTTCAATATTGTAATTTTGCAGGGGTAGTAAGATTCTTAAGAACAATTAGCCTCCGTTTGCTGCTTTATTTAGAAGCAATTTGGTAATATTAAAAATGAGACTTAATATATACAATATTGTGTTTATTAGATGGTTGAGTCTCTTTTTTTGAGGTGTCTCCCTGCAGCCTCACAACTGTCACTCCCTCTGAGCTCTATCAATGTTTCACTTCAATGACCAGCAGGTGTCCCTGTTGAGCAAGATGAGCCTCAGCTTCTCTGATCTGGGAGCAATGCAGCCCCAGGCAGCTCAAACCCTTTTGGTTTAGAGAGCAAGAGATTAATGTTGATCTCATTTGTAAAATACTTAGATCCAAATAAACACAATGCTCTAAATGCTATGGAAAGAGGGATGTTTACATACGCCAATAATGTTAATGAATCTATGTGCATAACACATTTATATGTATATACTGTATTGCTATCTGCCAGATATGTTGCATGGCTATAACATGTGACAATTAAGCAGCTTTTGCAAAAAGAAAAACTACACTTTTGTGAGTTATAAATGCTGCATCAACAAAATGACTTGTCATGACCAAAACCACTTGCCAGATTTGGGTCACTTGGAGTTGGCTTTGTGCATAATACTATCTTGTCAGGAGCATCACTGTTAGGCACTGAGGTTTCAAATATGGGAAAGCTCGTGGGCTATCAAGTTTGAATTTCAGAGTTGCTGTAGCAAGATGGCTGCAACACAATGTACATACACTGGGGTGCAGGAGAGCAGGCCTGAGCATGTAGTGACTGATACTATAGTATTTATTTCAATAAACCAGTAAATGTTTTGTGTGCTCTGTTGACAATTTGTAAAAGTAGAAAACCTGTTTTGTGATGTTTTTGTGACATAAGATGTTGGTATGTTGTTATAGACAAAGGAAGGCCTCCAATTATTTTTCAAAAATGTTGTTATTTTAGTTTCTCACCATCTCCTGTGGCTACAGAAGACCAGCAGCTGCAGTTATTATTTGGTGGCTCATTGGGTCTGGATTCTGGTCTCACTCATATTGGTTTTACATCACATAACTCCACTGAATTTAATCCAGTTACTTCTGATGTACACTCGTTTTAGAGGAGATGCAGGCTCTTTTTGTGCCCATCAGTGTAGAAGCAATCAGTGTAGAAGCCATTCTTCTGATCAATCTAATTTCAGTATGGGCCAGATCCGGGCATTCTTGCTCACTTTCACTAGTACCTAACCTATTGACCATTCTCACTGAAAGCAGGTGAGATATTCAAGAAGCAAAGCATTACTTATTGTGAGAAAAGGAGTTAGACTCTTACCTGCAGGAAGTCTCATGTCTCTAGTGGGTACACTTGCAATCTGTATTTTCTCTAGTCCTCTTCCTTATAGTCAATCCACAGATATTTTTGTTTTAATAACTTCAGGATGTTTGCCTGGTTTATTGTCTCTTTCATAAAATTATTGCTCTGGGCATTTGGAAACTGTGCCTCATCTAAACTCATCTAAAAAGTGCAGCTCTTTCCCCATTGACTATAACCATAGGAAGGAAAAGATGGCACAAGAGGAGCAGTGATCTCTAATTCCTTTAGTTTTTTATTAATTGTTGTGTATTTGGGGACAATGAGAGTGTGTTCTATTGAGCATAGAGTATGGGACTTGTCTCAAGAAGATTCCTTAATTAACACTAAGGGCTTATCAAGAGGAACAGTTCCTGTGTGGCAGACTGAGGTTTAAATCTACCTTTCACTAGTGTGCTGCATACCAACTGCTCATGTGGATGTGGCTGCCCCACACTAACAGTAGCCTAGTGTGCTTTAATCTACTCCCATTTCAAAGCAGGGTAGATCCAAGTGCACTAGGCAGCTTTTAGTGTGGGGCTGCCGGTTCCACATGGATAGTTATTGTGTGGTGTAAATTTATACCCCAGTCTGTCCTCCACTAACTATAAACCTAGACAAGCCCTAACTCAGTTAACATTAAGGGCTTGGCTATATGGAGGCATTCAGGGAAGCTAATCTGAATTAACTTTCAAAGTGGATTAGTTAAACCACATTAAACCCCTTTATGGAAGATCCTATTCAGAATTAAAGTGCTCTTAATTTGATTTAGCTTAATTCACCTTGGAATTCTGTGTGGACACTCTTATTTAGAATTAAAATGGCTTTAACTCTGTTTATCTTAGGGTATGTCTACACTGGCAGAGTTACAGTGCCGGCACTTACAGCGCTGCTCAGAGAGCACTGAAGGGAAAGCACTGTCGTGTGTTCATACTGTCAGCTGCCTGCGCAATAGCATGTTCACACTTGTGGCACTTGCAGCAGCATTCAGAGCAGTGCACTCTGGGCAGTTAGCCCACAGAGCATCTCTTCCTCTTCTGCTGCTAAGAGTTGTGGGAAGGTAGAAGGGCTCGTGGGCCATCCTGGCAGGAGTGTCTCTCTGTTTTTTGCTGCCCCAGCACAGCAGTCAGGCAGCCTTCAGTGGTGTTTCTGTGGGAAGTCCACCGGTCACGCAGATTAGGCCCCAAATTGCCGCCGAAACCGCGGGACCGGCGAACCTCCCACAGAAATGCCACTGAAGGCTGTCTGACTGCCGCCCTCGCAGGGACCGGCAGGCCGCCCACCGTGTCTTGCCGCCCCAGGCATACACTTGCTGCACTGGTGCCTGGAGCTGCCCCTGCATCCTGGGTCCTGTCCCAATGCCCCATGATGCATTGCTTCACATCCCAGAAACCTCAGTGCTTCTGTCCGCATTTGGCGCCATCTTTCAACGGTTTAAGTACTGTGTGCTCTGCCTCTTCAGTCTGTAGGAATGGATCCCAAGCTGTTGACCAGTATGCTGCTTGCTCTGACTAACACGTCACAAGTGGCAGTGGAGTTATTCTTTAAACTACAGAGGCAATAGGAGTTCAACATTGATCTCGCCACGCATAGTAGCTACAACACAAGATTGCTTGTGGCATTCATGAAGGTGCTGACCACAGTGGAATGCAGCTTTTGGGCTCAGGAAACAAGCACTGAGTGGTGGGATCACATTGTGATGCACGTCTGGGATGATGAGTAGCAGCTGCAGAATTTTTGGATGAAGAAAGCCACATTTATGGGACTTTGAGATAAGCTCATCCCCAGCCCTGCAGCACAAGGACACGAGAATGAGAAGTGCCATTGGAGATATGCATGGTGATTGCACCGTGGAAGCTGGCTACTCCAGACTGCTACCGATCGGTCACTAACCAGTTCAGAATGGGAAAGTCAACCGGTGGACTTGTGTTGATGGAAGTGTGCAGGGCTGTTAATTGCATCCTGCTCTGAAAGACAGTGACTCTAGGCAATGTGCATGACATTGTGGATGGCTTTGCAGAAATGGGCTTCCTTCACTACGGAGGTGCGATAGCTGGCACGCATATTCCAGTTCTGGCACCAACCCATCTAGCCACTGAGTATGTTAATCGGAAGTGATATTTCTCTATGGTTCTCCAGGCACTTGTGGATCACCATGGGCATTTCACAGACATTAATGCAGACTGGTCTGGAAAGATGTATGATGCACACATCTTTCAGAATACTGGCCTGTTCAAGAAGCTGCAAGCAGGGACTTTCTTCCCTGACCAAAAGATCACCCTAGGGGAAGTCGAAATGCTGTTTCTTTATTTGAGATTCCCTTGTTTCTTGCTCCCCTGTCCTGTGTTGGGGAAATTGCTGCCCAGCCTTCTGCTTATAAAATGTGCAGATGACACGAAGCTGGGAGGAGCTGCAAGTACTTCAGAGGACAGGATTAAAATTCAAAATGATTTTGACAAAGTGGAGAATTAGTCTGAAATTGACAAGATGAAATTCAATAAAGACAAGTACAAAGGATGTCACTTAAGAAGGAGAAAAAAATCAAACACACAGTTACAAAATGGGGAATAACTGGCTAGGCAGTAATTCTGCAGAAAATATGAGGCCAACAATGTAATGCAGTTGCAAAAAAGCTAATATCATTTTGAGATGTATTAACAGGACTGTCATTTGAAAGACAAGAGCAGGAATTGTCCCACTCCACTTGGCACTGGTGAGAACTCAGCTGGAGTATTTGATTCAGTTTTGGGTGCCACCCTTTAAGAAAAATATGAACAAATTGGACAATGTCCAAGGGAGAGAAACAAAAATGACAGAAAATTTAGAAAAAAGTGAGTATATTTTGGCTTGAGAAAAGATGACTCGGGGGGGGGGAAGAGGGCTAATAATAGTTTTCAAATACATTAAAGGCTATTAAAAAGAGGACGGTGATAATTTGTTCTCCCTGACTGCTGAAGTTAGGACAAGAAGTTATTGGAGATTTAGGTTAGATATCAGGAACAACTTTCTAACTCTAAGATAGGTTAGTATTGGAATAAGTCACCAAGGGACATTATAGAATCCCCATCACTGGTGATTTTTAACAGCAGATTAGACAAACACCTGTCAGGGATGGCATAGGTATGTTTGGTCCTGCCTCAGCACTGGGGGCCATAGGTGCTGGAACTATGGGAGCTGGGGGCCCTAGGTTGAAGTGGTTTCCATCATAGACAAGATTTACAGTTTGGTTCAATGGCTCCCAGTACCCCCACTATACAAATTGTTCCAGGACTCCTGCAGGCGGCTGGACAAAATGATCACTTCAAGTCCTTTCCAGCCCTGTATTTCTATGATTCTGTGATTCATTATAACCCTGGCAGTTTCAAGAAAGATGCAAGAGAAAAAAGACTTGGAGATTCTTAATTTATTCTTGACAATACTTTCAAGCACTGAATGATAATTCTGTATTTCAGACCTTATATTCACAGATACTATAGAGTTTTGGATCCTCTGGATAATCTGACTTCTGCTGAAACATTCAGAAAACACTCTCTGTTTTTCCCCTCTTAAGGCTAGGCTTGGATTTTAAATTTTAGAGCAACAGAAAAATATCCTGTTTATAGTCAAATGCTGGTTTCCAGCCATGACTTGAGTAACAGCAGCTTGGGGAAAATGGTTTGCAACCTTTCAGCAAGAGGTTAAAAATTTACATATGGGTTTTAAACTTTAATATTGCTTTTGCTTACAGATAAAATAGCTGCGTGAATGACAGCCTGACCTTGAGCAGTTCAGAGGTTTTAAAAAAGAAAGCAATTGGGCAAACATAAAAATCCTTTTGATCTGAGATGCTTTCTGGGATGATGGAGTACAGAAATCCCACATCTGCTTATTTCTGTCTGCATGTAATATGCCTGTCATAAACAGATAGCTAAGGGTTAATGTCTCTTTCACCTGTAAAAGGTTAACAAACAGTGACCTGCAACACCTGACCAGAGGACCAATCAGGAGACAAGATATTTTCAAATCTCGTGTGGAGGGAAGCCTTTGTTTGTGGTTTTTGGGTTTGGCTTTGTTCTCTCTGGGTCCTTGATGGGACTAGAGGTGCAACCAGGTTTCTGCCAATCTCCCTGCTACAGTATCTTATCTATTCAGAATTGTGAGTAAGAAAAAAGGCGGTTATAGTCTTTTAATTTGTTTTTCTTATTTGCATATGTGTACTTGTTGGAAGTAGTTTAAATTGTGTTTCTGCTGGAGAAAGTTTCTTTCTATTGTCTATAAGCTAGAAAAACCCTGTATATTTACCATCTTGATTACAGAGACAGTTTTTATGTTTTTCCTTCTTTATTAAAGTTTTCCTCTTTTTTTTTTAGAATCTAATTGATTTTTTTGGTTATCTTTTCTAAGACTCCAGGGAAGGGAGTCTGTACTCACCAGGGAATTGGTGGGAGAAAGGAAAGGGAGGAGGGAAGAAAAACCTGCTCTCGGCGTTTATCTGTGTATCTCTCTCCAGGGAAGAAGGGAGGGGAAGTGGTGATTCAAGGATTTGAATCACGGTGGCCTCCTAGTGTAATCAGGGAGGAAAAAAGGAGGGGGGAAGGGAAATGGCTTATTCCCCTTTGTTGTGAGACTCAAGGAATCTGGGTCTTGGGGTCCCAGGGAAGGTTTTGGGGGGACCAGAGGGTATCAGGCCCTAGAAATTCCTGATTGGTGGCAGCGCTACAGAATCTAAGCTGGTAATTGAGCTTAGAGGACTTTATGCTAGTACCCATATCCTGGACGCTAAGGTCCAGATTTGGGAATTATACTATGACAATGCCCTTCTCCAGGGAATCGGCGCATAATCACAGCCACAGACAATGACATTCCTCCTGTTTGTTCATCCATTTTTGATGAGAACTGAAGAGAACCGGAGTTAACGGTTCTTCTGTATCACTGCACTCTGGGAACAGCAATGCTTCAGTTCCTGCTGCACACAGCTCACTTTCTTATCTTCTGCACATAGAGACATCTGGGAGTATAGAACAGCTGTCCTTATTTTCACAGTTTGCATTAACTGGAGCACTCCTCATAAACTGAAATATTGTCTCTGTGGAAGGCTGTTTTAATGAGACTTTTGTTCTGAGTTGTAGCATTGACTGTGTGGGGCTTGTGTCATAAATTTGCTGGTGAATTCATCCTGATTGGGCTTTATTGCCCCTAAAGGGCGATACATTTGTAGCTTCTGTAGGCAGAGCTTATAGGACATACCCAGGACTCCTTGCATCCATCCAATCCTCCCACAATCCTTCCTTGCATCCATCCAATCCTTCCACAAGCTCCCATCCCCCTCTATTTCAGGGACTCCCTACAAGCCCATCATCATCTCCCTCCTTTGCCAAGGGCTCTGTGTGCTCCCTGTTTCCTCCTTCCACTTCATATCAGAGCTGCCCCATGCCCACTACCACCTATTGCAGGCTGTCCCTTCTCCCTCTATGCCAAGGGCGCTATGTGCCCTTCTATTCCTGCTTCACACATCCCAAACCAGAGTCTCCCAATCTTCCCCTCAAGGACTCTGTGTTCCTCCCTTATTTCCCACCCCCCACCCCTTACCAGGGGTGTCTATTGTCTCCATGCCAGGGTCCCCCATTTTTCTTCTCATGCCAGGGGCTCTGTATGCTCCCCTTTCCCCATGTTTCCCACCATTTTAAATTCTATGGGGAAGATAAATTCAACTGGGCAGGAAATGCTCTACAGGGCAGGGCACGGGGGAGACTACAGTCTACAAGTAGAAACTCACTGTTCAAGCCCTGGCATGTTGTTATTACTAAATAAAACAGCCTGTAAAAAAATACCAGTCTAAGTCAGCAGTGACCTCTTTGAGACTGGAATCTCAATGGATTTTGACAAGAATGAAGAATGTTATTGTTATTTTTTATTCCTAGACAGCGCCTATAATGGGAAGTAGCCAAGAGTTGTACTATGGTATTCAAACCTACAGAATCCAACCATCAATGAGAAAAATCAATAGTGTCCCACCTTCTTATGCCAACTGATTTAAAACAGCCATTAACAATTCAGCAGTGTCCAGGGAAAAGCCTGAGCATGGTCTGACACTTGTCATTCTCTGGCTCAGCTGAACAGTCAGGGAGAGCAAGTTTCAAAAGCAGGAGCCTTACACTGAAACTACCGTGCTACCAGCCATGGACAGTTGAGATCCATAAAACTACAGCAGCGATGTCTCAGCAGATGTCAGACAGCATGGCAGGATGGTGGGAAAGAACAGCATGTAGGGCATTAGTGATTGTCACCAGCACCTGGACATGTGCCTGAACTCAGCAGCCAGTCATGCGAGACACCATAGCACTGAAGTTATTTTCTGGAATACTTCATGTCACAGAGTCACCAGGGCGATGCTCTGGAACTACTCCCTATGAAGCCACTCAGGTCTCTGGGGGAGCCTTCTCTCTCTGAGCATACTGTCTCCAGGGCAAGAAGATGACACAGCTTCGACCTTCCTGGGTCTGACCTCAGAGCATTCAGCATCCCCTTCAACACCATGCTTTCCCACAGCGAGTCCACCCGGGTGGGGCTCCTGGGTAAGCCGGAGGGCCCTGAACCCCAACTCTGCAGTTAGCAGTGACTCTCAGCTAGCCGGTAAAGTAGAAGGTTTATTAGTAGACAGGAACAAAGCGTAGAACAGAACTTGTTAGCACAGAAATCAGTGACTTTCAGCAAAGTCCATCTTGCAGGGAGGGGAACCCAGAGCCAGGACTCTGATCCTTCCCCTGAACCCCAAGCCAGTCCAGACTTACTCGTTTCCACCTGCCTGGCCCCTGCCCTGCCTGTTGCTCCTCCTCCGGCCTTTATCTCGCTTCCCGGGCCAAGATTCACCTGGTCGCATCCCTCTCCTGGGTCTCAGGTTATGAAAGGGTGGCCATAGCATCCATGCAGGCAGCTGGAGCAGCCTCGCAAAAGTCACACACCCTTATTCCCACCACCTAGGCATTGGTGGAATACACAGGGAAACTGAGGCACATACAGCATTCATGCAAAACAGTAAGACTAACATAGGCTCGCATACAACATAACAAGGGAAAATCCCCACTTTGTCACACTCCACCACAATCTGCTTCCATAGTGGTGACATGTGTCAATGGAGTGATTGCCATAATGCTAGTGTTATAATGTAATTAATATACTATAATTTAATATAATTAATATAATAAACTATCATGCCTTTAAGCTATTGCACTTACTGTAACCTGATATGAAATCTTATTATGGGCTAAATGACACTGTGATTGTGACACCTGTCATTCAAGGAGACTTCTATTCAGAACAGCCTTATTTACATAACCGGACAACCCTAGTGGGGAGCGGAATTCAAAAAAGCAATTGGCAGCAAAGATTTAAAAAGAACAAATCTCACCAGACAGATTTGATTGCTTTTTATGATGGAATTAGAAAATTAGTGGCAGACGGCAATGGAAGAGATGTAATAGACCCGGTTTGTAGTCAAGAATTTGACGGAGTGTCTCGTGAAATCTGACTTGGGAAAATAACTCAAAACAGCTTGGAAACGAACACTGCCTTCTGAACTAATAATGGGTGGAAAGACCAAAGATAAAGAGTTACAATATAGAGCAATTAATTGACTTTTTTGGGGGAGGGGGGATTAATGGGATGTTTAGCCTGCTCCTGTGTAATATCTTCATGACTGACCTGGAAAAGGGCTAACGGTTCACAAATGACTGTAAACAAGGAGGTTTTGTGCACCTCAGTGAGGACAGAGAAATAATAAAAATACACCAGAGGAGTGCAGAATAATAACAGGGATTTTGAACTACCAGCTGTTTTCATAAGTGGAAGGAAGAGGACTAGAAAAGGTCTTTCACTTGAGTGTTGTATTGATATTGTAAGTCTTCACTTACAGATGTGGTAGCCTAAAGAAGGAATTACAACAGTATTACATAGTTCCCAGACACTGTTTTAAACAACAAGGAGTCCGGTGGCACCTTAAAGACTAACAGTTTTATTTGGGCATAAGCTTTCATGGGTAATAAAACCTCACTTCTTCAGATGCATGGATGCATGATTCCATGCATCTGAAGAAGTGAGGTTTTTTACCCACAAAAACTTATGCCCAAATAAATCTGTTTGTCTTTAAGGTGCCACCGGACTCCTTGTTTTTGTGGAACAGACTAACACGGCTACCCCCTGATACTAGACACTGTTTACTTTATTCATGGATAGTCACAGCTACATAGCTTCTGAGGGAGAGAGCTGCCATTTTACAAAATACTGTCCTAGCTCTTTAACATTCCTCCTGACCTAATGGAAGGAAGTGTAGTTTTTTTCAGCAGGAACTCAGCATTGTTCCATGGAGTTTATCCAACAGGGCAGGAAACGCTTTGCAGGGCAGGAGGAATTTTAAAGAGCTAAGACAGGGCTATGTTAGATAACTAGAAACATGCTATTCAGACCCTACACATTTGGCCTGTTAAACCCAGGGTTAGGAGTTCAATCCTTGAGGCAACCATTTAGAGAACTGGGGTTTATAAAAAACAAACAAGCCTAGGGATTTGTCCTGCTTTGAGCAGGGGGTTGGACTAGATGATCTCCTGAGGTCCCTTCCAACTCTGATATTCTATGATTATTACTAAATAAAAAATAAAATTAAAAAAAAAATTCGCAGTCTAATTCAACATTGACCCCTTTGGGAATGGAGTTGCAGAAACTCATATGTGTGTCCTGAAAATTAGCTATTACTCGCAGAATTTTGGAATAGAACACCACCCACACCTGTGAAGTGAGGGGCATGCACAGGAATTTACATTCTCCAGCTTTTGGAAGGGCATGTTTTGTGGCCCTGGGACTGAGGAGCTGATTCCGCCTGCGGTGTCCCTAGGCTGGAAGAGTTCTGTGCCCCCGCCAATTATTGGGGGCGAGGGGAGAACCTGCCCCTGCTTGCCCCGACTTTTGCATGCCCCTGTGTAAAGTAAATGCTTTCTCTGCCACAAGATACCTTGAGAAGGATTTTCTTATTCATATTATTTCTTATACAAACATGAGGATTAATTGTGATTATCTCAGTGCTCCATGGCTCCCAGACTATGAGGTCTATTATTTTCCCATTTTCATATTTAAAATGTATCCTCTTAGATTACCCAGGATGGATTTTCTTTATGATGCATTTTGCATGTTCCTTTCCAGAACAGTCACGATGCAACACAGTTTCTACAATGTCTATATATATGGTGAAAGCACACATATCTTTGTGCAATTTAGATGGGATGTTTTATTCACAGAAATATGCATACGGAGTCAAGGGTAACATTTTCAAAAGTGCCTAAGGCATTGATTACACTGGGTGTGGCATGTAGGGTAGGTGTAGCCAAACACCACAGGCTGCCTCAGTGCTGCGGTGTGTAGCTGAAAGTGTTAGTGAAAGGCTCTGAGAGCTCCCCACTACCGGAGCCTTTCCCCACTGCTGGAGTCTTCCCCCTGTGTCAGGGAAAGTCTCCAGCCATGCCCTGTGGTGGGGAAAGGCTACAGCTGTAGGGGTCTAAGATGCCCTAATATTCTGTCATGTCTTTACTCTACTCACCTGAGCCATGCCTCACCACCTACATTGCTATTTATACCCGTGCTCGGGTGTATGTGCACAATGCATGTACTCCAGACCCCACCATCAATGAGTGTGTGGTATAGACACCGAAAGAGTGATTTGAAAATGACCTTAGGCTTCTAAATCTTAAGGGCTTGTCAACATGATGCCACAGTGTTCTCTACAGGGGTGTTAATTGTGTGTGTTGCACTCTAACTTCCCTGTGGAGACCCTGCTGGAATGAACGGAAAGGTACCTAGTTTGCACTGATGTAGTCCCTTTTCAAGCAAGACTACATTAACATCCATTAGGTGCCTCTTGGTTTGTGCCAGCAGAGTCTAAACGGGGCAATTAAGAGTGCAACATGTTAGAGCACTCTACAGTTACATCCCTGTAGAACAGTAGTTCCCACACTAGGGGCATCGCTTGTTCAGGGAAAGCCCTTGGTGGGTCGGGCTGGTTTGTTTACCTGCCATGTATGCAAGTTCGGGTGATCACAGTTCCCAGTAGCTGCAGTTTGCTGTTCTCGTCCAATGGGGGCTGCAGAGAGAGGCGTGGGTCGAGGGATGTGCTGGCCACTCTTCCCGCAGCCCCCATTGGCCTGGAGCGGTGGACTGTGGCCACTGGGAGCTGCAATCAGCCAAACCTGCGGACGTGGCAGGTAAACAGATTGGCCCAGCACATCAGGGTGCTTACTCCGAACAAGCTGTCATAAACAGATAGCTAAGGGTTAATGTCTCTTCCACCTGAAGCACCTGACCAGAGGACCAATCAGGAAACCGGATTTTTTCAACTCTGGGTGGAGGGAAGTTTGTGTCTGAGTCTTTGTTTTCTGCCTGCCTGCTTTCTCTGAGCTTTGGAGAAGTAGTTTCTACTTTCTAGTCTTCTGTTTCTAAAGTAAGGACAAAGAGATCAGATAGTAAGTTATATGGTTTCTTTTCTTTGGTATTTGCATGAATATAAGTGCTGGAGTGCTTTGATTTGTATTCTTTTTGAATAAGGCTGTTTATTCAATATTCTTTTAAGCAATCGACCCTGTATTCGTCACCTTAATACAGAGAGACCATTTGTATGTATTTTTTCTTTCTTTTTTATATAAAGCTTTCTTTTAAGACCTGTTGGAGTTTTTCTTTACTTCAGGGAAATTGAGTCTGTACTCACCAGGGAATTGGTGGGAGGAAGAAATCAGGGGAGATCTGTGTGTGTTGAATTGGCTAGCCTGATTTTGCATTCCCTCTGGGTGAAGAGGAAAGTACTTTTTGTTTCCAGGACTGGGAACAGAGAGGGGGAGTCACTCTGTGTAGTTTCACAGAGCTTGTGTCTGTGTATCTCTCCAGGAGCACCTGGAGGGGGGAAGGGAAAAAGGATTATTTCCCTTTGTTGTGAGACTCAAGGGATTTGGGTCTTGGGGTCCCCAGGGAAGGCTTTTCAAGGGGACCAGAGTGCCCCAAAACACTCTAATTTTTTGGGTGGTGGCAGCAAGTACCAGGTCCAAGCTGGTAGCTAAGCTTGGAGGTTTTCATGCTAACCCCCATATTTTGGACGCTAAGGTCCAAATCTGGGACTAAGGTTATAACACAAGCAGTGCCCCTAGTTTGGGAACCACTGCTGTAGAGTAACCTGCAGTGCTCTGTAGACAAGCCCTAAGGTACTTTGGAAATGATACCAAAAGATTCTTTGCAAGTTTCTGTTTCAGACAGAACCCTCCTCCCAATGGCTTCTATCATTGTAGAATTTCTTTCCTCAGAAAGTCCACATAGACCACAGAAAGAAGGACCTAGGTTTGTACCCTGGCTCCCTAGCCCACTTTATCCATAGCTATTTGGTCCCTCTGGGTCCCACATTTACCCCATACATAAGAGAGCTCCAAGCCTTTAGCCTCATCCTGGCACTGTTCTTATCATCCCACTATTTTCCATATGCCCCAACACAGCTCTAGTTTTGTTGCTCTTCTACCCTATTTGAGAAAGCTCTGGGGCCCCCACATCCCTTCCACACACACCCCAACTCCAATTTTTTTTATATCTCCCAAATGCAAGTGAATTTATCTATACAACACCTCTGAGAGATAAGGAACTAGTGTTATCGCCATTTTATAGAGTGGAAATTGAGGCACAGAGGTGAAAGCCAAAGATAGCAGCCACCTCCAAAAATTATAGTTAAAGTGACTTGCCCAAGATCACACAGGAGGGCTGCAGCAAAGACCATGGATGGAACCCAGTTCTCCTTGCTTCTCGTCCTTTGTATTAATCATGTGACTATTCTTTGTTTTCCCCTTACAGTGCCTCCTCGTTTAACTATTTTCAGGGATATCCTGGACCTTGCTTTATCTCTTCCTGTAGTCAAAAAAGCATTGTAAGAATACTGATTTTGTAAAATTAGGACATACTTTGAAGAGTTGTATCTCAGCTAAACCTTGAACAAATGGAATAAAAGATGCACCACAAGTTCTACGTCAATCCCTGAAATGACACTCTTATTTCCAAGTCTACCTGCCCACACACATTGATTTTAAAGAGGGTGCAAAATTCATATTTAAATAAAAACCACCCTGCAAACTTAACTGGTACATCTGTTGCTGGCCCAATATTGAAGAGCATGCTTTTTCATGCCATTTTTTTCTTATTTTCCTTTCCACATTTTCCCCTTAATTTGAGTTAAATAAAGATGTCACAGGAATGTTGGCAAAAGGCTAAACTTCATTTCCTGGCTCCAGTCACCATACACGGGTCGGGGCTGCAAAGGTTAATACCCTTTCACATGAGAGGGGTCACTGACAATGTTTATCATTACAGTAAATAATGATAGACTCTGTTGTTACCATATTATTCCATATTTATTGCTTTCAGCTGCTTTCCCCCAACCTCTAAAAACATGTGTCAAGCATGAATAAAAAAGTGAACACAGCATACTAACCTTGCCATTGGCTTGTGATCTGTCACTATACACTGAGTATAATGAGATATTACATCAGTAATTATTATTTGTATTGCAGTAGCACCTAGTACCCCCAGTCATGGACCAGGAACCCATTGTGCTAGGCGCAGTACAAACACAGGTCGAAAAGACAGTGTTTGCCCCAAAGAGTTTACAATCATAATATAACATGGCCCAGATCCTCTGAGGTATGTAGGTGCCATGAGAGTTAGCAGCCTCAATATCTTTGAGGGTCTGGAGTCATATGCATAACATCACATCATGATGATTTCTTAATCTGTATCACAAGTCGTGCAGGCTGAGCAGCGAAAGGGTCAGATAAACATTCAGACAGCAGGATACTTTATTATAGGGTGTATAGAGCATGGCTCAGCTTTGGCGAAGAGAGGGTCAGAGAAACCGGTTCCTGAGCAACGGAGTTACAAGTGTCTTGTCTCACTGCAGGGATTGCAGGGAAACTACTATTGAATGGGCATGAGCTCAGGTGATGATGATTCCTGTATCAGGAAGCAGGAATATGTATAAGAAGGGAGATCCAGTAGTGAATCAGTTTCTGAGGAAGCTGAGATAAAAGGATGGTAGAGATGTGATAACATTAAAAAGTGCTTCTACCACAGACTTATTGAACCTCAGGAGACTTGCTTTGTAGATTCCTTGCACCTTTTGCTTGTTTGCTTTGCTAGTGAATGGACTGAGAGAAGCTGTCTATTGGGTATTATATTTTGGCCACAGGAGGTCTGGTT
Source organism: Gopherus evgoodei (assembly GCF_007399415.2). Classification (NCBI taxonomy): domain Eukaryota; kingdom Metazoa; phylum Chordata; order Testudines; family Testudinidae; genus Gopherus; species Gopherus evgoodei. Next base: position 156,569,537 of record NC_044322.1, on the reverse strand, counting down.
TGAGCCTGAAGCTGCTGGGTAGTGAGCATGAGCCCTCAGTTTCTGCTGTAGATAGATAGCAGGTTGCCTATCCTACAATATGCTTAATGTACACTCTTTCAGGATCTTTAATCATGTCTTCTTGCACCTGCTCTTACCTGATTTTCCTTCTACCCTCTGACAGATGCTTAATTCTGTTCCAAATGACCTACATTTCCTTCTTCAGGCCTTTGGCTGTGCCCTGCATACTTTTCTAAGGTCTACAACACCCCCATCACATGCTGAGCAGGCTTATGAGTCTCTGAAGGCTTGACTTAATGGTTTCCAATTGCCCAAAAGGTTCTTGCTGCAATCGGTAACAATGATAGCACTTTTTTTACAACAGGGCCCAAGTAGAACAGTAGGCCATCTGTTTACTACGGTAACATGCAGGAGGGAAAAAATAAGACAGATAACTGTGTTCCTGAAGAAAGATACAAAGGTATCCATGCAAATAGCTGAATAAACACATAGGGGGAAAATACTTGGAATCCTCAGAAACAGAACAAAAATGTTTTGAGGTTGTAAGGCACAGGCCAGGCCTGTGACTCATAATCACACAATTCAAAGAAGAGGGAATGCTGGTTCAGTGGAGGATAGATAAATGGAATTACACGCAAAGTGAGGTTACTTGTTTTCTGGGAGTCTACCTAGTGAAAAAGAGTCTTGGATAAATGAACCAGTATTATGGAGCATTACCTCCTTCAATACTGGGCCCCTAGTGGAATTTTGGTGTAAGTTCGTTTACAAATATGTTATAGCTATGAGATTGTGGTTGCATGCTGCTCTGAGGAACACAAATACCAGCCTAAGGGCTTGGCCACATGTACAGCGCTGCACAGGTGTAGCTGCACCACTGTAGCGCTTTAGTGAAGATGCTACTACACTGATGGGAGAGCTTCTCCTGTAGGCATAGTTAATCCACCTCTGTGAGAGGCGGCAGCTATGTCAATGGGAGAAGTGTTTTTACAATTATTAATATGATATTGGGATCTGAACAAATCATGACAAGTGGTTAGGATGAGATCACAAAGTCACTTTCACTTACAACCTAAGTTAGGATTTGAACCTGCCAACTTTGCTATTTATGTAGTTTTCTTTAAAAAGGTGCACCAGGCAATGAAATACCTTTGGCTTATTTCTTTTAATTGCTATGTTGTACCTTTTAAATCTTGTACTGAAAATTACTGTGTACTGAGACCTAATTATTGGACACCTGTATAAACACTGTAGCCTCATGGGCCTGCAATTATAGTCGAAGCTTCAGTTTTTATTACAGTCTTAGGTTTCTGATTTCACTCAGCTGAGAATTATTGTTGCATAATGTTATCAGAAAAAACTACTGCAACTAGAATTGTGCAGAAAAAATATCTCCCGTTGGGCAAAGCTGCTGAAATTTACCCTATTGTTGCTTTTTGAAATAGGGTGAACAATTCACTTAATCCAGGCGGTTGCATCAGTTTCATGATAAGTAATTATCAGTCTGTCAGCAATTATAACATGTGCATCTCACCAGGGGAATTTTACTTCAATGGAAGAAGGATTAGACCAGGGGTCCGCAACCTTTCAGAAGTGGTGTGCCAAGGAGCTGCTAACAGGGAGTTTTGCAAGGGAGTTCTCCAGGTGAAGGAGGAGCACATACAGCATCTATGGGGTAAGTGACTGTCTGCAGTGTTTGGGTTTGTGTGTGTGTTTGGGGGTTACTTGCTGTGTGCTGAGCTTGTGTTTGTCAGTCTGTTTGGTTTGTTTGTTTGTTTGTTTGAAGGACCGTGTGCTGTAGCTGGCTGTTGGAGGTGGAGCTACTAGGAAGGTTTGAAAGCTAGAAGCCTCTGGTAATTGGCTGAACCTTAACCAGTGGGGCCAGGGCTTTATAAAGCTGCGCACAAGCGACCAGGGAGCTTAGCAAACAGGAGCTGCTAACAGGGAGTTTTGCAAGGGAGTTTGGAAGGGGAGTAGGAAGGGAGGGGGGTCCCTTGTTGGTCTCATCTGTGACCCATTGGTCCCCTGAACCCATAATCTGAGCCACATCGAAAACCTTTCTGTTTACAGCAGAGAGGAGCGGACAGGGAGCTGTAGACGAGAATTTGAGAGAGTTTGACAGAGGAAGGCTTATAATGGTGAGGAGGACCCGCAACACCTGTGGCAGCACTGCTTCTGTCTCCACCACCTGCGCCTGTAGCCAGACAGAGCACCAAAGCATGGATGCTTTTACCCAGATTCTGGTGTGGGCTTGCGAAGACTGTAATTTGCAATTTCCACTTACTGATATCCAGGCTGGGGGTGGCATCCAATGTGAAAGGTGCCTACTGGTGGAATCTCTCAGGCAGCAGGTGGAGGAGCTACAGGAGGAGGTGGCCAGGCTGAGGAACATCCATGTCCATGAGCAATTCCTGGACAGTATCCATGTGGAGACAGCTGATGGTGCTGTCCCAGTTGACAGGACTACTGACACTCCAGTGGAGGAGGAGATGCCTCAGGGTGTATCTGGCACACCAGTGGAGGAGGAGGCTCAGGGTGGACACAGCCAGCTGGTTACTTCTAGCAGCAGGCAGTGCTCCACCGCTTCTGCGAACCCTCCTGTTGTGGTAAAAGATAACCATTATGCTCTTCTTGATACAGGAGAGAAGAAATCACCCCCAACAGTTAAGGGGGTGAAGCCTCGTACCCCTAAGGCTGGGAGGTCTGCTGCCACCACTGATAAGAAACGTAGGGTAGTGGTGGTTGGAGACTCTCTGCTGAGGGGGATGGAGACACCCATCTGTCGCCCTGACCGTTCATCCCGGGAGGTATGCTGCCTGCCAGGGGCCCATATCCGAGATGTTACAGAGGCTTTGTCGAGGATTATCTGGCCTTCTGACTACTACCCCATGCTACTCATCCATGTGGGCACAAATGATACTGCGAGGTGTGATGCTGAGCAGATCAAGAGTGACTACAGGGCTCTGGGAGTATGGGTTAAGGAGTTTGGAGCGCAGGTGGTATTCTCTTCGATTCTTCCTGTTGAACGTAGGGGTCCGGGCAGAAACAGATGCATCGTGGAGGTGAACGCCTGGCTGCGAAGATGGTGTCGCCAGGAGGGCTTTGGCTTCCTCGACCACGGGATGCTATTTGAGGAAGGACTGCTAGGAACAGATGGCGTTCACCTTTCGAAGCGGGTAAAGGCCTTATTTGCGCACAGACTGGCTAACCTAGTAAGGAGGGCTTTAAACTAGGTTCGACGGGGACAGGTGAGCAAAGCCCACAGGTAAGTGGGGAACAAGACCTGGGAGATGGGTTGGAAACAGGAGGGAGCACGGGCTATAATAGCAGAGAGGAAGGAGGGTCAGGGCAAAGCTGGGAGGCAAGATCAAACCAGTATCCTAGATGCCTTTATACAAATGCAAGAAGTATGGGTAATAAGCAGGAAGAACTGGAAGTGCTAATAAATAAATACAACTATGACATTATTGGCATTACTGAAACTTGGTGGGATAATACACACGACTGGAATGTTGGTGTGGATGGGTATAGTTTGCTCAGGAAGGATAGACAGGGGAAAAAGGGAGGAGGTGTTGCCTTATATATTAAAAATGTACACACTTGGACTGAGGTGGAGATGGACATAGGAGACGGAAGGGTGGAGAGTCTCTGGGTTAGGCTAAAAGGGGTAAAAAACACAGGTGATGTCGTGCTGGGAGTCTACTACAGGCCACCTAATCAGGCGGAAGAGGTGGATGAGGCTTTTTTCAAACAACTAACAAAATCATCCAAAGCCCAAGATTTGGTGGTGATGGGGGACTTCAACTATCCAGATATATGTTGGGAAAATAACACCGCGGGGCACAGACTATCCAATAAGATCCTGGACTGCATTGCAGACAACTTTTTATTTCAGAAAGTTGAAAAAGCTACTAGGGGGGAAGCTGTTCTAGACTTGATTTTAACCAATAGGGAGGAACTTGTTGAGAATGTAAAAGTAGAAGGAAGCTTGGGTGAAAGTGATCATGAAATCATAGAATTTGCAATTCTAAGGAAGGGTAGAAAGGAGTACAGCAGAATAGAGACAATGGATTTCAGGAAGGCGGATTTTGGTAAGCTCAGAGAGCTGATAGGCAAGGTCCCATGGGAATTAAGACTGAGGGGAAAAACAACTGAGGAAAGTTGGCAGTTTTTCAAAGGGACGCTATTAAGGGCCCAAAAGCAAGTTATTCCGATGGTTAGGAAAGATAGGAAATGTGGCAAAAGACCACCTTGGCTTACCCTTGAGATCTTGCGTGACCTACAAAATAAAAAGGCGTCATATAAAAAATGGAAACTAGGTCAGATCACGAAGGATGAATATAGGCAAATAACACAGGAATGCAGAGGCAAGATTAGAAAAGCAAAGGCACAAAATGAACTCAAACTAGCTATGGGAATAAAGGGAAACAAGAAGACTTTTTATCAATACATTAGAAGCAAGAGGAAGACTAAGGACAGGGTAGGCCCACTGCTCAATGAGGAGGGGGTAACAGTAACGGGAGACTTGGAAATGGCAGAGATGCTTAATGACTTCTTTGTTTCAGTCTTCACTGAGAAGTCTGAAGGAATGTCTAGTATAGTGAATGCTTACGGGAAGAGGGTAGGTTTAGAAGAGAAAATAAGGAAAGAGCAAGTAAAAAATCACTTAGAAAAGTTAGATGCCTGCAAGTCACCAGGGCCTGATGGAATGCATCCTAGAATACTCAAGGAGTTAATGGAAGAGGTATCTGAGGCTCTAGCTATTATCTTTGGGAAATCATGGGAGACGGGGGAGATTCCAGAAGACTGGAAGGGGGCAAATATAGTGCCCATCTATAAAAAGGGAAATAAAAACAACCCAGGAAACTACAGACCAGTTAGTTTAACTTCTGTGCCAGGGAAGATAATGGAGCAGGTAATCAAAGAAATCATCTGCAAACACTTGGAAGGTGGTAAGGTGATAGGGAATAGCCAGCATGGATTTGTAAAGAACAAATCGTGTCAAACTAATCTGATAGCGTTCTTTGATAGGATAACGAGCCTTGTGGATAAGGGAGAAGCGGTGGATGTGATATACCTAGACTTTAGTAAGGCATTTGATACAGTTTCGCATGATATTCTTATAGATAAGCTAGGAAAGTACAATTTAGATGGGGCTACTATAAGGTGGGTGCATAACTGGCTGGATAACCGTACTCCGAGAGTAGTTGTTAATGGCTCCCAATCCTGCTGGAAAGGTATAACAAGTGGGGTTCCGCAGGGGTCTGTTTTGGGACCGGTTCTGTTCAATATCTTCATCAACGATTTAGATGTTGGCATAGAAAGTACGCTTATTAAGTTTGCGGACGATACCAAACTGGGAGGGATTGCAACTGCTCTGGAGGACAGGGTCAAAATTCAAAATGATCTGGACAAATTGGAGAAATGGTCTGAGGTAAACAGGATGAAGTTCAATAAAGATAAATGCAAAGTGCTCCACTTAGGAAGGAACAATCAGTTTCACACATACAGAATGGGAAGAGACTGTCTAGGAAGGAGTATGGCAGAAAGAGATCTAGGGGTCATAGTGGACCACAAGCTTAATATGAGTGAACAGTGTGATACTGTTGCAAAAAAAGCAAACATGATTCTGGGATGCATTAACAGGTGTGTTGTAAACAAGACATGAGAAGTCATTCTTCCGCTTTACTCTGCGCTGGTTAGGCCTCAACTGGAGTATTGTGTCCAGTTCTGGGCACCGCATTTCAAGAAAGATGTGGAGAAATTGGAGAGGGTCCAGAGAAGAGCAACAAGAATGATTAAAGGTCTTGAGAACATGACCTATGAAGGAAGGCTGAAGGAATTGGGTTTATTTAGTTTGGAAAAGAGAAGACTGAGAGGGGACCTGATATCAGTTTTCAGGTATCTAAAAGGGTGTCATCAGGAGGAGGGTGAAAACTTGTTCACCTTAGCCTCCAATGATAGAACAAGAAGCAATGGGCTTAAACTGCAGCAAGGGAGATTTAGGTTGGACATTAGGAAAAAGTTCCTAACTGTTAGGGTAGTTAAACACTGGAATAGATTGCCTAGGGAAGTTGTGGAATCTCCATCGCTGGAGATATTTAAGAGTAGGTTAGATAAATGTCTATTAGGGATGGTCTAGACAATATTTGGTCCTGCCATGAGGGCAGGGGACTGGACTCGATGACCTCTCAAGGTCCCTTCCAGTCCTAGAGTCTATGAGTCTATGAATATAGCAAGAGTTACAATATTTCTTTGCTAGAAACCCAGATGGCTCAGATTAGTCACAGGTATGTTTGTTTTACCCTGTAGTACTTAACTACCCATCCAGTTCTGGACTCCTGCAGTTTTTTGCCCAAAAGAAAATGAAAGTCTCTATTTCAGTTAAGTATCAGAGGGTAGCCGTGTTAGTCTGGATCTGTAAAAGCAGCAAAGAATCCTGTGGCACCTTATAGACTAACAGACGTTTTGGAGCATGAGCTTTCGTGGGTGAATACCCACTTCCTCAGATGCATCTGAGGAAGTGGGTATTCACCCACGAAAGCTCATGCTCCAAAACGTCTGTTAGTCTATAAGGTGCCACAGGATTCTTTGCTGCTATTTCAGTTAACTCCTCCACTGTGTTGTCAGAGGTGTGTTGTCAGAAGCTACCGGTGTAGTGCTCTGCTCTGCCCTCTCCTTGTTGGTATCACTCGGCTGCGTGCGTGTGTTCCCTCTGTGTGCTGCCCCAGCTCTGCGCAGATAGCTGACACAGCAGACCCGAAGAGAACCCCCAATGACCACAGAGTCTAGTAAGGTACGAAGGCACGTCGGCCAGGTTTATTGCCACATTGGATACAGTAGTAGTTCTCCGCAGATTACTTAGTCTACCGAGCATACTACAAATATGTACCCACGGTCAATGGACTCGGCTCAGTTAGTGGTGGGACTTTCCACTGCCCACAAATAGGCAATTTGTTTACCCAATTTGTAGTTACTATGTAACTTAATTTCCACTAGGCCGGACAAAGACATCGCCCCAAGGATGCATTCTTATACATAGGTACAAACAAGTTACACATCACTCCTGATGTATTGAGGTACAACCCTTCTACGTAGCAAGGTACAACCCCTCTACGTAGTAAGGTGCCGCCTCTCACCTTGTACATGTTGATTCGAACAAAACAACTCTATCCATCCTATTACCCTTTTGCCCCCGTCATTGGGATGGGTCAGTCTGTTCCTTGTTATCTGTGTGGAATGTGCAAGTATGTGAATGTTCTGATCTCTTGTGTTCAGTACCTTTTAGGTACGTATCTTCTTGCAGCATCAGCCCTTTCCTTGCCAGTTTCTGTGAGCAGGGCCTGCCTCTGGCTTACAGCCTCACTTTGCTTTATGTTAGCAAAGTCTTGGCCATTATTTTAGTTCAGGCCTCAGGCCTCATACTGGGCCTTTATCAGGGCCTTCACTTACTACACGCTGCATTACACATGTTGTGACCTAACAAATCAGCTTATCAAAACAGTGATTTCAAAACAACAATTAAGAGCACACAGTCTGAACCTGACAACCAAAGTTACACAGCACAGGATGACCAGAATTACTGGACCAATCAACTAGCAATGTGACAATATTGGTCCACTGAATACTCCATATTGTAAGGGTAACTTCTGACACATTGGTTATATGACTCCCATTGAAGTCCATGAGAGACGTGTTTTATTCCAGTGAACCTCAGACATCTAGCTGAAATCTCACTGTAATGGGAGATTAAAGAGACAACAGCAGAAACACCACACTTAGACAGTGAGGGTCCAGAAAGCCAAATATCCTTGGCACATTGTATGGCTTTATTCATGGTATCAAAAGGTTTATTACAGGTCAGGTGCAGCTAGATTAATCATGCATGATCGTTTTGCTATTGCCAGTCCATAGCTGGGCAATGTCCCTTCCTGACAAGAAGTCCGGTCTTCAGGGCTCCACGTGCAAGGACTTTGTTTCTGAGGTGGGCTATCTGACCAAAAAGTGCCTGCAATCTGTATTACTGATAAAATCAAACCAATTTATGCCCAGTAGTCACTACTACCAATGCATATGAAATGCCACAAGTCTCCTGATGTCTTGTTCAAGCAACATTCATATTTCAGATCCATATAAGAGGATCAGAAGCACACAGGTTTGATAAATCTGTACTTTTATATATAATTTCCTTTTTTATTTTAACTCTGACCCTATGCAGATCCTTCATAGCTGATGCTGCTAAATGATTCTCCTTAGGATGTCTGTCTGGCTGTACCAATTGGATAGATGAAATCACCCACTACTTCCACCATTTGTCTGACAACACAGATGTCTTCTATTACAACTTTTGTGCCAACACTCTAGATTTTTGTTCTTGCCCAATAAACCCTTAGCCCAAGGGCAGCTGCCATGTGCTTCTAGTGTGTCTTCAAGGTCGTTTGTGTCATCACTGAAGAAGACAACATCATCTGCATAATGCAGGTCAAGTAAATAAAACTGAACTGATATTTAGACCAGTATTTGTGAAAATATGTTCAAAAAGCCAATCCTTTGCAGGGCAGAATAAGACCGGGGGAAGGATGCATCCCTATTTCACCCTAGATCTAGTGTAAAACTTGCCAGATGGTGACCTGCGTCCCTTCCCCTCTGTCCCCCTGCCCATCGCACCCATTCCCCTGACATCTTGAATTAATCTTATGAGGAATGTCAGGAACAGAACATACTTTCACTTGAGTGTTATTGGTCAATGTCTGTACGCAATGGCAACTGGTCCTCTAGCAACACCTAAGTTAAATATAATGAGGAGACCATGTGGCACCTTAGAGATTAATAAATTTAGGAAAAATGGGCCACTCTTTTACCACTTCAGAAGTTATTTTTCCTCCCTTGGTATCCTGCTGTTAACTGTTTTATCTCTTTAGACTGACCTCACACTTGGTAAAGCAACCTCCATCTTTTCATGTATTTATATCTGCTCCTGTATTTTTCACTTCATGCATCCGATGAAGTGGGTTCTAGCCCATGAAAGCTTATGCCCAAATAAATTTGTTAGTCTCTAAGGTGCCACAAGTACTCCTTATTGTTTTTGCTGATAGACTAACATGGCTGCTACTCTGAAATAAGTAAAATATGTTGATTTTTATTGAAGATAGGGAGAAGATCTGATTATAAATGTAAAGTAAACCCCTCAACATAATTTTGCAGTAAGCAAGGAGACAGATGGCTGATCCTGTCTGCACTGTAGGAAAATGTTAAGAAAAAAACAAACAAAAACACTTTGCAAGTTAGGGTTACATTGTTTCAAGAAAAGCAGGATTTAAAAATGAAGGACAGTAATGTGAAGGTATAGTTATATATTTAGAAACACCAGATCTCATCATAAAGATAAGAACAACAAAAGGCCCTAATGGATTTTAAAATCCTGGTTCTGAATTTTTTAAAATACAGTACAGCTAATAAATAAAAACATGCTAATTTAGTTTGATTTTTTTTCAGATGAGGTTTTACTTTATTAAAGCTTTTTAAGGGAGGGTACAAAGAAATGTCCACAAGAAAATTAATTTGTGAATTGATAGGGTAATTAAAGATTTTAAAGAAAGACTAGTGCTTAAAAGGAATGAAACAGAGTATTCAATGGAAAGAAAAATGAATATGGAAAATCTCACTCATAACTGACTGAAAAACCTGAGCATAATTCCAAGGTCCTGACCCCTCTGTGTTTAGTATAGAAAGGTTTGAATTAGATTGAGTACATGAGGTGGCGTTCAGAATATTTAGAAAATACAGTGTGTAGAATGCAACTATAATGTAGGAAATTAGTTCAGGTCCAGCATGTGGCAGAGGTTGGCTATCTCTGTGTGTGAGAGCTTAAAATCCTCACAGGGGCACTAATACTTAATAACTAAAAGCCTAATCATCCTTCTGAGATCAGTGTGTAGCGGGGACCATGCACGCCAGTGCAGGAGTCCCTATCTGCATGGTTCCAGAGAGTTGGAACACACTGAACAGGGGGATGGGAAGTGTGTGGAGAGGCATAGGTCCTTTGCAGAGTTATCTCTGGTCTCCACCTTATCACTGAGGATCAGCAGGGCTTTGAGGCACAACTGCTTGCTGCTTCTGAGGAAAGAGGGAACAAAAACTCAGTCGCTATATAGAAGAATTTGGAAGGTTAATTCACTGAAGAGATCCTCCCAGAGTTGCTTTAATTGATTAACAGATTTTAAAGACAGAAGGGACTGTTGTGATCATCTAGTCTAACCTCCTGTACAGCACAGGCCAGAGGACTTCCCTGAATTAATTCCTGTTTGAAATGGAGCATGTCTTTTGTAAAAACAACCTATCTCGATTTAAAAATTTACAGCAATGGAGAATTAAATTGTTCCATGATTAGTTACCCTAGCCATAACAAATATGCAACTTAGTTTTAGTGTGAATTTGCCTAGCTTCAACTTCCAGCCATTGGAGCATGTTATATCTTTGTCTATTAGAAAAAAGAGCCTCTTATTATCAAATTTCTGTTCTCTGTGAGGTATTTATAGATTGTGATCAAATCATCCCTTAATGTTCTCTTTCGCACTAAATAGATAGATTCAAGGAACTCAGTCACTATAAGGTATGGTTGCCTAGCATTTAAATCATCCTTCTGGCTCATCTGTGAACCCTCTCCAATTTGTCAACATCCTTCTTGAATTGTGGACACCAGAACTGGACACTATTCCAGCAACAGTTGCACCAGTACCCACATCTACTCAATATTCCCATATTTATTTATCCAAGGACTGCATTGGCCCATTTGGGTACACCATCCCAAAGGGAGCGCAGGTTCTTGCCTCTGGAGTTCCTCCCTGTGGATTTCTCTGTAAGAGTGGGAAACTGGGCCCAGAGTTTAGTTGCTGGTGCAATTTTTGTTCCTGTGACTGGCAATGAGAGAGTAAGACGTTAGAATAATCATTGGAGAGATGACAATCTAACATGCTGAGAAGTGAGACAAATGCCAAAGTGGAAATGCTTCTGATTCCAGTTCAAGATAAATAATTTAGCAACAAACTAATAATAGGTGGCAATGGCTTGTCTAAAAAAAGATCTATCCTTCAAGACTTGGGTATAAAGTGGAAGATGTGGCTTTGGTAGTTGCTAAGCAGCAGCACCAGTATGATAAAAATGAAAGGTCGCACACTGTGAAAGCATTAGACATAACTGAGAGGTGAAAACTGTTTCTCTGTGGGAATTTTGTGAGGCAGAGGGAGAAGAGGAGTTTATTTTGTTAATTGGATGCAAATGTATTGTTCCATCAGAAGCACAGCTCTACCCCAATACATTTTATTTAGGACAATTTCAGCTCGGTAGCGGTGCCAGGCAGCAATTTCTCTGTCACTCTGCGGTTTGTTCTGCATCTTTAAACTTTACTCCTTAAATTCAAGGCTAAGACTGAGATCACCAAGGCTCTAGTGGGAGGGTGGGAAATGAAAGTGGCATTACATAGCAATGAGAGCCCTGAAAGCTCTCTTCTGGCCATTGCTCACAGAACAAGAATAGTATCTCTGGATTGAAAAATTAGACGTGGCTCTATCTCAGGGATTGGCAATGTCAACCTTTGGCACTCAGCCTGTCAGGGAAAGCCGCTGGTGAGCCGGGACGGTTTGTTTACCGGCAGCGTCGGCAGGTTCGGCCAATCGCAGCTTCCACTGACCTCTGTTTGCTGTTCCAGCCAATGGGGACAGCAGGAAGTAGCGACCAGCACACCCCTCAGCCCTCACCGCTTACCCTGGTAGGCCGTGTGCCAAAGGTTGCTGATTCCTGCTGTATCTGAAGCTTTTTGATTTCCATTTGGCCTGCTTTCTTCCACTCTGTCCCACTTGTCCACAAACTAGCATTCCCTTCTGCAGCACTCAGAGTTATTTTAGGCTTTTGTTACTCCTAACATTATCCATTTTTTTCTTAATCTCCATGTCTCTCCCCACCTGTGGCCTATCACATACAGCACTCCCCAGCTCCCTTTCATATGACAGAGAGATGAGAACGTAGGAAGAGCTGCAGGCTACTAGAGAGAGGACCAGCTAGGACACCTTCTGAAAGCAGCACTCTCAGTATCTTCCCCAGTTGCCCAGCCAGTGCTGCCAACTTTTTTGGCATTGCTGTTTACTTCCTGGGCCTTCTGTGGCTGCAACCTCCCTCTCTTGATGGAGACACCCCTGTTGGAGTCTCTGCTGGTAGAAGCTGGCATAGACCCTGGGTCAACTGAGCATTTATTCTGAAACTAGTTGAAGGCAAAGGGTGGCAGTGCCAGGAACCTCTGCTGCTGGGAGAAAGCAGGATACCATGGCAGACAGCATATCTCAGGAAACTTCTTCCAATGTGATTGTGGAGCTACTCTGGAGGGAAACATGAAAAAGAGATAAAAATAATAGGAACTTGGAAACTGCAGTGACTGTGGCCAGTAAGCAGAAAGAGGGTACAGGTATATGTAGTACCCATGACAAAGGAAGAACTGAAATCCTAAACTCCAGCAAAGAAAATTATTCTCACAACACCAAACCAGCCAAGGCCCCATGTACTTCTTTCTGATTACTGGCCACAGCCACAATCATTTCCAGTTTCCTACTACTTCTATCTCTTTTGCCTAGATTTTTCTCCAAATTAGCCCATAGTCACATTTGGGGAAGTTTCCTGAAATGTGGTATCTGCCATTGGTTCCTGAAATCACCTACTGCAGAGGGATTCTAGCACTGCCATATAGATAGCTATAACAAACTGGTGGAAGTTTTAAATAATCAAATTATGGAAATGAGGGGGAAATGAGCCTGCTGATGAAAAACTGAATGATTCAGCGTGTAACATATTTGCATTTACTCACCAATCCATCCATTTTATTTTGTAGGCTGTCTTGTTGAATCTGGTCTAATGTAACTGGGATCTAACTAATATTAAAAATAGTTTGATTATTATGTGTATTACAGTAGTGCTTATAAATTCAACTGAGATTTGGGCCCATTCTTCTGGGCACTCTACAAACACATAATATGAGACAGTCCCTGCCCTGAAGAGCTAGCAATCAAAATAGACAGAGAAATAAAGGGTGAGAGTAGAAACAGCTTTTGTAACCTGGAAAGTTACACACTTGTATTTATTTCATATAATATTAACAGGATCCTTATTTTGTAGACTTTTCTAATAACTAATCTGATAAATATGGACAGAGTCCTGTGGCACCTTATAGACTAACAGACGTATTGGAGCATAAGCTTCTGTGGGTGAATACCAACTTCGTCAGATGCATGTACGAAGTGAGTATTCACCCATAAAAGCTTATGCTTCAATTCGTCTGTTAGTCTATAAGGTGCCACAGGACTCTTTGTCACTTTTTACAGATCCAGACTAACACGGCTACCCCTCTGATACCTGATAAATATGCAAACCAGTTTGTGACACAGATCCTCGTATTAAAGTTCTGTGTTCTCAAGAGTTGTATGTGTTTGCATTCACTCATCACTTAATGGGCTTAATTTTAATCCTGTTGAATTTTTGCATTTAATTAAAAACCAGTCAAATTTAACTGATATTTGGTTGATGAAATATTCAGTTTTGGCTTCTTAGTTCTAGATTATATGTTAAATTCTCATATACTTGAATAAAAGTGTTCAGTATCAGCACCTAGCATCTGTATATAATAGTTTTCCTTTTGTTCTAAGTATACTGAGGACTTGGCAATGAGGTTATATTCATTTTATTGCACAATGTTGCCTTGGTGCTGGAATGTGCTTGTCAATTTTTGCTGTGATTGTTTTAGTGATCTGACTTTTGAAATTATACATAATATTCATATATATTTTGTAATATAATAAAGCATCTTTCCTGTAGCACATCTGTCTATCTGAAGCAAAGCTGTGACTGACAAAACTAGACTCCCTTGGTTTCAGACTATAGAAAGACAGGGATAGTTACTATGCCCGCATAGAGATTGTCCTGGGACTGTTAGTCTTGGTCTGATGATGAAATTTAAGCATAAAAATAACCTGTTGCCTGCAGGGGTGGCTTCAGGCACCAGCACAGCAAGCGCATGCCTGGGGCAGCAAGCTGCGGGGGGGGGGCAGCCTACCGGTCACCTTGAGGGCAGCGATTTTGGCGGCGGGTATGCCAAAGGCACGGGACCAACGGACCTCCCGGGCGTATGCTGCCGAATCTGCGTGACCAGTGGACCTCCCGCAGGCATGCCGACGAAGACTGCCTGACCGCTGTACTTGGAGTGGCAAAATACATAGAGCCACCCCTGGTTGCCTGAAACTGTTAAAATCATAGAATGCAATTGTGTTTCTGGAAGATAGAGAACCTTTAGATGTCCATGTCTGTCCCCTTGGCTAGCATTCTCCTTTAAAAGTTTCCTTGTGTGTGTGTGTGATTGGTACAAAGTATACAGCTAACTGATGAAGGAGAATTCCTTTCTATTGCTATGATTAAAAGCTATGCCAATATTTCCACTACATGCTGTTTTCTCTAAGGCAGTGGTTTTCAACCTGTGGTCTGCAGATTCCTTGGGATCTGCAGACTGTCTAAGATGCCCAAAGGGGTTTGCACTTCCATTTGATATTTTTCAGGGGTCTGCAAATGAAAAAAGGTTAAAAAACCACTGCTCAAAGGGATTTATTTCTCAGCAGTGAAAATTTGCTTCTTCGGTAGCTGAAACTTGCTCTCTGCATATAATCAACAAAGGCTGTAACACACAACAAAAGATGAAGTTTGCTGCACAAAGGACTGCCCCATAAAAAGCAGGAGCTGAGTGGATATGTGATTTTTAAATTGCTTGGTTTAAAAACATTTGAATGTTTCCATAACTAGTCAGGCAAGAAATTAAGTATTTACACAAATGTGAATGATATTCATGAATCAAGTAACTGAAATCTCCCAAAGAACCTCTGCAAATTTGGCCAATAGAATAGTTGTTTGAAATTGACTAGTCAAAATAAATTACCTACCCACTAACTTCTGAATATCTAGTCCAGAATGAGTTCAGTATGCTTATCCACTATCCACAGTTATTTAGGCCACACTCATGATCACAATATCACAGTGCCTGGCAAAAACAAACACCTCTCCCCTCCTGGTAAGCCCTATTCAAATATTGAAAGTTCTTTGTTACTCTGGTTTCTGTATCTCCTCTCCATCATCCACCCTCCCTTTTTTCTTCTTCCACATGTTTCTTCTTTCTCTTTCCCACATTTCTCCTTTGATAGCTTGTGTTAGTTCAGTTATTCTGGTCTCTGATAGGAGGTAGTTAGTCGTGATCCAGCCTACAAGAAAGCCATAAATGGTTAGTAACTTGCTCTGAAAATTTGCCTTTTTCCCCGAATGGTCCTGCTGCAGCATTTTCAAGGACAGTAAATTAAATCAAATTTTTATATGAAATAGGGTATTCTTAGTGTCAAACATCTTATAGAAAGATATGGCTACAAAGTGAATCTCTGATCTATAAAAAGACATATACTGTACAATTAACTTCATCTTGTGGTTAGGATATAACATAAGTATCTATCTAAATCCAAGTGCCAAAAGTTGAATATTCAGTGATTTCTGACATTCAAAAACTAAAAGCAAGTGAAGGAAAAGTCACAGGTTTTTCTCTTTTCCAGCCTGATGCCCCAGTTTCTGACAAATCTACTTGCATCATCACGCTTGAGAGGCAGCTTGGCCTTCCAGATGTTGACTTCACCCCTAACTGCCTCACTCTCCCCTTCCCACCTAAATTCTGACATCCCCTCCCCAAGTTCAAGCAAATGCTGATAATCAGAGTGAAAATAAAAAGATCAAAAGTTACAAAGACTTTCTCTGTATGAGTATCCTGGATATTAACACTGCAGTATAAGTACTAACCATTAACCTCTTGGTTAAAAAGTAACAAATCTATCAGGTGAGCCAAAAGAAAAACTCCTCCTATCTGAGCCCATAAGAGCTGTGCTAAACTAATCTGAGCTGGATGTTGCTCTCTATAGATTTATAGAATCTCTAGTTAATATTAAATAACCCACCTCTTCCCTTATCCTGAAATCAAAAGTTTCAGAGTTTGCCACCTGCGTGGGTTTACACTGGGAGAGCCAGTTATTTTAGTTCTCTGCTTTCTAATCTGCTCCTTCAGTTTCTGGAGCCATTCATTTATGGTGCATTTCTCTGACAGGCAAAACAGGCATCTGATGCCAATATTTTACAAGGCAAGAGAAGGAAAGTTGTAGTGCATGGTATGGAGGGGACTAGAGAAGGGTAAAAAGAGGAAAGGACAGATATAGAGAATGTCTAGGGAATGACAGAGCAAGCAGACATGGAAGGAAAGGGTGATGTGAGGAACAGGAGAAATACCCAGGTAAAGGAAAAGAGGACAGCAAGATGGTGCACCAGGGAAAGTGAAGACAATCAACCAAAAAATGGACAAGTCAGTTGCACAATTTGATTGCTGAGTTAATTAATACAGTCCCTGGGCCCATGGGGGAGTTTGTGACTTTGTAGGAGGGCTAAGAGAAAAGTTGGTTAAGTTTAATTGCAAGAGGAAGGTAATACTTATGCCATTTGAATTTCTTATATAGAAAAATTCAAGGAAAGGGCCAAATCAAAGACAATCTGTCCATCTATCCACCTTAAGTATTTCTAAAGGACCTTATCATGGTATGTGAGTGCTGAAGTATCCAGGAGTCTTTGCTAGGTGGGAGGGTGAAGCAGTGGGGTCTGCGGATCGGCTCCCATCTGCCCTTTGCAACCTGAGCCCGGAACGGGACACCCTTGGACCAGGGTAGAAGGCTGTAAGGGCCAAGGATTATCATTGATGAGGCTTTATTTGTGGCTAGACTGTAAAGGGCCCTGCATGTCCATCTCAGCTAGTGTTTTCCCCAGGAATTGAAATTGGGGGGGGGGGGTGTTCGAATTTACAGGGGAGGTGTCAGGGCCAATGAGGGGTGAGATTGTAAGGGTGAAGGTGGGCTGTATGGCACCATAGTAAAAACTGAAAAATGTTTCATGACCATTTTATTAAATTTAACTCATGTTTTTAAATTATCACACAAATTAAAGTTGGCTACTCAAGCCTTCTATGAAGCACTACTTCTACATCCTTCTTTGTTTCTTGTTATTATTTTGCACAACTCTGTTAATAAACTTATTGAATGCAATGCGTTCATCTTTGGTGGCTTCTCGTGGGTCTGGTAGTTCCATTCCTTCAATTGATATGCTCATTAGTTCATTTACATGATCAGGCAGAAGGCGACTTCTTTCAGAACAGAAAATTCTATTCAATGATGAAAAACAACACTCAACTGTAGCTGTTGTGACTGGGAGTAACATGAAATGAATTCCTACCTCTTTCATTCCGGGAAACATAGCATAAAGATTGGGTCAAACAATTAGGGATGATAAAAAAAGATGTTGAAGTCAAATCTTCATTAATTTGTCATATGATATTCCACTCTGTGTTCAAATTCTCTATTCTGTCCTGAGCACACAGCAGCCCCATTGCTGGTACTGCCTCACTACGCTCAACTGTCAGTGTTTTATAGGACAGGGATCTGTAAAAGCTACGTAGAGGTTGAGCAGAATTTAGAGGTTGCTGTTGTAGATCTTTAAGAATCAAGTCTCTGTACTTTTTCAGTTGTTTTAACAAACACTTCTTGTCCTCTTCACTTAAGGATTCAATATAAATGCCTTCATTAGTCAACTTCTTGACTGAAGTCTTTGCTTCTTCCAGTGCTTTTTCAATGGATAGCTCTCGGATTGATCCAAATGTAGCTTCTATTGCTGGACAAAGATCTACTACTGTTGTAGCAGATGCCTGGATTGCATTGTGTAATGACCCAAGTGGTTTCAACAGTAGACTTAAAAGAGAGAGAATGGCAATAGTCTTCTCTGAACATAGTAGCAAAAGTAATCCACCAGCTTCACTACTGTCATAGTATAATTTCCAATTCTGAACCTTAGCGTCCAAAATATGGGTACTAGCATGAATTCCCCTAAGCTTAATTACCAGCTTAGATCCTGTAGTGCTGCCACCAATCAGGACTTAGAGTAGAGTGCCTGATAAACTCTAGTCTCCCCCAAAACCTTCCCAGGGGACCCCAAGACCCAAATTCCTTGAGTCTCACAAAAAAGGGGAATAAACCATTTCCCTTCCCCCTCCTTTCTTCCTCCCAGCTCCTTTCCGCCCTGGGTACGCTAGGAGATCACCGTGATTCAAACTCCTTGAATCACCACACAGAGAGGAATGATACCTTTCCCCCCCTCCTCTTTTCCCTTCACCCAGAGGCAATCCAGATTCAAACTTCATGACTCTAAAACAAAGAGGAAATTCACTTTTCCCTTCTCCCCCCTGCTCTTTCCCTTCTCCCCACCAATTCCCTGGTGTACACAGACTCAGGGCTTGTCTACATCAGAAAGTTGCAGCGCTGGTGAGGGAGTTACAGCGCTGCAACTTTGAAGGTGTACACATCTGCAGGGCATCACCAGCGCTGCAACTCCCTGTTTGCAGCGCTGGCCGTACTCCCGTTTTGTCTCGGGTGTAGAGGATCCAGCGCTGGTGATCCAGCGCTGGTAATCCAATGTAGACACTTACCAGCGCTTTTCTTGACCTCCGTGGAAGGAGGAAGCCTCTGGTAATCAAGCTGGTCTCCTTTCCCGGTTTGCTCTCTCGTTCCCGGAACCCTGAGCAAGCAGGTCTCCTTCCCTGCGGTTTGCTGGGTGGCTCTGGGAACGCGAGAGCAAACCGCGGCGAAGCTGCTCTCCTTTCCCGGTTTGCTCTCTCGTTCCTGGAACCCCGAGCAAGCAGGTCTCCTTCCCTGCGGTTTGCAGGGTGGTTCGGGGAACGCGAGAGCAAACCGCGGCGAAGCTGGTCTCCTTTCCCGGTTTGCTCTCGCGTTCCCGGAACCCCGAGCAAGCAGGTCTCCTTCCCTGCGGTTTGCAGGGTGGTTCGGGGAACGCGAGAGCAAACCGCGGCGAAGCTGGTCTCCTTTCCCGGTTTGCTCTCGCGTTCCCAGAACCCCGAGCAAGCAGGTCTCCTTCCCTGCGGTTTGCAGGGTGGTTCGGGGAACGCGAGAGCAAACCGCGGCGAAGCTGGTCTCCTTTCCCGGTTTGCTCTCGCGTTCCCGGAACCCCCCTTGAAGCCGCCCAACAGTGCTGCAGTGTGGCCACATCTAACACCACTTGCAGCGCTGGTTGCTGTAAGTGTGGCCACTCTGCAGCGCTGGCCCTATACAGCTGTACTAATACAGCTGTAACAACCAGCGCTGCAAAATTTTAGATGTAGACATGGCCTCAGTTCCTTTGAGCCTTAACTAGGAGAAAAAAAATCAGACAGGTCTTAAAGCAAAGCTTTTAATAAAAAGAAAGAAAAAAGGTAAAAGTTTCTCTCTGCAATTTAGATGGTAAAAAGTGACAGGGTCTGTCAGCTTATAGAAACTAGAAAGAAGCCTCCCCCCGCAGCAAAATACAATTTAAAATACTTCCAGCAAACTACACATTTGCAAATAAAGGAAAACAAATAAAAAGACTATACCACCTTTCTACCTTTGTACTCACAAAATTGGAATAGAAGATTAGAGAGCCTGTAGATAAGTGTGGTCACTCTCAGAGCCCAGAGAGAACAAAGCAAAACCCAAAAAACACAAACAAAGGCTTCCCTCCACCGAGATTTGAAAGTATCTTGTCTCCTGATTAGTCCCCTGGTCAGGTGTTTGGTTCCCTGTTTGTTAACCCTTTACAGGTAAAAGAGACATTAACCCTTAACTATCTGTTTATGACAACTACTTAGATCCATCCCATCTTGGTAGATACTTACCAACACCAGTAATAACGGCTGGAGTAATTTTAAGACAACAGCCAAGGATTGTTCATGAGAAAGCCAGAGGGTTTTCCCAGGTTGGACTAATTTGAACTTCAGTCCCAGTGTATCTTCTATATTTTCCAAGATATTCAGTCTTTTTGGACTCTTGCTGAAAAATATAATGAAGACATTACATTTATAGCTTTTTTTAAAATGTCTTATGAAGAGTCTGCAGCTTGTATTAGTGCTAGTTGGAGTAGATGGCCTCTGCAGTATGTATAGGAGAGATCAGGGTTACACTTTTCTCTGAGCAAAGCTTGTACTCCACCATGTCTTCCAGAGAAGTTTACAGCTCTATGAAATGCACTAGCAGCCATCTGTTTGGGGTCCAATTATAGACTCATAGACTCTAGGACTGGAAGAGACCTCGAGAAATCATAGAGTCCAGTCCCCTGCCCTCTCGGCAGGACCAAATACTGTCTAGACCATCCCTAATAGACATTTATCTAACCTACTCTTAAATATCTCCAGAGATGGAGATTCCACAACTTCCCTAGGCAATCTATTCCAGTGTTTAACTACCCTGACAGTTAGGAACTTTTTCCTAATGTCCAACCTAAATCTCCCTTGCTGCAATTTAAGCCCATTGCTTCTTGTTCTATCATTGGAGGCTAAGGTGAACAAGTTTTCTCCCTCCTCCTGATGACACCCTTTTAGATACCTGAAAACTGCTATCATGTCCCCTCTCAGTCTTCTCTTTTCCAAACTAAACAAACCCAATTCCTTCAGCCTTCCTTCATAGGTCATGTTCTCAAGACCTTTAATCATTCTTGTTGCTCTTCTCTGGACCCTCTCCAGTTTCTCCACATCTTTCTTGAAATGCGGTGCCCAGAACTGGACACAATACTCCAGTTGAGGCCTAACCAGCGCAGAGTAAAGCGGAAGAATGACTTCTCCTGTCTTGTTTACAACACACCTGTTAATGCATCCCAGAATCACGTTTGCTTTTTTTGCAACAGTATCACACTGTTGACTCATATTAAGCTTATGGTCTACTATGACTCCTAGATCTCTTTCTGCCATACTCCTTCCTAGACAGTCTCTTCCCATTCTGTATGTGTGAAACTGATTGTTCCTTCCTAAGTGGAGCACTCTGCATTTATCTTTATTGAACTTCATCCTGTTTACCTCAGACCATTTCTCCAACTTGTCCAGATCATTTTGAATTTTGACCCTGTCCTCCAAAGCAGTTGCAATCCCTCCCAGTTTGGTATCGTCCGCAAACTTAATAAGCGTACTTTCTATGCCAACATCTAAATCGTTGATGAAGATATTGAACAGAGCCGGTCCCAAAACAGACCCCTGCAGAAACTCACATGTTATACCTTTCCAGCAGGATTGGGAGTCATTAATAACTACTCTCTGAGTATGGTTATCAGCCAGTTATGCACCCACCTTATAGTAGCCCCATCTAAATTGTACTTTCCTAATTTATCTATAAGAATATCATGCGAAACCGTATCAAATGCCTTACTAAAGTCTAGGTATATCATATCCACTGCTTCTCCCTTATCCACAAGGCTCGTTATCCTATCAAAGAATGCTATCAGATTAGTTTGACACGATTTGTTCTTTACAAATCCATGCTGGCTATTCCCTATCACCTTACAACCTTCCAAGTGTTTGCAGATTTCTTTAATTACCTGCTCCATTATCTTCCCTGGCACAGAAGTTAAACTAACTGGTCTGTAGTTTCCTGGGTTGTTTTTATTTTCCTTTTTATAGATGGGCACTATATTTGCTCCCTTCCAGTCTTCTGGAATCTCCCCCGTCTCCCATGATTTCCCAAAGGTAATAGCTAGAGGTTCAGATACCTCCTCTATTAACTCCGTGAGTATTCTAGGATGCATTTCATCAGGCCCTGGTGACTTGCAGGCATCTAACTTTTCTAAGTGATTTTTTACTTGCTCGTTTTTTATTTTATCTTCTAAACCTACCCTCTTCCCGTAAGCATTCACTATATTGGACATTCCTTCAGACTTCTCAGTGAAGACCGAAACAAAGAAGTCATTAAGCATCTCTGCTTCCAAGTCTCCCGTTACTGCTTCCCCCTCCTCACTGAGCAGTGGGCCTACCCTGTCCTTGGTCTTCCTCTTGCTTCTAATGTATTGATAAAAAGTCTTCTTGTTTCCCTTTATTCCCATAGCTAGTTTGAGCTCATTTTGTGCCTTTGCCTTTCTAATCTTGCCCTTGCATTCCTGTTTTATTTGCCTATATTTGTCCTTTGTAATCTGACCTAGTTTCCATTTTTTATATGACGCCTTTTTATTTTGTAGGTCACGCAAGATCTCGTGGTTAAGCCAAGGTGGTCTTTTGCCACATTTTCTATCTTTCCTAACCATTGGAATAGCTTGCTTTTGGGCCCTTAATAGCGTCCCTTTGAAAAACTGCCAACTTTCCTCAGTTGTTTTTCCCCTCAGTCTTGATTCCCATGGGACCTTACCTATCAGCTCTCTGAGCTTACCAAAATCCGCCTTCCTGAAATCCATTGTCTCTATTTTGCTGTACTCCCTTCTACCCTTCCTTAGAATTGCAAACTCTATGATTTCATGATCACTTTCACCCAAGCTTCCTTCTACTTTCAAATTCTCAACGAGTTCCTCCCTATTTGTTAAAATCAAGTCTAGAACAGCTTCCCCCCAGTAGCTTTTTCAACTTTCTGAAATAAAAAATTGTCTGCAATGCAGTCCAGGAACTTATTGGATAGTCTGTGCCCTGCGGTGTTATTTTCCCAACATATATCTGGATAGTTGAAGTCCCTCATCACCACCAAATCTTGGGCTTTGGATGATTTTGTTAGTTGTTTGAAAAAAGCCTCATCCACCTCTTCCACCTGATTAGGTGGCCTGTAGTAGACTCCCAGCACGACATCACCCATGTCTTTTACCCCTTTTAGCCTAACCCAGAGACTCTCAACACTTCCATCTCCTATGTCCATCTCCACCTCAGTCCAAGTGTGTACATTTTTAATATATAAGGCAACACCTCCTCCCTTTTCCCCCTGTCTATCCTTCCTGAGCAAACTATACCCATCCACACCAACATTCCAGTTGTGTGTATTATCCCACCAAGTTTCAGTAATGCCAACAATGTCATAGTTGTATTTATTTATTAGCACTTCCAGTTCTTCCTGCTTATTACCCATACTTCTTGCATTTGTATATAGGCATCTAATTGACAAGCATTTAACTCTTCTAAGATGTGGGTTGTCACAGATGCAGCCGATTTGTCTTCTATAATTTGAACATTTAGAAATGCATCTACTGGCCTACCACTTGTTAATGTGGTACAAGATAATGTACACAATGACTTAATACTTGATGCTGATTTGCATTGCTGCATTCATCAGCCAGGTATATAATTTTTTTGAATGTTGTGAAAGCGTTCTTTACTTTTTCAACTGTTGAGTCTTTCACTGTTGCACCACATGCTTCTAGCCAGTCAGCTGAGTTTCTTGCAGAAAGATAGTGAGCATTTGCTGGTCTTGTTTGGAACCAGTGTTCAATTTCAGGATGAACAGGTGACAGTGCACTTAACATTGGCCTTCAGTTTGTAATGTGTGGTATCCCTTGCTTAAATAGAAAGTATGATGCCCCAGCCACATTTGTTCACATGAACTGTATTGTGTCTCCAGTATTCTTAACAGCCTCATTAACACTCACCTATGTTGTTCTTGGTCAGTGGAGACTCAGAGTTCAGAGGTGCTTTCACATGAGTTTACATCCCAGGCGGGAGGTGGGGGGGGGCAAGAAGGCACCTTGCTCATTCCTCCAGCTGTTCGCTCTGGCCACTGTTGTTCATTATGCCACCGTTCACTTCATTGCTCTGTTGCCAATGGCTCTGTGCCATCACCTTCTGCTGCCACCTGCCACTGTGATCTCTATGAGTTGGTCTCTTGAGGTTCCACTCAGCTCTCAATGCTTTCAGCTGAGCTCTTAGTGGGGGAACCTCACTGCTGGTGCAGACTGGGCCATCTCTACCACAGAAACACTGTCCCACAGCAGGTCTAAGAACTCAGACCTGATTATCAGTGATTTCAGCTGCAGTGGTCACTTAACAAAACAAAAGACTATCTATGGAGCCTAATCAGCTCTATCTTTAAACAGTGGAGAGGGGCAGGTCAAACAGTACCATCAAGCAAAACACCTGTCCCCACCCTCTCTCGTGATGCCCTCAATCAGCACAGGCTAAATACAGTCCTACTGCCCTTTATTCATACAATAAGAACAACAAGGTTTCATTCCCCGCCCGTCCCCCCTGCATTCAAGTGATTTGTAACCCAACCCCAGCCAAAATCTATCACTTGGGCAACACAGCTCTGTTTGCTGGATACCTAGGTAGATGAGGTGTGAATGTAAATACAATCTAGTCCTGAAGCCTTCCCCCACCCCAGCCCCAGCTCATCACTAGCTGTCAGAGAGGGAGGGATCATTTAGACTTTGCTTACAAATTATCATTTGAAATTATTAGGTTGGCCAACATCACTGAAATGAATGGAGTGGCATTGTCATAAAAAACAACAGCTGCATAAGGAAGCTAGTCTATGTCCATACTTTTCAAATCTATTATACTTTTTCAGATACATGTATTTTATCATACACACTTTAAAAGCAAATCAAGTGTATTAAGGTTTCAATTTCAATTCAAATTTTCAAACAGTCACTAAATTGGTAACACGCATGTAACTAATTCACAAAACTGGGGGCGGGGGAAGAGGGGCGGTTGTTGGAACAATTCAGGGAGTATATACGCGGGGGGGGGGCAGGGATGTAGGGGATCCCTGATCCCAGCTACAGCAGGTGAGGTGCCGCAGCCAAGGGACAGGACAGCAGCTTGACCATAACCCCTTAGAGAGGGGGTTGCTGGGTGGGAGGGGAGCAGCGGGTGGGCGGGCTCCTACCTGCCCTTTGCAACCTGAGCCGGGGACGGGACACGCCGGTCTCGCTCTCTGCTCTCCAGCCCCGTCTCGTCCCCCCGCGCTGCCACTGGCGGGCGGAGCCGGGGCCGCCGCTGTCAGACGCGGCCGGGCAGCCAGGGAGACGCGAGCGGCAGCTGCTCCGGGAGCCCGCGCCGCGCCGAGCCGAGCCGAGCCCGAGAGCCGAGGCAGCGCCATGAGCCAGAAATGCGACGTGCTCGTGGTCGGGGCCGGCATCTCAGGTCAGTGCAGCCCCGCTCCGGGCACACCCCGCGGGGTCCCAGCCCGCTCCCTTTGCGCGCGGATGTGGCTGGGAGCGGGGCGAGGGCGGAGACACTGGTGCCCTGGCCGGCGGGAGGCAGGTGCCTGTGGCTGGGAGTCTGCTTTCCCGGGGTCAGCCCTGCAGGGAGAGCTGCGGCAGCGGGCAGGGATCTCTGCTTCTGTCGGTGTCATTGCGCGGCCTGGGGCTGGACAGTGCCTCCCTCCGCCGCTCCTCTGGGCAGAGCTGACATTTGTCAGCTGGAGGAGCCGCTGCCTTCACCCGCACGGCTCGCCCTCGTCTGGCCTAGCTCCGCGCCACAAGTGCAAGGAGGGCGGGGGTCAACGCTTGGTAGGAGAGCACCTTGTTTAATGGCCCAGCACACGAGCTCATTACCCAAACTAATGTACTAGAATTTAGCTCATTATATGCATATCATCTGAGCACCCAAACCAGCTACAAGCACTTTCTTCGTAGCTCAGCTCTTTCAATGGACTAAATTGTGCACTTTGCACAGAAACCAAACTGACTTTGTAGGAATTGCATTTCTGAAACTGGAAAGGCTTATTATTCAGGTTGGCTAGGAAAAAAACCAAGAGAAGAAATCTGTCACCAAATGTTTTCTTGTCACAGGCACTTGATGCAGCAGTGCATTCTGTCAGCAAATAGGGTGATCAGATGTCCCGATTTTACAGGGACAGTCCCGATTTTTGGGTCTTTTTCTTACATAGGCTCCTATTAGCCCCACGTCCTGTCCCGATTTTTCACATTTGCTGTCTGGTCACCCTATCAGCAAACCTAGAATACTTACACAGTTTATCACTTATTAGCTCACTAGAGCTAAGTTAATGTAAATAATACTTTTTGCAAGAATTAATACATGTAGGTAACAAAGAGTATGCTTGCTTTCTTCATGAAAGAAGTATAATTAGAAGATTCATTACCTCTGAAATGTGGCTGTGGTTGAGGTGGAGCATAGGTGAAGGGATGGGATTGCTTCTAGGTTTGCTTTGTCACTGAATTTCAGTAAATATTGCATTACAAAGGAAATGGAGCATCCATGAGTGAGATGATGATGATGCCTAACACAAGAGCTAATCTGGTATTTATGCAGCTTTTAGTCAAGCACACTCTCACTGCAATTGCTGCAAGGCCAGCAGGATTGAGAGGTCTGCTTTGCCACAGATTTAATAATCAAATTGTTTCTTAACACTGTTATCAAGTTCTAGTTACATTTTGAATCAAAATAGCACTCTCCTGTGGCAGGACTCTATAGAACTCAATAAAGAATTGAGAGTTGCCATGAAAACCACATAGCACTTATTTCTACAAGCTGTCTGGGGGGGGTGACCATCAACTACTCTACCCTCTACCTTCCCACCCCTTCCAGGATTGCATGCTAGTGCTTCCTCATGGATCTCTAATGTGCTACATACAATTTACTTCAGACGTTACCTAGGTATTTTTCTAAAAGCAGTTGGTGGATGCCCCTGTTATGTTGATTGAAGGCGATTGGAGAGCTGTTGGCATGGATCTTATGGATTAATGAAAAACAAAGTAGAGATGGATGAACTAGCTCTTATGAAATACAGAGCTGGCTCAAGACTTCTCTTGTTTTCTCAGTCAGACATTTCAGGATTGGCAAAGGGGACCCTCTGGTCAACCTCCAGTGCTCATACCGTCTAGTAGAGACCCGCTGTGGGGTACAGCTTGTTTGACCGTTGTTAATAGACCCCAAGCTATGTTGGACTCACCTTTTGTGCACTCTGAGATACCTCTGTCAAGGGAAGCCCTGAACATGCAAAAATGTAACTGTAGTGGTGCCCAGGGGGCAGCTAAGTGAATACCATGCTGTACCCTGCAAGGAGTTCTGAACATGAGGAGTAAAGCTTTCCTACAGCAGCAGAGTGAAACATACAGCTGAAAGGGTATTTACCATTGTTAGTATAGTCACTCCCATACTAATAATGCCTGTGTTAAATCTTCAAGCATGACCCATGTGAACTAGTTTTCTTCAGAAGCCTGAGCAGACTCAGCATGAGCCAAGTGCTCATGCAATTAATAAAATTGTCGTGCTTTCTCTAAACAGCTTGACTTCTTAGTTTTTACTAAATGTTACAACATAGACTATTCCTGCCTTCTTTGTTTGTTTTACTACCCAATCATGCATTTGTTGCACATGCAAAACTCCCATGTTGTCAACAGAAGTTTTATCTACATAAGGAATGCAGGATTTGTGTCTCATCCACTGATTTCAGTATTG
This sequence comes from Gopherus evgoodei, assembly GCF_007399415.2. Lineage (NCBI taxonomy): Eukaryota > Metazoa > Chordata > Testudines > Testudinidae > Gopherus > Gopherus evgoodei. The sequence continues at coordinate 156,542,257 of NC_044322.1, read as the reverse complement.
CTGTGAGGAAGCGCAGGTCAGACAGTGCTAATTTTGAAACTTCTGGGATTTTACTTGTTTGGAGGAGTGAAAGGGAAAGTGAAAATGTGAACCGAAAGCCCTGAAAATGGGCTAAATTATTTTAAGGTATTCTAAGCATTTGTCCAGAAAAGCTCCTCAGTAGTCCCATTAAAATCAATGGGATTGCTCATGTGTTGAAAGTGAAGTACAGGTTTAAACCCTCAAATCATCCAGGAACTTAATCCATAACTAGGAATAAATAAATAAATCTGTGCACTTGTTACAAAGCAAATGAGAAAATCTAACTTTTTGCATGACATTTTTATTGCAACTACTTGCTTTTTATATCTTACCCACTTAGGATATTTTTTAACCATCATATTTAAGGGGTGTAATTTACAAACTGGGCTTCTTCCATATGTAGTGTCACTTTCAGAGGCCTTCATAAGTAGTGTTCAATTCATTTAAAAGTTATCTATTTGTACAGACTATTTTTTATGGCACTTGGCACTAGATTCGTTGAAAAAATTATCCAAAGCCAGTTCCGTGATTACTACATTTTTATTAATTATTGAAAGTTCCAAATACTTGATATGTCTGCAGCTTTCTGTTAGCTGATTTTTTTTAAACTGTCAGAAAAAAGAAACCACTAGTATTTTGTTAACTAAGAATGATTCTGAGAATTTGGCTAATTTTTAACTGATACCTTATTTCACACTGAAAGGCTATTATAGTACATTTTACTGTAGTTTCCAAATGAAACAGATTTCAGTAGCAAGTTTTTAGACAGCATCAGTGCTATGGGTCCCTTCTGCTTAATGAGTGGAATTGGAGAGTTCAGCACAACATAAATAGGTTATTTTAATATAACCTTGTTTTTCATTGTTGCCATGGGAACATTTGTGTGTAATTCCAGTACAGCTTCTGTAATAAATTCTGAAAGAGTGGTCAAAACCCAGACAGAGACGAGGTTTATACTGTTCAAGCAACGGCTTCTTTCTTTGCTACCTGCAAACAGAAATAAATAACGGGGGTTGCAAGGAACCACTTTGCTTTGTCATTATAAGGATAAAGTCAGTCCCTCTTGAAAACACTCTACCTTCTCTTGGCCTAATAACGCTAGTCCTACACTCCAGGAGATGTTAGCAAAATAACACACATGCACATCCACAAAGAAAGTGGAACCAAGCAAAATATTAAACACTTCCAATCACTCATTTATCTTCAGTTATTTCCTACTAGCCATCCTCCACCTATGAGTTTTCTATCTAGTTTTGTAAATTCTTGGGGCAGTGACCTTGTGTTTATACTTGTTTGAGAAGCACCTACCATACTTTTGAATGATAAAATAATAATGTCTCCATGCTCCTGTTGAGAACACCAAATAGAGAGTCATTTAGTGCCAGTTGTTATGTGGTTGTGTTGGTTCCATTGGGAAATAGAACAGATCAACTTTAAAGCAAGTCACATTACTGAGTCCAGATTTGTCCCCAGTCCAGATTGCATGGGTCATTCCTCCACAAAGGCATTGCCTTCACACTACAGGAACAGCAGCCAAGTCTCTTATTCTTTATTTTTTTTCATGTCTTCTGGTGAGACAGGGATCGTTAGACCCACTGAGGCAAAATGCTCAGGAAATCGTCAGTAAAAGTTTGAACTATCCTTGATGTAGCAGTTACAGAAACCAGCAAAAAAGAAGGCAAAATACAGATGGAAATGCATCATTTGCAGTGCTGATCTAGCAATGTGAGCAAACATACAAAACAGATTCCTTCCAATGATGTTTGTTATTTAGATGCATGCAAATGCTTTAAAGGAATGCCTATCCATAATGCTCTAGGCACCCTTGACAAGCAGCTCCATTTGTTGTGGCTTCTTCACATCCAGATTTAGATAGGAGATTCTCAACCTTTAGGGATGGAAAGGATCTGTTAGATCTTAGCCCACGTCCACACTACAGGGTAAAATCGATGTTATTAAAATCGATTTTATAAAGCAGGCTTTATAAAATCGATTTTGCGCGTCCACACTAGGGCTACTTACATCGATGTTGAGCGTCCATGTTCCCTGGCGTCCATGTTTTCCCTGAGCGTTGCACTCTGGGTACCTATCCCACAGTTCCTGCACGGGTCCCTGCCCTTTGGAATTATGGGTTACTAGCCCAGTGCATGATGGGATCAAAGTCCCCGTCCTGGGTGGTTCTGGGTACAGCCCCCCCCCCTTCCTGTAAACGGCACACAGTCAGTTCGCGCTGTTTTTACTGGCTGCAGTGAGGGAAACGCCATTTTGCAGCAAGCATGGATCCAGGTCTGCTCTTGTCCTTGATCGCGAATGCTGTAAATAATTCACGCATTCTCGTTCTATCACTGCTGACCCATGATGCAGAAATGCAAGAGAGAATGCTTGAATGCGGGGACGACAGCGATGACGAACTGGAGAACGAGTTTTCTGACACCCCGGGCCCCTGCACGTTGGAGCTCCTGACGGTTATGGGTGAGGTTCTACCCGTTCCGCGCCACTTTTGGGCACGGGAAACAAGCACTGACTGGTGGGACCGCATAGTCCTGCAGGTGTGGGACGATTCGCAGTGGCTGCGGAACTTTCGCATGCGTAAGAGCACTTTCTTTGAACTTTGTGACTCGCTTTCTCCTGTCCTGAAGCGGCATAATACCAGGATGAGACCAGCCCTCACAGTGGAAAAGCGAGTGGCAATAGCCATATGGAAGCTTGCAACGCCAGACAGCTACCGGTCAGTCGGGAATCAATTTGGAGTGGGCAAATCTACTGTGGGGGCTGCTGTGCTGGAAGTATCCAAAGCAATCATTAAGCTGCTGCTTCGAAAGGTTGTGACTCTGGGAAACGTGCAGGCCATTGTGGATGGCTTTGCTGCAATGGGATTCCCTAACTGTGGGGGGGCCATAGATGGAACCCACATCCCTATTTTGGCACCGGAACACCAGGGTGCCCAGTACATTAACCGCAAGGGGTACTTTTCGATGGTTCTGCAAGCCCTGGTGGATCACAAGGGACGTTTCACCAACATCCACGTGGGATGGCCAGGAAGGGTTCACGACGCACGTGTCTTCAGGAGCACTACACTGTTTAAACGGCTGCAGCAAGGGACCTACTTCCCTGATCAGAGAATAACAGTTGGAGATGTCCAAATGCCTATAGTTATCCTTGGGGACCCAGCCTACCCCTTGATGCCCTGGCTAATGAAGCCATACACAGGCAGCCTTGACAGTGCTCAGGAGTTGTTTAATTACAGGCTGAGCAAGTGCAGAATGGTGGTAGAATGTGCATTTGGCAGGCTTAAGGCGAGATGGCGAACGCTTCTCACTCGCTCAGATCTTAGCCAAACCAATATCCCCTTTGTCATTGCTGCTTGCTGTGTGCTCCACAATCTCTGTGAGAGCAAGGGGGAGGCCTTTATAGCGGGGTGGGAGACTGAGGTAAACCACCTGGCCGCTGATTATGCGCAGCCAGACACCAGGGCAATTAGAAGATCTCACCAGGATGCTGTGCGCATCAGAGAAGCACTGAAAAGTAGCTTCCTCATGGGCCAGGGTACAGTTTGAATGCTGATTTTCCTTTCAATTGATTGCTGCCCTCCCCGGCTATGCGGTGTTGCTGCTGCAAGATACTTTGCCTGCAGCATTCCTCAATTGCTTGCTTAGGTTACTTGCGAGAGCTGTCCATTGGAAAACATATAATTCTGTATTTCCCAATTATTACCTACCTCCACCATTAGCTGCTTCCGTCTGCTGCTAGGCACAGGACCTGCAACCTTCCTTAACTGCTTTTTTATTGAAAATAAAGTTACTACTATGTGTTACAAGAATTGTGTTCTTTATTTAAAATCAGATCCTTTCATCAATCAAGCATCATGCTTGTTGTTACAATACTGTGCTTGAAATTTCATAACTCAGCGTTCTATGGGGGACGGAGCGAGGGAGGTTTGGAGGAAGGGGGAGGGAGGTTTGAAAGAAGAAAGTGCATCAGAGTAGACAGAACAAGAATTCTCATGGACCAGGGTATGGTATGGCTGCTTTCTTTGTTTTCCCTTTATTACCCATATCCCCAATTGTCAAATCCTGATGCTGATAACTAGCTTCCGTGCAGCTTTCCAAAGCTACTTGCTTCAGTTCATTACCAAACTACAGTCACACTTCCTTAATAGCATGACCTGAGAGTAAAAATAGGCAAAGGTGCCATGGGAGAAGTTTGGATCATTAGAGGAGGGAAAAAACAGGACACAAAGGGCTTTTCAATCTAATGAAAGCCTTCTGGTTGGAGTGTCCGCAGCAGTGGAGGGGGCTGGTGTAGAGAGCCTTCCCCCACGCGTTCTTACACGCCTGGTTCTGGAAGGTGTGGGACAGGGTGAGTACTGAGGGAGGTTATACACGGGCTGTAGGGGCATTCTGAAACCACGGAGCTCTTGCAGCATATCACGGAGGATGTCAGTCTGATCACGAAGAAGATCCAGAGTTGCTGCTCGCCAGCGCTGATCTTCCTGCCACCTGACATCATTTTTGGCGTCCCTCCTGTCTTCGCGTTGACTGGCAGCCTCCCTGTACTTTGCGACCAATTGCTTCCAGTCTCCCTGCTGAGCTCTCTCTGTACGGGTCACTGCCATAATTTCGGTGAACATGTCCTCACGCGTCCTCCTTTTCCTCAGTCTTCTTATGATACCCCCCCACGTGGATGAGAAGCGAGAGGGAGGCTGGAGAAATGTGCAGCTGTGTGTGGGGGGGTGGGGTTTGGAAAGAGTGATAAAAGAATCATGAGACACATTTCACACAACCATTCATACAGTCTTTCTCCTCACTGACCTGTGCCTGTTACCGAACCTTGAACATTTTACTTTACCACAAGGTCACCTTAGGATTCCTTTAATACTTATTGCTTGTGGCTGAGGACAGAGAGTTCTGCTCAGACGCAGGTCAGGGAAGCACACAGACCTTGTCCGGAGAAAATGGGAAGTTAATAATGGCTAGTAATCCCTGTAGTAGATTGTACTGGTAATCAAGCTACTGTCCTTCCCTGCTTTGCTCTCGCGTTCCCCGAACAAGCAGGTCTCCTTGCCTGCGGTTTGCTGGGTGGTTCGGGGAACGGGAGAGCAAACCGCGGCGAAGCTGGTCTCCTTCCCTGGTTTGCTCTCGCGTTCCCCGAACAAGCAGGTCTCCTTGCCTGCGGTTTGCTGGGTGGTTCGGGGAACCGGAGAGCAAACCGCGGCGAAGCTGGTCTCCTTCCCTGGTTTGCTCTCGCGTTCCCCGAACAAGCAGGTCTCCTTGCCTGCGGTTTGCTGGGTGGTTCGGGGAACGGGAGAGCAAACCGCGGCGAAGCTACTCTCCTTCCCCGGTTTGCTCTCGCGTTCCCCCAACAAGCAGGATGGAGACTTTTCTAAAAACCACCTCATGGGTCAGTGTTTTAGGAAAGGTAAAAAAAATTACACTCACCAGAGGACGGTCCCTCAGCTTCATTTTCTGGAGTACTGCCTTGAGATGGCTGGCAGGGAACCTCAGTAAGGGTGAGGAAAAGATCCTGGCTGTTTGGGGGGATAAAATGCTCTGTGCTCTCTGCTGGAGCCTCCTCCTCTTGGTCCTCATCATCCTGATCATCGCCATCAAATAAATCTTCCGTAGTTGCAGGAATCACGACGCCCACCTCTGAATCAACAGACAAGGGGGGGGGTTCGTCGTTGCGCTGTTCCCCAATATTGCGTTAAGCTCGTCGTAGAACCGGCATGTTTTGGGGGCAGAGCCTGACCTGCCCTTTGCTGCTTTGGTCTTCTGATACGCCTGTCGGAGCTCTTTCACTTTCACTCGGCACTGTAACGAGTCCCTGGTATGTCCCCTCTCCCGCATGGCATTAGAAATTTTTTCAAAGGTTTTCTCATTTCTTCTGCTCGAGCGCAGTTCTGAAAGCACCGACTCTTCTCCCCATACAGCTATCAGATCCTGTAACTCCTGTGTGCTCCATGCTGGAGCTCTTTTCCTATTTTCAGGAGACTGCATTGTTCTCTCTGCTGCTGAGAGCTCCACGCTGTGCAAGCAGGAAATGGAATTTCAAAGTTCCCGGGGCTTTTCCTGTTTACCTGGCCAGCAGAAGAGTACCTTTACCTGTGTAGAGCGGCCACTAGAGCACTGTGGGATACGTCCCGGAGGCCATTAACTTCGATGGCCGTCCACACTATCATAAAATCGATTTTAAAAAATCGATTTTGGGGTTACTCCTCTCGTTTTGATGGAGTTCCAAAATCGATTTTAGGGACCCTTAAAATCGATTTTATGCACTCTGTAGTGTGGACGGTTACAGCTTAAAATCGATTTAAAGCTCTTAAAATCGATTTAAAGCTCTAGTCTGGACCTGGCCTTAGTGCATGACTTTGCCAGTTCCTTATAATTCAGAGCCATCACTGTCAGTGTCCTCTTAGTAAGGTGAGGAGATTCTAACCCAAGATGCTACTCGCCCAGTTTAATCATTTTTAGGCTCTTTTAGTATAGAAGTTTGTTAAAAAGCAAATAATAAAATGAAACAGCTGGATGATTCAGCTCCTAACTCAGTAATGAAAATCTGCTCTTCTCCATATCCTTCAGGTATAACTACAGTGCAGTGGGAAGCAAGCCTCCCAGCCAGGGTACACAGATGTGCGCTAGCTCTGGCTGAGCTACCACATTACAAAGAATAGGACAGATGTGGTGGAATAGATGGTGGCTTGGGCTTGCCGCCCAAGTCCAAGCCTGCCTGACACCTTAGGTCTGAGTTTGGGTGGCTAGCCTGAGTCACCGCCTGTGTCACAGCGTCCACACTGCTGTTTTTAGCGTGTTAGTTTGGGCGAAACTAGCCTGAGTCTGCCTATCTAGCTGGGAGGCTCGTTCCGAGCTGGTGTGTGGACATACCCTTAGAGGCTAAAGAACCTATTGTTGTGGCTTGTTTGAAGATTTCAGGTCATCTCTTAATGCGATTATTAAGCCAGCTAAGGAAGCAGAGGAACAGGAGGTATTAGCTCTCTGCCTGTGGGAAGAGGTAACATTCAAAATGCTATGGCTGTTCATCTTGCAGTTTTTAAGGGTCAGATTCTGTTCTGAGGGTAGAACTTCTGCTGAAGTCACTGGAGTTTCTGTGCATGGAGTGACTAAAGAAATGGGCTCTATTCAGGAAGAAACTCTCCTGAATTAAAAATGTATTTGTGAAAGCACCAGGCAGTACATTATATAATGCTGTTCGATATGAAACAAAAATTTCGCACGGGAGGTGTAAGGAAAGCTTAAACTGTCTTGGGGATAGATTTGTCTCTTACTTTAGACTCAGCTGTTTGCTACCTGCTGAGAGCCTTCATTTATGTGATACCAGTGGCAATAACTACTTTGCATGTTTTTTTTAATCTCTTCAGAGTGTAACAGTTTCTCTAAATTTCCCAGTAGTGTTTTCAGAACAACCTTCCTTTGCCATTTCTCGCTGTTCAGATTGCTTTAAGAATGAAATTTAGGTGGTTTCTTGGCTTTAAAAGAGGCTGGGTTAAAAGAGGTTATAAATCTTTAAGCTAACATCATGGCAGAGGCATCTTTTCTTTCTCAGCATGAAAAACCTGACATGTCCACTTTGTTTAAACCAAAAACTACTGGAAGAAAAAAAATTTAACCAAAATTTTGGATCTATAAGATAATTCTAGATATTTAGAGCATGATGGTACCATGAGACTATCCTCCTCTTTCTCCTAAGACTTGCTTACTGTTTATATGATGCTTGAAGTCATTGTGTACTTGCTATAGCTCTCACTATATCTGTGATCCAATAAAAATGTACTTTATGAAAGCAAGTCAGATGTACTAGAGGTAATATATGATGATGATCATCCCATTTCTCAGAAGACTTCAGTAGAGGACAACCTGTCACTGTTCAAGGATAAACTAGTGTATGTTGCAGCAGGACTATAGATGATCTAGGCTTATTTACCTCTTTTGTCCTGGAAAGTAATTTTAGACTTTCCTGATATCTCACTTAGTGGGGGTGGGAGGTGGGACGATGACATTTTTTGTCATCATTAAATATCTTTGAGAGCAGTATTAATGTAAATATCTCCAAAGTATAAATTATAAGATATTTATGCCAGATATTTCACTGTTTAAAAACATTAGGGTGGATGAAACAACCTTAAATGGGTGAAGCAGTCCCTGTGAGTGTAGTCCTTCAGAATGTCAATTAGTCCTTCAGAATGCCAATTATGTTTGCTCTGATACCCATTGATCCAGGGAATTTCTAGCATCATTAGATTTAATGATCCTCCCTACATCCACATTCCCACTGCTCTCTTTCATCAAAGGTTCTTCTTTTTGTCCTCAGTTACCTTCATTTTCCCTACAAAGTGAAATGAGACTAAATATCTGGAACCTGACATTTGGCCTCTCAATGGTTCCTTGAATATTCACAAATACGATGTAGTAACCAGCAATAAACCTTGACAGGAAACAGGACTATTATGTTGTATCTGGATGACTTGGTAATCATTCACATGTCAAACAGGCAAAATGTGTGGGCCTGTTAGTGGATTTTGAAAAAGTTTTCCACTATAACTGCAAAAGATATAATGTCTGGAGGCCCAGTTAAATGCATCAGCAGGAAAAGCTTTTATATTATCATCATCATCATGAGAAAACATTCAGAATATATGACATTATTAGACAATATTCATTGACTCTGCACATAGAAAATAGAAATTATTTCACTTATGATATATTTGGCATCTACATGCTATGGTGATTGGCACTTTTTTTTTTTTTTTAAAAGAATAAGGTAGAAGATCTACTCTTTGTATGAAGAATTCACTGATGACTCTTTTGGATACACATACTGGAAGAGTCCACATCTTTTGTTTATAATGACTGATGCCAATGTTATGGACTGCAAAAGTTCATAAAGGTAGAGAGATTACACGTGAATTATATAAGGAGGCTTCACATCATCAATCTGTTTAGGCTAAAAGCTTTTAATCAGTCTCACTTCAATTTCAAAGATCAGATATAGAACATTTTATTAAGAATAGACAACTCATCAGTGATGTCTAACATTTTATGAAATAGCGGATGAAGCACTATGTGGAATAATCCTTCACTGACAGTGGGATAGATTAAATGACATAATTTTTAAATTTCTGTGTTTTTATGCTACTGCATGACAGAAAGACCTTGCATTTCTCAGGTTTAAAGCACCTTTCTGCATTCTTACATATGTTTGACTAGCCAAGTCAACATTATTACTTTGATCCAGATTTGCTAACAGAGCAGGATGGATTGCTTTAAATCAAAGCCAGTCAATAATTTTAATTGTGATTTAAATAAGCAAGCAGGAAACATTGATATAAACAGTTGATTTTAATGTTGTTTTGCAGCTGTACTTTTTAATAATGTTCCTAAAGAAAGGTTCATTCTCTTTGGTTGGTATAATCATTAAAACATGTTTATTTGCAATTCAGTTTAGCCTTTACACTATATTTGGCACTTCTTTTTGCTTACCAAGAAGTTACATTATATTTATATACATTTATTTAAGGAATTATATTGTCCAATATACATTTTATTCAGAGTCTGAATTTTTACATTTCTTACTAAGTTAGAAAATGGTGACTGTTGAATTTCTTATTTATTAGATTTTATTTTCAGTTACTTCGGATTTTTGTCAAGCTGCATTTGGATGGAAATTGGCATTCAACTAAAAATGGAGAAAAACAGCATTTTAAAATTGTTTTCTATTAGGATAGTTAAATAAAGCTAGCTTAAATGTGTTGGATCACTGAGAAGAAAGTTTATCACAATAAATTTTGCATTTAAAACTAACTGATTTATTAAAGGAAATATGTATTGTAGTTGGTGAATCGATGGATTATTTCTGGTCACCATGGGCCAGATTTTCAGAGGTTTTTGGGTGCCTAAAGATGTAGATGCCTAGTGGGAGTTTTGAAAACACCTAAGCAGGTTAGGTGCCTAACTCTCATTGATTTCAATGGGAGTAACTGATTTTTATCCACATTGAACAGAGGTCATGTGTGTTCAATAAGACCTCTGGTGGGCCATGTGGTCTTTCTATCCGATTTTTTCTTTTCCTTCATCACAATATCTACTCACCACTACAAAGTTAGTATCAGTGTACATATGTATTTTATACCACATGCTCAACTTGTTACCCCTTGGACAACAGTCTCATTCAAATCAAGCCAAGAACTAACCAGTAATATTTATTCCCGAGGTTATAAGGACGCTGATCACTAGACGGAGTTTAGTTTTAATATTTTCTGAAAGGACATTTTCCTTACACAGCTAAATAGCTTGCAACACGGTACTTTAGTATAATATTAAAGACACACGGTGAAATCCTTGCCATATTGAAGTCAATGGGAGCTTTGCCATTTGCTTCAATGGAAGAAGATTTCACCCACAATGTCAGCAACCTATGGCATGTGTGCCAAAGGCAGCACGCAAGCTGATTTTCAGTGGCACTCTGCTGCCGGCCTGGGGTCCTGGCCGCCAACCACTGGTCCCAGGGATTCTGCTGCTGGTCTGGGGTTCCAGCCGCTAGTCTCTTGCCAGCTGGGACCCAGCTGTCTGTCCTGTTCAACCCGCTGCTAGCCTGGGATACCAGCCGCCAATCCCGCTCAGCTCGCTGTTGGTTTGGGGTTCCGGCCACTGGCCCCCTGCCAGCCGGGGTCCCGGCTGCCGGCCCCGCTCAGCCCAGTGCTGACCTGGGGTACTGGCTGCCAGCTCGGGGCTCTTCTTCTGGCCTCAGCCCGGCTCTCTGCAGCTGTCCCCAGCTGTGGCCCACTGGCCCCAGCCTGGGGCAGTGAGGGGTGCAGATAGGGGTAAGAGGGGGTACAGCTCGGCACCCCCACCTTAAAATTGTTCCAGGCTACTGTGATATTTTTAAGTCCCGGTTTGCTGCTTTTATCAGGCCACGTGGAATAGTGTACTGCGTTTGACCTTGTGCGTGCCCTCTGTCACCATATTTCCCCCCACTGAGCTGAGGGGGACATTTGACAAAATGTCAGCTCCTAAGAAAGCAAAGTTAGATGTCCGTTCATTTCAGCCTTCTTGGACAGACACATTTGGATATATTCAAAAGAAGGACCGTGCTGTGTTTTCTGTTGTGAAAATATTGTTTTCCTCATATCAAGTGTTCAATGACATTTTGAAACAAAGCACGAGAAAACCTTTCTTGATGAAGCAGACAAGACTGAATCGATCAAAAAGGCAGTAGCAGGATATGAGAAGCAAAGCAATGTTTTTAAATGCTTAAGTGTAAGTAACAATCAAGCTACACAAGGAACTTACAAGATTGCACAGTTCATTTCAAAAAATGGAAAGCTGTTTACAGATGGGGAATATATAAAAGAAGTTTTTCTCAGCACTTCAGAGGCTTTGTTCAATGATTTGCCAGATAAAGATGCGATCATATCTAGAATAAAAGAACTGCCTGTTTGCCAGAACAGTTGAGAGATGCATAAGCGAAATGGCAGAAAACATTAACAAAAAGCAGACGGTTGTATTAAAAGACACAGTTGGCATTGCAGTTGATGAAAGCGTGGATATAAATGACATTCCACGTTTGGCAGCTGTTGCAAGATATTGTGCTTCCGATGAAATTCAAGAGGAACTTTGTTGCCTAAAACCCCTGCATGGCACAACAAAGAGGGACAATATAGTGGAAAGTTTTGGAAACCATTTTGAAGAACGAGGAGTTGACATCAGAAAAATGTTTTGTGTGACATCGGAAGGTGCTCCTGCTATGGTCGGAAAACAGAAGGGATTTATAAAGTTACTTGAAGATCAAATTGGCCACCTGACAGTCAAATTTGACTGTATCATCCATCAAGAAAACCTGTGTGCTAAAATTTCTAATTCAGAGCTTAATAATGTGATGAATACAGTGGTGCAAATTGTGAATTTCCTTGTTGCTTGATCTGCTTTGACTCACAGACAGTTTCAAGCACTGCTAGAAGAGATGGACAGTGCTTGTAATGACATCCCACTTCTCAGCAACATTCGGTGGCTAAGTCGTGGCAAGGTTTTGGTGCGCTTTGTAAACTGTTTTGATGGAATCAAGGCCTTTTTGTCGGAAAAAGGACAAAACTACCCCGAACTGGATGATGTCAAATGACTGTAAGCTCATGTTTCTAACTGACATCACTGCTCACCTAAACAAACTCAACCTCTGTCTCCAGGGTGCAGGGCAAATGGTTCTGGATCTTTATGAAGCCTGGAAGGCATTTGTTGTAAAACTAGCAGTTTTTTCTCAGGATATTCGAACTTCTTCTCTCTGCTACTTCCAATACATAAAAGAGTTATCGACACTTTTCACTGTCAGTGTCGATGAGATTGGAATGTACATGCAAGAACTGGAATCAGAATTTTCTAGCAGATTTCAAGACTTCCAGCGATTTGGCCCAATGCTTTCTTTTCTAATTTAAACCTGAAAAGTTCAACGAAAGAGACTTGGATTTATCTGTATTTCAGTAGATGGATGTTGAAGATTTTGAAATGCAGCTCATTCAGTTAAAAAGCTCAGAATTGTGGGCATCAAAGTTTGGAGATCTGTGGAGCGCACTTGAAGCTACCGAGAGAGATCATGGAGCCTCTATTCTGACCTGCTGGATGTCCCTGCTAGAGAAATTTAACTGTTTGAAGAAAATTGTGTTTGCCATGCTTCAGTATTTGGATCCACTTCCCTATGTGAACAGGTGTTTTCACACATGAAATCCGTCCTTTGTCCCCCTTGGAGCCGGTTAACAACTGATCACCCAGAGGCCTGTGTGCAGCTTAAAGTATCCAAATACTTGCCAGACACTGGAAAACTCAGAAAGGAAAAGCAGGGGAAACAATCACACTAAACTGATGACCTGCATTTTAATTTAATTTTAAACGAAGCTTCTTAAACATTTTAAAAACCTTGTTTACTTTACGTACAATAGTAGTTTAGTTATATAATATAGACTTATATAGTGAAACCTTCTGAAAATGTTAAAATGTATTACCGGAACCCGAAACCTTAAATTACAGTGAATAAATGAAGACTTGGCACACCACTTCTAAAAGGTTGCCAACCCCGGTGTAGAAGCATAAAAGTCTGCATCTTTCTAGTGACCTACACTATTTTAAATAACACTTTTAACTGGGTCTCTGCTCTGCAGTAGGCAACTATGTACAAAAAAATGTGTGCGTACACATACGCTGAGCATGTGTTGCAAAACTGGGGAAAGCTAAAACCCACATATTGGGAAATTTATCTGTCAGCCTTCAGACTATAAAAGAGCAAAGGTAAGCAAGATGCGTTCCAAATTCTAGAGCTGAGTTTTATTAGAAAGTAGAGGTAGGCAGAGGAAAGACTGTCTCAACTTTGTCTCAAAGTTCAGCTTTTTATTTATTAAAGACCCAAATTTCAACACTAATTTTATTTCAGTAGATTTTCCAGACTCTCTGGTTCAGCTCTAATTCTGGGCTTTGGTATTAAAGGTTTCCATTTGATCAAGTGGTCAGCAAGTTTGGATTCTCAGTAAAACTGCCTTTATTATGGCATGTCTGTGCACAAACATCTTGCATATTTGCAGTCTTTAGAAATTCTAATTGTATTAGGGCTGACACTATGCTAAACGTTTTGGGATTTTTTTTGAGGGGTCTCAGAAATAGTCATAGGTAAATACTGTAGTAACTAATCTGAATGCTGTCTCCAGTGAGGTACATGTAAAGGCAATTTACTTTACCATCTTGGGCACAAATGAGTTCCAACGTTGTCCTGTCTCCCTTTCAACTTTCTTTCTCTTCCGTTTTCTCTTTTTCTCTTCTGCGGTTTTGATAAAAACTAAGAGAAGTCAAGAGGTCACCAACAGATCCAGTTCTGTGCCTCTGGGAACACCGATCTCTCTTTAATTTCTGGTTAGCAACAATAATTCTGTCAACCCCACTCTTAACTCCCAGACACTTAAGCACTGTGGTTCTCTATGATGTGTTCTCTTTGTGTGCAGTTGTAATGCATGTTGTTATGACAGCTGCAGACACCGAGTGCTATATTTATTTATTTTATATCTGGATTGTAGTAAAGTCTAGAGTTCCTAGTCAAGGTAAGGGCTCCATTTTGCTAGGTGCTGTACAAACACCCTTGCTAGGATTGCCGAAACAGATCTTGTTAGTTTGATAGTCCCCAAGATACAGCTGGTAAGTGGATAGGATGCAGTCCAAAGAGTGGAATTGTGGCCAGAAGCTGAGGTGGCTTGTTTGTTGTGCACATACAGAAAAGAAAACCTGAGCACTGCAGGTTCACGCTGCAGTGAAATCTCAGCAGAAATAAACTGCCAATACTTTTATGGTACAATAAACTATTCAGGAGTTTTACATGAATAGCTAAGGATGTGTTTGCATAATTTCAGCACGAGCTAATGATGGACTTGTCATATCTTCAGGATAACTGCACCTCTCCCTCATTCCATGACACCCCCTTAGGTCTCAAGCCTCCAGCCATCATCATCTCTCTATAGGCAGAGTCCCATGACTCTACTTCCAGATGGGGGATTTGCAGTCTCCCTTTTATTCACTATGATCATCCCAACAGATCTGAGCTAGCTCAGCACTTGCAGTTATCATTCTCTCAAAGGTTAAGACAGTGGTTTACCAGAGACCAAATATCCTGACACAGGGCACAGTACATTTATTTTAGGATTATGCAGAAAAACATATGATTAGACCTTTTATTGTTTTTTCATATGCTAAGCTTACCAGAAGTCCCCCCCTCTTCTGCATGGAAATGCAAGTAAATTCAGTCCTTTACGTCCTTCAGCAGGGTTTGCTTCCTCTCCCCTTTGGTCAAAGGGGAATGTCAGTTGGATGAAAATGAGGGCCTGTTGGTGAGTTTAAGCTGACACTTTATACCAAAAATCTTTCTTTGATCCCGGTGTCTCTTGAACCAGTCTGAGGTAGCATATGCAATTCATCCCAGGGGCTGGTATTTCTTTGGAGCTGACTACCTCTCCTATGATCTGCAGTAATTACCCCTTTCCCCCACTGATTTTAGTTCCTGGAAGGAGCTTGGTAGCCTTCCCCAACCAGACAGCATACAGCTCTGGCAAACAGAGGTAGAGATAATGTTTACAAAGTTTTTACATTAGTCTCAAAGCTATAACTGTGTTCGTCATATCTGGCTTAGGATTTGCAAGTGATTTCATCATAAGGTCAATGTTTCTTCTTATAAAACTACCAGAGTTTAATTAAGCTGGGTGGTATTGGTCAAATTCCAATTGTCATGGTTTGGTTCTGTTGTAGTAAAGCTTAAAGCTGAAAGCTGTAGTTTAATATTTCTATTTCTTAAAGATAAGATAGTGGTATTGTCCTTTCTGCTGGTTCCCTGAGTTGTAAGAATACACTTGTTCTAGTATTTCATCATAGTTTAATAGTAGTTACTGTACTGAACTCACTGAACTTTGATTTTAATGGCAAAATTCCATGTTGCCTACAAAACCATTACTCAATAGTGTTACAGAACTTAAAAGTGAGCGTGACGGATGTGAGACATTGGAAGCATGGAAACTTCAAAGACTATTATTTTGAGATGTGCCAGACACTAGGGGCACATACAGTATTCGTGGAGTCTTGTATCAGTAAGCATTATACATGTCTTTGTTTTCCTGGCTCACCAGGTGGGTTTCCTGTGGAATCTGGAATAAATAGGGAGTGATTAATTAAAAGTCCCATTACTGATTATGCAGCTACCAGCCTTTGAAGTTTTACCCCCGAGGGGAAAGGGGCATTGACTGGTTTTACCTGTTTTAAGAGCATAGGGAACAAAGGCCCCAAGTGTATAAAGTGTCAGTCACAACTGACTCCAAGATTAGGGTGACCAGATAGCAAGTGTGAAAAATCGGGACAGGGGGTAGAGGTAATTGGTAACTATATAAGAAAAAGCCCCAAATATCAGGACTGTCCCTATAAAATCAGGACATCTGGTCACCCTACCCAAGATGGGTCTTCATTTGATCTATAAACTGACATGAAACTTTAACCAAAGGGTAAAATCTTGCTGGAGCGGGTTGAAGGATTTTGGAAACTTGCCAGGAGCTCCCTGTAGAAGATGGGTGACATCTGATAGGCTTAGCATTTGTGTAGACTTATGTTGATGTTGTTGTTGTTATGTTTTTGTCTGAAATATATGTTTTGTGCTTTGTAAAAGCTGGCTGGTCACTGGTAACCCTGTCATAACCCCTGAGTGTTGGAGGTGGGAGCAGAACTCCAGGCACTGGACTCTGGTCAGATCTCAGTGGGATACGCACAGTGAATTGAACAGGGACTGCAATCCTAAAATTCTGGTATGGAGGGAAAGGAATGCAGGTACCTGCCCATAGAGAGGTGATGTCTGGAGGCCTGAGCCCTAAAGGGGCACCTTTGAGCAGACCATGGAAGGGGCAGAGGCGTAGTTAACCCCAGAACTGTTGACAGTATGTGAAAAACTTACTTCAATTTTACTTTGCACGGAATGTATCCTGGTGCACTGACAAGCACACAGTTAAGCTATCTGTACTGTCAGTGTATGGGCAGTGAGGATGTGCAGTGTGTGCTGGTAATGATCTAGCCATGCTGCTAAACTGATTATACAGTGTATTGTGCTTCCTGTGGCATAAAGTGGATTTTCATGTGGTGTAAACTCTTGTGCAAAACCAATAAAAAGCTAAATAACACTGAGGTCAGTGAGATTGTTACCTGTGTAAGGACTAAAAGATTTAGACCTTTGTGATTTAAACTGTGGACATTTAGGATTCTTTTAAACAAATTGTCCACATTTTTGTACTTTAATGGTCACAGATCATGTTTCCCAAGATTTGAAGCGTTTGTGTTGGAATTCTGCACGTGGCTCAGTGGAATGTAGGAGAATTAGCTGGGCCACTTGTAAAGACTTTAATGTCTAGAAGTTATGGTTGGGATTTTTAAAGAAGCCTAAGGGAGCTAGGACCCAAATCTCATTCACTGGAATTTTGATGCCTTAATCTCTTAGCCCATGTCTAGATTAGGAGTGCTTTACTGGTATAATAATGCTATTATACAATACCAGCACAGCGCTCCTAGTGTGGACACAGCTATACTGGCAAAACTGCTTTGTTATGGTATAGTAAAACTAGCCCCCCCCCCCCCCCCCGAGTGAAACAAAGTACACTGGTAAAAGAACAACTTTGCCAATTTAACTGCATGTGCTTCTGCTGCCCTAGGGGCACAGCTATATCATTTGGGGAATCGCATCTCTTCCCATCCCTGACTAACATAGCTACACTTGCAGAAGGCTGCAGTGTAGACATAGGATTGTGGCTCTTTTGACAAATTGAAAACACTTGGCAAGACGTCTCAGGTCGTCCCATATATCTTCACAAAGGCAGTACAAGCCTTTTTTGTGATGTCAGTTCAGACAACTTGCTTGATAATAATGTTAGTGTGTAGTTTCTGCAAAAATTGTGTTTGCTCAACAAAATTGTATCATGATTGTTTGTTTGGCACAGAATGCATTAAAGGGCAGAAAAAAAAAGACATGGCCTCGATAGTACTTGGTTGTCCAGAACCTGAAATCTAGCTAAAACAATGAGGAATCTTTGTAGCACCTTAGAGATTTACAAATTTATTTGGGCATAAGCTTTCATGGGCTATAACCCTCTTCATCAGATGCGTGAAGTGGAAAATACAGTAGACAGGTATAAAAATACAGCATATGAAAAGATAGGAGTTGCCTTACCAAGTGGGGGGTCAGTGCTAACGAGGCCAATTCAATTAAAATGGATGTGGCCCATTCCCAGCAGTTGACAAGGTGTGAGTATCAACTGAGGGAAAATTATTTTTTGTAGTGACCCATCCACTCCCAGTCTTTATTCAGGTCTAATTTGATGGTGTCAAGTTTGCAAATTAATTCCAGTTCTGCAGTTTCTCTTTGAAGTCTGAAGTTTTTTTGTTGAAGAATTGCCACTTTTAAGTCTGTTATTGAGTGTCCAGGGAGATTGAAGTGCTCTCCTACTGGTTTTTTAATGTTACATTGTACATTGGCCAAACCGGATAGATTCTATACCAGGGGATCTCAAGCTTGGTTCACAGCTTGTTCAGGGTAAGCCCATGGTGGGCCAGGATATGCTTTGTTTACCTGAATGTCCGCAGGTACAGCTGCTCGCAGCTCCCAGTGGGCGAGTTTTGCTGTTTCTGGCAAATGAGAGCTGTGGGAAGTGGTGGCCCGGCCCGCGCCGCTTCCTGCAGCTCCCATTGGCCGGGAATGGTGAACTGCAGCTCTGGGAGCTGTGAGCAGCTGTACCTGCGGATGCTCAGGTAAATAAAGTGTCTTGTGGCCCCCCAGGGGCTTTCCTTGAACAAGCCGCAAACCAAGTTTGGGAACTCCTGCTTTACACAGTATAACAATTCCATGAGGTGCAGGGCAATAGAGTGGAGAATCTGGCCCTGTAGAGGCTCTTGGTATCTCTCCACTGTTGTTGGTTTTCAGAATGATTATTGCTATTTGATTCATGTTATAATTGGGCAAAAAGTTCTGATAAGTTTTAACCAACTCGAACCCTTTTGTTCATTGTACAAATAATATATTATTCCTCTGCTAGACAAACTTCTTCCATTATGTTGTTTAGTTCCTACCTTGTAATTCAGTTGGAAGAGATAAAAAAGATGTCTTTGCAACCTCCTGCTTGTCAGCCAGATGGTCTTTATATGCTGTTTAGACCATCGAGATCAAATATTGAATGCAGTCTGTTTAGTCCATTACACACTGTGAAAGCTGATCAAACAGCCAGTTCATGCTGTACTTTCTGACTACATAGCTTGCATATAAACTGAATGTTATGTTTGGTTTGGGGTAGATAGCTGGTTGGAACACATTAAATATTGAATCAAGATACCTCTTTTGTACACTATTAGTTTATTCTGCTTTACAAAATGACTTAACTGATGACTTAATCAGTGGGGACTGGTACCTATGGGATGTAAATGAAGCAGGAAAGGGGTATAAGTCATGTTGGTTTATACCTGTCTGTTAGTTGCTTCTCCTGCTATAACCTATCTACTCCCTCCTTTTGCACACTACTACCAAATTGTTGCGAACTATGCTGTAACAGTTTTGATTCAATCTTTTATCCAGGGAGCCCCACCTGAGCTTTGCTGGCTGACAGGTCTGTTTTTCGAATGATCAGTTTTAAGCCACGCAGCCCTATCTCAGCTAGGGAGCAACCCATCCCCACTTCTACATCGAAAACACTCCTCTTCTGAAGCAATCACTGATTAAGTATGTAAATGCATTTCCTCCCCTTCTCCCACCAAACCAAACACCTCCGTGTTTTTCCCCATGATACTATGTGAGAATGTGAAAAACTCACCGACAAAATTAATCAAACCATAACTTTATCTACCTTTAAATCCCTCTTTAAAATTAATCTCTGAGGTGATGTCTTCAGAAAACTACCATCTGAAAATGACACTGGAGGCGGGAAGCTAGGACTAATGCTAGCACATGCCTGTGGAACTCCTTGTCGGAGGATGTTGTGAAGGCCAAGACTATAACAGGGTTCAAAAAAGAACTAGATAAGTTCATGGAGGATAGGTCCATCAATGGCTATTAGCCAGGATGGGCAGGGATGGTGTCCCTAGCCTCTTTTTGCCAGAAGCTGGAAATGGGCGACAGGGAATGGATCACTTGATAATTATCTGTTCTGTTCATTCCCTCTGGAGCACCTGGTATTGGCCACTGTTGGAAGACAGGATACTGAGCTAGGTGGATCTTTGGTCTGACCCAGTATGGCCGTTCTTATGTAATGCTCATTGTGCTAAAATATGCTTGCTTTACTGACACCTCATCTGCCACTTCTCTTCCCTCCACCCTCTCATTTGTTTGTTTCATCCACCTCTTCTGTTCTGATTCAACCTAGATTATGAGTTATTAGACACAGGGATTGTCTCTCTTTTTAAAATAGGTGCTAGTAGGGTGCCTAGCAAAACAGGGTCCTGGTTGGAGCCCTCAGGCACTATGATGACGACTACTACTACTAGTACAAATGTATCTTCTTTTCCCAATATATCCTTGGGGCTCTATTCATAAGAACGAAGTAGAGAGCATTTAAACTCCATCGGTGTTGATTTTTTTTTTTTTTTTTACTTCAGCAGAACCTACAACTGATTGTATTTGAAAAAATTGAAAATAAAAATATTCTCCTGAAGCCTTGAAGGCCCAGTTTTAGCATCTGAAAATTTGCACCTGAGAATAGAAAACACAATGGAACCAATAGGAAGCCTTTACTCCACTGTTGGGCACTCCCAGAGTAACTAGATGGTCCAGTTCTGCCCTCAGCTACCACCGCCTTGATTTTGTACGGAATTTTACCCATATAACTGGAAAGAAACTGCACCCTAAGGCCCTGATCTGCATATGTGCGCACAGTCGCATCAAGTAGAGACTCACTGAAGTTGATGGAGCTCCACACAGGTGCAGTGAACTGCTTGCATGCCACAATTTGCAGGGGCCTAAGATAACATAGCTGTGCTTAAAACTGTCCAGATTCCATAATATCTAGCAGATACCCTGCTTAGAACAAATTCAGCTGGAATGATTTCAGTGACAATTGTTACCTTCACCCCCCCCATACTGCTATCTGTGCAGTACATGAATTGCATAAAAGTATTATACTAGGAGAAGAGTCATTGATAACTGTGGGCCAGATTTGATAAACCTGTCTCATGTTAAGCAATATTAACTCACAGAAGTACTCCCATTGAGGTCAATGGGAAAGTTATAGAATCAGGCCTGCTATGGAGCAGACTCAGTATATGCACTAGTCTGTGAAATGTCAGCAAAAAACAAATTGTGCTTACATATCCCAGGGAGAAATTCTTTATCCCTGTACAAATATTTTAAACAAACAAGCGCATTGACAGTCTATGCACCTTAGTGTTTCAGAAATTGTCACTTCTTGAAAGCTCTCACACTATTACAGAGTGATATTCATTTTAATAGCATTCAAAACTGCGTTCAGTGCATGTACTATAGTGACCAAAAGTATTGCTCTACTTCTGCAGAGCTATTTCCTGCAGAGAAGTTTATCTGCCTTAAAATTTTCTCAGGTGACTCTAACTGCAGTATCTAACCACTAACATCTAAAGTATTTAATATAATGCAGATTCCTGAAGAATTAAGGCTAACAAACTAGCTAACATGGCCCTCTTTTATTTGATTGAACCATCATATAAAATGGCATGATGAAAGGACTGTCCTCTTCCTAAAAGCATATGTGTTATGTGAGTGTTAGTTCAATAAATGGCATCAGATAGGGCATGGCTTCTCAGCCTCATAGTATCTAGGCCATGCTGTGGCACATCACTGAAGTTCTGAATAGCATCCTGGCTGAGACTGTACCTTGGGATTGCACTTTTGAGCAATACCGTCGTCTAGAAATGCAGGAGCAACTTGGATGTTGAAACAAGCCTCTCTCTTCAGCGGTAAAAGTGAGACTATCTATTATGTCCTCATTTGCCTTAGCAACATCACTGTCATGTGTACTGATTTTCGGCCAGTTAACTCTCCACCATCACTGTTGCTTGCGTACAGATCACAGTGTGTCTACTGAAAATATAATGCACACTTGTAACCTTCTTTGAAAGAGCAAAAAGCTCAACCTTTCAATAAAGTCAATAAAAATTAAAAAGTGCCCGCATAACCCACTTCTCCCGTCAAATTGAAACTGGGCCAAGTTTAGGGCTTTAAAACTAATATATAATGTCTTGCCGGTGATGGTGTCACAAGCCATTATTGCCATGAAAACATTTCTGTTGACTAACAATGAGCGAGCACAGAGGTAAAGGTGATCAGTGCCAGGTTTAATCTCTCAGTTGCTGAGTGATAATTGGATTGTGTTCATTAGAGCAGTCAGCAACATAAAATCAATGTTATTAAATACCAGTTTCTAGCACAGTAATGCAATAAAGATGATGTAGGGGATTGCAAAGAAAAACAAAACATGGGAAATTGCTGCTTAGCTGTGAACAAAAAATGTGTGTTCTCTTCACTTCTCTGCCCTAGGGTCTGTTGTTTTTAATATTGTAGTGAGCTGCTCCATATATCATGCTGCTGAGACTAAACTTGGAGGGTGTTTTAAAGAAAGTGCTAAAAAGTAGGTCAGGGAGCCAAAAGTGTAACCAGACAGACTTTGTATTTTAATTTTAGAGTAATGCAGTCTGAACAAAAGCTGCCATATTTTCCATTAGCAGAGCTAGATTTTGTAGCCTGTGAAATTATCATAGAGGGTTGGTTCCTCTGATTCATGGAGCCGTGACTGTTTTTCCCACCATCCCCACCTCACCTCTTGCTCTGTAACTTCAACTGTAATCAAATTAATTTATTCATATTGCATATATTCACTCTGTTGTCTGCTGTTAGCTCCCGACTGAGAAGTAGAGCATCAGAGATAATAGATAATGACTATTGTGGTGAAGAAGTGTATGCCTCATTGCAGTTTCTTTCCACACGTGCCGTCCTCCCTCTCCCCAGCAATGTTGACAACTCCTAATTTTATAGAAAGTCTCATATTTGGTGTTTTTTCTTAAAGTTTCAGCTCTTGAAGTTGGTTGATTTTGTGGGAATGTCAGCTTTCATTAGAAAAGAGAAAGTAAAGGATGGGCGAGTGGTTAAGGCAGTAGTCTGGGATTCTGGAGACAGGAATTTGAGTTTCTGCCCTGTGACTGTGGGCTAGTCACTTAGGCTCTGTGTGCCTCAGTTTCCCATCTTACAGATGGAGATACTAACACTTCCTTACCTCGCAAGGGATTTATGAGGATAAATACATGACAGCTTGTGCAATGCTCAGATAATGACACTGGGGGCCATCAAAGTGATTAAAATAGAATCCATGCTCCTCCTCCGTGTTGCAGATCTCACCCATCTTGTGGGCTGCTGTGGCAAATGAAATCTTGGTAACCCGAGAGCTGATGTTGATGGACACAAGGGCTCCATGCAAGTGGCCTTGTTTTCCTGTGGATGCCCTGAAAATCCTCATGTTCTGAAGAGATAATCCAATGTTTGGTCTGTGGAGGAAGAATGTGTGCATGTTGACCCCTCTTCAAATTGTCAAAATGTCCCTGTAGGAAGATCTTTTTATTTGCTTTCCCCAGGAACCCATTTCCATGGGATTTTCTGCAGAAAGAGGTAAATGAACCTGAAGAGAGTGGTTTTTTTTGTTTTTTTTTTTTTTTTTTAAATGATCCATTTACTCCTTCAAAGACAATGATGGTACTCAAGTATCAGAGGGGTAGCCGTGTTAGTCTGAATCTGTAAAAGCAGCAAAGAATCCTGTGGCACCTTATAGACTAACAGACGTTTTGGAGCATGAGCTTTCGTGAGTGAATACCCACTTCGTCAGATGCATGTAGTGGAAATTTCCAGGGGCAGGTGTGTATATATATGCAGGCAAGCTAGAGATAATGAGGTAGTTCAATCAGGGAGGATGAGGCCCTGTTCTAGCAGTTGAGGCGTGAAAACCAAGGGAGGAGAAACTGGTTTTGTAATTGGCAAGCCATTCACAGTCTTTGTTTAATCCTGAGCTGATGGTGTCAAATCTGCAGAGGAACTGAAGCTCAGCAGTTTCTCTTTGAAGTCTGGTCCTGAAGTTTTTTTGCTGCAGGATGGCCACCTTAAGGTCTGCTATAGTGTGGTCAGGGAGGTTGAAGTGTTCTCCTACAGGTTTTTGTATATTGCCATTCCTAATATCTGATTTGTGTCCGTTTATCCTTTTCCGTAGCGACTGTCCAGTTTGGCCGATGTACATAGCAGAGGGGCATTGCTGGCATATGATGGCATATTACATTGGTGGACGTGCAGGTGAATGAACCGGTGATGGTGTGGCTGATTTGGTTAGGTCCTGTGATGGTGTCGCTGGTGTAGATATGTGGGCAGAGTTGGCATCGAGGTTTGTTGCATGGATTGGTTCCTGAGCTAGAGTTACTATGGTGCGGTGTGCAGTTACTGGTGAGAATATGTTTCAGGTTGGCAGGTTGCCTGTGGGCGAGGACTGGCCTGCCACCCAAGGCCTGTGAAAGTGTGGGATCATTGTCCAGGATGGGTTGTAGATCCCTGATGATGCGTTGGAGGGGTTTTAGCTGGGGACTGTATGTGATGGCCAGCGGAGTCCTGTTGGTTTCTTTCTTGGGTTTGTCTTGCAGTAGGAGGCTTCTGGGTACATGTCTGGCTCTGTTGATCTGTTTCCTTATTTCCTCATGCAGGTATTGTAGTTTTGAGAATGCTTGTTGGAGATTTTGTAGGTGTTGGTCTCTGTCTGAGGGGTTAGAGCAGATGCGGTTGTACCTCAGCGCTTGGCTGTAGACAATGGATCGTGTGATGTGCCCAGGATGGAAGCTGGAGGCATGAAAGTAGGCATAGCGGTCGGTAGGTTTTCGGTATAGGGTGGTGGTAATGTGACCATCACTTATTTGCACCGTGGTGTCTAGGAAGTGGACCTCCCGTGTAGATTGGTCCAGGCTGAGGTTGATGGTGGGGTGGAAGCTGTTGAAATCGTGGTGGAATTTTTCCAGAGTCTCCTTCCCATGGGTCCAGATGATAAAGATGTCATCAATGTAGCATAGGTAGAGAAGGGGCGTGAGTGGACGAGAGCTGAGGAAGCGTTGTTCCAGGTCGGCCATAAAAATATTGGCATATTGTGGGGCCATGCGGGTGCCCATAGCGGTGCCACTGATCTGGAGATATAGATTGTCATCAAATTTGAAATAGTTGTGTGTGAGGATAAAGGCACAGAGCTCAGCACCCAGTTATGCTGTGGCATCATCAGGGATACTGTTCCTGACAGCTTGTATTCCATCTGTGTGTGGGATGTTCTTGTAGAGAGCCTCTACATCCATGGTGGCTAGGATGGTGTTTTCTGGAAGGTCACCAATGCACTGTAGTTTCCTCAGGAAATCAGTGGTGTCACGGAGATAGCTGGGAGTGCTGGTGGCATAGGGTCTGAGTAAAGAGTCCACATATCCAGACAGTCCTTCAGTGAGAGTGCCAATGCCCGAGATGATGGGGCATCCAGGATTTCCGGGTTTGTGGATCTCGGGTAGTAGATAGAATAACCCTGGTCGGGGCTCTAAGGATATGTTGATTTGTTCTGCTGTTAGTGTAGGGAGTGTCCTGAGTAGATGTTGCAGTTTCTTAGTGTATTCCTCAGTGGGATCTGAGGGAAGTGACCTGTAGAATTTGGTGTTGGAGAGTTGTCTGGCAGCCTCCTTTTGGTAGTCAGACCTGTTCATGATGACAACAGCACCTCCTTTATCAGCCTCTTTGATGATAATGTCAGGGTGGTTTCTGAAGCTGTGGATGGCATTGCGTTCTGCACGACTTAGGTTATGAGGCAAGCGATGTTTTTCCACAATTTCTGCCTGTGCACATCGGCGGAAGCATTCAATGTAGAGGTCCAGACTGTCATTTCGAACCTCAGGAGGAGTCCATGTGGAGTCCATGTGGAGTTCTTCTTCTTGTGCTGTTGGTGGGAGGGTACCAGATCGACAGAGCCAGACGTGTACCCAGAAGCCTCCTACTGCAAGACAAACCCAAGAAAGAAACCAACAGGACTCCGCTGGCCATCACATACAGTCCCCAGCTAAAACCCCTCCAACGCATCATCAGGGATCTACAACCCATCCTGGACAATGATCCCACACTTTCACTTGGGTGGCAGGCCAGTCCTCGCCCACAGGCAACCTGCCAACCTGAAACATATTCTCACCAGTAACTGCACACCGCACCATAGTAACTCTAGCTCAGGAACCAATCCATGCAACAAACCTCGATGCCAACTCTGCCCACATATCTACACCAGCGACACCATCACAGGACCTAACCAAATCAGCCACACCATCACCGGTTCATTCACCTGCACGTCCACCAATGTAATATATGCCATCATATGCCAGCAATGCCCCTCTGCTATGTACATCGGCCAAACTGGACAGTCGCTACGGAAAAGGATAAACGGACACAAATCAGATATTAGGAATGGCAATATACAAAAACCTGTAGGAGAACACTTCAACCTCCCTGGCCACACTATAGCAGACCTTAAGGTGGCCATCCTGCAGCAAAAAAACTTCAGGACCAGACTTCAAAGAGAAACTGCTGAGCTTCAGTTCCTCTGCAGATTTGACACCATCAGCTCAGGATTAAACAAAGACTGTGAATGGCTTGCCAATTACAAAACCAGTTTCTCCTCCCTTGGTTTTCACGCCTCAACTGCTAGAACAGGGCCTCATCCTCCCTGATTGAACTACCTCATTATCTCTAGCTTGCCTGCATATATATACACACCTGCCCCTGGAAATTTCCACTACATGCATCTGACGAAGTGGGTATTCACTCACGAAAGCTCATGCTCCAAAACGTCTGTTAGTCTATAAGGTGCCACAGGATTCTTTGCTGCTTTTAATGATGGTACTGGAGATTTAGTATGCTGCTGAGTTGTTGTGCTTAGTTTGAGGGAGAAGGAAAGTCATGACTGACTTGTTGTATGCAACTTTAACAATCCTAGGAACAACAATAGGCTTTTCTCAATACGCAGAAACTATTTTGAAATGCCGCAAGTATCATTTAGAACGTATTGGAGGTTCAACTTATCCTGTGTTTTGCAATACACTTGTCATAGAAATACTAAGGTTTAAAACTGAAAGAGTTTTACAATCCTAATGAAATGTATACTGGCTCTGGATAGAGTTGGGTCTGAGCTCTAAAATTTGGATCCACTTTAGAACACCCGAAATTTCAGGTTGGCCCTAGGGCTTCTTTTTATCTCAGAATACAGAGTGGGGGGTGGTGGTGGAAAAATTTGGATCAGATCTGAGTTTGGATTCTGCACTTGGACAAAGTCTGAGCCTGTCTCTATGCTTTTGAACAACTGACAAAAGATCACAGATTTTGTTGTCTCACTTATCATTCTTCTTTGTCTTATTTTAAGGAAGCTGGGAGGAGGATATTGGTGGGGAAGTTGTTATTTAAAGCTCTATTCCAGGATGTTCAGCAGGTACACCAACAACAACAATGAAAAGGACTGAAATAAGCTTGGATTTTATATGAAATAATTGTTACGATTGAAGATGCTTCAGTAAAACAGTCACTTGAATGCAGATTACTGTCTGATGGAGAAACAATTTCCATAGCTTGAACTAACAGTATAAAAGCCCTTAGAAGACAATCTCATCCCAGTATCTTGAAATGGATGCATTTTGATATCAGGTTGCCATAGTAACTTCTGAAGGCTTGCTGCTTTTCCCTTGTTTAACCTGTTCTAAGCACAACTGTATCCTCAGTCTGAAGCTTCAGATAAGACCTGTCCTCTTTGCTTCTGTATTGTTTGCATTAATTTTGTAGGTATTGATTCTCATGGAGGAATCAGAGTTAAGGCTACTGCACTGCCATGACAGCACTCAGCATGTCTTTTTCATTATATGAATTGGACGTAGATATAACTCTCTCTTTTCCTTTGAAGTAAGCAAATCTGTAATGGACATTGTACTAAATTATTGTCCTCTGAACTGGTGACAAAAGATAGCTGGTGCTTCTTTTTTCCATAGGTGAAATCTGCAGTGTTCCTTACATAGCAATGAGTGTGTGTGTAGAAATATCTCCGGAAAGAATGCCATTTTGATAAAAAAATATCCTGCAGAAGAAATCTGAATGATAAGGGCAGTAATCATATTTGTTGACACATTCCTTTATGTTGATCTGTTTGCCTAAACTCTAAAATCTTAGGCAAAGTTAGAGGGATTGCATTCTGTTTGCAATCCAAGAATGCAAACAGAAAGACAGGCAAACCAGCAGCTGTGCTGAAATGTGTACAGTTCTGAACAGCTGACAAGATTTCACACCATGTAAGAGCTTTTTTCCTGGACTTTGCTTTATGGAGTCAATACTTGCTTATTCTGTTCATAAGAGTTTAAAAAATAACCTCCGAGTCCCCACAAAAGGTATAATTCTGAATTTGGTCCAGGGTTACCATTTGTATGCTTTTCCTATTGCAACTCTTACTACATTTTTAAACCGCTTTCTCCCATCCCCCGCAAAATGTAGCTAACAAAATGGTGCCATGTTAATTAACTATGTTTAATTTATATCATTGTCCCCAACCCTTTGGCTATAAATGTATCATTTAGGTTCTAAGTTCTCTGGGCATGGAATTGCCTCTTCATTCAGTGTTATCATTATTAATAAAATCTGGGTAATTTATATTTACCTTCTTTTGTAAAGTGCTTTGAAATCTGTTAATGAAAAGTGATCTATAAGAGCCAGGTGTAATAATTATTATAGGGGCATCTAGAGGCACCCATCATGGATTTGAGTCATGTTATGCTAAGTATTGTACAAACACAGGAGAAAAAGATGATTCCTGCCCCAAATTGGTTAGAATCTATTTATGAGATGAGAGACAACAGGGTGGATGCAACAAGTAGATGGGGAGAGAGAAGAAGGCAACAACAGACATTACTGACAGCACATCAGCATTATAAGTGGATTAAGCCCCATTCCTAATTGGAGCTTTTGGGTGCTATTGTAATATAAATGGTTAATAATATCATTGACTCTTGCTTTGGCAGATTTAATAATGGTCTGTTATGATGGACACTGCATTTTTCAGAGCTCCAATTCCAGAAGGATCTTTAGACAGTAAAACAATCTCTGAATGGAAAGTGTTTGACACTCTGGCAAGCATTTGAACATACTGAATATTTTTTACTCTCAAAATATGCTGTTCCTGCCTTATAGTCTGCTCCTTTTATGAGAGAGGTCAGGTTTAACTGCATTTCGCAGACTCTCATTTGTGCTATTATGGGGTATGAAGAGCCCATTGTCTCAGGGTTGTTTGAAAGCTTGCTGTTCTTATTGGTATGCTGAAGTGAAAAGTTGAGGTAACCTTCAGACCGGTGTAGGCAAACTTTTTGGCCCGAGAGCCACATCTGGGAATGGAAATTGTATGGTGGGCCATGAATGCTCATGAAATTGGGTGTTGGGATGCTGGAGGGAGTGAGGGCTTTGTGGTGGGTTCAGAAATGAGGAGTTCAGTGTGCAGGAAGGAGCTTTGGGTTGGGGCACGGTGTTGGGTTGAGAGGGGGAGTGAGGGTTCTGGCTGGGGGTGCAGGCTCTGGGGATGAGGGTTTGGGGTGCAGGAGGGTGCTCTAGGCTGGGACCAAGGGGTTCGGCGGGCAGGAGGGGGATCAGGGCTGGCGCAGGAGGTTGGAGTGTGGGAGGAGAGTGGGGTGTGGGCTCCGGGCAGAGCAGAAGCAGCGGCATGTCCCCCCTCCAGCTCCTACGTGGAGGCGTGTCCAGGCAAATCTGCATGCTGCCCCGTCCACAGGCTCTACCCCTGCAGCTCCCATTGGCCGTGGTTCCTGGCCAGTGGGAGCTGTGGGGGCAGTACTTGAGGCGGGGGTTGTGTGCAGAGCCCCTTGGCTGCCTCTACATGTAGGAGCTGTAGGGAGGACATGCCACTGCTTCCAGGAGCCGCACTGAGCCATGGGACACGTGGAGCAGGGCAGGCCCCGGACCCTGCTCCCCAAAGGGTGCTCAAGGCCTGGACTGAAATGTCTGAAGGGCCAGATGCAGCACCCAGGCTGTAGTTTGCTCACCGCTGCTTCAGAAGCTACTCCACTGTGGCTGGAAGTAAACACTGTTGTGTAACAATAATTCTGAGATCTTCCATCATGCTTTTCATCAGTAGGTCTCAAAGTGCTTTACAAAGGAATTCAGTATTATTATTATTACCATTTTACAGATGAGGAAACAGACACAAAGGGGAAGTGACTTGCCCAAGGTTACACCACAGGCCAATGGCTGAGTTGTGAGTAGGATCCAGGTCTCCAGAGTTCCAGTAACACTCTTTTGATGTTACTGTATAAAGGTATTCACTGTTGAATCCCTGGTGATAGGTTAACCACATGTGCTGGTTCTCGGTCAGGCCTTCTGGGGAATTCACAATGAATTGAAGAGGGACTGCAAGCCTAAACCCCTGGTCTTGAGGGAGAGAGATGCAGGTCTCCACCTGAGAGAAGTGATGGCTTGGACCCTGAAATTTAAAATTAGTGCCCTCAAGAAATACCAGATGACTGGGAGTCAAAGTGCAGTTAACCCTGAAAGCTGTAATGGCACCAATGGGAAATTACCAGCTGATAATGAGAGAGAATGAATTGTCATCAGCTCCAGCTACCAACATCACCTATACTTAAAGTTGCCTGACACTTCTTATTGGCAGGGGAGTTACCCTGTTAGGGATGTGCCTTTTGCTGCCTCCCTGATAATTTACCCATATATGGCCGAGTCACGAGCCTCTGAAAAATCTGTTTTTACGTGGTGAGCAGAGACTTGTTAAAGTTTAGCAACTAAATTCTCTGAAGATTCTGTTTGCACTAAGCATGCTTCCCCCTCCTTCACAGCTACTCCTGTATGCCAGCTGGACTGTGCATATGCCATTGCCACAGGGAGACTGGGAATGCTGAAACCTAGGGCTGCAGAGACTGAATCTGGGTTTCCCTGCAATTCCTCCTCCTGGCTGCAGGGCACCAAATCCGAGTACAAGGAGACCGTCTCTCCTGTGCTCTTGATGGTGTCTCTGCTGGTGTCCAGGCAAGAAGGAAGAGAATGAAGAAGTGGTTGTATATAATGCAGAGAGGCAAGGAATGGAACGTCTTCTATTGGTTACTCACCCTCCATTTCCCTCCTACTATTTGCCACACTCACTAGTTCGGTTTAGTATTTGGTTAAAGTACCTTACAGCTCTTA
Source organism: Gopherus evgoodei (assembly GCF_007399415.2). Taxonomy (NCBI): domain Eukaryota; kingdom Metazoa; phylum Chordata; order Testudines; family Testudinidae; genus Gopherus; species Gopherus evgoodei. Next base: position 156,511,450 of record NC_044322.1, on the reverse strand, counting down.
AGGGCAGGGAACCTGCCTTCTGACTTCTTCTAAACATTAATGGACTCTAAAATGATTTAGCTTGGAAAGGAGGCAGCTTAGAGCAGGCTTGACTGAATCATTCAAAATGAGGACAGGCCTAATGTAAACTTGACTCCATCCATTTGACCTGGGGGGAAGAGCGGGGGTTAAAGAAAAGACAATACTTGCAGAAATTAGAGAACAGAATTAGAGAATAAAATACTTCTCCTCCTACTCCCCCCAGAGAACTGCATGTGTATGTGTGTTCCGTGTACAACAAAATGACACTTTCTCTCATTGTTACCCAGCTAGGGCTGCCTTACAGAGGGTCTAAGCTCACTCTGCTCCAGTTGAAGCCAGTGGGAGCTGAAGGTGCTTGGCACAGGTGAAAATGTGACCACTATCTTGTTTTATATTTACCTTTAGTTGCCTTTGGGGATCCCCACCACCACCACCACCTTACAAGCTCTTTATAGTCAAAATTCATGACGTCTCTTACTAAGTATCTGACTATTGACTGTCTAGAAGCCACACAGGCTACAGAATCCACTGTGTGGAGTTGTTCAGTGTTGTTTCTCATTTGTCCTTTAGGTCTGTCGGCAGCCAAATTGCTGACTGAGTCAGGGCTGAGTGTTGTGGTGTTGGAAGCCCGTGACAGAGTTGGAGGAAGAACTTTCACTGCAAGGGTAATTATCCCCACAAATAGTATCTAAATTATTGCACTGATTTTTTGAGCAGAGCTGCCTGCATACTGAAGAACCCCTCATGAGGGTAGAATTCTAGGGCGGTGGCACATAGGGAAGTCCTTGACAATGCTGAACCAGGGGCAAGAAAAAGTATGGAGTGTCTGTGGTGACACAAAATTTTCCAGGATATTTGCAGGTTCTGGAGTTATCACACCTTCCCTCCCACCTGTTCCACATGGAAGGAAAAGATCATTATGTAGGTAGCAAAAACTGCCCTTGGAGAGATGCTCTGGATAAATGTCTCTAAAGAGAACTAATGCAGAATTTTCACTTCTGTGGCTTCCTCTTGCAGGTTTTCTCTGGGGTGGGGAGTGGGGAATCTGGCCTCAAATACTCAATTAACATAAATAGTTTCTCTAGATTACATTGTTTATCTCATGATGAATTGCAAAGGGCTTATCTTTCTTTTGTCTTTTGGGAAACCAGAATAAGCAAGTCCAGTATGTGGACCTTGGAGGAGCATATGTGGGGCCGACACAAAATCGCATCCTGCGGTTGTCTAAGGAGCTAGGAATAGAGACGTATAAAGTGAATGAAGTAGAACATCTTATTCACCATGTCAAGGTAAGGTAGAATGGATCTCTAAAACACAGTGATGTAGATGAGTGTAGATTGTTGTTAGTTGCTTTTTTTTTATTTCTGTGGGGATGTCACTAGTTTAGAAGTACTATCTCCTGTATTGCCTCTTCAAAAAAATTGGTAGCAAAGTACCATAAACATGTCCTGCTAATTAATCCATTTATGAAGTTTTAATGTAACAATTTGTGCTTACATACTGTGCCTTCAGTTAAAAGATAAATGCGTCAAACTCTAAGGTCAATGTTTTTGATAGTGATCACTGATTCTAGGTGACTTTTATTTGTGCACTGGTTGGGCTGCCTGGAGCCTGACTTTCAGAAGTGCTGGAAACTCACAACTGCAGCTGAAGTTAGCAGAAGCTGTGGATGCTCAGCACTCTTAAAAATCAGGCCTAAGGGGTGTCAAGTTGGGCTCAGCTAAGAGAGTAGCTACTTTTGAAAATTTTGGACTAAGAATTAAACTTTACAAGTCAAATATTAGGCCGATTTTACCAATAGGGGAACTAAAATACAGAGTAAATAATGCTCTGATCTCACAAGGGGCCGAGTGCCCTGGGACTTCAGGGTGCTCAGAAGCTTGTGCAAACACCTCCCAAATGACTTGTCCAAGATCTAAAACAAGACATCTATGTGGCAGATCTGGTAAAAGCCCAGATTTTCTGAGTCCTTGTCCTATGCTCTGACCCAAAAGAGCATCCTTCCACCTGTTAAACATGGAACAATAGTGCATCTTCCCAGAGGAGAGAATTTCCAAGTTTTGCAGCAGCCTCTGTGGGAAATAAGCTTCAAATTCAATGTTACACACATGAGTAAAACATTGTGAAAAGCTGTTGCTATACAGTCTTGTGACAGGTGAAATATGTCAGCCAGTCAAGTTTCAGGATTTCTGATGCTTAATCAAAATTTAAACAAAAATTCAAGGGACTTAAAACAGGAACTGCAACAAAAGATCTGCACTCTCATAGATTTTTCTCAACTATTTTTCCTGCTTGACTTTTATGAAAAATAAGCCTCTTCTCAAAGCCAATGATGCAGTTTTTTATGCTGACATTAAACAGTTGTTACTACTGAACTGGAATCCGTGAGACTGTAGGACAGAATGTACGTAATGTATCTTTTATATTAAGAATAAAATTGATGAGATATCAAATGCTGTCATGGGTTAAATATTTCTTTCTTTAAAAGTAAATGTTTTGATTTCACCATGATTATTTTTTTCATTCACCTCTATATTTATCCAACAATGAGAGAATATTGTTATAATATTATTGTCGCAGATTCACAGAGCAGGATCTGCCTCTGGTCTTTAAACAGTTTTTCTGGAAGAGTCTCTCTCGGTGATAAGCCCTCGGCTTCCACTTTTCTCAAGGAAGGGCCGTGATTCTGCTACTTTGAGATTGGGTCTGTGGCTTCAGCGCCGCTGTGTCTCACTGTGGCTTTTTCAGCAGATCCAAAGTAGCTTGGAACCCTGTGGGAGACTTCCCCTCTTGGGATGTATGCAACCAGCAGATGTTTTCAGTGACACAGGACAACCTTTTCAAAACAAGCCATTATTAATTAGAAAACAGGAGTATAATATTTAGGCATGCTGGGTCAAGAAAATATATCAAAGCCAAAATGTATAACTGTCGCCTAACTTGATCGTTGATCCTTGTTTAGTTAGAAGAGTCCATCTTTGCCCTTGCAGCTAACCTTCCCCTGTCTCTGTGATTGCCAACCTGTCATTTTTTCACTAACACCCTGGAAAGTCCCTTGCAGCTCACTCAGACCCCCTCCTTTTTCTAAGGTCTTTTGAGGTTTTCTAATGTTGTAGTTTTCCCTTTGATTTCTCTGTTCTCAGCCTTGGCATAACAGCTGTGTTTCCGGGATTTGGCAGAGGAGTTGCCTTTTCAAAGCTTTGAACCCGGCTGTTGTGTTTGAATTTTTGCTGGGATGTTCCTTATTTAGACCATTGTTTTACATCTTCTGCTCAGTTTCTCTAACAATCCCTCTTGATCTAACTCCATAGTAAGTAACCCATCATAAACACACACAGAGGCATGCATCATACTCATAAAAATAATACCATTTGTCACAGTGTATCATAAATAGAAACCTTAATTACAATTAAATAGGCTGGATCCTTTACATGAGACGGAAAGCACATGCACTGGCCAGGAGCTTCTCTGGTGCAGCTAAATCTATTTCAGAATCTTGGCTTCCTGCAACTGGATTTCTTGGTTCTTATTTATACAGCGACTAAGTATACTCCTTACAGATCTCTTGTCTTTTACCATACAACCTGCTAAAGTGTTTATTATTATTTCAGAAGCAATGCAAGCATTGGAGGCCAGTCTAGATCGTGACAAATGGAGAATATACTTGTCTGCACCCTGGAATCTAGGTGATAATATTGAAACTTTTGACTGGAGTTCTATCCTGTAAGCTCAACTCCAAAAGTTGAAAGTGTCCAAAAGTCTTCAGCTCTAAGTGGGTTCAGATCCAAATACTAACCCAGACTTTGTAGTGCAGGTCAAATCTACTCAAATTCTGGAAGATGTGTCTCTTGAGAAATGGAAGAAATCTAATTTTTTCGATTCCCTTTCCAGTATTCTAGCAAGGATCCCTGTGCATCTTTTAAAATCTACTACTGCCTTTACATATACCTAAGAGCAAAATCAAGCCTTTTAAAGTCAATTTAATTCATTTCAGATGCTTTTTAAATTCAAATAATGTATGGGTCTTCCTTTGTACTACAAAATGAAAAGACTGGGTCTTGTTTATCTCTGAGTGAGTCCCTCCTCATTAGGCTTTGCCATCTAGATTGGCTTCTATGTTTATTTCTCTTTAATCTTTTTTAAGTGCCCAGATCTACTGCTGGATTTTTTTCCTCCTTGCTTTTGAATTGCTTATGATATTATTTTCAAACTTCTAGGAAGATAATTCTTGCCCTGCATATTTTGTTTTGATGAAAAGTGACCTGTCTCTTCACTAGTCTTCTAAAGGAGATTATATCAACATATTTGTTTTTGCTTGCTGTTGTGTCAGCCTTACTGAGAAAAATAATCACAGCTCTGGGACTAGTGTTTGTTAATTTAACTGCTGCAAAAAGCCAGAACAAGCAATGTGTACTTGTAGGCCAAAATTTTCAAACATGCATGCCTAAATACATGCTTTTTATTTAGCTGTTTAAATAACTGGATTTTCAGAGGTTCTAGGCACTTGCAGATCCCATTGACTTGAGCTGTGGGAGTTAAGCACTTCTTAAAATCAAGCCATTTTTATTTAGGAGCCTAAATATGGATTTAAGAAAATTTTGTCCAGAGGTTTTATTTGCCTTACCAAAATGTTGGCTGTTGTGTTCTACTGTTGGTCAAATGTTGGATTTTTAAAAAAAACAACCAGAAAAGATATTTATAATCTAGATAATATTTACCACCTGATTACATCACTGTTAATTTATATCAAATATGGGACCTAACCATTTAAGTATCCCTTTATAGTAACGTAATTAAATATGGATGTGGGTTTACCATTTGTCAGGATCAAATTATCAACAGATCTGCCTGTTTATTTAACTATTATTGTATTCCAGACTTGGTCTAATCCTATTATCGATGCCCTTATGATCATGAAGATTTGGTGTTTAAAACACAGTTCTGCAATTTTTATCGTGTACAAAATAGAAATTGATTTGTCAAGTGTAATGTCTGGAATTAGGAGGCTGTGCTACATAAAATCCATGTAAACATTCTATGTGTTTGAAAGTAATGATCCTCCAACTTTGAATTTAAAAATGTGCTTCTTTCATGTAAAAAGAGAACAGTCTACCCTTGCACCAATGCGTCTCACACCAGCTGCACTTGCTCATGTCTGTGGCCTTGTCTTTCCCATTCTCACCTGCAGAGAATTTCCTGATGTACTCACCAGAATCACAACATTCCATTTACACTTGTTTTTCAGCAGCCTGACGGATCTCACTTCTCTAAGTCCATCCATGAGACTGGGGTGGACTCACTAGTGCTATTTTTATGTTTCAAACTCATGTTCCTTACCACAATCAGAGCTTTTCATAATATCATATTTCTCATTTTGCCCCAGACCTGGACGTCATCAATATAAGTAGAACAACACATCTATTCCTTTTAAACTTCCTCCTGTCTTATTTTGGTGTACTGAAAATACCAAGCAGTAACCACTGAAAATGGTATCTGTCTATCTGTTCTGAAATATACTGTACCTGGAACTTTCCTCATGCAGTGACAATTGCCAAAATCCCACTGGATGTTTCCAAAACACTAAAGGCTGGACAGACCATGTCCTACACAAGTTCATGGAAGGCCATCAATGGAACAAGGAGCGTCCCCTTCACAGGGTTGGGACAGATTCTTGAGAGCAAGTACAGTTCCTGTTCCTCTTTAGCACCCTCACAGAAGCTATGTGCCCGACAGAGAGGGGGATGGAGCTCTGACCCCACCTATGTATTAGCCAACAGTGCTGGCTGGTTGTGGATCAGGTAGTGTGTTGCATCCTATTCAAGACTGAGCCAGCACTAACACTGGTGTGCACAGCCTGGGAACTCCTAGGAGGAATTCCAGGTGAGCCAAATTGTCTGGCATGTCACTGAAATCGCTAGATGGTGAATATTTACTCTTGTCTACATAAAACCTTTCACTGAAACCACCAATCTGCGTTCATGAGAATGCTCATCTCTGTCTGTGTAGAAAGTCTTTGCAGTCCTCCTGGGTGTCATTCATTTCTGATATTATCGTAGAACTGACGGTGTTATTAAAATGCAGTTTGCTATGGTCTTGTTTATGAATTATAGATATGATACCACTGTTGTACTGGGGATTTAATTGGCAATGGGATAAATGATTACTGTATCCCTAGGTACATAGTTCAGTGGTGTTTGTGTATTTCTGTGGTATCAGTGATATATGTACGTACATTAGAGTTAAGGAATATGATTTATTTACAAAAATTAATGGCAGTTTCTGATAGCATAGCTTAGAGTATAATGGCTTAAATGGATTTTAAATGAGTAGATGAAATTGAAGCAATTTTTCTTAGTGCATATCTTCTTTCTCTGAATGCATTGTAATTAAAGTATGTGAGACTCTTAGTTGCTGTTGGTGACAGGTGACTCAAAATGTCATCATCCCTCCTTCCCCTAGCCTTATTTATTGGGGATTGTTTAATTCAAAAACTGATAGCTGTGTGCAAGTGTGAATTAGACCACTGAATAGAATCAATTTGCATCTTTTCAGAAGTTGAGTCTCTCATGGTTTGGAAATGAAGTCAAATTTAAAGTCACTTTTTAAATTACATGATCACAGAGGGACTTGGTGGTTGAATGTGTTGGTAATGGGGTATGGAACTTTTTGACTTCTAGGTCATCAGCTCACATTTTTCCCAGCTATAAAATGGTCTCAAGAGTGGGGAGAGGTAGCAGTCCACATCATGAAAAACATCCTTGTACAGTCAGCCTCATTGGCCTCTCTTTTGAGAACGTCAAAGACTGAATGGGGAGAGAGACGAAAATATGGTCTGATCTCCAGGCTTGATTCTCTCCGTGTTGTAACTGAGGTAGCAATCAGTGATGGGCATGTGAAGAAAGCTTGCTCTTGTGCTGTCTCCTTTGGCCCTGCCCTGTGGATAAATGGACATCTTCACTTCCGAGAGCCGGCCATCTGGCAATGATTGCAAAGGGTGAATTCACAGTTAGATTTTTTTTTAACAAATGAAATTATTATAGCAGAGGTAAAAGATGCTACGTGATGTACAGACAAAATTGCAAAAGCAAAGTTGTACAGTACGTGGTCCCTTCTCCCAGCGCTGTCTGTAGAGCAGGTCTGGTCAGAGATGCTAAATATCAGTGAAGTTCACTTGAACTCTGGCAACTGTGCCCTTATGGTTTGTATGTGGATGGAAGGAATAAGAAAAAATTACATGATCAAGCAAGGTTTTTTGATTAATTAGAATTGGCAGATGAATGGAAGGAACCTTTCCGAGTCCTTTCCTTGTGTTTCCTAGGAGATAAGGATAAGCAGCCATAGTACCCACTCAGCTTGTTTAATCCAGGCTGCTTGGAGCAAAGCCTAAATTGCACTCGATTGTAATAACTGTTCTTTTTTCCTTATATTGCTGATTGAGAATCATCATAGAAATGGAAACTAGACATGCGTATTTCATACAGGAACAGCTGCTTGATTCCCGTGAGTTTCACACATGCCTGTTAGAGCCAGTCTGGTGTCATGCATCACTTTTAAACAACAAATTTCAGAGCCTGGAGCATCATAAAAATTTGAGTAATCCCAACATTCTCTTCTGTTTTAAATAAAATATATTTTCTGGTTTTGCACAATGGCCCTATCTCTTTACCAGTGAGTCAAACCTGGATGATTTTTTCCGCAAGCTGAAACTCCTCTCCCCCACATTTTCTTTTTCTTTAAAAGAACAGAAAAGAGGAAAAAAAAAATCCCAAAACACTCGCAAAGGTTTTTATGGAATGAAATAGCAAACATTTTTAATGGGTTTAATTTTGTAAGCATTTTTATTCAAGTATAGAAAGGCGCAAAAAGGAAGGCTTGCAATTCCAGATGCAATGATTTGTAGTAACACTTCTTCCACTGATTGGTATTAATTCCCTGCACTTCAAAAAGCTTATTATAAAGCAAGGCCCCATAATCCTGTTGTAGGAGGCAGGCAAATATCCTTTCCCCTATTCCATCTTTTGCAGATGAGATAACCAAGGATCTGAAAGATTGTCCTAGGTTACTTGTTAGCACAACAGGGAATGGAACTCAGGTCTATAATATGACAGACCCTAGTTTAAGCCACTTAACTCCACTGCCTTTCAGAATGATTGTTCCAAGTGTGTGTGTTTGGTTATGTTGCATGTAGAATGGAGATACTCTTGCATATCACCATTTACAAAACACTGACAATCATGGTGGGCTAGAATTAATATCATTTGATCAAGTAATTAAAAGCTGTTCTAATGCATAGGTGCAAGAGGGCCAAAGTAAGGTTGCATAGACGACCTTATTTCCAACCTTATTTCCTACCTGAATGCTTGACCTTCGCAACTTCAGTGGTCTTTGTGGTTCATATTTTTATATGGAATTTATATATATATATTACTCCAGCTGTATATTTATAGCATACAGATGAGTATGGTAACTAATTATCTCAACATATGGAGTCCAGAACAAGAAGAGAGAGAGAATGGAGCTTGTAGTTCAAACTGGCCTTTTTCTAATAAGAAATAAAATTCTTTGACAAGTCTAATACGATTGTATGTGTAGGTCTAGTTGTTCATCACAGCAGTAGATGGCTTGGTTTGCTAGCCAGCATGCTTTAATAAGAGTTATGTTTGCAAAGGAATTAAGTGACAAATTCTGCACAATTCTAGGTGTCTTACTCATTGTGTAAGTGAGTGCAAATCTCCAGATATATTCTGTAGAGCTACAGCTGAGAAACAGTGTGGTTTTTATATAGATTAAATTTCATACTGACATAGCTCTTTACCATGTTTCTCTTGCACCTTGTTGTGATGGAGTAGGGACTGTCTGTGTGGGGAATGGGATAGCAGGGGAGGATTTTAGGGGATGGACCACACCGGAGCTGTAACCTGATCTAGGTAAGGGAGGGGAAAGGTCAACATCTTTGCCCAGGAAGGGGGGAAAAAAGGAAGGGAGTGGCAGGAGGGAAGCAGTTTTGAGTTTGGGCTTGGGGCTGTGTGGGCGGAATTCAGGGTATCCTAGCTAGGATCCAAGCACCCTGAAAGCCCAGAAGGACTCGATGGAGGGATCCTGACTGTACCTGCAAGCTCTGCTGTAACCTGTGTTCCTGTTGTCCAATAAACCTTCTGTTTTACTGGCTGGCTAAGAGTCACTGTGGGTCCCAGGAAGAGGGGTGCAGGGCTGAACTCCCCCACACTCCGTGACAACTGGTGCCAGTGGTGGGATATACTGCACCCCGTGGACAGCGCTTCCTGTAGTAAGTGACTGGGGAGCAGTAAAACAAAAGGGTGATTAACGCCTGGGAGTGTGTGCCCAGTGAGAAGGACTTTGCAGTAACAGGGTCCCCCGGGGGATTGCAGCGAGCGGTCCAAGGGGCGGAGGAGTCTACAGCTCAACCCTGGCAGAGAGGTGGTGACCTCAAGAAGGGCTGGTGCACTCGGGGTCCCCCTGGAAACCGTGGGGAGCGGCGAGCACCCCAGCCTGCGAGTGCCCAGCAGGAAGATGTATGCCAAGCGGCGCAAGTGCGACCTGCTGGAGCTGTGCAAGCAGAGGGGGCTGCGCCCGGGGAGGCTCAGCAAGGACCAGCTGATTGCCCAGCTGGAGGAGGGAGACCACATGAATGAACGGAGCCCTGTCTCTGAGGGAAGCAGCCAGGCAGATGCAGCACAGGCACCAGTGTCTGTCCCCACTGGGAGTGGTCAGCCGGCGGATGAGGGCTTCCTGAGACCCCCCCTTCCTAGGCCTAGGGGAAGGGCGAGGAGGAGCCCAGTGAATACCGAGGGCACCGTGACCCTCCCGGCCAGCAGGGGAGCCTCCCGGCGAAGCTCACCCCCCAGCAGGGGATCCTCCCGGCGACGCTCGGCATCCGTGGAGCGGATGTGGCTGGAATATGAAAGGGAGCTGAAACGGGAGGAGCTCGAGTTAAAGAGGCGAGAGCTGGAGGAGAAGGAGAACCAGCGTAAACATGAGCTGGACCTGGCCCAGCTGAGGAGAAGTGAGGCCCCGGCTGCGGTGAGTGAGGGGGGACCCAAGCCTACAAAGAGCTTTGATAAGCACTTGCTGCCCCGGCGTAAGGAGGGGGAGGACATAGATACCTTCCTGACGGCCTTTGAGAGTGCCTGCGAGCTGCACAGGGTTGACCCTGCAGACAGGATCGCAGTTCTCACCCCCTTACTGGACTCCACAGCCGTGGAGGTGTACAGCCGACTGAAAGGGGTGGAGGCAGGGGACTACGAACTGTTCAAACAGGCCCTGCTCCGCGAGTTTGAGCTGACTCCTGAGATGTACTGGAAAAAGTTCCGGAGCCAGCGTAAAACCCGTGAGGTCACATACCTAAACTGGTCAACCGGGTGCAGGGTTATGCCCGTAAGTGAACAGCTGGGGCCCAAACTAAAGAGGACCTGCTTGACCTATTCATACTGGAGCACCTGTATGAGCAGTGCCCGTCCGACCTGAGGCTGTGGTTGATGGACCAGAAGCCGGAGAACCCGCAGCATGCAGGCCAGCTGGCCGACCAATTTGTGGACAGTCGGGCAGGGGATGGCAGGGAGGAGTCTCGAAGGAGCAGGCCTGCCTCAACGCAGAGAGAGTGTCATCATGGGACCTCCCAAAGGGGGCCTATGGAGAACCCCCCCCAAAAGGGGAACATCCAGCGGCAGGTCCCTCCGACCCACTCAAGGGGACCCACGAGACATGGGCTGCTATCGCTGTGGCCAGCAAGGCCACATATGGGCACAGTGCCCCAAGCTCAGGGACAGACCAAGCAGACCCAACCCGCAGAGGGTGGACTGGGTAAAAACCCAATCGGAGGAGGGGCTATATTCCCAGGAAAGGGGGGCTGGCAACATTCCACCTGTGGATGCTCCAGGCTCCGGGTTTTTGGTTTACTGAGTGGGCGTGGGGCTGCCCCTCCAGAAAAAGTGCATTGTTTCTCTGGAGGTAGATGGGAGGAAGGTCACTGGGTACTGGGACACGGGCGCAGAGGTGACGCTGGCTTGGCCCGAGGTGGTGGCCTCAGATCGGATGGTGTCCGACACCTACCTGACCCTGGTGGGCGTGGGCGGGACCCCATTCAAGGTGCCCGTGGCAAGGGTACACCTGAAGTGGGGGGCCAAGGAGGGCCCCAAGGATGTGGGGGTACACTGATATTTGCCCACAGACGTGTTGATGGGAGGGGACCTCGAGGACTGGCCTAGTAACACCCAGAGTGCCCTGGTCGTGACTCGTAGTCAGAGTCGGCAAAGGGCACTGCTCCCCGACAACGGGGAAGGTACTCGACCCGAGGTGCAGGACCCTAACCCATGGAGCGGGGAATGCCCAAGGGCACAGTTCAGAGAGGCTGCGGCCTCAGACCCAGCCAGCAAGAGAGAGCCGGTCCCCATACCTGTCCCAGCTGCTGAGTTCCAGGCCGAGCTGCAGAAAGATCCATCCTTGCGGAAGCCCAGGGACCAGGCTGACCTTAGTGCAGTACAGATCCTGAGGAGAGGTTGCAAGGAGAGGTTCCTGTGGGAGAAGGGGTTCCTGTACCGAGAATGGGCTCCCCCAGGGGAAGTAGAGTCATGGGGGATCAGGAGGCAGCTGGTGGTCCCCCAGAAGTTTTGCCACAAGCTGCTGTACCTGGCCCATGACATCCCTCTCGCAGGGCACCAGGGAATCCGGCGCACCAGGCAGAGGCTGCTACAGAACTTTTACTGGCCTGGGGTCTTTACTCAGGTCCGACAGTACTGCCAATCCTGTGACCCCCTGCCAGAGGGTGGGGAAGGCCCGGGACAAGGGGAAAGCGGCTTTGAGGCCTTTACCCATCATAGAAGAACCTTTCCAGAAGGTGGCCATGGACATAGTGGGACCCCTCAGCAAGATGACCCGGTCAGGGAAGAAATACATCTTGGTGGTGGTGGATTTTGCCACTCGCTACCCCGAGGCGGTGGCCTTGTCCTCTATCGAAGCAGACACAGTGGCAGATGCGCTGCTGACAATTTTCAGCCGGGTGGGGTTCCCCAAGGAGGTCTTAACAGATCAGGGGTCCAACTTCATGTCGGCCCTGCTCCGGTCCTTATGGCAGAAATGTGGGGTCCAGCACAACTGGGCCTCGGCGTATCACCCCCAGTCCAACGGGCTGGTGGAAAGGTTCAAAGGGATGCTGAAGATGATGCTAAAAAAATTTATGAACCAGCACCCGCAGGATTGGGACAAGTACTTACCTCACTTGCTGTTCGCATACAGGGAGGTACCCCAGGAATCTACCGGGTTTTCACCTTTCGAACTGTTGTATGGAAGGCAGGTAAGGGGGCCCCTAGACCTGATGAGGGACGAATGGGAGGGGAAGGCCGCTCCCGAGGGAGAGTCAGTGGTGGAGTATGTCCTGACCTTCTGGGAAAGACTGGCCGAGCTCATGGGCTTGGCCAGGGAGAATCTGGCCCGAGCCCAGAGGAGGCAGAAGGTCTGGTATGACCGAACGGCACGGGCCCGTGCCTTCGCCACCGGGGATCAGGTGATGGGTCTCATCCCCATGAGGAGAAACAAACTCCAGGCCACCTGGGAAGGGCCCTTCAAGGTTATCAAGCAACTGAATGAGGTAAACTATGTGGTGGAGCTGTCAAACCGGGCACATCACCGTCGGGTGTACCATGTGAACATGATGAAACCATACTATGACAGGGGGAATGTGGTGTTGGCCGTGTGTGGACATTGGGAGGGGCAGGGAGAATGACCCGTTAGTGGATCTATTCCCTGGGACAAAATCTGGTTCCCCCCTGGAGGCAATTCCCCTCTCTGATCAGCTGACCCCGGGCCAGCACGCTGAGATCAGAGGGCTGCTGCATCTGTACCGACAGCTGTTTTCCAACCAGCCTGGACGCACTAATTTGACTGTCCACCGGGTGGAGACCGGGTCACATCTCCCTATAAGATGCTCTCCTTTTCGGGTCACTGGTAAAACTGCCCAGGATCTTGAAAGAGAGGTCAGGGACATGCTGGCTTTGGGGGTGATCCAGCCGTCTTCCAGCCCTTGGGCCTCACCAGTGGTGCTGGTCCCCAAGAAGGATGGGTCAATCCGGTTCTGTGTGGACTATCGAAAGCTCAATGCCATTACCGTATCTGATGCCTACCCCATGCCCAGGCCTGACGAGCTCCTAGACAAGCTGGGAGGTGCTCGGTACCTCACCACTATGGATCTTACAAAGGGCTACTGGCAAGTGCCGCTGGACGCAGATGCCAGGCTGAAATTGGCCTTTATCACCCCTCTGGGGCTTTACGAGTTTCTGACCCTGCCCTTCGGCCTCAAGGGAGCACCAGCCACCTTCCAGCGCCTGGTAGATCAGCTACTGAGGGGGGTGGAGAGTTTTGCCGTGGTGTATATTGACGACATCTGCGTCTTCAGCGAGACCTGGGAGGACCACATGTCCCAGGTTAAACAAGTCCTGGACCAACTCCGAAAGGCTGGGTTAACCGTAAAGGCTGAGAAGTGCAAGGTGGGGATGGCTGAAGTATCTTACGTGGGCCATCGGGTGGGGAGCGGCTGCCTGAAGCCGGAACCAGCCAAGGTGGAGGTGATCAGAGACTGGCCTGCTCCCCAAACCAAAAAGCAGGTCCAAGCCTTTATTGGGATGGCGGGGTACTATCGAAGGTTCGTGCCCCACTTTAGTGCCATAGCCGGCCCCATCACCGAACTGTTCAAAAAGGGGAAGCCAGACAAGGTGATCTGGACTGAGCAGTGCCAGGAGGCTTTCCGGGCGCTGAAGGAGGCTCTGGTTAGTGGCCCAGTTCTGGCAAACCCAGATTTTGACAAACCCTTTATGGTGTTCACGGACGTCTCAGACGCGGGACTAGGGGCAGTGTTAATGCAGGAGAATGAAAAGGGGGAGAGACACCCCATCGTGTACCTGAGTAAGAAGCTGCTACCCCGGAAGCAAAACTACGCGGCCATCGAGAAGGAATGCCTGGCCATGGTGTGGGCCCTTAAGAAGCTAGAGCCATATCTCTTTGGGCGACACTTCACCGTGTACACCGACCACTCTCCCCTGACCTGGCTGCACCAGATGAAAGGAGCCAACGCCAAGCTCCTGAGGTGGAGCCTGCTCCTGCAGGACTATGACATGGACGTGGTCCATGTGAAGGGAAGTGCCAACCTGATTGCGGACGCGTTGTCCCGGAGAGGGAGCCCTGAACTTCCCCAGGTCACTGGGCAGAGTGACCCCACTCAGTTCAGTCTCGAAGGGGGGAGAGATGTGATGGAGTAGGGACTGTCTGTGTGGGGAATGGGATAGCAGGGGAGGATTTTAGGGGATGGACCACACCGGAGCTGTAACCTGATCTAGGTAAGGGAGGGGAAAGGTCAATATCTTTGCCCAGGAAGGGGGGAAAAAAAGGAAGGGAGTGGCAGGAGGGAAGCAGTTTTGAGTTTGGGCTTGGGGCTGTGTGGGTGGAATTCAGGGTATCCTAGCTAGGATCCAAGCACCCTGAAAGCCCAGAAGGACTCGATGGAGGGATCCTGACTGTGCCTGCAAGCTCTGCTGTAACCTGTGTTCCTGTTGTCCAATAAACCTTCTGTTTTACTGGCTGGCTAAGAGTCACTGTGGGTCCCAGGAAGAGGGGTGCAGGGCCGGACTCCCCCACACTCCGTGACACTTGTTCCTTGCTGTATCAGACATCACTCATTTTTAAGCAGGGAAGAGAACTGGTATGATTGTGCACGTGCTGTAAATCAGTACAGGGCACCACATACTTACAAACATACATAGCAATGAATCAATTTATAGGGTGACATTTGTGGTGGGATTAGAACCTCTGTCTTCAGTGTTGAGACGGTTTAGCTAAAAGAATAACTATGGTAGCATGATGCAGAGAATGCTTTGCACATTACATGCAATTTCTTAGAGCTGTGGTTTTCAACCTTTTTTCATTTGGGAACCCCTAAAACATTCCAAATGGAGATACAGACCCCTTTTGGAAATCCTGGAGGTAGTCTATGAACCCCCTTGGTCCGCAGACCACAGGTTGAAAAACGCTGTCTTAAAATAAGAACAGATTATTTTTATTTAAGATAAATGGGTATGGTGTTTTACAGACGAATGGGACACATGGTTTCCACTTCTAATATCTTACAGACAAAGGGCTGCTTCATCATTTTTTAACACTCTACTCTTGGTAGGGGTGGTGCATAAGCACCAGGAGGCATTGTGCCTCAGAGATGCATAGTTTCATTTGGGGTCCCCTAGCTGCTGGCAGGACTGGCTCCAGGGGGTTGGCCGCCCCAAGCAGCCAAAAAAAGAAAAAAGCCGCGATCGTAATCTGTGGCAATTCAGCGGGAGGTCCTTCGCTCTGAGCGGGAGCGAGGGACCCGCCGCCGAATACGTGAAAGTGCCGCTCCTCTCTGGAGTTGCCGCCCCAAGCACCTGCTTGATAAGCTGGTGCCTGGAGCCGGCCCTGGCAGCTGGAAGGGGACAGTAATAAGCAACACCGCTTTGTGGGGTGCAATAGAAAACCCTCCCGTTACTCTCCCTTGTAACCTGCAAGCTCTGCTGGTTGGCATGTGGGGGAAAGGGCAGACTCATAGCGTCCTTCTTCCTGCTCCATGCGCGCGCTCTCTCTCTCCGTTTGCTCCCAGGAGAAAGCACCTGGAACACAACCTCTGCACCCCCAGTTCAGGCACCCCCAGTGTCTGTGCTACATTTCTGTGGTTCTAGCATGACTACAATTTTTTCTCTTTGTGCTATGAGTTTAATATAATCTAAGAATGGGTGTGCACAGGAGGCTGACACCTATAGCCTTTATATTAGCTAAGCAAGGCATTATTTGTAATGGTATTTTCCAAAGCAGGTGCATGGAATAATTTCCTTTTAGAGCCCCAGTTGGGGTTGTAATATCTGGTGAGACTTTACCTTAAGCTCTTTGGTGCTCTTTTTGTTTGTGTCTAAGTTTGATGGTTTGCCTGGTTTTGTACATCAATTTGCCCTTTGTACAGTCAGCCTCTTCAACATCCTCTATACTGTATAACGTGGCATTAACCTTTCAGAGCAGCCAAGAGTCCTATACTGAAGCAGGTCCAGCTTCTGATATTCTCTCCAGGGTTCCATTTTTGGCAAAATCACAAGTGAAGTTACGAATAAAATGCCTTTGAAGATCCATGCCTTTGGGCATTTTGGTACTGATATTGAGAAGTGAAATTAAATGTGCAGCTGGAGTAACATTTAAAGTTTTATATTTCTGATGCCAGTCTGACTTGATCATATGGTTATATATAAAGAAATGGAAAGAAGTAAAAAGTTTGCACATCCTGGCACATGATTTTCATCTGTGGGCCTGGCCTTTCTTTGGAAAGCCTTTGGCATCAGTAGTCATGGCCCTACATGGTAAGGTAAAACTAGAATGACTATAGCAGTGCACGTGTAATGCTGACACCCCTGGGTGGGTTGTTGGCAGCAGGGTTCAAACCTAGGACCTCTTGATCTTAATGCATAAGCCCCTACTGCCAGGGCTAGAAGATGTATTGCTCTTAGCCAGGGCTGTAACAGTCTCAGCAATCTCTCTATCTGGCCTAGCCACTACTAGACGGAGGCAGAGTGTCACACTGAGCGGGCATGGCTTACACATACGTTTACATAGCTTGCATCCAAGGCATCTTTAGTTCTAGAATTGTTGTTCTTTATCCAGACTGGAAGATCCTTGTGCTATATGAGAAATCAGGGATCACAGTTTTCTGCACAGGAGACACGTCTGAGTTCTCCCTTTGTGCTGTTCAAATGCACTAAAAGAGTAGAAGAATACCAAAACAAGAATTTTTTAAGTGTATTGTTAGTCAACAGAAGCATTATAGGGAACTCATGAGACTTGAGTTAATTCAGAGGGGATAACTCAGAAATGCCTCAGGTGGAGAAGGAAGCACAGAACAAAATCAGTTAGAATAAAGAGAGTGCTGTCTGCTTCTGTCTTCGGGTTTTTTTTGAGCACAGCATGCATGTGTGTTTCATGCTTGTAGGCCTGGAAAATGTAAGGTACTTGAAACAGAACAGTTTTACACTTTCTTAGGGAAGACTGGTACAAGATTTACACTTGTGAAATGTAGCCCCACCATTCCAAAATCGTTTAGGCTCACGGTCAAGTTTGTCTTCGTTGCTGTAAAAATTATTTAATAGCCATAATGCTTGGCATTAGCCTTTCCTGAGAGGCTAAAAGAAATTGTCAACATGTTTCAAATGCAGCTTCTTTTGGATGAAAAGCGTTATCTAGTGTCACTGAGCACCTCTGCTGGAACGCCCTCCTGCTGCAGGCTGCAGCATAGGTACGCCTGCCTCAATTTCCCTCTTTCAGATTCCCCAGAAATAGTTCAAAGCATCTTTTCAAGTTTAAATATAGACCTTGTTGGGTTCATTTATTACAAGAGTCCTGTGCACACAAGTCATAACGAAAGTCCCATAGTCCAGAATTCCTCCAGCATAAGCCAAACAATACATGCAACACACCACCTTAGCATCTCTCTCACCACACTCTGGCTCTTCAGTGCAGTCCTCTCCTGTCCTTGTCCCATGAAAATCACCCCAGCCATCCAGCTGGAGGGCAACCCTGCTCTTTCCAGTAGGAACTTGCCTGGGGAGCATCCATTACTCCCCCAGGTCATCTTAAAGTTCCTATGGATCCTGCTCTCCAAATCTGGCAAGGTCAGTGGCTAAGCGCCTCTGCTGCTCCCCTGCCTTCAGAACTCTCTGGCCCTTAGCTCTGGCTTAGAGCTACCAGGCAGTTCCCTTCGCTCTTCCTGCCTTCAGTCCCCCAGCTCTGGCTTGGGGATGCAAGCTAGCAAACTCCTCTTGCTGCCTTCAACCTTCTTGCAGGAACCACCTTCTGCTTCTTTCTGGGACTTCTCCAGTCCCCTGCTCTCTAGCAACTCTCACCTGCCCCTGACTGAGCCAGTCTGCTCTGAGTCACTGGGACATCCTCTCGTTGCATCTCTTCCTCATCCTTCATAGCCCACAGCGTCTGTCCCACCCTCTCAATTGGCCAAACAGGGGATACTTGTTCTGGCACAAGGGAACTGGACCTACTTCATTTACAGGGGCCAGCCACCCTGTGACACCTAGTTTATGTAATAGTGCAACTTTCTTGTAGCTATGCTAATTTTCCTGCAAAACTCAAAGATGTTTCCCATCTCAAAGGAACAATTAACAACTGTAGCAGTATAGACCAAAGGTCCATCTAATTCTGGATCTTGTGTCTGGCCAATGGTGGATTTTTAAAAAAAAAATGCATAAACTTACTGTGATGCTCTGTACCTCGGGGGAACACCCTAAACACCCATGTTCATCTTTATAAAATGATTGTGTGGCATCCAATGCAAAGTTTGTCATGTTGGGTGTCTTTGGAAGGCTCATAATGCACTGAGCATGGCTGTTATAGTAATTGTTACAGTAATGTTATAGTAAGGTTACAGATTATAATTTCATGTATATAGTTAGGAGACTGAAAATGTATCCTCATGGCTTAAAGCAAGCCCATGCCAAAAACAACACTTTATGGAGAACACACTTCTCAGCAGTCTCCTCTTTGTTAAACTTGCAGGAGGACTGATTGCAACTGCAACATTTTACAACGGGATAAGAGCCTCCCTAAATCCTGGAAAGATTTGGTAATCTAAGGGCAAACTTTTTCAATGAAGGGCAAGGTGATAGTGAGAGTTTGATCTTCCAAGTGTTTCCCTCTTGAGCATCATCTCATTCTTGCCCAGGTTCATCTTCAGCCAATTACGGTGCAGAAAGAAAACAAATGTTGAAATCTCAAAGATTACCACAAAATGGAATTGTTGTCCTCCAGTCACCACCAAAATTTATTTTATTTCCCTTTGGAATAAAATCAAAACCTTTTAAAATGTTTTAATGAAATAAAACGGCGTTGAAATAGCATTTGTCAGGTTGAAAAGGTCAAGTTTTCCATTTGAGTCTCTCTCTTTTTCTCTAGAAGTGAGTGGACAATCCACCCTGGAGCTCAGAAACCTTTTTAACACAAACTTCATCAAAACTGACATGTCTTTGCAAAACATTTTGGCTTTGAGGAAACAGCATTTTTTGACAACAAATTCCCCACATGCAAGTTACTGTGAAAGGACATGATGTTCTCAGGCATCCCTAGTAATAACTGTTATGTCCATATGTAAAATAAAATAAAAAAACCCAAAACTCCTTCCACTGCTTTCCTCCTATTTGTATTGCTTTGGTTTTGCTTACAAGCCTTCCCAGCTGTCTTCCACTAGGCTACCTGTGTCCTTACAAACACTATACTGAAAACAGTCTCTCTTTCATCTTATCCAAAATGGCATTGTGTCTTTTGTTGTTCTGTTAGGTAATAAAGCAAGTCCTCACTCACCTCTCCAACACCCGAGGTTGTGCGGAGTTGGAATATGGGCCCACAATTCTGTCAGAGACCAGACACAAATGCGTTGATCAACGGGCTCACACTAACCCCAAAGCTTTAGAATAAGTGTGGCCCCTTTATTAGGGGTGGGCATCAATATTTATACACAGAAGTAAACAAAGTGATTAACAAAAGATAATGGTCATGCATAATCAATCAAGATTTTACAGGAAGAGCAAGTTTAAGAAGTAAATGCATAGAGATAAAAGGCTAATGGCTACTTGAGGAAGGGGGTGTCATGAGTAGTTTGCAGGTCAGTGCTTTGTTCAAAAAAAGGTTCAGAAAGGATTATGCAGAGACGGCCAGTCTGGGTGTTTTTTTGGCTCCAAAGTTCACCAAAAGTTTAGACCCAACATTCCTCCATTTGTAGCTTTGAGATAACTATTAATCAAAAAGCTACACCCTATTTCAAGATCTCAAGGGCCGCTTGGCAATTTCAGCCTGGGCCAATTCGAAGAGAGTAAGGCTTTTAGCTGAAGTGGGAAAAGAATAAACTGACTTACATGAGTTTATGAGGGAGGGGACACACTGAATACAGCAACACAGTATTATAAGGACTACCATGGCCCCAACAACACCCACCAAGAGGTTTTTAACCCACCCAAATCCGGGCAGCCAATTCCATAAGGCTCCCCACCAATCATAAGGTGGCTGGCCAGAGGAGTAGTTTTTAGCCATTTCCCTTAGGTGTTTGGTACGTTGAAAAGTGTCAGAGTAGGTGTCATTTACAAAAACACAGCATTCTTCATTTATGAGGGCGCAAGTTCCTCCCTGGGCTGCTAACATCATATCTAAAGCCATTCTGTTTTGCAAAGCCAACTGGCGCAGCTGGGACATTTCCCCGGCCTGGTTCTCAAATAGGGTTGCAGTTTCATTGGTCAAAGATTCTAATAGTCCCTGTAGACGGATGATGGCACCCTTCAAGCTAGTGTGACCAGCCCACCGCTGCCAGGACAAACCATCACGGAGATTAATATCTCTGTCAGTTTCACGGATGTTACGAACGTGGGGAAAATGAGGGGGGGTGAGGGAGATCCGAGAAGGCGGTGCTAGCCATGCCAAATAACATGACCCTGCCCAATCAGGGGAGAGGAAATAATAAGCCTTGGGCCCGCACACCCAGTATGTTCCATATAATGCGTTTTGGGTATTCCATTTCTCAAAGTAGGAGGTAACCCACCGCCCGTTGTACCACTGTTCCCCTGGTAACGCAGAGGGGTCGTTGTGTGAACTGCAGAGGCACAATTTGGTAGTGTTGTCCTCAAAGGGCAGTGTAGTACTGCTTGAGCAGTTGTAGAAGGCAATTGTGTATCCTTTAACAATTAGTTGGACACCTTCGAGATCTGAGCAGGGCTTTTTAAAAACTGACTCTGAAAACCTGCCCCTCCATGAAAAAGTTGAAAAGGTTGGATCGGGGTGAGGGATCCACATATGGGATAAGTGGGATGCGCAAGGCTTGAAGCCAAGATTTTTACTAAAGGCGGTGCCATTAAAATATATGTTGCATTTACTTGTTCCCACAAAAGTTGACCCTTTTTCTTTAACAAAACACAGTGATCCTGTTTGATTGGTTACCCTGAGATATTTGTTAATTGGCACTTCTGTTTTGTCCCATGTAAGATTGGGTTGGACTGGATCTTTTATTCTAGTCGGTGGCATCCAAGTCATATTAGCAGTGGTTAGGGGAATGGGTGTGAAGGGGAGTCCCTGTGCTGCATTTACTGGAAATTGAGTACATACCCAGCAATCACTTCTATTTACTAAAATACGAGTTTTAACCTCATGGGAATATCTAATAAAAGCATTATCTTCATAAGCAGAAAATAAACTGAAAAAGCATAAAAAACATACAGTTGTCAGAATAAAGGGTCCTCTCATTTTTTTCGAGTTAATTTAAGTCTAATGTCTGAGAGAGGTAAGCTGGTCCACTGGTCGAAGGCAGTGTCCTCAGTGGTGACAAGAGCTGCTGGTCCGTCACTGTGGTCCGCTACGGCTGGCTTGACGTGGGAGTGGTGGATCCAAGATTTGCGTCCTTCCAGGAACACTGCAGTCTGGGTTGTCAAAAGAACCTGGTGGGGTCCAGTAAACCTTGGCTGGAGGGTGTCGTCACGAACGAACTTTTTGGCCCAGACGAAGTCCCCTGGTTGGAACGGGTGGATTTGTTCCTCCAGCGGCACGGTCTGGGAAAACTGCGAGGCTTTCCAAAGGGTACGGAGGCGAGCCTGTAGGGAGAGAAACTGACACGCAGTCATATGATCCCCTCCCAATAGTGAAACATCAGCACGTGGTAGCGCCCCGCCTTTGAAAGGGGGGTGTCCATAGAGCAGTTCAAAGGGGGATAATCCCAATGCGCGGGTTGGGCGAGTACGAAGGTGAAACAGGACCAAGGGAAGTACCTGAGGCCACTTTAATCCTGTTTCCTGACAGTATTTAGCCAATGTAAACTTAAGTTCCCTATTCATACGCTCAACTTTCCCGCTAGACTGGGGGTGGTAGGGTGTATGAAAGGAGTGTGAAATGCCCAGTCCTTGTTCTAAATGGCCAAGGACATGACCAGTAAAGTGAGGTCCGCGATCTGAGTCGAGCACAAGAGGGATGCCAAAACGGGGTACAATATCTCTAAGGAGAATCTTCGCCACTGTGGCAGCAGTACAATTAGCAGTAGGAAAAGCTTCGACCCAGGAAGTCAGAGGGCAAACCAAAACAAGGAGGTGCTTTTTCCCAAAAGCCTTTGGCATATCTACAAAATCAATTTGAAGATGTTGAAATGGAGCAGCAGGCGGAGGTCTTCCACCCTTAATTTTGTTAAGAGGTGGAGCAGGTCCATTACGCTGACATGTGCTGCATGCTTTCACTATTGATAGGCAATAGGGTTGAATGCCTGGAGCATACCAAAAGCGAGCGATAGTGTCCACGAGGGCGTGCGTGCCGTAGTGACCCCCTTTATCATGGTGCCAGCGAACTGCCACAGGGTATGTGGAGCGAGGGAGGCAGGCTCGGCCATCTGGCATAAGCCAGGTCCCTTTGACCAGAGTGGCCCCGAGGCTTTCCCATGATTTTAGTTCAGCAGCGGGTACTGGTACGGGGTGCGGTGGAGTAAAGGAGGAGGTTGCAATAGCCAATGTGGGCATGGCTAAAGGTAAGGTGGCAGCCTTCTTGGCGGAGGCGTCAGCCAGGGCATTCCCACGGGTAACGGGGCTGCTATCTTTAGTATGGGCCCGGCAGTGAACTACAGCCAGGACGGAGGGTTTTTGGAGGGCGTCCAAAAGCTTGTGGATGAGGGGGAGGTGCTGAATGGGTTTACCGGCAGCTGTCTGGAAACCTCGAAACTTCCAGAGGTGGATATGACAATGCACAACTCCAAAAGCATATTTGCTATCAGTAAAAATGGTAACGGTCTTACCAGCGGCCAACTGGCAAGCTCGGGCCAGGGCATAGAGTTCAGCGGCTTGGGCTCCCCAGTTGCCTGGCAGTGAGGCGGCCTCTTGAATGTCCCATTCAGAGGTGACAGCATAACCAGTGAAACGCTTGCCATCAACATAGAAGGAGCTTCCGTCCGAGAAGAGGATGCAATCGGGGTTGTCCAGTGGCACGTCAAACAGGTTGTCTCTTATCTGTAAGATGCTGGAAACTACTTCCACACAGTCGTGCTGGTCCTGGGGGACTGGCAGGTCAGGAAGCAAGGTAGCTGGATTAAGGGGTCCACACCTTTCAAAAATTAGGTTAGTGTCTTCTAAGAGTTCGGCCTCTAGCTGTTGCTGACGATGGGCCGAAAAGACTTGGGTTGTGCCCCTACGCAGAAGGGCTGACAAGGCATGTGAGGTCCAAACCGTGGTAAAATGACCCAGGGTTAGGCTCTTTGCCTTTGTGATCAGCAGGGCAGCTGCTGCCAGAGTCCGGGTGCAGGATGGGGTTCCCTGAGCGACAGGGTCGATTTGCTGAGAGTAAAAAGCAAGCGGGAAATGGTGGGGCCCGCTCAGCTGGGTAAGGACACCACTAGCAATTCCGCCCCTCTCGTGGACAAAAAGGTGAAAGGGTTTGCTGTAATTGGGGGGGCGGAGAGACATGGAGGAGGCCACACTGTCCTTGAGTAACTGAAAGGCTTGAATAGTGTCCGGGGACCACTGCAAAGGGTCAGGAGCAAGGTTAGCAGTGAGTCGGTGGAGCGGTTTGCTTAACTCCCCGCAGGACGGCAACCAGGGGCGACAGAAGCCAATTAATCCTAAGAAACCTCGAAGTTGTTTCTTGGTGTTCGGTAGAGGGCAGTTTTGAATAGTCTTTATGCGGGCTGGGTCCATCTGTCTTCCTTCTGGGGTTAACAGGAAGCCCAGATATCGGACCTTCTGTGAGACCCACTGAATCTTTTTAGGGTCTACCTTGTGGCCTCTGGTGTGTAGGTATAATAAAAGTGCCTTACCATCGATGCGGAGGGCAGCTTCTTCGCGATTACCTAATAGGATGTCATCTACGTATAGGACCAATGTGGATCCCTGCGGACTGGTGAAACCTTCCAAGTCGTGGCGGAGGCACTGGCTGAAAATCGTGGGGCTGTCTCTGTAGCCTTGAGGAAGTCGTTGCCAGACATAACTTTGTCCCTCCCAGGTGAAACCAAAGAGATACTGAGAGTCTGGGTGCACAGGAATGCTGAAAAAAGCTGATTTTAAGTCAATAACAGTGAACCACTCAGCATCCCAGGGGATTTGGCTGATGATAGTAGCTGGGTCAGGAACTACTGCATGAAGAGGGACCACATACTGATTAACAACTCGTAGATCCTGTACAAAGCGCCAACGAACAGGGTCTCCGTCCTTTTTAGGAGGCTTTTTGACAGGCAGTATAGGGGTGTTACAGGGAGTGCGCTGAGGGCGGACTAGCTTTTGTGCAATGAATCCCTCAATAATGGGGCGGATGCCCTCCCGGGCTTCCAGCGACAGGGGGTATTGAGGGACTGACGGGGGGGTTAAGGAAGGCTTTACCTGAATCCTTACGGGCTCTGCCGAAAGGAGCAGGCCAACATCAGTGTCAGAAATTCCCCAGAGGGTTGAAGGCAAGTCAGTGAGGTCAGGGGAGAGAGAGGGGGGTGTTTCCCAATTACCCTGAGTAGGGGCCGAATCTCCTAACACTGTCATCAATAATCCTACCCCTTCAGGAGTGCAGGTTAAAGTAGCCTCAAGCTTACAGAGTAAATCCCGGCCCATCAAAGGGATCGGACAAGCTGGGGAAAAAAGAAAACGGTGAGAAAAACATTTATCAGCATAAATAACATTCAAAGGCAAAGTGAGTCCCAGAGACTGTGGGTTGCCCTCCACCCCAGTCGCAGTTTTAACCTCAGAGGATAGCCAGGGAGAGGGGGCATGATTTAAAAGAGAGAAAGTAGCCCCAGTATCAATGAGGAAAGAGACAGGCAGTCCCTGGACTGAAAGGGTTAAACGAGGCTCTTTGCTGGGAGGGCAGAAAGTGAGAAAGGAGCCGGCTAAAGACATTAAGGAAATAAGACCATCACATTGTTTGCCTTCGCCCCCGGGGTACCGTCATTGAGGAGGCTGAGTTTGCTGCGGCTGCTGCTGTTTCCCGTAGTTGATCCAGGCCTGGGGGATGGGCTGAGCTGGTGGTGCAGGGGTGTATTCCTCACTTGTGTAAGCATCTGCGGATGCAGCCAGACCCTCTGGGCGTCCCCAGGGGCATTCACGTTTAAAGTGACCAGGCTGTCCGCACTGAAAACAATTTCCTGATGGCTGGGGTCGCCAGGACCCTCTTCCCCGGGCACCCTGGAATCCCCTGCCACGGCCACGGCCTTTGCCTCGAACACCACCGTGAAAAGCTAAAGCCATCAGCTTATATTCTTCCTTTTTCTCTTTCTTTTTACTACTTTCCCTTTCTTTCTCCCAGGCAAAATCAGCTACTTCCAACACTGAAGTGACTGACTCACCTCCCCAACCAGGGCGAAACTTTAAGAAGTAATCCCTTACAGGGGGCACCGACTGATTCACAAAAAATGAAATAAGAGTAGGGTGGTCTGCTTCTCTCTCAGGATCCATCTGAGTGAACATTCGGGTCCCCTCCAATAGCCTCGACCAGAACTTTCTGGGCGGCTCATCAGATTCCTGCCGAATCTGCATGAACTTAGCCTGATTAGGCGAGCGGCGAGCCATTTCCTTGAGTCTCTCTAACAATCGCTCTCTATCTGTTCGCAGCTGAGTCAGCCTTAGCTGAGTCCAGTCTAGGGGATTCCAGCCAGCGGCCAGATCCCGCCTATCCATCCAAGTAACATTAGCTGCATTGCTATCTCCCCATGTCCTTTCTGCCATCCACAATCTACTACGTTCTTCTCCAGTCAAAACTCTACTTAACAACTGATCCACATCCGTATAAGTAGGATTATAACTTAAAAACAATCTTTCTAGAAGTTCTATGATCTTTCGGGGATTTTCCCCAAAAGACCCTGACAACTGTCCCCACTCTTTCAAATCCCATTCTAGCCATCCTTTATATTCCACAATACTAGCATGTTGCAATCGTCCATCATTGCTCATATAAGGTTGATCGTGCACCTGTAAAGGCATCTCTATAACCATACTTTTATTATTCGCAAGAGATTTGACAGAGACATCCTCTGAGCTATCCTCAGGGGGGGGGCATGCACCCTGCTGTACCTGCTTGGACCTAAGCCTAGTAACTACTCCTCCCGAGGTTTGCCCCTCCAATTCCTCCTCATCCTTCTGCACAAATTCCAATCTGGGATCCTGCAGATTCCCCTCTGCTACAAGGAGAGAGTTCCCCTGCGGAGGAATAGGGGCAGGTGCAGAGGGGACCAGCTGACGAGTCAAAACACGCCGTGGTCTACACCCTTCATCGAAATAACCTGGAGGGGGTTCACTCTCGGGAGAGTACCTGACTGCCATAATTTTTAAAGATTTCCACAGCTCTGCTGCTGTGTCCCAACAAAACCAGTAACATAACTGTCCCGGATGGTCTTTTTCGATCTGGCTCTTTACTCCTCTTAAGGCAGCCTGCTCGAAAGAGCCATACGAAGGCCACCTCATCTCCGAGTCGGCCAATACCGCGGTATACCCAGTCCAATTCCTTACACATAGTGTGTACAACTTCTTCCTAGACATTCCTGTCTGTACTGGGAGTTTCCCTTCATTCCATAACTTATTTACAATCCCCAATGGACTCTCAAGAGGCACGCTAGTCCCTTGACCCATGGTGTCTGACAGGAGCCCTCCAACTGGCGTTTACCCTGCTGTCCAATACACGACCCCTCAATATTGAATTGGCTAGGAGAAATCTCCTGTGGCGCCTTGCCAATTCATATATGAGTGGTCCGACCACTGGACAGAGGTACCGCACCAGAAGGAATCCCGGACGAGCCCCCAAATTGTTAGGTAATAAAGCAAGTCCTCACTCACCTCTCCAACACCCGAGGTTGTGCGGAGTTGGAATATGGGCCCACAATTCTGTCAGAGACCAGACACAAATGCGTTGATCAACGGGCTCACACTAACCCCAAAGCTTTAGAATAAGTGTGGCCCCTTTATTAGGGGTGGGCATCAATATTTATACACAGAAGTAAACAAAGTGATTAACAAAAGATAATGGTCATGCATAATCAATCAAGATTTTACAGGAAGAGCAAGTTTAAGAAGTAAATGCATAGAGATAAAAGGCTAATGGCTACTTGAGGAAGGGGGTGTCATGAGTAGTTTGCAGGTCAGTGCTTTGTTCAAAAAAAGGTTCAGAAAGGATTATGCAGAGACGGCCAGTCTGGGTGTTTTTTTGGATCCAAAGTTCACCAAAAGTTTAGACCCAACAGTTCTATCTCATTACAAATTGATTTGCAATTTGCTATTACTATCACCCTTTGGTTTGTTTTTGACATTACTACTGCTTTCTAAGTAGCTCCCTCCCTTTGAATTAGATTTCCTCAAAGGTTGTTAGCTTATTTTTTTCAAGGCTGTATTTCACTTTATTTCCATCCCACTTTTCTAATCTCTCAAGATCCCTTTGTGTTGTGTTGCGTTGCTGCACCCTCTGGTGTCTGCAACAGCTGCAGATTTAACTAATTTGCATCTTATCCCCTCTTCCGGACTGCTGATAAAGAGGTTAAATAAAACCAGGCCTAAGACTGCTGCATACAACAGTCCAATAGACGCTTCTCAACATGATACATTGTTGTTTGTTATTCATTTCTTAACATTTTAATCATGTTATAATGCTTATATACAAGTCGATTTGATTTTGTTTCCAGTAATCATTTTGTGGGACACTGTATGAAATGTTTATTACAATTTAATATTATATCCATTGTATTCCTGTTGCTGCAATACCATCTTAAATGCATGAGAGTGATTTGTTTCCCCACCAAGGCTGTATATTCTTGCAACATTAAATAACCTGTAGTGTTCTTACCAGAGAATATTCTCAGTAGGCCCTGGAATGTGTTTTTTGCGAAAGGAATAACTAAGGGCAGTGACTTTTAGTAGCTTCACAAAGCTATCAAGTCTGCCAGCCACAAAAACAATCAGGGAAATCCCCTGCAAACAAAATAGTACCTACAAATTAGCCATCTTCTCACTCCTTCCATGAAGCCAGACTTCCTTAATTCATAGTAATAACTACATGCAAAATCAAATACTTATATAGCCAATGAAATAATGACTTCCATACTGGTTAGCCTATCTCCATGAAACTTATATATACCAAAAATATTGTGGAAAATATGGATGGCTAATAAAGATTAATGATTCACAAATGTTACCTTTCTAATTAGTCTTTTTGAAACTATAAATTGTTGTGTTTGTTTCAGGAAAACCTCTGAGCTATGGCCAAGATAGTCTTCCTATCACAGTCACTTTGCTTTTTAAAATGAATAACAATATAGTATCTTCCAGTCTCATTTAGGAGAGAAAATGTAATCAAACATAAATATTCAGCACAAAACTGATCACCCCAAATAAATGCCAACACTCCAAAGCTGCCTGCTTATTGTGTTGACCTTAACCTTACTTTTTGTCTTGGTTGGAGGTGTCAGTTTAAAACCTACTTACTCAACTTTTAAAGATACAAGGTTATAGCATTCTTATCATTTGTTCTTCCTATTAATTCTACTCTCGTGCAGCGGATTAACTAATCTGTCACATGATTACTGTTATGTGTACTGGTTGGAAATATCTGGTGACTGTTTAAGTCTTGGGTATTAACTTGCCTACATTGAGGTTGTGGTCATTCAAGTGAATTAGTAGTTTTAAAAATTGTATTCTGATTATGCTTTTTTTTTCTTTTAGGGTAAAAGTTATCCCTTTAAGGGTGCATTTCCTACTATGTGGAACCCTTTTGTCATCTTAGATTTCAACAATCTATGGAGGACGATGGATGAAATGGGAAAGGAGGTGTGTAGAGACTCAGCTGTCCAATTCAGTTAGCCCTTGTATGAGATTCAAAGGTGTGATGTTAGCACATGTTAAATGACACATACTAACTAGCATGTCTTAATAGCCTTGTGTAGGCAAGGCACACTGCCTTTAACATATGCTAAACTCCTTCCCCAGAGGCTTTAACTAACTTCACCAGCTAAGTATGTGTTAAAGGTGATGTACACTGGTTCTTACTATACTGTTGAGCTAGGAGTGTTTAAAAAGGAAAGTGCAGGTTCTTCAAAACCATAAACAGGGGAGCTATAGATTCTAGCGTCAGAGGGGACCAATGTGATCATCTAGTCCGACCCCCTGCACAAAGCAGGCCACAGAACCCTACCCATCCACTTCTATAACAAACCCCTAACCTATGCCTGAGTTATTGAAGTCTTCAAATTGTGGTCTGAAGACCTCAAGCTGCAGAGAATCCACCAGCAAGTGACCCATGCCCCACACTGCAGGGGAAGGCGAAAAACCTCCAGGGCGTCTACCAATCTGCCCTGGAGGAAAATTCCTTCCCGATCCCAAATATGGCGATCAGCTAAACCCTGAGCATGTGGACAAGACTCACCAGCCAGCACTCAGGAAAGAATTCTCTGCAGTAACTCAGATCCCATCCCATCACCAACCACTGGGCATATTTATCTGGCGATAATCAAAGATCAATTGCCAAAATTAGGCTCTCCCATCATACCAGTTTATCTTGGCACATTACCTATTCCCGTCTCCCCTCGCCAGTCACACACTGCACATCTACTGCTCTGCTCACAGACTGCAAGGATGGATATATTTAACATTTTTGCTACGAGATATGAGTTGCAGTGTTTGCTAAAGGAACTGAAACCACTAGATGAGTGGCCCGCCAACAGCATGGACAGAATTGCACACTTTGCTCCAGCACAACATTTTACCCCACTAGACAATGTTTTAGTCTATTTTTGTAAATCTTCTGCTAAATCCACTTTATTTCTATTTAGAAATTTGTGCAAATTTCCAGCAAGAACATTTAGCAGCATTCTGTAGTGCAGGTGAGCTTGTAACTGTGGTCTTGCATTGTTATAATTTAAACTGAATTAGTGCCCCCAAAATAATACATGTTTTTATTACTCGGTTTCTAAGACTGAGTCTCTTCTCAGATATTTTTTTCTACCCATAAGAGTTGCTCTCTTGCCTTTAAAAACCCCCTCAATGTTTATAGAATAAATACTAAAAATAATAGCAAAAATTTGTACTGATCAGAGAAAATTATTCAAATATGTCTTTTCTTTAAACGATTTGTTTTTAAAAAGTCTTAAATCAGTCTGTATCTTCTAATTTTAATGTGAAATCAATTGACAGTTAAAAATTAGTCTGTGTTAAGAGACAAGGGAGAAGGGCTGGGTTTTTTTTTTCAGAAAAGCAGAATTTTGTGCTAAGTGTTCTCACTGAAAATGTATGTAAGAATTCTGCCTATAAAGTTAAAATAGAAGTAGTCTTATCTGGAATAGAAAGCTCAGGTAAGTGCTGAGAAGAAACCTTTTGTCCCAATGAAAATGACTGGTATAAATCTGGGAAAGCATAATTTCTGGATCACTTTTCTAGTCCCGTCCTTTATACCATTAAGACAATTCCTGAAGAAAAATCATAGTGTGTTGATAGAAGAATGCATCCATTCAGGGAGGTGGTGTTCCTGCACAAATAGAAAAATCATTTTGTCCGTGTGTGCTGCGTCTACGCTATGGGGTTGTGCCAGCATAGCTCCACAGTGTAGCTGTGCCAGTCTAGTGTATGTAGTGAAGACATATCCACAGTGTGTAATTTTGTTACTGAACATTTGCTGTTCTTGTGTTGTCATAGATTCCTAATGAAGCCCCATGGAAGGCACCACATGCAGAAGAATGGGACAAAATGTCTATGCAAGATTTCATCGACAAAGTTTGTTGGACAAAGTAAGAATCACTTTAATATTAAAGTGTATAAGAAGTTATAGTTAGATAGTGCTGCAGGCAGAACTGTGCAGAGTACAGCTAAGTACAGGAAGTGAGGAATACAATGTCCCATTGAAAGTGCCAGGGGTAATTGGAGTAGGTGGATTTTAATTATCCCCATTGAAATTTGACCACAGCTAACACTGCTTTTTCAGAAATATGCTAAGAGGTTTAATGACCACAGATGAACAGGATATTGGTTTTACATCTTAATCTGAAAGACAAAACTTCCAGCAATATAGAGTTCACTGACATTATGATGGGGCATTGAATCAGTGCTAACTCAGAGAGAGAGAGAGATCTACCAAATCACCAATAGCACTTCTTGCAGCACTTGATATTTTTCTCTGGATGCGTCCCATCCAAATACTGCCTTGGCTTGACACTTAGGCTTGAATGTCCATGGCTCATCCTCATTAATATGACCTTCAAAGTTCACTTCACTGGGAAGAAAAGCAGAGGATTCTAAATAGTGATCAGGTTTGATAACTATAATAACTGAGCAAATACACAATGCATCCCATTATTTTCCATACGTTATTTTAACTCAAATAAAGGTCAGATGAAAATGTAATGTTTGCTAGCATTGAAACCATGGGTAACATCTCTGCTTGTTATATACTAATTTATTTCATTTGCTGATGACCTGCTTATAACTGGATTCAGCTGTCTCTGTATCAGGCCTGTTTGGACAAACTGAAAAATATCTGCAAAAAGAACAGGAGAACTTGTGGCACCTTTAGAGACTAATAAATTTATTGTAGCATAAGCTTTTGTGGGCTGCAGCTCACTTCCGAAAGCTTATGCTACAATAAATTTGTTAGTCTCTGAGGTGCCACAAGTACGCCTGTTCTTTTTGCAGATACAGACTAACACGGCTACTACTCTGGAACCTGCAAAATATCTGCTTGCCTCACGCACTAAACTTGGAAATTATGTTGTATGTATCTTGGGCATTCCAGAAATCTGAGATAGTTATGTTCTCAGATACGTAGTTTTTAGATATCTATTGATAGCTAACAGCACCCTTAAATTATGGAATTTAATCTGGCAGCATAGCATCTAGTGATACTGTAGTTTTAAGAGCAAACAAACAGCACAAAGCAATTACAGGCTTGAATCTTCATAGTGGTATTGCTTCATGGTGGCAGATTTGTAGCTTTTCTGTTGTTCTTGTAAATAGTTTTTGTGGACAAAAAGATTTGCTTTTTGGTTAGTCTAGTGTAATGCTTCCAGGTCAGATGACAGGAGATTTAACAAAAAGAACAGGAGTACTTGTGGCACCTTAGAGACTAACACATTTATTGTAACATTTGTTAGTCTCTAGGGTGCCACAAGTACTCCTGTTCTTTTTGCGGATACAGACTAACACGGCTGCTACTCTGAAACAGGAGATTTAACAAGACTTTGATTTTGTAATTGGTTTACTCAGAAGTTCTGAATGTTTGGCAATAAAACAGATATTCTCTGGTGTAGCCAGGTTCCTGTATTGAACTTTTGATGAGATATTGCCTTCAATTATTTAGTGTTAGGCCAGCTGATTTTCTACAGTCACTATAAGAATTCAGTATACAGTCCTGAGACTGCGACTGAATTACCTGAACACCTAAGTGGCCCCTTCTGTTACCACTGTACCATATATAACACAGAGGTACTGACAGTACTGCTTGTTGTTATGCATACATCACATGAATTTTTATTTTGCCTGTAACTCAAGAACAGTTTGACTAGATTTTTGTCATACATAAGAAAATTACAGCGTGGTGCTGCCATTTCTAGAAGTACACTCAGAATTACTAAATAAACTACACCCAGGAGCTAGAACCAGGATGAGCCTACAGCTCTAGAAACACAGACCTGTGCCTGCTTAAGCTAGAGGAAGTGATTTGCTACCTTTCACCTATAAAATGAACACTTAATGTTCCTTCTAAGCTTCAGCCAGCCACTAGTGGCCACGTGCTCACTGTGAGTGGGTGGAATTCCTACCTTAGTCTTCCACACAATACAGTTGCAACAGGCTGTTGTCCAAAACCTTCCTATGGTTTTTACCTTTATTTATGCCTTTGGAAATGTAACATAAATAACAAAATCTTAAGGTGTCTAACTGTACTGCAATCAGTTATCCATAGACCTTGCCAAAGGAAGTCCCGAAGGGGAAGATCCCTGGAAATAAACCATTTTAGACAAATTCTATGGAGAACACGTTTGAGCAACAATAGTAAATGCTACTGACTTAAGTGTGTATGCACTGTCTATAAGAAAAGCATTCAGGTATCCAGTAGAGTATACTATGGCATAAAGGCCTTCAGAGAGTTTCTCATTGGTATCATCATCCATGACAACTGAAACAGAATAAGAATGAATGAAATGTTACTTGAATTGGGCAATGTGCATTTTCAAAATCTTTGCTAGGTAACTTCAGCATAGTGTTTGTTAATGCATGGTGTAGCTCAGCCATCTTTGATATACATAGTTATAGATGATCCAGCCTCTTAAATTGGAAATGAGACCCTGTACAATCTTGCACAATATCGCACAGCGCCAGGCAAGGAGAGTCACATCTTTCTAATCTGTGATGGAATATGACTTGACATTTTACCTGAATTTTGATGTAATTGTCAGCCTGTCTTAATTCCAAGATGCTTTTCAGATTTCATTGTGCATCTAAACTTGATCTGCAATGTGCAATCAAAAGTTAGGTTACATGCCATAGCAGTTTTCCAATCCCTAGAATGCAATGGTCCAGAAGAGTAATCCTCCATTCTTTCCTTTTGTCTGACAGATTGTGCAGATTTGCTTTAGTTTGGCATTTCATGCTGAAATAGCATTGTGTGCTAATGATTGAAACCAAACAGCCATTTCCATGTGAAATAAAAGATGACATTGTGGCGCTGAAATACCAAAAATAATGGGGAAAGTGGGAAAATATTATGGAAAAATTAGATCATTGCCTAAAAGTATTATATGTCTGTAAAATATTAATATACATGTATTTATTCCTCCACTAAATATAATAAAACCTCTTTCAGAGCTGATCATATTTACAATATATGTAAATAAGAACTGAATAAACGCCTGATTCATCATAGCCTTTTTATGGCTCTAAAGGAAGATAGGTAGAGTCTTTTTATAGGCACAGATTGCATGCAATTTCTCAGTGGCTAACAGAGAGGAAATAGCATGAAGCCACTAAACATGCACACATGTGGTAGTATCACATTAGCAGGGGTGATCAATCACTACTTCAAAGAGCTTCAGAGTCCAACACTCCCAGTTTACATCTAATCTTCTCAAAGCTGTATAGTAACTGATTATAATAAAGGATTATAACAATACTGGCACAAGGAATCTTTCTACTAAACTGAAATGTCGGGTTTCATCTTCTTTGAATTGCTGCCTCCAGAAATGGCTTTCTTTTCAATGACATGGATATATCATGGACAAGTATCTAATCAATAGCTTAAAATATCACATAGCACTAAAAAATCCCCCACTCGTCCCTACAGGATTACTTCTTTTATTGGCAAGCGCTGGGCACCTAGTTAAGATGCTGATAAATAGCTGAAATATGGTGGTCAAAACATGCAAATGATCCAGCATATCAAATTGTAGTGTTGCTATTGCAGCGGTTGCTCAAATACAAATATTCCCGAGCTGTCAAGGACATTCATAAAAGCAGATCAAAGGTTAAGCCTCCTTTCAGGGCAACTAGGTTCTTAGCCTTTTGCTTCCATGGAAACGTCTGTTCATTAAGCAGATAAAGAAGATGCTGTTTCTGTGAAGAATTAAAACTCTGAAGAATTGAATTTAAACTTGCTTAAATGCTTATATTTTTTTAAAAGCCTTTTTTGCTTTACAAAATGTTTGACTAAACAAAAGAGAAAATAGTTTAAAACCAGGACTTTTTACTGACTTTGGAGGCTATTTGCTGGGAGGCAGTTGACAAAAGCAGTAACCGCGGAAACCCATTTGGTGTTACACAGCTAAAATGAGCATCTTCTGCTTGGAAGACGTGGGACTTCCTTCCTATGGCTTTAATACACCTATACAGATGTGCAATGTGAGGATAGAGGGAGTAACTGAAGTTCAGTGAAAGAATGTTTGTTTACTTCTGCCTGTATTCACACTTCTTTTAACCCATCATGAAACCTTGTACAGGTCTTTCATCTGTAATAGTTCTCAGTAGATTTGTCATCTCTTAAATCAAAGCACGAAGAGTAAGAGAAAACAACTATCAGACTTCAGACACAGCCCACTTTTAGGTGTGACACTTTTTCTACATGTATGCTCGTCAGCAGAGGCCATTGCACATGGCCAGGGTCTGATGCACAACATAGTTACATGGCTGTGCAAATGGCATCACAATTTCTCTTTTATTGTCAATCTGCCTCATAAATCTTTACCAGTTCTGCTCAAGGCCTGTTTGCCATTCTGCTTTTTTCCCGACTCCTCCCCAGGCTGTTTCTTTGTTCTGTGTGTCCCCATAAAGGGGAATTCTGACTGATTTCCTGCATGCTGCTACTCTTAAAAGGACAGAGGAGGAGGCATCTTGATGGTAATCCATCCAAAATGTGGACAGAACAAGGATGAGAATGATCATACCCTCCTGGACCTTCTCTCACAGTCTCTGCTGAGCTTTATTGTCCTCATAAACTCCCCTATTCCTGAAGGGTTCTGACACTTATACAGTGGAGGAGACTGTGGCTGGCTGAAGGAGTGGGGAGACAGGTACCAGTCTGCAGCAGAAAGGACTGTAGGTCTCATGGGTGACACGGTGCGGGGGGGTGGGGGAAGGATTGGAGGAGTAGGTAGATGACGTGCAGAGCTTCAAAACCCATTAGAGCTGTCTGGCCTTGCTCCATTGTTCCCAGAATCTTGAATGTCTGATAGTTGTCTCCAAATGTTAGCAGAAGAAAATATAATCTCCCGCGGAGTGTGTCACCCAGAAAGGTCACTTAGCCACTTTAAAACAGGGATAATACTAACCTCACTGGGATGTTGTAGGGCTTAATTAATTTTTGGCAAGCTCTTTTGAAATTATCCTATGTAAAGCACTATATAAGAGCAATTATTTTAATTACCACGGGCCATTCCTGGTCCCACTGAAGTTGAGGGCAAAATACCTGTTAACATCACTGGCAGAGGAGGATTGCGAGGCTCCTTTCTTTCGCTGTTGCTAGAGAACAGGACTAGGCGATGGATATCATCTTACTGCTTTTATAGTAACATACTATCTTTACTTTGATCCCATGTGCAGTGCTAGTAAGAGGTTTGCAACACTGTTTGTGAATGTGGATGTCACCTCTGAGCCTCACGAGGTCTCTGCTCTCTGGTTCCTGTGGTACGTGAAGCAGTGCGGGGGGACAGGCAGGATATTCTCCACCACCAACGGTGGGCAGGTACAGTAAGCCATCAGCTCTTATTTTTGGAAGAACACAGCACGCTTCTTGGCAGAAGCCCTTTAACTCATTTATTTTGTTTGTTTTTAAAAGGAAGGACAAGAATCATATAGACACTGTTCACTGCTGCATTAACGGCAGACAAACTCCCATAGTTTTTACTTTATATAGAAACAATAGATGCCATTGATTTCATTATTAATAGGGTTCAGGTTGTATCAGTGGAAGGCCATTCTTGTGGTTCAGGCACTGGACTGGGGATCAGGAGATTTGGGTTCAGTTCCTGACTCTAACTTCAGGCAGATCAGACCCTTTCGCTTAGTTCATCCTCTGAAAAATGAGAATATTAGTAATACTTCCTGTCCTCACAGGCTAAATATATGAGAGGTACTTAAGTAGTGTAAGATGATGGGAATTGCAAAAGTGCCTAGATAGATACAGACTAATATTTGAAACACAACTACCAATAGCTGGGTAACTAAAATCAAATCTTTCCTATGTTTGTAGTTCATAAGACTGTCAGAGCAATCTGATGAAGATAAATGCCTGTATTTATGTGTTATATAACCCTGAAATGTGTGCGAAGTGATATATTTAATGCAAGTAACACACACGAAGAAAAGGAAGAATCGGCTAATGTTCTTGCATGAAATGAATATACGTTTAATTGCACTCTACTATATTGAAATGAACCTATTTGGCTCACCTCTGATATGTGTGAGAGAGGGTTTTTTAAAAATTTCTAGTTATAATTAATACTACTGGCAGATTTCAGGACCATGCTACTTGTTTTTTATAGCTTGTTTATGTATAATTATGGCAATCGTTGTTACTATTACTGGTGGGCAGACCTCCAAAAAGGATGAGACTGACTTCAGCTGAGCATTCACAGGTTTGAATGCTTATCCAAACCTTAGCTGAACCTCTGGGATCTCCAGAATTGGTTTGGAAGTCACATGAGAACAGCTTTCTCATGAGATTTCTGGCACGTTTTGTCCCATTGGTGAACAGACCCAGCAAGCTCAGAGGTCTCTTCTCTCAAAAGGGTAAAAAATAATAGGTGTATGGTCTCCAAATTAAGTCACCTAACTTTCCAAAAGGTCAAAAAGGAGTTGGGTTTATTTTGAGTGTTGAGAACAAAAG
Source organism: Gopherus evgoodei (assembly GCF_007399415.2). Lineage (NCBI taxonomy): Eukaryota > Metazoa > Chordata > Testudines > Testudinidae > Gopherus > Gopherus evgoodei. The sequence continues at coordinate 156,474,076 of NC_044322.1, read as the reverse complement.
TCCTGTATGATTCTTCTTTTATCCAAACCAAGTTTGTCCATTTCACATTGTTGAACTGTCTCTTTTTCTCTTCCAGGAGAGGAAGTTTGTTGGAGGTTCTGGTCAGATTAGTGAGAAGTTAATGGAACGCTTGGGAGGCCGAGTGAAGCTAGAGAAACCTGTAGTCCGCATTGATCAATCAGGTGAAAATGTCATTGTGGAGACCTTAGACCATGAATCATACGAGGTAATTCAATACCTTACATTAGAGCAAATATTTGTAGCGGTGTGTTTTTAAACCTTTAATTGCTCCACTCGTCTTCTCAATAAGCCTGTAACACAGAGGCACAGTGTAACAAAGAAGAAAGCCACAATAACCAGGAATCACATTTTCTGCTATTCCCTAAGTAATACCAATGACACAGTTGGAATGGGCACCGGAGAAGCAAAGAATTCTAGGATGTGTATTTGTGTCATTCCTTTGCTATTTCTACTCCTTTGCATTCAGTTAGCTTCAGAATAAAAGAATATCTCCAGGGACGATGATAGAAATTCAGTGCAAGAAAAACATTTTGCAGAAACATTTCAGAGTTAGCTTCCAAGCCACAAAATGGAAGGTCAATCAAAAAGAAGCCAAGTGTAAGAGGAATGGTCTTCTGACCAGTTAGAAAAGAATAGTTGCCCAACTGGATGGTCATTTATACAGTAGTTGTTGTCATTTTACAGTTTTTCCACAACCAAGACATCCTGAGAGGTCTACTTTGTAACTTGCATGTTATGGGTCAAACTTTCTTTGCTTCGGAAGATATTACTGTCAGCACACATATTGTAAAGCTTCCCCAGCTGTAATAGAGAGAGGCTCAAATACTGGATAATGTATTTCATTTACGTACTATTTCTTTTCCAGGCCAAGTATGTTGTTAGTGCCATTCCCCCAGTTCTTAATTTGAAGATTCATTTCAACCCACCATTACCACCAATGAGAAACCAGCTCATCAGCCGGGTTCCCATGGGCTCAGTCATCAAATGCATGGTATACTACAAAGAACCTTTCTGGAGGAAAAAGGGTATTACATTTTAATCCGGGGTTTTCTTTTGTATTGTATTATGCTAATACAAGCGTCAACATTAGAAGGGGATTTCATCTCTTTTCAGCTACTTCTCTGAGAGTCCTAAAAAGGGGGGGGGGGGGGGAGAGAGCGTCTAGAGAATATATAGGACATGAGGGAAGAAGTTGGGATACGTTAACTCTTGTTCCTTGTTGTTCTCCTTACCCCAGTCCACCATTTTTCTTCAGTGGCATCTTGGAATGAGATCTATATCTGTCATTAGTTACCTAAACATAATGGTGGAGTTGGGGCATAATGGGGAGCGATTTTATGCTATATACTGCATGACTGCAACAATTTTGTCTGGAGAATAGTTTGTAGCTAAAAACATATAGCCATATGTCTTGGCCAGCTAGAGATCCTAAGAGTGCGGAAGTTGAAATATTGCCCAAACCATTTAAAGTGACAGCACTGAACACAGTGCCTCTTTAATTCTTGCAGGAGTACACCATACAGTCTTTGTTTGCCTTTAAGCTTTTGGGTAGATTTGCAACAGGTGACTGTAAAGCTGTCCAGAGTGCCCTGGAAAAACTGGTGCTTTGAGAGCCATGTTTTTAGTAACAATTGTACTCTGTGTTTCCAGAACATTTAGTAAAAGCGTCCTGAAATCTTTTGTATCTGGCATATGCCTGTCATAAAAACCTAGTATACTTGCCAAAATATTAAACACCGGCAATACTCAAGAACAGTGCATTTCTGTGCAATTATTTGGTACCCCAGTCATGTTGGTTATAACACCATCTTTTTGGTCAGAAATTCAATTTTATGAATATACTTACGTTGTCCCTGCTTTTTAAAGGTGCCTGGAACAGATTGCTAAGAGTCTCAGGAGCCCATATCTAAAATATCTCACCAAGGTAGAAAATAGTACTTCCCAGAGCCTGAGGAACAGGGCACACAATCTCTGACAGAACAATTCCGTGGAGCAAGAGAGTGGTGTCATATTCTTTGTCACATCACTCTGGTGGTTTCACCTCTTTCTCTCTCATAGTTCTCCAAAGTACCTGGATTAATAAAATCTGTGTTTTTTCTCCTCTCTGGTTTCTAGACTACTGTGGTACCATGCTCATTGAAGATGAGGAAGCTGTCATTGGAATGACACTTGATGATACCAAACCCAATTGCAGTGTTCCTGCCATAATGGGGTAAAACAGAAGAGGGACGATTGCCCATTAATTTTTGTGGGCCTGGGGTTTGAGGAGACATGGAAACCTACCATTGGGGGAAAATATCTGAAAATAGTAACAAAAAAGTAGAGCTGGTCAAAAAGTGATGAATTATTTTATTTCATATAATATATTCAATATTTTTCTCCCCAAATTTTGTCTTTAAAAATTTTTCACCTTTCTTATTTATTTATTTGAAATTTTCAGTTCTTTTGGTGTGGACAAAACTGGAAAAAGATGTTTGTTTTATTTCTGTTTCCCTCCCTGCCCCTGTCCCTTTTGTCCCTGGCCTCCTCAACGTCAAAATAAGAAAAGGAAAAGGGGAGAGAGAGGAGTTAAAAATGTGAAGTGAGTTGGTGGTGGCCAGGGGAAATCCTCCAAAATCAAACATTAAAAATAAAAAATTTTTTACAATCCCTCCCTCCCATTTCTTTGAATGAAAATTTTCAGCCAACCCTATTAAAATGGATTTCCTTCCAATAAATGTGTTTTTCCTCCTTGTCCCCAATAATCAAAAATGAAATGCAACATTTCCTTATATAAGGCTATTGAGCCATACCACCTAATTCCACTCTAGTCTTGGTAATTTGCTATTACTATACCAAATTCTACAGCTGTCATGAGCGGGTTTACTATGCCATGAAAACAGCTGCTATGAATCTTCTGACCCTGACCAGAGTATGGGTCCCTGCATGCAGGGACCAAAGCAAGAGGTCTGTACATCGCCAATGCCATGGCACACACCTGTGGAGGAGGTGTTTGGGGATGAGCCTGGAGCTGTGCTTAATTTATAATAAAAGAGGTGCCAGGGCTCAACCAATTAGGTGCTGGGAGCTTAAGTAATTTTTTTACATTCATAACTTTGCAGAAAGCCCAGAGGTGCTGGGGCTATGAACTGCCAAGCTACAGGTGCCAGGGCTCTGGCCTGGCACAAATTAAGCCTTGGCCTGGAGAAAAGTGACTTCATAGATCCAGCCAGCCAGTCTGTCCCTGATGCCCTCCCCACAGGAGAGAGAGTGCACCAGATGCAGTGGCTACTGTTGCCCTGTGGCTATTTTCCCCTCTGCTTCATGGGAAAGGATGTTTCCTCTTTTTCCATTAGTGTAACTCTAGTAAATGTCTCCAGCAGACAGCCTGAGATAAAGATTTGACCTTTAGAAACTTTCTGAAAGCTGAGCTTAAATCCTGCAGAACTGAAGAAAAGTGTATAGCCACATTTCTCAGTAAGAATTGAAAGGGTTGGAAAGTGGCCACCAGGTAAAGACTTAAAGACCTAAAGATAAGAGACAAATGTTAGAAGCTGGCATCATCAAGCCACCAACCGATAGCATTTTAAAGGGCGCTATATATATATAATGGATGCCATCATTCCTTTTGTGTGTGTGTGGTTTTCTTTTTTCAGTTTTATTCTCGCTCGGAAGTGTAGAAGACTGACACATCTCACAAAGGAAGAAAGGTAAAAACAAAGTTCCATAGTTTACACAGGATCTAATTTAAGTTTTTGTTTTAAATTCTCAGTCTCTCTCTCTCTGTATCAGACAAAACATTTCCTGCTTGCAATAATTACAGGGATGTTGGCTATTAACTAAGCATGGTTCGCAGTGCTGTCACGTCAAACGTGCAACACTTAAATTTTGTTTCCTTAGGAGCCATGTGAAGCCTTTATCCAAAATGGCAGTAATCATGGCAGCGTCTACCTGTCCTTTGTAAAGCCAAGTCCTCAAGCTCCCATTTGACTGCTTTAAGCTGTTTAGGCAGTGGAAAGCATCCAGAAAGCTTCACTTAGTGGGCAACTGGGGATTCCTCTTGTATTCGGGAGTGCCTGGGTAGCATAAAGCCAGAATAGCCAGCTCCATGCTCCCCACTGCTGCTCCTCTGTCCTCACACAGTGGAGTGGGTGTGTTCAGAGAGTGCCAGAAGTGGGAGCGGCTGAGCCAGAGTGCTCAGCACCCTAGTGGTCTTGGATCAGACCCTAGAGAGCTGTCTCAGCCTTTGTAAGTTAGCGCAGCCTTGAGGCTGCTCCAGTTTGTCATAGGATGAACCAGCCCTAAGGAGTAGGGGGTAGAAAGGTGACAGAAAGCTACCTTTGACCCTGTGCTCAGAGCTCAACACACTTGAAGATCTAGTCCACTATTTTGTTATAGCAGTCTCCTCCCTGCTATTGTTTAAAAATAGGTTTTAAAGGGTAGTAGAGTTTTGTCCTCAAAAATATATTCCCAGCATTTCACTGGACAAAGCTAAAGTTATATGGCAAGGTTGGGGGGGGGGGAGACCTTTTGTTTAAATGGGGACATGATATTTTCAAAATTAAAAACGTGGGATGCTCTATGTTCAGGTACATATTTTAACAGTGATGGTCAGCCCAATTAGAGACGATATTGGTGTCCTCAAATCAGCGATATGTGAGCTCTCGCAGCTTTTGTAAAGTGGGATCATGTGCAGCATTACTCCACCAGCTCTTAGAGCAGCAGCACTGTTCCACCGTGCCTCTTTAGTTTTTCAGGAATAGACCAGGCATTTAATCTTTGGGCTGGAACTACAAGAGGTGATTGTCACAACAAAAGCCGGGCAAGCTTGAAGTCCATTGTGTTCAGCATTTCAGGCTATCATTAACACCAAATGCCATGTTTCACCGTGTGTCAGCATAGTAAGTGCAATTGAACATTTGCAGCACTTGAGAACAGCTTATGTTTCTGTGCAATAAAAGGACACCTTTGTTATTTATAAGGGTGCCATAAAAGACAGACCAATTTATCAATCAGTATCAAAAGCATTAACATGTTTATCTGACTCTCGAGATTAATTTTTATACAATGGGACTTGGAATATTTATTGAATGAACATTACACTATTGATGACTCTCAGTGGTAAAGAATTGTTCTGACATACACTGTGCTTAATGTAGTATATTACGTACAAGGAGAAATCCATCCCATACACTCAATTTAAGCCTCACTTTAGTTCTACGCAGGGAAAAGGGGCAGACTGAGTGACTGGCCAGGAGGCGTCTCCACACCCAACTGTAAGCTAGTGAGGCAGATACACCAAGTATCTGATGTTGGGACTGGGTTTCCAAGGATCCAGAAACTGTGTTCCAGGGGTTGCATGCAGGGACGGCTTTAGGAAGTGCGGGGCCCAATTCGAACGTTTTTGACAGGGCCCTGGCAGGGATGACTTTTTAAAAACAAACAAACACGTAAAAAACCCCTATCATTTCTTCCATGTATTATTTACTTTCCATAACTATATAAATAATAACAAAATTATATATTACGTACATTGCGTAATGTATGCGGATGCATGTTAACCCCACCTAAAGTTCTTGACACCCCCCCAGGGACCCCTGCCCCATCCACCCCCCTTCCCTGTCCCCTGACTGCCCCCTGCCACCCGATCCAACCCCTCCTCTCATTCCTGATGCCCCCCTGGAATCCCTGCCCCATCCAACCACCCCTTCTCTCTGTCCCCAACTGCCCCTGGAACCCCTGCTCTTGACTGCCTGCCCACCGCCCCATGCAACCCCTGCTCCTTCCTGACTGCCACCCCAGGACCCTTGCCCCCATTCAATCCCCTTGTTCCCTGCTCTCTGACCGCTGTGACCCTTATCCACCCCCTACACAACCCCCTAAACTCCCCTGCCCTCTTCCAACTCCCCCTCCCTGCCCCCTTACCGCGCTGCCTGGAGCTGCTCAGCTGAGACTGAGGATAGGGCTGGGCCGGAGCCACTCAGCCAGGACCAGGGCCGGCACTACGGGGCCCGAGCAGCACCGCTTGGCCAGGGCCAGGGCTGAGCTGGGGCTGGGGGCGTTCAGCCGGGGGGCCAGGCTGGGGTTGGGGGGCCAGGCTGGAGGGACCGGGACCGGGGCTGGAGCCGGGCCGGAGGGAGCTGCTCAGCCGGGGCCGGACTGGGCCGCGTCGTGCCTCCCTGGAGCCCTCCTCGCGCCCCCCACCCCAGCTTACCTGCTCCTGCTTGTTTCCAGGCTTTCTGCGAACACCTGATTCACTGGAAGCAGGGGAGGGGGAGAAGAAGGGGGTGGAGCGTTCAGTAGAGGAGAGGAAAGTGAGCTGGGGCCGGGGGTGGGGTGGGGTAGACAGCTGCAGGGCCCTCTTCGACACGGGGACCAATTCAGAGGAATCGGTTGAATCGGCTTAAAGCCGGCCTGGGTTGCATGTAGGGGCTATGGCCACTACACTACCCCATTGACTGGAACAGGAGTCACAGTGCAGCAGTGCTGCAGCTGCCCACCTGTTGTGCGAGTGAAACCCATCTCCACCTACTACCTGAGATTCCCCTAGACAAAGACCAATCACTAATGACAATGGGTTAGATTGTGGCCCAGCTTGCACAGCCAGTCAGTGGGGCATCTGGTGCTCCCTTGTGCCAGCTGTCCAGACTGAATATTAGTGCAGGGAGGAGAACAGCCTCCATTGACTGCAACAGTGCCGCCCCTGTCTCCTGTGGAGTGCAACAGGGGCAATACAATACCTGCTGGTAAGCAGAGCTACACTGTGCACTGGGGAAGTGCCCTGCACCAGGTACTTCCTCCACAGAGCAGAGGGAATCCAGGACGACGCTTAGAGTCACAATATGCTTCCTTGGCTGCGTCTGGAGCTACGCAGCAACACGTTCCCTTTGTTCAAGGCTTGTGGGAAACCATGATTGAGCACAAGGCCTGGAGATGAGGATTTTGCCCACAGCGCATGTAGATGTATGGTACGCTCTGGACAGAGTATTAGCAATAGGCCATTTAAATAAAATACTAAACCGTTCCAGGGCAAAAGGCACACCTGTGTGAGCAGCAGGCATATCTGCAAAGGTTCACCCTTGTTGTGGGGACCACTCAGATAAATCTCGTCAATAAAATGTTGTCACTGACCCCATTCAACCATTTTGAAATGGCATATTTGTTATTGAGAATTAAAGCTATATAATGCCTTCCTATGCATTTATTTGCTTGGCTGTCTGAAAATGCCATTTTCAGATTAATACACCTCTACCACGATATAACGCAGTCCTCGGGAGACAAAAAATCTCACCGCATTATAGGTAAGCCCATGTTCCCTGACAGCCTCCTCCAGAGACACACCCCCCCCCGCTAATCATCCCCAGGGCCTCACCCCCTACTCAACCCCCCTGTCCCCTGACTGCTCCGACCCCTATCCACCCCTCACCCCCTGACAGGCACTCACCAGCAGCGGGGCCTCCAAAAGTGCCCTCCCACAGCTCGTGCCCCCCAAACCCTGGGGGGGGGAGCCTCTGACTGCCCCCAAGACCCTCTGCCCCTTATCAAACCCCTTGGTCCCGGCCTGATCTGGCACCCTTAACACGCTGCTCAGAGCAGTGTTTTAGAGCTTTACCGTGTTGTGTGCAAACCCGTGTTATATCGGGGTAGAGGTGTATTTACTTTTGATTTTGCAAAGTCATTTTGTCTTTGCAATTTAATTATCAAATAGTGGCACTTACAGCTTCTCAGAACCAATTACTCTCTTCCCGCAAGGACCTCCACCTGCCCTCAGCAAAGTTGGTTACCTCTGCTACGCAATTTGCCTTCCTAGGACCCTGCAGTGAGCTCTCTGGAGGTTCTGTGATCCACATCGGGGAAGAAGGCAGAGCAGACCCGGGCTGGGTTTAGAGGGAGGCTAATTATTCCTACCACAATTCTGTGAGGAACAGTCAGGACAGTTAATACAGCCTGAGGTTGTATTAACTTTTCTGTGGAGCTCCTCTGTGTGATGGAGCCACCCAGGATGAGTCCAGGAACATCTGTAGGGTGAGCTGTCAATGGCCATATGGTCCAATGGACTGCAGTGTTAGAGAGCTGCGGGGGTAGGGAGCAGAGTGTCCTATGCATAGTCCAGTGGCCTGTGACTTTTGGAGATTCCTGAGAACCCCGGGCTTTCAGGGCTGAGCCCCTGCTGTTTTTGCAAGGTTGGAAACCCAGCCTCCAGTGGAAGAATGCAGCATCCTCTGGCACTTTTCTGTGAATTGCCTTGCTAGAGCACCTGAGCTGGGCCTTTGTCTGAGATGAATAGAAGGGACTTTCTTTAGGGTGGATAAAAGAAGAGGTAAAAGCAAAGAGGTCTTCTTCTAATCATTGTCACTGGCTCCCTTTCTCTGTCAACTGCAGTGTGACTCCCACATTGAGTTTTTGCAGCTTTCTGAGCTCCCCCTAGTGTTACTTAGGGGTGCTTGGCATGTCTGTGGACTTGAATTGACAAGGGTTTGGAAGAGCTTGTGTTTTGGCTCACGGTATGTGACAGCACAATATTAAACTGAATCAGCACAGTCAGTGTGTGACTCTCTCTCTCTCTCTCTCTCACACACACACACACACACACACACACACACACTCTCTCTCTCTCTCTCTCTCTCTCTCTCACACACACACACACACACACACACACACACACACACACACACACACACACACACACACACACACGCGTGTAATGGGCACAGATCCAGCAAGTCTCCAGAAGCCACAGGCACTTACCTGAACCCAACTCTGAAAATCCTGTGAGAACAGTGAAACTCGCAGTCTGTCACATTAAGCATTTCTGCTTCCAGAACAGGTGATTCCTCAAAGGGCAGAGGGGAGAGGAAATATAACAAAGGACCAAATCTTTCCTCCCTGTCAGAAGCCCAGGTAACTGGGCTTGGCACGGCAGGGTCCTGCGATGGTGGAGCGGGATAGAAATCCTCCTCTGGGCACAGACCAACAGCCCAGTCACTCCATGGCCGCTACTGTAACTCTGGATGTGTAGTAGTCGCCACTCCTTGCTGTTTCCACATTATGCAGCATGGAATAGGCTTTGGAGTTGCATAGCGGGGCATCCTCTGCCTCCACGTTTCCCCAGCTCACTGCTGCAGCACCCCTGAAATCTGCTGCACAGGGAAGTAGCTGAACTGCCACAAACCTGGGCTCCCTAATACCTGGGGGTTGTGGTCCACTTTTGTAGATTCCCTATATACCCTGCAGTCCTGTATTTCTGCTGTGTCTGGGGCCCTACATTTCTTCTATGAATGGGACAGGATTTTCATCCAAAATGGATTGAGCATGGGTTTGTTTTTCCTTTTTGGTTCTTAACTGGTGCACTTGTCTCATTCTGATTGTCTCATTTTTCTTTTGGGAAATGGTGGGATATGTCTGGTACTAGACAACAAGGGACAGAAAATCACTGGGAAGTGGGAACAGACTCCATTACTATTGCTTTGTTACCAAAGGAAGTACTGGCCCATACAAATAAAGTGAAAAAGGAAGAGGGACTTCTAAAATTCATACTTCGTTCCCTGAGATCACAAGCAAAGTGTCTGTTTCCCTCATCGAAATTCAGCACAGGCTGTCTGCCAGGAGACAAAAGTACATAACTTCACTTCTCTCTTTCTCTGGCAGATTAAATGACTTTTGGATAATATACAAATTTGAGATGATCGAGATCAGTGTCTTAGGGAGTGATTTGCAAAACTGCTCGTAAAGTTAGCTCATATAAAACAGAGCATGTCAGTACATTGATCAAGTTTATTGACTCATTTCTGAAGTACAACTCCTGGCCTCTAAACTTTCAGTAATCAGAATAAAACCAAAAGAGCTGAAACCTCCAATTTAGACACAGAATAATCTTTGTTCTCTCAAAATAAGAACATATCAGCGGTGTATTGTTTTCTTTCTTGTCTTTAAATCTTTGCATTTCTCCCATAGGAAGAAGAGGATCTGCGAGCTCTATGCGAAGGTTTTGGGATCAGAGGAAGCCTTACATGTAAGAACATAACTTACAACATAACACATCTTGCTGATCTCATTATTGTAATTGGGAGGCACAGGGTGAAGTTGGAAAATAGCAGTAAAATCAGTGTTCTTGGCACTGTGTCCCACGTTTAATCAGGATTAGTGTTCTTCACTATGCTTATTAGTTCGTACAGAAGAGTGATGAAAAATACTGACGTGCTTTACATCCCATTTGAGAGTGATTAACACATGGTTGTGTGAAGCAGTTAAAAATACAGGAGCTCATTTTAAAATGAGCCACTAAAGCCTCAGTGCGGAGTGTTACCTTCATTATTATTATACGCTAAATCTTGGCCATTTTCAGCTGCTGCGCCACGGCTTGCCTCCCCATCCAACCTAGGCCCGGCATAGTGTTCCGTTTTGTCTCATGATTGCTCCCTCCCATAGCAACATCTGCTTTTGTTTCTTTCTGTTTTTCCCTTCTTAGTAAGGGAAAGTGGCTGTTAGGATTTGTATGCTCTCTCAGTTTCTGAAAACTCGTTTGCTTTATATTATAAACATCCTTTATTTTATTGAAGACAATTTTAGGTGGTTGAAATGTTTAGACTTGGATCACAATAGCATGCCATTTTACATATGGCTCCCACATACTGCATTGCTACAAAAGTGGCATACTTTGCAGACTCACTGTATAAGAACATAAGAATGGCCATACTGGGTCTGACCATTGGCCCATCTAGCCCAGTATCTTGTCTTCCAACAGTGGCCAATGTCAGGTGCCCCAGAGGGAATGAAAGAACAAAGCAATTATTGAGTAATGTATATAAGTAAGGATGGGTTATGGGGGTCCTTTCCAGTCGTGATTTTGGGGCCTTAGGCAGCCTGGGAGTAAGCAGGTGCAATTTATACTGAACACAATGGGAAATTACACCTGCTTACACCAGGGCTGAATTTGTCTCCATGTTGTCTCTGCTGTCTGAAGCACAAGTCTACATAAACGAGAATTAGGAGGATCCAGTTCTACAGTGTCCAAATTAACCAGTGAAAAGGGCCAGCAGTGTCTGAAGTTAAGGCTTATGTCTCATCCACGTTGCATTAAGAGACTTGTTAAATGTGCTCATCTATAGTCAGGCATTGTAAAGTGATACAATAAATCATAAGCTGTTCTTCACTGCTGTTTTCTCAGTTCTTGTAATAGATTCATCCTTAGGGGTTTTCTCCCCTTCTGAGGTTTCATTAACTCTGTTTACAGCCAGTGCATTATGAAGAGAAGAACTGGTGTGAGGAGCAGTATTCTGGCGGGTGCTACACAGCTTACTTCCCACCAGGGATAATGACACAGTTCGGAAGGTACAGTATCTCACGAAGGGACTCAACAACAGAAAGATAAGAATGACCAGATAAATATCCTTTGTAAGGGCTGTAAGTCCTCTGTGAACAAATTTTCTTTATACCTGGAGTATTGCTTAGGGAATACTTCAAACAGCCTTGTGAAATTTTACTTCCCCACTTGCCTGGATTAGGTAGTTTTGATGGATGAGTCTCATTATTAGTATTTTCACTTTCATCATTGACTACAGGGAAGAGTAGGTGAGTAGATTGCTTGATTGTTGGGTGGGGAGGAAGGTGGGGTGGTTGGTGGTTTTATTTTGTGTGCCCGAACTGGTAAATTTTCATGACAATTTTGCTTTTCAGATTTGGGATTGGTATTACCATTTCCTTTGTGTTTTTTAATATATTTTATTGGTATTTTAAAAATAAAGTAAAAAGGCCTGATCCTGTAAATATTTATGAACATGAGTAACTTCAGTGGACTATTCCTATTAGCAGACAGGGCCTAATCATAGACTATTAGGGCTGGAAGGGACCTCAGAAGGTCATCTAGTCCAGCCCCCTGCTCAAAGCAGGATCAATCTCCAGACACATAATGCAGTAACTACTGTGCCACCATGTATTGTCCTCCCCGATTTCAGGTTTTTGAAAGAAGACAAGAGTGACCCTAAAAAGCAGCAGCTGCCAACCTGGCTGTTGCTGTTCAGTCATGTTCAGTTAAGTGCTCTGGATCCTTTTTGAAATGTAAATTTCTGCAATTCTAAAATAGCGAAGAGCGCTAAAGAAATCCTGATTTATGACTATATAGTGCCTTCAATTTTTAAAGTAGACAGAGCTTACCTTAAAGTAGATGATTGCAGATCCCAGCAAAGCTATATGAGCCAGGAAAGTGTTATGAGGGCTACAGCATGCCATTCAGAGTGCTAGCAACTCCATCTTTCATCTAGAGTCTTGGCTATGCTAACAAGTGAGAACAAGCCTTGTCTCAGTCTAGTTCTCATTTAGATGTCCATGAGCCCCAGAATCACTCTCAGAAATAGCATTAGCAGGATTGCAGTAATACTTTCTGAGCCTTTAGAAAACATAAGGAGCACCAGGAAGTGTCTAAGGTAAGAAATGTAATGAAAGGCTGAGTATCCTAATAGCCTGCTGCATTGCTAACTCTTAAGTGTTGATTGATATTTAAAGCACCCTTCTCCTGTGTTTTACCCAAGGAATTTTGTCATGCTTTCCTGATCTTGCTGATACGACCTATTTTTGTCCATTTTAAAGGATCATTCGCCAGCCAGTGGGTAGAATCTACTTTGCTGGCACAGAGACAGCTACAGAATGGAGTGGGTACATGGAGGGGGCTGTGCAGGCTGGAGAGAGAGCAGCTAGAGAGGTATAGCCCCACACTTATGGCATGCTGCATGGGGAGAACATTTAAGTGTGTTTTGCAAAATCAAGGCTGAGATTCTCAAAGCTATGTAAGGGATTTAGATGCCCAGTGGGAATTAATGTTAAGGAAAATTCAGTATTGCCAATCTCAAGCATTTAAAAATCATGAGATTGGATTAAAAATGAGATTTGAAAAAAATTAAAATTGGGTTCTTTTTATTTGCAATTCCATTTTTGAGCCTTTCAGAGCACCCAGGTCACGTTTTCAAGCTTTCCTCTGCAACTGTGAGGGCTAGACATTTAATTTTTTAAAGCTGAGATTCTTACCTAATCACGTGTCTCTAGGAACTGGAGCTGTGAGCTAAACATCAAATACTGTCAGACCTGCAATAAAAGGACAGGAATTGGCAACAATGGTGTCCAAATCCCATAGACAGCTTTGAAAAGCTCAGCCCCAAAGTTTATTTTCAAGAATGATAGTTGTGCTGTGGGCTTGGAGAACAAGTTAGGCCTCGTGCTCAGTTGATTCTGAATAAAGATAATTCATAGGAACATACACACTTCATTGTCTGTAAAAATGCCATTTTCCTAGCTATTTTTATAAGCATTGTGGTTTATGGGCAGATACACTTCAACAAAATAAACCTCATATTTGTTTCATAAGAGGCTAAAGCAGGGGTCCCCAATGCGGTGCCCGTGGGCGCCATGGCGCCCATGGGTGCATCTAAATGCACCCGCGTCCTGGCCTGGAGTCAAGCATCCAGCATTTCGGCGGCGATGCCTCTAGATGATGCCGCTTGCCGCCGACAAGCGCCGTCATCGATAGGCGTTGCCGCCGAAATTCCGCGGCATTTCGGCAGATGCTTGACTGCCACAATGGTCCTTCATCTGGTGCCTGCCAGACAAAAAGGTTGGGGATCACTGGGTTAAGGGGTCAGCTTTGGGATCTCATATGAGGGAGGTAATCAATAAAGTATCATCATGTGTCAAGTGATGCAAGCATTAAAGCAGAACCTCTAGAGATCTCTGCCCAAGACAAAGCTAAAGAGCTTAGATGTTGGGCAACAGGAAAGAGTTGTATCCTGGAGTGATGTATACTTAAGAACTAATCCCCATAACACTGTTAATTATGCAAACTCATAGATAGACCTGGCCAGTCATCTTAGGTCTATCTGAAATGAGACCACATCTCAGGAGACATCAGATGTTGTTAACTCTGCAAAGGACTGGGATAGAATAACAAGAAATTAAGATATCCACATCATATTTCGGAAACATACGCATTAAAAGAATATGACCTTACTGTCATACTCTTCTCCTTGTTTCATATAATCCTAGCACTTATGTCCCCAATAGACACCAACTAATTTTTTAAACATATATTTTGCAATTCTAGCACTGAACCCTAGGCTCTGCCTCCCTCACATGACTTCAATCCTATTCCTGTGTTGGGGCAACATTTTTCAAAATTAGCTTCCGATACATTTTGCATGCACCTTTTTTACATCTACATGTCTTGTGTGCACTACTTTGATGTCAATTTTATGGGCTATAGCCCACAGATTTGTGGTTAATATGAGGCCCTAGTTCAACAAGATCTTTAAGACTGTGCTTAATTTTCAGCCTGACTGACTTCAGCGGGTCTACTCACATATGAAATTAGGGATGTGCTGAAGTACCTTGCTGAGTTAGGGTCTGAATGAGTTAAGAAGGCTTCTTCCACTCCTTCATCCTGAACCATTATCTTTCTTTCATAGAAAAACCACCATCACTCACACAGGAGTGATTACATAGCTAGGAAGGAGGTGCTTCTTTGGGAGTATGTCAGTAAATAACAGCCCCTCCCAGCAAACTGATGTGCAAATATCAGATTTTCTGTTAAATCTGAATACACACAATCTTATTTGCTAAGCCCTTATCTTGATTATAGCAGCATCAGCTTAGACCAAAAACTGAACGTCAAATGTTTTGCCCTTTAAAAGAATGAATGGAATTGATCAGTTCTTTATTTTCAGATACTGTGTTCTATGGGGAAAATCTCAGAAGGTGAAATTTGGAAGTCAGAACCAGAATCAGTTGTAAGTTTTCCTTCAGTACCTGTGAACTTTCCTTTGATATTAATGATGAGATAAAATATGTGTTGCCTTTACGTTCATAAACTACAGCAACAATTACTATTCGACTGCCTGCCAAAGCTGTCCATGGATAACTGGGAACATGACAGGTACCCAGAGAGGGGTGAGAGTGTCTAAATACTCTGTAAACGTGGCACGGGAAAGAGTATTCAACTTTTAATAAGGTTAAAAATCCGTACAGATATCTTTTACAATGCTTACCTTACATTGGTGAGAACGCTTTGGGCCTTGTATTTTTTCCACAACCTATTGTAGTTTTGGAAGCTTTTCAAGCTCAGGTATATTCACTGCTCACAGCCACCTTTAATTGCACTGGTTGATTTTTTTTTATTTTTTTTTCAATTTGGATAAAAAAAATTGCTGAAATTTTGATGAGAAAAATAAGGAACAATCTGAGTAAATTTTGGCAAAAAATGTTTCCTGCCTTTTAAGCAGCTCTTCTTTTTATTGAAGTGAGTACAAGGGAATGCAAATGACTAGTCTTGGTCTCTTTCTTTAAGAAATGTTAATTTCAGGTTTTAGGGACCCTCAATAAACATGTCCTGTTTAATTTGCTTTCTCAAGTAGAAGCTATCTACCCTGTTCTGGTTGTTTCCTGATTCATCAACAGGGCATTAATAGCAACAGAGTGCCAGACCTTGCCTGAATATACTATACTTCTGTTTAAAAGAGAAAATATGCATCTGAAGAAGTGAGTTTTTTACCCACGAAAGCTGATGCCCAAATAAATTTGTTAGTCTTTAAGGTGCCACCAGACTCCTTGTTGTTTTTGTTGATATTTATATTCTCCTTTCATAGCGGAGGTGATCCTACACTAATACTGAATGTTCTCCCATCCAGGATGTCCCAGCCCGGCCAATCACTACTACCTTTTGGGAGAGGAACTTGCCGTCTGTACCAGGACTGCTAAGGCTGGTTGGATTTTCCACTTTCTTCACTTCAGTGGCTGCTGTTGGGCTGTTTGCCTACAAAAAGGGGCTGCTAGTTCGAAACTGAGAAAGGTGCCAGCATAAAGCTGCATACTTGTGTTCTTTTTCCAAAGTTTGTTTTGACGTGCACTTATCTGTCTTCAAAAGCAGATCAGGACTGGTAATGGGGGTGGGGGAAAGTAGAGATGCACCTTTAGAGTGAGGATGAGTGGAGGGGTTCGGATAAGGTAAGGACCCCCTGAATATTGACCTATTTTTAGCACCAGTTCAGATAAGGTAAGGACCCCCTGAACGTTGACCTACTTTAAGCACCATTATTTGAGGTTCTGAGACAATGGTGGGCAACCTGCAGCCCGTAGGCCGCATGCGGCCGATCAGGGTAATCCGCTAGTGGACCACCAGACAGTTTGTTTAAATTTGCACAGCTGCCCGCAGCTCCCAGTGGCTGCGGTTCACTGTTCCCGGCCAATAGGAGCTGCAGGAAGCAGCGTGGGCCACACAGACGTGCTGGCCACTGCTTCCTGCAGCTGCCATTGGCTGAGAAGGGCGAACTGCAGCCCCTGGGAGCCACAGGCAGCTGTGCAAATTTAAACAAACTGTCTGGTGGCCCACTAGCGGGTTACCCAGACGAACTGCAGGTTGCCCACCACTATTCTGAGATGTTCCACTGTGTGTTACTTCACTTTGAGTTTCTATCCAGGTCTGCAAATGAAAATGCCAAAATACTGTGAGAAAGCTGTTCTTACGATATTTTCAGCCTTTTGTACGCTTGTATCTGACCCAACCTGAACTCTGAACATTTAAAGGCACGCCCGTCCCTAATTATAAGTGGAATATTGCCACACTCAATTTCTGGAGATCTAAAAGACTTCAGTTGTAGCTTAAAATAATTTCTGAATAAATGCAAATTGCAGGTGAGGGTCTTCTGATATATTTTTTCCCAAAATGCCTCGAGCCCAAACAGCATTTACAAAAAAATGTAAGGCTAAATTTTGAAATTTTGTTCCAAACTCTGCAAGTGCTCATGAGTTTGTCAAGAGTATAATTCCTCACTTTACATTTCCAATCGCATGTTATAGACTATGGACCCAGTGGCACAAGAGGCTATAAAACTGGCTTAAGTGGCCTCCTGAGGATTCCCCCTGTCTAGCAGCTCTACAGCACCCTTATCCCAGCTCGGTTCCATAAGTCTGCTATAGGTAGTACCAGGGATCAAATTAACCCTCCTGCTGACCCCAGGGAGCCATGAAGTAACTTTTACAGCACTTACTTTTCTGCACCCTTTTCTAAGCTTTTTGGGGTAGGGGCTCTCTCTCACCTTGTTTGTAGGGTACAGTGGGCCCTAGATCTCAGCTGGAGCCTACAGGCACTACCATAATAAGTAGACTCATAGACTCATAGGTCAGAAGGGACCAATATAATCATCTAGTCTGACCTCCTGCACAAGTAATAACTTTATCCAGTGTTGAAAACAGCTTATCTGGGCCAGAGAATCTGAGCTAATGTCTACACATTTTCCCAACAATTAGTCCTTGAAATATAAATGGAAATCTCTAAATAACATTTCAATGTGTATTTCTTGGAATTTATGTTATGTTGAGGAGTGCACCTGGAACTGCGAGGGTGATTTCTCTTAAGTTCTTCTGCTCTACAAAAATAAAAAAAGCCCCTGCTCAGCTTTGCTTCTTGAGTCATATCACTCTAAATTGGACTCTTTTATATGCACAATTTAATAGAGTTTTCTCCAGCACACCTATAGTCATCTAAGATGTGACCTGCCTCTCAGTCCTCTGTATTTCACTTAGGAGGAAAGGTTATTGCGGTTCTGCTGTTTTGAATATAATTTCCAGAAGAAAGGAATCTTACTACTTTACCTTAGCACCATCAGTCATCATTATTTTTTGTAAAAAAGAAGACAAGGCAAGAGAAGAGCTTGAAAATCCTTCCAAATCACTATAAAGCTCTGGTGTTAGTGAAAAGTATCCAATCCTTGTATGTACCAAAGGCCCAGAGCAATGGAATTCAGTGTAAGTGACAGCAGCATGGTTTCCCGGGCTGTATAATCATCTTCTTGTCCTTCAGTTCTTTTCTGGACTGTAATTTCTTCCAAGGAGAAGTAGTTTCTACTTTCTGAGAGTGAGAGCAGCCAAACTGTGCTTGTTAGTCAGCCATTCTTTGACAAGATCTTGTCTTAAGCTCTCGGACCTGAGTTTCAGCCTGCTAGCAAAATGGAGTACAATTTTTTTCTACCACATCTCTAGTCAGATCTAGTTTTCGCCTTTTGTGTACCTTTGAAAACTATATTATTAAAAAATGTACAATCCTGTAGTGGGAGTTTTGGAAGTCCTATGAGCAAATTCTCTGCTGCTGTAAATGGACACGGCACTACTGATAAGAGTGAAACGCTGAGCTACCAACATTACAATATTTTCAATTGTCCTTTTCTATTCAACCTTCAGTCAAAGACTTTCTGGCTTTACACTAGTTAATATGAAGCTATTATTCCATGCTACATTGAATGCCATTCTAACTATGCTCCATAAAGTCTTCTCTTGGTGACATTTCACACTGCTTGGCTCGCAGTTTTATGAGGAGAAGTTGTGAATGATTAAGCACAAGATCGTTGCTTGCCCTACATGCTTGCACAAAGGAATGAGGGGGCATCAAATATCTTGCACAGGCTACCTGCATTGCAGCTCTCAATGCAGAAAGGAGAGCAGCCTCTAAGGAGTCACTACTCCTCCTCCCGCTCAGGTGTGCAGAATGGGGATGGGAAAGGTGGAGCCCTGACTAAGCCCCACAGCAAACCAGTCAGCATAGCTGAGGCAACATGAAGAGAGGGAAGTAATCTGTATGTGGTTAAAGACTGGGGCAGATTACTTCTCACTGGAGTAAGGGAGGAGCAGGGGACTGAATTGTGACTTTCAACATTTGTCCCTAGGGCAGTGCAGCTTGCACATGGTAGACTGCTAAGCAACAACCTAGTCCTGTGCTATCACCTCCAAATCCATATGTCTGGTGGGAGACTTCATGATCTAGCTAGTTAAGATTTTGTAGGATCTTTAAAACAAGCCCCCTGAAATCAAGATTCGGAGGACAGCTCATCAGCAGGGTGTTAACTGTAAAAGGGTCAATTGCTAAACTATGCAAAATGCAGTCAGCTCTTCCACATCAGTAGGAATGCAGTACAAGTCCAACAGACGTTCCCAAGATCTTAGTAACTATTCAGGGGCTTGAATCACAAAGAGATCAAATGGAGCCCTTAAGCTTAAGCATGCACTGGTGCTTCTGTCCTCCCTGTTTTGGGGCCTTTGAAACAATGTACACAAGAATGAAAAAAAATTGTTGTCTGTTATACACAGAGTGTCACAGTTCGGGTCAACTGCACCTCTGTTTCCTCTTATTGGTTCAGCAAGTGTACCCACTCTTCAGCTTCCTTTCCCCTAGCCATTGCCTTTCTTGGGTGGATAGCTGTCTCTCTCTCTCTCCTGACTGGGGTATTTCCAGGTTGAACAGTTCCCTGCCTTCACAGTGATATTCCCAGCAAACAGCAGTCTGCCCAGACAGGCCTGCTTGCTTTCTCTTCAGAGACTAATAATACAGTGATTGCCAACAGCTAGAAGTTACTACACAGCATGTCCTATGCAAGTCTCTTTTACTCTTAAGGTAAAAGCACTTCAGAAAAAACACATTAAAACAATACAAATCTCCATGCATACTATATGATATTACCAGAGATCCTCTCCTCCAATTGTCTCCAGCATGATTTCTAGCAAGTGAGTCCTTTACACCCCTCAAATGAGTCTCTTTTTTGGGCACAAGTTCACAACAACCTCAGCTCAGAACTAGCACACTCATGTGGTTGGAGGTCTTTGAATTGGAGTTTTCAGAAGCAGGTAATCCAGTATACAATTGGTTTCTCTCTCCAGGGCATAGTTTCAAAAGGATGGATTTGAGGTGGGTCTCATAGACTCATAGACTTTAAGGTCAGAAGGGACCATTATGATCATCTAGTCTAACCTCCTGCACAATGCAGGCCACAGAATCTCACCCTCCATTCTACTGCAACAGAGTCTTTTCTTCCTTTACCAGCATTCCATCTACCTTACACTCATGAAGCCCCACAGATGGCAACCCTCTTCCCAGCATCATTGGCCCCAGCACACAAGTTCCAGGGCATTCTAATTCATAGCCAGGGCTCCCTGAATTGAGGAAGCCTTCCTTTCGGTGCAGAATACAGGGAGCATTGCTCCCTCTCCCTACACTCTTCCCTCAGTGCTTCTGTTTGAGAACAAAATACTCACAAGAGGTTCTGTAGGGCCTTACACACAAACGGGTCCTTGCATTCTCCTTGCCCCCCAGGTATTTCCTAGGAAATCCATTTAACATGTATTGTCCCCGAAATCCTTTGAAGTTCCTGATATATCTAAGAGATTACCTTAATCCCATTTTCCTGCTAAAAGAGTTCCGTACAACCCACATTAGTACACAAACATTTGCATTTTTAATAGAATGAACTCCAGAGCTTAATTCAGTTACGTTTGTCCAGGACATTGCCTAAGTGTCACACAGTGTACTTTGCACCAAATTCTTCTCTCCTTCTCCTTTCAATGTAATTGAGAGCACAATCTAGTCCAGTGCACATAGAATTCTAAGAGATCTAAACTGATCAGCCAGCTGGAACTATTTTCAGCCTATTTGCACTTTTTGCTCCAGTTGACAATGATTTAAACTAACTGCAATTGCACTGCAGTAAAACATGGAGTGAGGCAAGCAAACAGTGATCTCAATCAGCAGCTGGAGCATATGTAAGGCAGAGAAATTGTATAGTCAGCTTCATGGAGATCTTCAAGGCCGGAGTCTGATGCCCTGGGCTCACATTCTGCTCGTGGTCCCATTGAACTACTCATGGAGTTGTTGTCATTGTGAATAAGGGTATCAGAATCTGGCTCTTAGATTTCATTCTGTGTCTTTGAATTGGATGCACCAGACAGAAAGCCTCTTGTGATAAAATCCAAGCTGCTGCTACAAGTGTGTGTTCTCACATCAGCCTTTAAACTAAATAGGAGAATTCTTCAGATGCCAAGTTCTTGAAGTCAGAGGAACATGGTACAGTAGTAGATGTGACCTTTCTCACTTTGTCACACAGAGAAGCAGTTTGATAGGGTACTTCTAAGACCTATTCTTCTAGACTGATTTGTAATCTATCCCATTACTCCCCTTCTTTGACCAATTCATGTCTCCGGGAATTGATGGGGGTGTCAGTCTACCAAAATGAAATTATGTTGGCCTTTGGCTTGATAGCTTTTGCTGGCTCCTCCTGCTTTATATTCTAATCTTCTTTACCTGGGCACACTGGCCTGGTTTTTCATTCTTGACAGTCAGACTCCCTGGAAGGCACAGCAGAGAGCAAGTTTGGTTTTTCTTCTTGGCTTTTAACAGCTAGCTATTCACAAGTCCATTCTGGCACCCAGTGACTTTTCAGTATCTCTTATGCATTTACTCAGATCACAGTCTTTCTCTTTCTCCCCACCCTAAAGTTGGCAGTCCTCTCAGGCTCACAGGCAGCTCACTGGAAGATTTTTTTCCCTAAAAAGGACAGGACTGTAAGAGGAGCTGAGCAATGTGAGCCGTGCAGACACAGCAAGCTTAAGAGAAAATTACATCAATGAGAGCAGTTTGTTGTAAATAGCTTCTCTTCAGTGTTATACAATCTGAAAGAAGCTAAACCCAGTTGTACTTTGTTAGTAACTGATGGCTCAGATTTTTTTTTCCAAAAGGAGTAGTAGGATACTCAGCATTTGTGAAAATCAGACCTCTTACGTAGGGGCCTAAATACAGACAGACAAGCTTTATTTTAGGCACCCATTTTAAAAAATCTTGGCCTGATATTTATAAGTCTGACCATGAAAACATACTTAACACACAGTGTACTGCTACTTTTTTGGAATAATAACAGTGCCCTATTCTTTCCATCAGTAGATTTCAAAGTGCTTAACAAAGGTCAGTCTCAGGGCCGAATGATTTTGCTGACAAAGGTGTTTGGGGTATGAGTGTTGGTGCTATCCTAGAAACATTTGGAAGGACTGGATAGGGGATCTACTAGTGAGGCTCATACAGGCAAATAGCTTTTCTTCATGTCCGAAAGTTATCCAGCTTTTTCTCATGCGCTGGCTAGAAATTTCCCAGTCAAACCAGCTTGTGTTGTGTCTCATAGAAGCAGAGCAGTCAAGTGAGGGAGAACTGATTTGAATAAAATTAGAACTGGTCTGAACCATCACCAACACTTCAACCCAGCTCTGACTTTCCATGAGCATGATTAACTTTTTGCAAAGAATTATTTTTCACTGCTCTTAAATTCTTGGTTTCCATATAGGGTGAAAATTGAAATAATAAAAGACAACTCTCCTGATCCTTCTGGCCCAATCAGAAGTAGAAAGCACTTGATATCTCATGATAAAACTGGATTCCATGAGATTTCCATCCCCATTTTGCAGACTTATGGTGTTTAGAATGATATGTTTGTATAAACACTTGAAGTTTTGGAGTTTTTTTTTTTCATTCTCAAACCTCTCAGGCTTTTGAAATATACTAATTGCCGCTACAAATTATTCTTGTTATGAATAAGTTGTGTATCCTAAGAACACTGTGTGATTAAAGATAAGTACAGTCAGTTGTCCTTTTTGTTTATTAAATATTTTATGAATAAAATTAAGTGACATTGTGTATGTATGTACATCATGATGTCATCAATAAATTGATCAGATGTGGTTACAGAATCCATGCCCCTTTGCACACATGGAAGGAACTTAGCACTAACTTACCTCTTTACACTCATTCTAACAGACTGTTAAAGGAAAGAAATTTGAAAATCAGGTTTGAAATGGGATTATCAGTATAGTATTCTTAACTGATCGATGTCTAATGGGAAATATGCCCCCACGAAAAATCCTTCACTGTACTGATCTAATCAGATGTATTGTATGAACTGTGATGTTCATAATTTGTATTCTCACATATATTTTTGATGATCTTAAGGTCTGTTTTTAAAAGCAGTGTACTTGTTTGTATACTGTATCTATAACTATGTATTAATGGGACTGGTTTCAAAACATGATATGTAAATCTGCTCATGGCAACCACAGTATTTGGCAGTGATAAAACTAAAAGCCAATTATACATGTTACTCAACAGCACAGTAAAGTGAACAGTGAGAGAAAGCACAAGATTTTAGTTCTTTAACTGGTTCATTACTTCTCAACACAGACCCAGATTCAAGAAAGCACCCTATTGAGAATAGCACTTAAGCAAGTACTTAAGGTTAAGCAAGTGTTTTCCTGATTTAGGGCCTAAAAGCTGGAGGACAAGCTAGTGACTTTTATTACATGAATCATGGTATTTCCTAGATGGGACAGTGATGTTAATTAAGGCAGAAATTATAGAGGTCCAAAATTCTTACCATTTTATTTTCTCAGATGAAAGCAAATATTTACATGTGAGAAAGAAAGTACTGTAAACCTCCACCAAATGTTGGTGCTCAAAAGGAAATTGGAAAGAAATCACAGCAGAAGTGCCAGTACCTCTAAGCAACAACGAACAGTGCAGTTCAAATGTAGATTAGAGTGCTCACAAAATAGACTCTGCCTGTGGTTAGAGAGAGTAGCATTCCCTCTAGCATCTCCACCTCAAGACCATCTTGATTCTGCAACCCTCCCTCTGATGAAGCTAAAAGTAAAATAGCCAAAGTAATTTTGTTTTCAGAGTATCCCCACAGTCAAATCGTTTTCACAGCTTATAGTTTGTCTCCTGTGGTCACATGCAGGACAGCGTCAGTTGTGTCTGTCTCAGTGGTCTGAAAATAAAAATGACTTCCCTTTGCAGGAATATGGATCCTGTGCGCGTGATTCATTTGTGCCTTAACTAATGGTAGAATTTTCTAAAGTGCCTCTGTGTTGGCTGTCTCACTTGGTTCCCTTCTTACGTTCTGCTTTCAACAGGCTTGTCAGATATTTTTATCTATCAGCTGTGAACCTTTCTTTTTAAACATAATCTAGAATCAATAAATATTGTTCATGTCAAACTTGTGTGTGTGCATTTCTTTTGTGACTCCAGAAACATGTTTTTGATCTCTATGTGATCTTGATTATTTTGTGGTAACACAATATTTCATACTAACATTTGTGAGAACTTTGACATTTGAGAACTTTGTAATGCTGTTGCAAAAAAAACAAACATCATTCTGGGATGTATTAGCAGAAGCATTGTAAGCAAGACACGAAAAGTAATTCTTGCACTCTACTCCGCACTGATTAGGCCTCAGCTGGAGTGTTGTGTCCAGTTCTGGGCGCCACATTTCAGGAAAGATGTGGACATATTGGAGAAGGTCCAGAGAAGAGCAATAAAAATGATTAAATGTCTAGAAAATATGACCTGTGAGGGAAGATTTGAAAAGATTGGGGTTGTTTAGTCTGGAGAAGAGAAGACCAAGAGGGGACATAACATTTTTCAAGTATATAAAAGGTTGTTAGAAAGAAGACGGGGAAAAATTGTTCTTCTCAACCTCTAAGGATAGGACAAGAAGCAACGGGCTTAAATTGCAGCAAGGGCAGTTTAGGTTGGACATTAGGAAAAACTTCTTAACTGTCAGAGTGGTTAAGCACTGGAATAAATTGCCCAGGGAGGTTGTGGAATCTCCATCATTGGGGATTTTTAAGACCAAATTGGACAAACACCTGCCAGGGATGGTCTAGATCAGGGGTCGGCAATCTTTCAGAAGTGGTGTGCCGAGTCTTCATTTATTCACTCTAATTTAAGGTTTCGCGTGCCAGTTACACATTTTAACGTTTTTAGAAGGTCTCTTTCTATAAGTTTATAATATATAACTAAACTATTGTTGTATGTAAAGTAAATAAAGTTTTTAAAATGTTTAAGAAGCTTCATTTAAAATTAAATTAAAATGCAGAGCCCCCCAGACCGGTGGCCAGGACCCAGGCAGTGAGTGCCCCTGAAAATCAGCTCACGTGCTGCCTTTGGCACATGTGCCATAGGTTGCCTACCCCTGGTCTAGATAATACATAGTCCTGTCTTGATTGCAGGGGACTGGACTAGATGACCTCTCAAAGTCCCGTCCAGTTCTATGATTCTATGATTTCTAACAAAATGCAGCCATGTAGAGCAGAAAATAGCATGTGGGGAAGACTTGCTCTGAAAAAGGAGGTGACCTATTTTTTAAAATGTAAGAACTGGTCAAAAATTCCTAGGAATATTTCAACTATTTGTATTCATTATTTTATTATTACTTATTTATTAATATGTTTTTTTATTATGGCTGTGTTTAGAGGGTCCTCCTGATATCAGGGCTCTATTTTGCATGTGGTAAGAGTGATTGCTTGCCGCAAAATGCTTACAGTATAAATAGACAGGACACACAAGGGGCTCAGGAGAAAGCGAGGCACAGAGAGGTGAAATGTCTTGCACAAGATCACACGGAGCAGGTTGGTGGCAAAGCTGGAGAAGGTCTCGTGAGTCTCCATCATGTTGGATTTACCAGACTGATTAACGGACCAAATTATTTTCTTCTCATACGTAGGTCAGAAGCAGTGGAGCTGCCTGGGTATGAGTGAAGGCAGAATGGGGTCAGAAGGAACATTTGTTTCCTGTAAATACAACCTATTAACATTTGAGTTGTTATAAAGCTGCATATGGAAATGCACCACATGGATACAATACTGCTTTTACATACATACCATTCAGTAGTTCAGTGTTTCATATAGTTTGAAAAGAAACACGTTCCATGAATGCGGATGATATGCTCAACCAGGGCCAGCCCACAACATTTTGCCACCTGAGGCGGGGAGCTCAAATGTTGCCCCCATGCTCCCTCACTTGGGCCAAAACTTTGTAAGGTCTCAGTTTTGCCACCTTGCTGTTCTACTCCTCTCATGGTACTGCTCTGCTACATACCCCAATAACGGAGAACTAACAACTTAAAATGCCTTGTTCAAAAATTTTAAGTAACACAACTTTCAAATGTCTGAACAGCAAATGTAACTTTTCTTGTCTGCATAGTAAACACTGGCATTTTTGTCTGTTTGAATAATCAAAGTGGTGCTTTCTGTGCCTTGGTTGCAAAGATTGCGGACCTTCAGGAAGCAGTTCAAATCTGGGTCAGCTCATGCTCTATTGAGATGGTTGCAAGGCCAACCAGCCTCTCCTGTGTCATTGTGGAGCACAGATGTGTTTTTATTAACTTCAGCTTGGAGAAGCTGTGTTCTCCACTGGCAACTGTTACAGGAAGTGTTAGAAGTATGAGCAGAGCAACAAAAGCATTTGGAAATAGGGTGATCATCTTATTTGTGCACATATATTCCAGAACAGCCTTTGAAGCTGATCCTGCTGAAATGTATCTTGAAAGCGCTTTCAGTTCATCACCTAAATCACTCACATCAATATCGCGCATGTCATCATATGTCAACACTGTCTCTAGTGCTCTGCATTGCTGATGTAGGTCGTCTTCAGGTATAGTGAGGAGTTTTGGAATATCATACAACATCCCAAATATACTGCTGTGTTCCTTGAGCTACATGAAACTTTCTTCAGCTGACTGTATTGCACAATCTAGCACCTGGTTAAAGAATTCAGCTTTGAATGTTGTTTGGGGTCTCTTATGGGATTATGCCTTGGCTCATAATCAAAATGTCTTCTTCGGTGACTCTTGTATTCTTGAATGGGTGGGAAAATAACTTTAACATGAAGTTCCTCTGCCAGTTTCTGTGCACTCTTCAGAACATTTTGAAATCCCTCATCTGACCAGTAAGACTGTAGTTCTGACTTTGCTTTGTCCAGTTGTTCCATTTCTCCAGATACGTCAAGGTGAACGCCTTGGAGTCTCTTGTTTACAGTATTTATTTCAAACAGTATGTCATGCCACAACACTAAGCCAAACGGAAATTTGAAGTTATGTATGTTTCTGGTGATTCCATTTCCCTCTGCCACTGTTCTCCCAGGAACAGTTCCTGTCATAGCATTATCCTCCATAATGGCAACTATGGCATCATCTATCTTCCCAGTTTGGTATTTGATAGGCTTTATCGCCTCCACTTGACTTTCCCATCGTGTGGCACTCAGTGGTTTCAGTGCCAGAGAGGATGTTCCCAGATGTTGCTTCAAAATTTGCCATCGATGAGTTGATGCAGAGAAAAATACATAGATGCTTGGAATTACATTAAAAAATTCAGCAGCCTCACTAGAAGCTGATGCTACATCACTGACTACCAAGTTCAATGAATGAGAACTGCATGGGACAAAAAAAGCTTGAGGGTTTAACTCTTAGATCTCTGTCTGCACTCCGCTGTTCTTTCCTCTCATGTTGGCACCATTATCATAGCCCTGACCTCTCATGTCAGCTATCGCAATTTCCCTATCTTCTAGCTTTTTAAGAAGGACATCTGTCATACCAGCTCCTGTAGTATCATCAGTGTCAATAAATTCTAGAAAATGCTCTCTGACAGTCACCATTGCAGGGACATTTTCACTAGGTTCTGTTTTTGTTACAAAATGCACCATTAAAATCATTTGTTCCATATGGCTGATGTCAAGTGTGCAGTCCAGAATAACAGAGTAATATCTTGCTGACTTCACATCTGCCACAATCTTCTGTTTGACTTTTGTTGCCAGTAACTCTATGATCTCATTTTGAATTGTTTTTCCAAGGTAGTGGTGTGCATACATTTCTTGGGTGGTGACTCTTCTTAGATGCTCCTGGAGTACAGGATCAAACTCAGCCATCAGCTCCACAATTTTAAGGAAGTTTCCATTGTTTGGCACGTACAGCTGATCTGAAATGCCACGCAGTGCTAGGTTTTGGGTAGCAAGCATTCTTACAATGGCAATGAGCCTTTTCAGAACATTTTGCCAATAAAGAGACTCTGATCCAATCTTCTCTCAATGCTGATCATCTATGGTGGTCTTTAACCTTAGTCTCATCTTAAGCTCTTTCCACCTATGGAATGTTCTCTGGTGATTTGCTGCCTTCTCCTGGCATGCCAGATTTCTAGCCAGATTTTTCCAGTTCTTTGTTCCTGTAGAACCCAATGTGGCTAGAACATTAGACTGGAAGAGTTTGCAACAAAAATAGTATGCAGTATTCTGGGCTTTTGAGTACATAAGTGGCCTCTCCACTTTGTCACCATTGGGGATTTCACATCAGTAATGTGTTGGATGGAAACTTCTATTTTCATTGTCTTTGGGGAACATGAAGTTTTTCACTTGCTGTGGCCCATGCAGTACAAGGAAGTCCTTCAGGCTACTGCTCAAGTGGGTCCACAGTCCTGGATCATCTAGACTTAAGGAACTAAACTCAGCAGCAGCTGTTCCTTGCGCCTCCACCACACTCTTCTCTGATCTACACTTTTCTTCAGGAATGTGCCTGGTTATATCCATTTGAGATGGAGATATGGATGTTGCAGTAGCTGCCAGCTCACCTGCACTCTGACTAATTGGAAGATCAGGCATCTCCTCACCACTCTCATCCTCAATGGGGCCGGAAGGCTCACTGAGAACATTTATGTTTGTGTATCTCAGGAGAGCTCCTTCCTGCTTAGATAGAAAAGCTTCCTTTGCTTTCTTCTGTTTTCTGAATGCTGCCCCAGAGGGGTGTTTTCTTCTTTCACTCATGACTGCTGTTCTGTGCCAGCTCTAGTGGCTCTCAACACTCAACTGAAGGGGACAAATAAGCAGGCTGGTAGTAGGGCCTGAGTGAGGGAAGATATCAACATCTTAAGGGCCTAATTGGCTCCTACTACTTCACTTGACTACCTGTCCTCCTCAAGTGGGTTCAGAGAAGCAGCAGGAAACAGGAAGCTCCCTGAGAAGCTGGTGTTAATCAGTCCTGGCTCCTGGGATGCTAAAGGGGTACATAAGAGGCTCCTCCTCCTCTCTCTCCGTGCAGCTCCTGTTGCTTTGTTATTCCCTCTCACCTTTTCTCCTGCCTGCCTGTTATGTCTCTTGTGCCCTCCTTCCTTCAGCACAGCACTCCACCATCTCTGTGATCTAGAGCAGAGAGAATACATATGCACGAGCAGCAGACACAATTTTCTACACTCTGAGTCCTAGTGGATCTGGGTCCCCATACACACAGTCTGGTACCTGAGGCGGTTACCTCAGTTCACCTCATGGTAAGGCCAGCCCTGTGCTCAACTGAGCTAATGAATGCTATAAAAATTTGTGTCCACCAAGACTACAACTGAGCCTGTCAACACATTTCACACAGGCTCCAAAATAGTTAAGAAATGGTTCTGACTTTCAGGCATTATACTCTTGGGTTGGCTTACAGCCAGCTCTTTAACCCAGTATCAAACCCCAGAGGCAGCCTGTCCTACTACCAAATTGTTATTTAAATATTTCATTTTTATTTAAACATCAACATGTAAGTCAAGGAGACACTGTCAGTGGGCATATCACTGAATAGTCTTCAATAGAAAGAGCTGCTGAAAATAATGAAGTGTAGGAAAAATTGCGCTGGATGCTATAATACAGTAGAATAGAGGCCTGCACGGAACTATTTTGTTCATCACGCTCCCAACCTGCCCTGCAATTCCCACCCATTCCCACATTGTTTCTTGCAGGGTCCCTGGGATCCCAGTCCCGCTGCAGGGCTGTACAGTAGAACTCTATTTTGTATAGCATCAGTAGAAGGATAACTAGCCATTTCCTGAGAAACCAATCAACAAGCCTTCTCAAGGTTGAGGGGAAGCTGCAACATCTGCACGTTTTGTAAATTATGCTAGTAAAGACACCTGTAAACCTATCTGGAGAGTGAGAATGAAGGCCATTCTCCACCTTGTGGGTCATAATTATCCCAAGTTGCCAAAGTTATGCCTTTTAAAACAAATTCCTAAAACATGTAGGGGGCTGATTCTGGTCTTAGGATTAATTTCCCTGAAGCAAGCGGAGTTAGACCAGTATAAAAGCTGAGTAAAGGAGAAGAGAAACTGGCCCATAGTTTTAGAGAAAGCAGTGTAAACTAAAACATTGGCCAGAGACAGAACAAAGCCATAAATAAAAGTCCACTGAAGTCAATGGGTGACTTTCCATGCGTTTCATTTGCCTTTGAATCAACCACTTAAAGAGAGAGCCCTGTAAGAACCTGGCACCCAATCCTACAAACTCTTATTTGTCTGCTTAATGTTAAATATATGAGAAGTCCAATTCCAAACTGGGACAAGGAGGAGAACTAGGCTCTTGTGGACCACTAACAAGTACTCAGCAGATCTTGGTTTGTGAACAGCTTATTTAAGGTGGCAGTGGCTTATTTTAAATTAATGATTTTTTACTTGATAGTGGCCCTGTCAAGGTATGATTCCCCACTCTGAACCTTAACATCCAAAAGATGGGGTACCTGCATGAACCCCTCTAAGCTTAATTACTAGCTTAGAAATGATAGAGCTGCCACCACCCAAAAATATATTGTTTTGGCACACTTTCTGGCCCCCAAACCCTTCCCTGGGGACCCCAAGACCCAAAACCCCTTGGGTCTCACAACAAAGGGAAATAAACCAGTCCCCTCTCCTTTCTTCCTCCCAGATTCTCCCCTCCCTGGGTAACACTGGGAGATCCCTGTGATTCAACGCCTTCAATCTTAACACGGAGAGGAAATTCACATTCCCCCCCCCTTCTCTCCTCCTTCCAGACTCTCCCTGAGAGAGAGACAGTGATCCTTGAATCTTAACACAGAGAGAAATCAGGCTTTTCCTCCCCCCCTTCTCTCCTTTTGCCCACCAATTCCCTGGTGAGTGCAGACCCCCTCCCCTTGGGTCTTACACCAGAATAAAAAAATCAATCAGATTCAAAAGCTTTTAATAAAACAAAGAAAAAAAGTAAAAATTGTCTCTGTAAAATCAAGATGGAAAATGTTACAGGGTCTTTCAGCTTATAGACACCAGAGAGAATCCTCCCTTCAGCACAAATACAAGTTACAGCAAACAGAGATACAATCCTTCCAGAAAAATACACATTTGCAAATAAAGAAAACAATCAAAAGACTAAACTGCCTTTCTAATTGGTGCTTACTAAATTGAACAGAAGAGGCTGTTTCAGAAAATTGGAGAGTCTGTATACGTCTGGTCCCTCTCAGAACAAAGAAAAAACCCAGAAAGCACAGACAAAGGCTTCCCTCCATCGAGATTTGAAAGTATCTTGTCTCCTGATTGGTCCTCTGGTCAAGTGTTCCAGGTTTAGTGAGCTAGTTAACCCTTTACAGGTAAAAGAGACATTAACCCTTAACCATCTGTTTATGACAGGCCCTTTAAAAATACCTTCAAATTCTTCTATAAGTGCCACAAAATTAATAGTAGAATAATTCCAATAATTAACCTTTCAGTTGTGTTATGTAGTGTGCCTTCTGTGAGGCTATGCTGGTGTTGTACAGTGTACCTTCTCTGATGGAAGACATTTCTGTGCTATACCTAGGGACCTACCAAATTTACAGTCCATTTTGGTCAATTTCATGGTCATAGGATTCTAAAAATCATAACTTTCATGATTTCAACTATTTAAACATGAAATTTCACAGTGTTGTAATTATAGAAGTTGTGGGGTGGAGGGTGGCAAGGTTATTTTAGGGGGGTTGTGGTACTGCTACCCTTACTTCTGCGCTGCTGCTGGTGGTAGCGCTGCCTTCAGAGCTGGGCAGTTGGAGAGCAGTGGCTGCTGGTCAGGAGCCCAGTTCTGAAGGCAGAACCACTGCCAGCAGCAGCAGAAGTAAGGATGGTATGGTATGGTACTGTGCTGCTGCCTGCAGAGCTAGGTCATTAGTCAGCAGCCGCCACTCTCCGGCCACCCAGCTCTGAAGGCAGCAGCACAGCAGTAAAGGTAGTATGGTATGGTATTGCCACCCTCACTTCTGCGCTGCTGCTGCTGGCTGGGCAACCGACCAACAGCCGCCACTCTCCGGCTGCCCAGCTCTGAAGGCAGCGCAGAAGTAAGGGTGACAATACCACAATCCCCCCCCCCAAAATAAATTTCCTACACCCCTGTAACTCTCTTTTGGATCAGGACCCCCCAGTTTGAGAAACTCTGGTCTCCCCCCATGAAATCTGGGGAAAAGCACACAAAAGACCAGATTTCATCGGGCTGAGACCAGATTTTACTGTCCATGACGTTTTTTTTATGGCCATGAATTTGGTAGGGGCCTAGCTATACAGCGTATCTGCTCTGTGGGAGGGCACATCAGTGCTATTTAGAATACTTGCTCTGATGGAGGATATGTCTATGCTACATCGCTTACCTGTGGGCGGCGGTGTCTGTGCTATGTATTACACCTGCTGTGAGGAGATGTAGCTGTCTCTGAGCCCTTCAGTCTCCAGAGCTGTCATGCTGGAAGCTTTAGCCACTGAAAATCTTTCATTCTTTCTTTCATTATTTTGTAAAGACCCTGGGAAGATTTTCACCCACTGTGTTTTATTAACTTCTTGTCCTCAAATATTTTAATAACAACTACTGGGATTTTCAAAGGGAAGGAAGATAGCTATGCAATTCCCATTGAATTTCACTGAGATTTAGGCTCTAAATCCCTTTGGTCATCAATGTCATTTCCTTTTAGATGAGTAGACCCTTGTTTTCACAAAGAGTGACGCATTTGTCTGACCTATGCCAAGAAAGAGTTTGAGTGAATAAATGTCAACTTCATTTGCTTAGAAACTTTATTTCATTGAACTTTAATATTAACTCTGTGTGTGGGCTGGTAAACACAATTTCCATACGGCGAATAAAAAGCTGTTAAAGAAATAATGGAGCCAGGGAGTGGCTATGCAGCAGGACACACAACTTTCAGGTGATCAGGTTTGTCAAGTGGATCTGCAAGTCCTGTGTTCTGATATCATTAGTTGCTGCACCTTGTATGTAGTTTAATGGTAAGAGGGGGGAAAAAATCTAAGGATATTCATAATGCACTAAGGCAGTCCTGTTAGCTGTCATGCTGCTGGCTTTCAATTTGCATGGCTCTAAGTTGTAAGAAAACACTTTTCACAGCAGCAGTGCACTTAGCAGAAATGACATTATAATTTTGGATGTGGAAGTTAACGTTACAGAGCTGAAGCATTCAAATATCCCAAAGGATTGTACAGTCGTTACTCTAAACACTTGAAATGCATGATCATGCTTAAACAAAACCAAGTGTGACAGCTACTCTAGCTTATGCTTCCCAGTTCAGTCCAGAGGATAATGAAAATATTAAACTAAAATAGAAAGCGTGTTATTTCCTACACATTTCTTTAATAAGTAGCAGAGAGCGGAAGCTGGGCGAGTCCCAGTTTTGTAAGAGGTGGTGTACTCAAGCAGAAATGTCTGTCTGTTCCTGTAACTCAAACATGACATCAGAAGAACTCCTCTCCCACAAGAGGGTGCACATGAAGGGCCTGATGCTCATTTCCATTCTGACTGTTTTATATTGCTCCAGTGGTGTACAGCAGCTAGAAAGGTAGCTTAATTGTCTGCAAGTGGATTCCTCTGATGTAAGGGGAATCCTTGAGTGGCATAGAGATGGCACAGCAGCTTTTGAGCTGCTCTAGCTGGCACCAGAGACCAGCTGGTCCCAGAACTCAATGGTTGCAAAGGCGGTGTACAGCTACCCTTTCCCCCCCTCGATTTACCCAGGCTGTACTGGGTGTACCTTGGACCCAGCTCTGATTTAGGGCCTGAGATGCCAGTCTAGCTCTCCTGCTTCCAACAATTTGCTGCTTTGCACCTACAGTTTCTGTTTGTTCTAATTTTATAGGTAGATAGTTTGGATACACAGGAAGGCTGTGAGAACTAGCTCCCCAGGAGCCAGCAGGGAGGGGGGTCACTGTTGTGGTCATCTGAGCTCTCAGCCTTGCTGGGGTTTTGTCAGTGAGCTGGCGAGATGATATTGTCAATTATCCAGGACACGGTACCTTTATTTCTGTGGTAGACTCAGCTGTGCTGTGTTTTTAGAAAGAAGTGGGTCTGCAAGAACTGTTTAGTCACAGCTGCTGTAGCTGAGACAAGCATATAAAGAACAGGCTCTTTTGAATTCTAGGTGCTGCCTTTCATTATTCAGCTGGACAGCACAGGTTTAGTCAATATTTTTGACCAAGCTGACTATGCCTGAGCTGTAATCCAAGGAAATAGGTCCCAAGATGAGGGTCTGACTGTCCAGGTCCAAGCCCTAGCAACAGCAATAATTAAATCCATTGCTTCACTTTCAATATTATTTTGAATGGAAGCCACTGGAACACATTCTGAGTGAATCAGCTGAGGTCACCGTCCGTATTTTAAGAAAATAAAGGACACCTGTATTAAAACTACAGGCCAAAGCTTATATTTAACGGAGAGCATCCCACATGCTTTATGCTCGATAAAAATAATATAAAATGCAAAATTATACATCTGCGTGCCAGTGTTGTGTCATTTCCATGCTTACTGCTGGAATACTTGACAGAGTGCATCCCATCGCACCAAATAAGAGAATCCTATTAAAACAGAGGCTGGATAGTCATTTTAAGACATGGCTGACTTTTTCAATGCCTCAGTAAATTGCAGGTGCACCCTGCTTGAAACTACCTGTCAGTATTGTCATGTTCTCTTACTCATTAATAAAAAAACTCCAGCTTTTGGTGACCTTTTCCTCTTACTCTGCTTGTGTTAGATGGGGGTAGGAAAACATGAAGTAGAACAGAAACTAAAAAAGCGAAGTGGTCTGAGTAACAGAGCAGAATGGCGAACACAACCAAAGGCAGGAAAGCCAAGATAAATAGTACAAAGTTGAGGAACTGTGTGAAAAAAAAAATTGCAGGGGTCACATTTATGTGCCCTTCCTATTTTCCACTAAATTGAAACTTGGCTTTTGCAGGCAGAAGACGATAATTTTTGCATCAAGTATTTGCAAAGCCAAAGACCAGTCATTCTGTACAGCTGAACAGAGGAGAAACCGGGGAGGGCTGGGGGGAAATGCCACCACAAAACCAAAGTTGATTCCTGTTTCCCTCACTTGTATATTTTTGCTGCTGTTATAGAGCTTTATTTATTTTGTCCTCTCTCCCAGGATCCAGGTAATGGAAAATGACAGCAGCAACAGAAATGCTCCAACCCCCACACACTTTATTTTTGGCATGGTTTCCTGGCTACAGAACAACACTTACATGGTAGTGGCTCGAGCATAGGAATCAGGAGCCTTGAGCGCTAGCTTTTGGTCTGCCACAGACCGGCTGGGTGACTTGGCTCAAGTCATTCCATCTGTCTCTGCTCTTTGTTTCTTCTTTCTAAATTTGGGTATGTCTACACTGCAGTCAAAGGGGTGATTGCAGCATGTGTGGCCATATGTGAGCTAGCGGCGATCTAGCTAGCACAAGTACCCATAGCAGTGAAGCTGGAGTAGCATGGACTTCAATGTGGGCTAGCTACCTGCATGAGTATCCAGCGTCATGGGCGGGTTTGTATGATCCGCACTGAAGCCTGTGCTGTGCTTCTGTGCTATTGGTACTCGTGCTATCTAGATTAAACCTAGTTCAGGTGTGTCTGCATGTGTTGCAATCACACCTCTGAAGTACAGACCTGCCCATTGTCTGTCTTGCCTATTTAAATTGAAAGCTCTGCAGGGCAGGGACTGTTTCTCACAATGTGTTCATACAGTGCTGAGGTCAATGGGACTTTGAAGTCAATGGGTTTATGATAATGATGAATTTGACCCTGTGACGTTACACCCCCATAATGCTTTAGAAAAATATGCTTATGAATGTATATATGACGTAATTGGAATATGTTATATGCTACATATGCCATGTAACATATCTCTGCAAAGATTATGACCTACTGAATATATTCATCCTATTTGTATGCATGTATCATTTTTATATTCAAAGTTATGTATATTGGCTGTGTACATGTTTCATTTTAAGTAGCCTTAGTAAGGCATTTGGCCACCTTCTTAAGAAAGGAATTTGCATATTAAGAGCCCAATCAAGAAACACTTAACGGACAATGGAACCTTGGAAGACTCCAGTCCACATAACAAATCTACCCGGGGATGTTCAAGGTAGCATATGAACAATGGCTGCCACCTGTAAATGCATGGACATGTGACTTGCCCATGTGACTCCAAAACGCCATCTTGTAGCTGGGTTTCTACACAGGGGGGAGGGACGGGTGTCCACCCACAAGTGAGGAACTATATGCAGTCCTGGGAGACCCCTCCATTTTGTCTTCAGCTGGCTCTCCACCCCAAGGATACCTGAAAGAAACTGGAACAAAGGACAGTGACTACAGGGGTGTGAGTGATTGCTGGAGCTAGACTAGAAGGAGGTTAGTCTGTAAAAGAGACTTACTGGAATATCTCTGAGGATGAGATTTCATCTGTATTAAGCTTCTTATCGTATTAGGTATAGACTTGTGTGTTTTATTTTATTT
Organism: Gopherus evgoodei; assembly: GCF_007399415.2. Classification (NCBI taxonomy): domain Eukaryota; kingdom Metazoa; phylum Chordata; order Testudines; family Testudinidae; genus Gopherus; species Gopherus evgoodei. The sequence goes on along the minus strand of NC_044322.1, from coordinate 156,437,898 downwards.
TGGTTGGTAATTCACTTTGTTCTGTCTGTTATTACTTGGAACCACTTAAATCCTACTTTCTGTATTTAATAAAATCACTTTTTACTTATTATTTAACCCAGAGTATGTATTAATACCTGGGGGGTGGGGGCAAACAGCTGTGCATATCTCTCTATGAGTGTTACAGATGGCAATCAATTTATGAGTTTATCCTGTATAAGTTTTATACACGGTAAAATGGATTTATTTGGACCCCATTGGCAACTGGGAATCTGGGTGTTGGAGACAGGAACATTTCTTAAACTGTTTTCAGTTAAGCCTACAGCTTTTGGGGAACCTAGTTCTGATCTGGGTCTGTGTTTGTAGCAGGCAAGCGTGTCTGGCTCAAATCAGGCAGGGCACTGAAGTCCCAAGCTGGCAGGGGAAACAGGTTCAGAGGTAGTCTAAGCACATCAGGTGGCAGTCCCAAAGGGGGTTTCTGATCCAACCCGTCACAGACCCTTTGGGAAATGACTAGTAAAGTGAAATCAAAAGTTAGAGAGCACGGCCTGGAAAACATTAATAAAGTTTAGAAGGAATAATGGATAAAAATATTTAAACATAAATAGTTAACAAGATGCTAATAAGCAATTCAAAAAGTTTGTTTCAGTCTATAGTATTTGGGGTGAACGTGGCCATATTTCTTTATTGTGCAATGAAAATTAAACAATATAAGATGGATGTGATAATTTGAGGGATCTATGTAGAACAAGAAGCAATGGGCTTAAACTGCAGCAAGAGAGGTTTAGGTTGGACATTAGGAAAAAGTTCCTGTCAGGGTGGTTAAACAATGGAATAAATTGCCTAGGGAGGTTGTGGAATCTCCATCTCTGGAGATATTTAAGAGTAGGTTAGATAAATGTCTATCAGGGATGGTCTAGACAGTATTTGGTCCTGCCATGAGGGCAGGGGACTGGACTCGATGACCTCTCGAGGTCCCTTCCAGTCCTAGAATCTATGAATCTGCAGTTTATGACTTCTGTCTGAGATTATGAATGCTCTGTATGTCTTTTTGAAGCTTCTTCCTAATGTCCAACCAATTTGATTGTAAGGATGGTCTTTGCTTTCCTGCCTCCTTTACCTCCATATTGGACTAAAATACCGAGGGTTGATGGCACAAGGCTAACAGTGGAAGGTCATTCAACTTTGATCATCCATTAAATGGAGTACCTTCGGACAAAAAAGAGCTGGCTGCCATGCAAGGAAAAGCAATTCTTCAAGTCTCAAGTTAACTCTAGGGGGTGGTGACTAAGCAACAGGTCCCCGATAGGGTATTTTGCTCACCTGATGAGGCTGATCAGGGAGTCAGATGACAAGGGGGCTGGTAGTTATAACCAGCCATTTTACTTTTTACAAAAAGCTTGAACAGGCAAGAGCTGGAGGAAAGACCAAAGAGATGCCATGTTCTGGAAGCGATGACATGTTGGAGAGCAGGAAGGCTCCTGAACTCTTTAGAGGACTCAGACTGAAGCCCAAAGAATATGTCAGAATGGTGAGAAAACTGAGGCAAGGAAATGCATGTAGATGTTTTTATGATGTTTGTCTGGCTCCGTGTATCTGCTGTGCTATCTGAGGAAAGAGTAATGTGTTTAGAAACCTTTGTAAAGCCTATAGGTGTCTGCTTGCTTCACATATCATATGTCCCTGAAGAGTTAAACTGTAAACCCAGAATATCCATAAGATTGGAGCTGTGGGCAGGGTGTGCTTAGGCCACTCGGAAATCTGAGGAGTCAGCACAGGTCCAGAGGATTGTGGGGCTCTGCTTCTGTGAAGGGGTTACAGACAGTCCATGCTTAGGAAATGTGGCAGAGAGCTCAAGGAGAGAGACACAATGCTGCAGCCTACTCAGACCCATGGAAGCTAGTAAGCACGTGGGTCTAGTGAACGGGGACCAAAACACAGGAGCCTGGTGAATGTCGAGCAGAGAACTGTGTGTGACAGGTGGCTGTCCCTTGTACAAGGGTGCTGTTTGCCCCTCCAGGCTTTAAATTAGGATGAATTTGAATTAACCTCTGTCAGGTGCAACCCAGCACAGGTTCAGACCTCAACCCCAACACAGGTTCAGATCTTTGAGCACTGGTTATCTTGTAATGTCTGAACCCTTTATGCAAACTAAAAGTGAAGGATAGAGCAATAGCTTGGAACTTGGAAGCCATAGGTCGCAGGCTGTGCCACAGACTGCCTGTTAGACTTCAGGAAAGTCACTTTGTCCCTTGGGGCCTCAAATGGGGCTAAGAGCCCTTTCCTTCCCCACAGGGCTGTTGTGTGGATAAATATGTTAAAGATTGTGAGGCTCTTAGGTCCTACGGTTATGGTATCTTAGATAGACAATAAAAGAGATGTTAGGGGTCTGCAGCACATTCTTCTCTTAATACTGGCTGGACATTTTGACTATGTTCTTATCTGATTTCATTGATCTGTAGATTTTTCTTCTCGCATTTGTTCCCCAAATCCGTGTTTGCTCTGATCTCTGTTTTACTTCAACACATCAAATATCAGTCTTTCCCTTTGATTTCCCTCCCCCATACTTTTAAATTGGATTTTAACCTTAACTGCTCCCTCTTTGGAGATTTTATTTCCCCCTTTTCTCTTAGTCTCTCCTTCACTAGCCCTTATTTCCCTGTGGTGAGCCCTTAGCATTCCCTGCCTTTACGAGTCCAGGGGCTTGTTCCATCATCTTCCACAGGGGGCTGGACTGTGTGGTGTGTAGTCCGAGCTAAGTGATGATGCAGAGACACTTGGCCTTGCCGACTGAGTCAGCTTAGTCTTCTACAAAGACAAGCCTCACTCCAGCCAGTCTGAGGGACCTAGCGTCACGCTTAGTGAGTCACTCCATGCTGGTAACTTGATACTGTATTTGTCCTTAAAGACAGCACACTGTGGAACTAGCAGTGGGGGTAACTGTTGAGTGTTTCCTTGGGCTTTCCCAGCGGGTTAGAACACTGTCTCCTTTCTTTTAATCAGGAGATTATATCTCTGGAGAACTATAGGTCACTCCTGGTACCCGTGCATTCCCTAATTCAGTACAATAAACTCATTCCACCCCTCCTTATTGCAGCACTCTTGGGCCAGGGAGTGTTCTGGGGTGGCCTGAGGAAAAAGGTATTGGAGGGAGCGTGGCTGTTCTGAGGCTCTGCACTGGTAACGGGATGCAAAGTAGGGCAGCTCTGAGGCTGCTGTAGTCTGTGGCGGGGGACCACATCAGTACCTGGCAGTCCCTGACTAGAAGAGGCACAATCCATTTCCCTTCTTTTGTAGTACTGATGCTTGCATTAGAGCAGGGATGAATCTGGCTCAATCTGTTCAGGGGTTTGGGCCTGCAAGATGCTGAGCACTCCAGCTAAATCCAGTGCAGACCTTAAGCACATGCTTCATTTTAAGCATCCATTGACTTCCTAGCCTTAAAGTCAAGCAATGACTAGGTGCATTACTGAAATGGGCCAGGATGCTCAGTGAGAGCCTCTGGTGAGGGGATAGTTGCACAGGTGAGTCAGTGCAAGGAAGCCTGTGTTACTACTGCTTGCCTGTGCTTATCTGCTCCTCTTGGCAAACTGACAGCCCTGAAGAGTGAAGGCCTCTTTTGACACATCTTTCATGAGCGCTAAAGCCATGTGTCAAAATAGTAACAAGACATAACTGAGTATGCATGGCCAACTTCTGATAAAAGGCTCTCAGTGGAAGGAGGTGCTTCCACTTTTGTTTTAACAGTAGTGCTTGCAACGATGGGAATGGCTCAATTTGAGCCCAGGCAGAGATGATAAACTCCATCCTATTCTATCTTAAAATTGGTTTCAGAAAGAACTTGGCTGTTTAATATTAAAACCAAATGTTTAAACAGTAAAGTTGTACTGATTGTCAAAAGGGTATTTTACCAGTTTCCCTTCTGCTTCATAATCTCTGCCCCAACCCCAACTGCTGTCCTTTTTCAGCAGCAGCATGGTGCCTCAAGGCAGCAGGAGATTCTAAAATGCCAATTTTTAATCAAACACTTTTATTTCAAATACCATTTACAGTCTCCACAGGAGCGAGGAGCACTTTTCACTGTGCTGTTTTGGAACACTCACTGGGTGATGTTAAATTATTCAGGACAGGTTCTGCTGAATTATTCCATCACTGTAGCACTGAAATACATTGCAAGCATTGCCTGTGTTTAGTTGGAAAAGCTAGAAAAGAATAATGCTGGTGTCTCTTTGCTTTAGTCCCACTTTAGCTATGGGTATCGTTGGCTTATTTCCCTTCACTTCCAACCGGTGAATGTATTTGAGTGGCTACATATATAATGTATTAAGTCAGGGAAATATTCAACTGCTGGTGCAACTTAGAGCAGCTCAGGGGTGCTTTAGGTTATGCCTGTCTGCAGCGGCCCACAGGGCCATTCCTGCAGCTAGGGGTTGCCAAAGTGTGGCACCACTCTGCCCATATTCCCTTCCCCTGGCCGCGCCCCTGACATGTTGCCCCTGTGAGGTGTGGTGGCATAGGATTTCTTTGCTGCTTCTGTACTACCTTGCATTGCTGGAGGATTCCCCAGTGCATGGGAATCCTCAGCTGGCCACTGCTGGAGTGGTTTAAGACGACTTACCCATGTCTGGCAAATAACATGGGTAGCTGCTCTTTTTCCTTTGTCGAACTAAGTAGAACTGAATTCCCAAATGCTCCGTTTTAAAATACTTTCTGCAGGGAGACTGCCACAAACTCCCTTTGAATAAGAGTGTCGCACTGCCACTGAACATAAGAATGGCCATACTGGGTCAGACCAAAGATCCATCTAGCTCAGTATCCTGTCTATCGACAGTGGCCAGTGTCAAGTGCCCCAGAGGGGGTAAGCAAGTGATCCATGCCCTGTCACCCATTCCCAGCTTCTAGTAAACAGGAGCTAGGAACACCATCCCTGTCCATCCTGGCTAATAGCCACTGATAGACCTATCCTACATGAACTTATCTAGTTCTTTTGAGTGTATTAAAAATCCAACATTTCCAAGGGGTTTCCTTGCTGGTATTATTGTGTCCTTCCCTCAGGAGCGGCGCCAGGGTTTCTGACGCCCTAGGCAGACGGCCATTTTGCTGCCCCCCCCCCGGGTCCGGTGAACCTACCGCAGTCATGCCGGCGGACGGTCCGCTGCTGGAAAGGCTCCGGTGGAGCTGCTGCAGTGATGCCGGCGGGCGGTCCGCTGGTCTAAAGGCTCCGGTGGACCTGCCGCAGGCATGACTGCAGTAGGTCTGCCGGAGCCTTTAGACCAGCGCACCATCCGCCGAAATGACTGCGGCAGCTCCACCGGAGCCTTTCCAGCAGCGGACCATCCACCAGCATGACTGCAGTAGGTCCACCGGACCCACGTGCCACCCCCCGGCAAAATAGCGCCCCCCAAAAATTCTGGCACCCTAGGCCATTGCCTAGGTCGCCTAAGTGGTAGCGCCGGCCCTGCCTTCCCCAACAACTAAATTCAAGAGATAGAGAATGTGTGCACGCGTCAAATGGATAGGGAAGTTGAAGATGAAAACTCTCCAGATCATCTTATAAATAATTGGCTGGTTTCTGAAAAAAATGGTGCAGCCTGGATGATTCTCATGCAATGGGTTTGAGTGAAGAGGTAAATAGTTTGGTGCTCTCTACTGGAGAGGGTACCTTTCTGACTGTGGTAGTTGTGATCAGCTGAGTGCTGGAACTAACAGTGCCCACTTTTTATTGGAAGGGGACTGGTGCCAAGCTGTCTCAATGAAGTGTCCTTCGCTTTGGAAGTAGCTTCCTGCCTTGGTTCACCAGAGCCTACACTGAGTTTACTCCGGGATGAACTACATTCATGTGTTCTCTAAGGGTTGGGAGAGAGGTCACATGGGTTGAGAAGATTTCTTTCTCTGGTGATTAAGATCAATTGGAGGCGTTTTGGCTTTATTATATGCGATGTACCGAGAGTTTTAACATAGGTGCAGACGGCAAAGTCTAAAATATGTAGAACCACTGGGAAAACTCACAAAAATGATGCAAGTAAAAGAATCTGAAGAAAGCTTTACAAAATGGATCCTTTTATCAAGATTTGAGGACTATTGAAAGGCACATTTCACTACTGTTGAATTACAATGGAATTCCTGGACATACATACAATATCCACATTTTTAAAAGCAGTTCATAACAATGGCACATTTTGAATGCATATATTCCATTTCAGTTAATAACAGTGATTATTTGGTTAATACTTTTAGAGAACACACCACACTAACTATAGCCCAGCACCAGCAGAAAACAAGTTGTAAACACCAAATTAATTTAATCAGTGGACACATTCTGGCTTCTCTGAGCTCATCATTTAGCATGAGAGAACTGCAGAATGCAGCTGAGTGGTTTTATGCATCCCAGGCTATAAGATGACAGCCTTGATTCAGTTTTGCTGAGAGGTACAGATTCATGTTCATTCAGGGCCTGCATCTGTTCCCCTGGATATCAGTGAATCATAGAATATCAAGGTTGGAAGGGACCTCAGGAGGTCTTCTAGTTCAACCCTCTGATCAAAGCAGGACCAATCCCCAGACAGATTTTTACCCCAGTTCCCTAAGCGGCCCCCCAAGGACTGAACTCACAACCCTGGGTTTAGCAGGCCAATGCTCAAACCACTAAGCTATCCCTCCCGCCCAGTGGCTTCTATGATGTCAGGATCAGGCTTTAAGCACTATTAAATCATACTCTAAATTAACATGCTGAAAAATGTTTATTTGGAAAACAAACAAACACTCTAAAGTTCCAAGTATAAGAAGCATTCTTGGAATGTAGCAATAAATGCTTCCTGTACAACAGTGGGACAGGCAGAAGCATCCAATTAATGGCATTTACAAGGCAGTAATTCCAGCCCCACATGTATTTCCCTTGACAGTAAGAAGGCAGTACAGATTATACGTGAAGGGAAACAGCAAATTAATAGGGAGCCAGGAAACTGCTAACACTCTGAAAACAGTGTCTTTACTATCCTAGGTCAGTTGGTCTATAACTTCACTAATTCACGTCTGTCAATTTTAATAGTAGGCCAAGCAGCATTACATGTGTATGGGATAGAAGGTGACAGATCCATAATGTGTCCACATGATCCACAGCAAATGGACAACTGAGATACAGATCTCCACTGTTAGACAAGTGTGGCCATTTGTTCAATAACATACAGTCAAAAAGTTCACCTGCATTCCTTTTTTCTGGGTATACTGAACTAGTCCAGCCAGGATGCTAATTATCTTTATTCCTTCAGCTCATGGCTAAGTTCTGTATCTAGCTATAATTAATCAAATATGTTTTAATTAATTTTTTGCTATTGTAAATCAGATTGGCTTGTCAGTCTTCCGCGCAGCAGGGATTTTACAGAAGAGCCTTCTAACCTACTCAGCCTCTGCACAGAGATGGATTTAAAACAAAGATATTAATTTCACTTAAAAAAAAATAAAACAGCAAATGGAAGAAAACATTATCGAAAAGGCATCTTGCCCTTTGCAAAGTTTCTGCTCCGGATTGTCCCCTCCAGATGTTAGGAAATATATGCAATTGATTTTATGCTGTCAATCAAGACAAATTAATGTAGAAGGAAATTAGAAATGCCACATTTTTCACCACAATTGATCTTTGTTGTTGTTGAACTGACCCTGGTTTGAATGGTTTAGGTGTGTTAATGCAGGTATTCAAAGGAACGTCTAAAGAAGGTCTCTTGCCCTTTCCAGCCTTCCATGTGACTCCTCTCCCAAGATAACCCTTGGATTGGGAAGGAGAAAGCAGCAAGTGTGCAATTTCCCATGGACACTCTTTAGTTTTGAGCTAGCAGCCCCTTTTTGTAGGCACACAGCCCAATGGCAGCCACTGAAGTGAAGAAAGTGGAAAATCCAACCAGCTTCAGCAGTCCTGGTACAGACGGCAAGTTTCTCTCCCAAAAGGTAGTAGTGATTGGCCGGGCTGGGACATCCTGGAGGAGCAAATGTTCAGTATTAGGTTACCTCTGCCATGAGAGGAGAGTACAGAGCTCACTGATGTATTATATAAATCATAGGCTTCTCTTTCTTTCTAACTAAATGGAGGGTCCCAATATACCTTCTGTTGTAATTTGGTCACAATATGGAAAAGGCTGAGAATCACTGACGTAAATCAGACAACAGGCTAGGCAAGAAGGGTGGCCTTATGGTTAAGGACCTGGACTGGGAGTCAGCAGAACCAGGTTCATTTCCTGGCTATTCCAAGACTCCCAGTAGTGCCCTGGGCAACTAAATCAATCATTCTCTGTGGGCCTTAGTTACCCATGTGCAAAACAGCAAACAAAAATTTCCTCCCTCACAGGAGTGTTGGGAAGATGAATTCATGCAAAAGGTTAGGTGATTCGAAGCACTCATGTGCCTATAAGAACTTAGCTAAGGCTAGCAACCAGAATACTGTGTTTAGCTATTGCTCTACAAATACATAGGAGATAAAGCTTGCCTCTGACTCTGGTTCAGGCATCCAGATTTCACTCTTTGAGATCTTTCCCATCTCGAACAGTATCTGGAAGAAAAATGACACCACATGAACATTCATGTTTTATTTAATAAGCACAGGCTGGTAACATTAAGTAACATCAAGAAAATGAAAAAACTTATTTTTTTTATAAGCTAAACATCAAAGAGACTTGTGCAGCTTTCCCACTTGAGACAGTTATCATAGGTTTCATCCCACCAGGCACAGGTGAAAAGGTTCCCAGACAGCCTATTACCCAGCCTGAGAAATATTAAAGTAAATTTAATCTTGCGTCGCTCATGAGATTGAAAATCTATTGGCAGTGATGCTGATTGGACTGCCAATCACAGGGACAGGGGTGTACATTTGTACCTCTGAAGGTTCTTAATTGTGGAGTTATCCCTTGGCTTTTTAGGGAATATAAAAAAATCAGTGTTTTAAAAACAACAAAAACCCAAAAGTGCTGTAACAAGGGCAGAGGTTTGCAAGGGCATAATGTGTCTGCAGCACAAATACGTAAATGTCTTTGTAGCCACCACTGTTAAGGTGTGTAGAGGGAAAGAGAAGGAAGGGTGATCTGAAACGCTTGTGATAGTATAATATTTTAATAATCATATCAAATTGAAGCCATGGACCCGATTCTCAGTCCCACTAAGCCTCCTTTACACTGCTTTGCCAGAGTAAAGGAACAGTGGGGATAAAAATATAATCTGTGCCCACTTGCAGGTCCTTTTATCCTGCACTTGTCCACACTGCTGCTGTAAGCCAGGCTTCCAGTCTGGGGAGACACACTCATGCTAGCTCTGCTCTAGCTATCACACTAAAAATAGCAGTGAGGATGCTGTGACAGGGATGATGGCCTGGGCTCGCTGGCTAAGCCGAGACCCAGGGGGTCAGGCGGACTGGGGACTCGAGTGGCTAGTCCGTGCTGCCACTCATGCTGCAGGGTCCACACTGCTATTGTTAGCGCATTAGCTCAAGCAGAGTTAGCAGGAGTCCATCTATCTGGGCTAGGAGGCTTGCTCCCAGCTGCCGTGCTGGTCTGACTGAGAAGCAAGTCCTGGATGTGTTATTTGTTTAAAAAAAACCGAACAAACCAAAAAACCCACCAAGCAAACAAACTGTGTTGCCCATGATGGATCGACAGAACTTAGCTAAGTGTCCTCTGTCAGAGAGAAGAAGGAGGGAGTGATCACTTGTACTAAAAAAAAGGTCAGATTTTACGGGTCTATAACTAGAAATAATAGCTAGTGCAACAAATACATAATGAGATAAACCAAATAATGGACTCTGCTGGAAGTTGTATGGGCCTATCTGAGGGCAGAGTTGGGCTAGAGGTGTTTATTTTTAGGCAGAAGACAGATTGCACAGGCTTGGATTTAATACTTCAGTGATGAATTTGGTAACATTCTGATTTGTCTGAGACTTTAACTTGTAATACCTCAAAGGATTTCATAATATACAGAATATAGTTAAACTTTGGCTCGTGGTGTTTTGGAATCTGTTCATTCTGGGAGCCCTCTTTCATTAGTACAGTTACCATAGCTAACGCTCCCAGGGTATGTCTACACTTTGAGCTGGGCATATGATTCCCAACTCAAGGAGACCCACTTGTGCTAGCTCTCAGTGAGGGAGTAGGCTAAAAATGAAAAGTAGCTGCAGCAGCATGAGTGGTGGGAGGGGCTACTAGGCCTGAGTATGCACCTAGGGTCTCTGACGGGCATGTACTTGGGGTGGCCCTGTCACTCACGTCAGGACAGCTACATTCTATTTTCAGTGCATTAGCCTCATGATGGCTAGCGTGGATGTGTCTCCTCCAGCTGGGAATCTCAGCCCCAGCCCCAAATGCAGACATACTCCAAGTCAGATATTAAGATTGAAACTTCCATGAAACATCTGGCCTCTTTTGGTCTTCAATAGCCATGATCAAGGAAAAGCGGTTATCCGTACCTCTCTCGCTGCTCTCTCTCCTGCCTGCACAGCCCCCTCCATGTACCCGCTCCATTGGGTAGCGGTCTCCGTGCCAGCAAAGTAGATCCTGCCGAGGGGCTGGCGAATGGTTCTTTAAAACAAATGTAAAATGTCAAAGGCCGCTAACTGAAGGCTGACAATCATTTTAAAAGCAATTGTTGCCCTTGACACTAGAGCTTGTTAAGTTCCTCAAAATTCCTACAGGGCTGGTATGGAGAGGGAAAGAAATACATTAGGATTTCCCTTAGGTTAGCATCTTACCTGCTGCTATGTACAACATGTTAACATTAGTCAAGCCACAAAATCAGAGAAAATCAAAGACATAAACTGATCTCTCAGAAGATGTCTCCTTTTAGTGCTTAAATAGGGAACAATCCTAAGAGGCTCCAGAATTGCACTGTGGTTAAATGAACTTATTTCCCCTGTATGGCTGCTTTGCTTTTATTCTTCCATTACAACTGGATATGAATAATGTCTTTGCAGGGATGGGTTGCTCTTATATTTTGAGATTCAGCAGAACTCTTCCCCTTTAGCATGCAGCCCTACAAATGGGAGAGAGAGAGAGAGAGATGCCTCTGGATGAAGAAGGAAAAGCTGCACCTCCCCCTTCAGGACCCTGCGCTGCTATAGTTCAGATGCTAGCTCCATAAGCTTCTTGGGCAACACAGCCACAGGAATTGCACTCCCTTTTCACAGAGGGAGAGTCTCTAGTGGTCACAGAGAAAACACTGGGTTAGACTTTAAACGGCTGCCGGAGATTAGATCAGACTGTGGGCAAAGCCGTAAACCTCCCCCATCACTCCATGGCACTCAGGCTAATAAAATATAGCACCCACATGCTCAGGGAGTCCCCAGCATTCTGAAACATGGCCAGGGTATTCCCCAGACGACTGGCAGCCAGCTTGAGAAAAATCTTAAAAGGGCCACAGTGTGCCCCTGCCAAGGATGTATGGGTTGGGTTGTTCCCATTATGTGCAGGAAGTACTATCATGTTCGCTGCAAGTACTTCAGTAACAGAACTACACTTTTAATCACTAACAGCTGAAGTGGACCATATGGAACAGCAATTTTCCTGCGCTGCTAGTTAGGTGTAAGAACTGCATGTTGTTGTTTGTGGGTTTATATATAAGAATTTTACTTATATCCCTATTTATTCCTTCCCTGTGACTATTGCTGAATTAACTCTGCCTGAGCCTGACCTTGCAGGTATTGACTTAATGGCAACTTTCCCATTGACTTCAGTGGCCACAGCATCACTTTTTCAGAAAGCACTGAAGGAACATATTAAACATTTTAAGCAGCAAAAATCAGGCAGTGATCTAGTGAGAAGAGGTCTTGTATTGCTGACATAGGTCCATTAGCCTGGGTGTTCTGTTTCACTGAAGATTGTGGATGAAATCCTGCTTCCACTGTAGTCAACTGCAAAACTCATGTTGACTTCATTGGGGCCAGGATTTCACCCATATGCTGTATGTTCAATGTGTTTTATATGGGAAGAATATTGTAACAATTACAAAAAGACATTACCAAAAAAAATAGCACAATGTTATCTAGTTTACCTTCCATATTGAGACATGATGCCTGGTGGGAAGTAGGCTGTATAACATCCCCCCGAATACTGTTCTTCACTCCAGTTCTTTTCTTCATAATGCACTGGCTGTAATAGTTAATGAGACATGAAAGAAAGAACAAGCCCTTCGCTAGGATATTGGAAATAAAATAAGTAAATATTTGGCTTTTAGGAAACAAAACTAGATTTTTTTTTCCCCACACAATGCTGATACAGGACTGCCACTGCATTCTGTTAATACTATCCAACAGCACAAAATGAGCAGGTTTCTGTTTCTCTGGAGCATTGCTCTCCCATATAATATAGACAACTTTTGACAATTCTTATCCTCTTTTCTGGTATAGAGACTGTTCTTGTCTCCCTCTTGTGTTTAGGGTTCACCAGCAGCTGGGGAAGTGGGTATCATATGGCATAACATGCATTGCTTTTGAGAACTAAAATGTAAACGTTGTCCTTGCTTCACCATTCAGAAGAAACAAGTAGCACTACCACAAGGTAAATAAAAGAACAGGCAGTGGTTTCTCACATGTAAAGCCTCTTCTGAGCCCATCACTTTGGCATACAGTTCACAGATTTTTCTCTTCCTAAACACAAATATAAATTGATCAGAAAACAAATGAAAAAGAACCTCATTCTTTGCTGCTGTTCTTAACGTTAAGATCTGTTTCAATACATGTTAAAGTTATTTTTGTATGTGCAACAGTTTCCAAGTTCATACTCTTAGGCCAAATTTTCAAACACCAATGCCTAAGTGTAAAATCCTGATATCACATTTGGGAGGCTCATGTTGGACTGCATGCCATTAAATAAATGTTTGTACAGTTATCTGAGAATGCAGAGTCAAATTATACTCAGGTTCACCAGTATAAGTCTGGAATACTTCCAAAGAAGTCAATGGAATCACTCCAGATTTACAACAGGGTAGCTGAGAGCAGATTTTGACCTGTAAAATACTTAATGGTATTTTATTTATTATGAATAACAGAACAGGCTTCAAACTGGACTCTTCTTTCATATATGGTTGTGGAAATAGTACTGTTGTAGACACAGATGTTTATACATTTATGTAAATAATAATAAATGTTGGAATATTTCTGTCTGGCGTGTAGGGGAAGGACACCAAAGGTTATGTACCTCAGCACTCCCTTCATTTCACTAATGGATCAGCTATGTGAAAATGGTCAAGAAGGAAGAAAGCATTTTGGAATCTTTGCAGTAACCAGCAGTTGTCACAGACCAAAACAGTGCCCCAAGACTATCTGTGAAAGATAATGTGCTAGTGATGACATGAAACAACAGATAGCATGTGGACACTTTAAAATATCCTTAAACTGGAATCACTGGGGGCTGTGCCTACTTACGCAAGCCGAGTTTAGACCTCAAGAGTTTGGGGAATACTATTATCTGTAGTTGCTCTATGTGTATATAAAATTACTTGGTAAAGCATCCTAAAGAACAACTCTATGAAATTCGTAAGTTCTTACCTCTCTTCTTTGCTGACACGTGCAAGTCTATAGGCCTTTCTTGTAAGGATAAAACTAAAGAAAAAGAGGACACAAGTATTGTGCAGTGTCAATACAGTCTGATTTACAAAGCATGGGCATAAAGTCTTTGCTTAAAAAGACTTTACAATGAGTGAGACAAACCCACTACTGGTAAGTAATTCTTTTATCATATAAAAAGCTTAATTATCACAGAATACATTTATCCATATTCAGTAGCTTCTTGCATTATATCCAGAAATGATCAGCTTGTACAGAGAGCGCAGGAGTAAAGTGCCCCTTGCAGGAAGCTAACAAAACTGATTACCATGTGCTGTGCTAGCTGAAGCTGCCTAGTGAGTTGTAGATGTAGCCCCAGGTACAGCGTATTACAGCAATTCAGTCTTAAGGTGAGGAAGGCATGGACTACTGATAAGGGAGAGTCTGGGGAGATCTCAGAAAGGGGCCAAGCCCTTTGAAAGCAACTTCATCTACCCCTGTTAGGGTCTGCACAGGGGTCAATAGTACCCTATGATAACTGGTATCAAAAAGAGCTCCCAGTTCTAGAAGAATCAATAGACACCTCTGTGGTGGAATTTTCAAAATTGCTTTGTATTGGCCTAATTCTCCTCCCACTAAAGTGAGCGGGACAATGCCCATTGACTTCAGTGGGAACAGAATTAGGCAACACTCTGATCTTCATCCAGAGTGAGGAGAGAATCAACCAACACAACACGTGCAGCCTCTCTTTCCATATCGAGATCTAAATCCAAAATTGGCTAAGATCGAGACCTGAGTTTCCTCGAACTGGGCTTTAGTTTTCTTGTCCCTCTAAGTTCCCAGGTAGCAGTCCCTCCCACAAAGCCAATATAATTTATTTTATTAAAAGATCCATGACTAAGTCAGCTGCAGGGGAGTGAGGCTACCGTAGGCACAACATATATTTTATGACAAGCAGTGTAGAAGGCTACAGTCACATTCCTATCAGTAATTGCTAGAATCAAATTGATTCCTGGAATAATTCCATTGACTTCAATGGGATTGCACCTCGGGTAAATTTGGCTCCTGGAATCCTTTATAAAGTTGTGCATACTAGCAAAAAGATGATCCCAACTTGATTTTAGTAGCAAGAAAAAACATTTACATTCCTGTTGTTAGCAGTAACTTGAGAGGAATGTTAGGGGGTTTCATGGTGTCCAGAATAAGGATATTTTAGAACTGTGTGTCCACAATGTTACACAATTCAATAGGAGTGTTTGGCTTTCTCTGTATGGTACTGCACATGCAATTATTTGGTACACACACACACACACACACACACACACACACACACACACACACACACACACACACACACACACACACACACACACACAGAGTGTTTTTTCAGCTGATTTGGAAGGTTCACCTTGGATTTAAAATGGAAACATTCTGTAAAGTGTTTTTTTTTAATTTATATTCACTTAATTCACTCTTTTCAAACACCACTAAATGCTGTTACACATTTTCCAGCTCCCCTTCCAAAATGAAATGCTAAATACTTGGCAGTTTCTCCAGAATTCTAAATCTGTCACCAAACAGCTGTGCTTTGACTGAATTACAAGATGCTGTGAGGGAATAGTCCTTCATCTCTTCAGTGCATTGCAGATTCAAGACAAACAATGGCCTCTGTCAACTGCATTTTCAGTATTCAGCATGGCCAAAAGAGAAACTCCCATGTAGAGGGAGCAAGATGCTTAGTAAATCTGAGTAAGGGGTTTAATTTCTATGGGCCCAAGTCAGCAAAACCCTTAAATATGTGCTTAACTTCAACCAGGGGAATAGGCACATTGGACAATGTACCTCCCTTCCCACCAGCCTCCTCTGCATTAGCCTACTTACAAGCTGGTGCAAAGCCTCGCTCTAAGAAATGCAGAGGCTTGAAGGGGCTGCATAGCTACTTTATCCCACACAAGAGGATGCCAAAAGACTGCAGTTGGCCCAGAGTGCCTTGCATGTATCCTCATAATGGATGAATATCCCCTATAGTGATCTGCATGCTTTCCAATCCCCTCCGCAAGTCCTTTCACAAGCATCTATAAATCTAGGAACATGGACTAGGGGTGCTTTACCCTATAATGGCAGGCACTGATCCATCAGGTTTGGAATCATCTAAGGTTATTGAAATTGGCGCTTCTTCGTCCTCAATAAGCATGCTGGCACAGTAGTCTGACAGGAGAAAGGAAACAGATATAGTAACTGCTGAGTGCTATGTACTGGTAGTAATGAAAAAAACTTCACTGAAAAGTAAACGCATAGCTGTTCTTCATTCACTGATAATACCTAGAAATCTGGAACCTTCTTCTAGCATTCTCTCTCTCACTGTCAGTAGTTTCCCAAACTGCGTGTATATACACATACTAATTTGCTTTTAAATGGGGACTTTGTTGCTTTGTATGAATTTATTTGTGACTCACAGAAAGTTATGGAGACTTACTCTTACCAAATAACAGGAACTACAAAAAAAATGCAGACTAGTAGAAATATAGTATATTTGTTCCTCAAGTAGCTTGCCTAAAACACCAGAACCCTATTCTTGGCAAGTCTAATCTATTCTTGGCAAGTATAGTCAATCTTGTACTCCTTGTGGAATTCTCAACGGGCATTACACAGAAGTAGGGTAGAAACAGAAGGGGTAGGACATAACATAGGATTTGCCATAGTGGATCGAACCCCTGGTCCACCCAGTCTAGTATCTTGCCTCTAACAGTGATCAG
This sequence comes from Gopherus evgoodei, assembly GCF_007399415.2. Lineage (NCBI taxonomy): Eukaryota > Metazoa > Chordata > Testudines > Testudinidae > Gopherus > Gopherus evgoodei. The sequence goes on along the minus strand of NC_044322.1, from coordinate 156,421,650 downwards.
ATGCTTCAGAGGTAGGTGAAAGAAACCCTGTAGTGGACAACAGTGGAATGACTTAGTGGCTAGCTGGAGAGAGAGAAATCCTCATAACATGAAAAAAAATCCACCTGTTTAATGCAATGGTGGCTGTTCTGATGTTGGAAACGAAGCATCCTCACACATAGTTTTGGAAATAATTTTTTTTTGCACATTCTCCAACACTTAAAGATGATAAACCCATGACTTTGAAGTTAGTGTAGCACTAAATTCCCAAGTTCTTCATTTTCCCCCGTAGTTGATACCCACGTACCCATCTTCTTCCAGAAGGCCTCTTTATAGTACATCATACATTTAATGACAGAACCCATCGGAAGACGGTGAATTAACTGGTTTCTCTCTGATGGTAGTTCTGGGTTGAAATGGATCTTTGTAGTCAGGCCTGGGGGGATGGCACTAATCACATAACTGGCCTGAAACATAAGGCACTGATATATAACACACACACACACAAACCTGCAATCTTAGATATGAACAGAAATATTATTTTCCTTTATTTAAGATGACCTTTGTGGGCGCTATTATATAAAATAACACAATAAAATAAAGCAGAGAGAAGGTAGACTAATGTCAGGAGCCAATTAACAATACACTAATATAAGACCCCGTCATAAATAAATCAGTAAAGTAGATTTCAAAGACTTTCAGGGGAGTCTGAGAAGCAGAGACACACAAATGCATGGTGCTGATTACATTTGGCTAAGAGCTGCCGCAGACATTCCCTCCTCTCCCCCCCACACCACACTAAATGCAAATTACTATATTTTTATTGAATTACCTCATATATCTCATGATTTAGAGTCTCCACAATGACATTATCACCTGACTGATCAATGCGAACTACAGGCCTCTCCAGTTTAACTCTGCCTTGGAGGCGTTCCATTATCTTTTCGGTAATCTGACCAGAACCCCCAACAAACTTCCGCTCCTGGAAACAAAAAAACCCACCAAGAAATCATCATGAGAGTAGAGTCTATAATAAATTCTGTTAACACATGAGAAGATCAGGGTCAGATTTTCAAGTGCACAGAGCCAACAAAAAAGGCCAGATTTTCAAGAGTTGTTTTGAGTTAACTAATCAAGTTATCCAAGAACACTTTTACTACACTTCAGTTTGAAGTACATTTGCTTTGTATGCTTGAAGGGCACTCATACATTCGATGATAAGTGACCATGGAAACCAAAGTGGCAGATATTACAACAGCAGAAAAAACAAACAAACAAAAAAACCTATATGTTGAAGAGACTGGGGAGGGAAATTAAATAAATTGTCCTGATTTAACTTGAGGCCTAGATCGATTAGATGTCACATTGTACAGAGCTCCCATAGATGATAATTTGACACCTTCAAACACATATTGAACACTTGCTCTGTGGAAACTGATTATTCATCTTTTCATTAACTGCAGAGAATGTGTTAAGTTTGTGGAAAGGAACACTACACTTGTTCATTACAGTCTCAAGAAAGGAAACGTATGACATTCTGTACCTGCCCCCCATTGGTTACGGAAAATATCCTGGTTGTCCCCCCACACAGCTTCACATACCACAGGAACCAGAGAGCAGAGACCTCATGTGGCTCAGAGGTGACATTGATGTTCACAAAGAGAGTAGCAAACTCTCTGGCAGCTCTGTATGCAAAATAAAAGCACAGACAACAGGGTTAGGAAGTAGATATTAGAGCTGGGTAAAAGTTTTTGGATAATTAGTACATTCACCAAAAATGCATTTTTCAGGACCCTGAACCAAATCACAAATTCAGGTTGAACTTAATAGTTTCAGCTGAAAAAAAAAAAAAAAGGGAATTTTTTCTACAAATGTCAAAATGTTTTGGCTTTGACATTTTGTTTTGAAACTACACTTTCAAAATGAAATATGATTTCAAAACAATATTTAAAATATTTCATTGCGCCTGAACAAAATGTCTGTATTTTTTTTGTTTTGGTAAGAAAAACCATAACAATTCTGTTTTGGTTCAGAACAGGTTTTGTTGTTGTTGTTAGCCAGTGAACTTAAATTCAATTATTTACTAAGCTCTAATAAATATTACTTTGCTGTTAGCTATTATTAGTTTTTCATTATTCTCTTTGAACAAGGTTATTACCCAAAAGCACACAGATCATTTTTTGCTCAGTTCAATTTTTGGCCTGTAGAAAGGACTATTTGAATATGTTTATATGAACCTCCCTACCATTTACCTATTCTTATTTATCCTGCTTCTTAACTAGTTTCCCAGTTGCCACTACTGCCACAAAACAAATATTTTCTCAACAGGAGATGCATTTGATAGCCAGTTAGCGGAGATCTTCTTCCTTTCTCCTCCATGGGGAGCTCATCAAGTACACCACTCCCACAGTTTGATACATCCCTGGTAGCTTAAGGAGTACATTTCCAAGGCCATTCCTTACTCTCCCACCTGTCACTGCAATAAATTGTATTGCCTAGTCAAATTTAAGTTCTACAATGTACAGCAACGGCAGCAATAATAGTAAATAGATATACACACAGGGCCAAATTCCCTGCTGGTGTAACACCACTGAACACAACAGTGTTACACCACCAGAGCATTAGAGCATTCACCTGTATTTCACTTGTGATTTGTTAATTAGTATATACTAAGTTCCATCATTTATGAAAAAGAGTCAAAGTGCTTCCAGATAAAGTTTCATTAACAGAGAATCTCTATTGATTTGCTGAGGTAACCAACTTAGCAAGCTATCTCTGATGGAATATGTAACTTGTGAACTTTTACAGCTTTTTCTTACTTTGGTTCTGAGGGTAGATTTATTTTCTTAGCCATGAACTTTACTTGCCTTTACAAGTTATTGGTGTGGATCTGAAAGCACCCAGCATGCAGAAAGATCAGTTTCCTACTTGTAATACTACCATTCTGAGCAGCAGCTAGGAAACTTTGATTGGTTTGAAGGGAATAAAACAGAGAGAGTTTTGAGTTTTTCAGCATATCTCAGCTCAGCATCCCTATTAAGATTACAAGACTCAGCAATAGAATCAGTTTTGTTCACATTGCACAGAAGCACCGTAGCATACAGATTATTATAAATCTAGTACTGCTTATACATCTGTGAGTTATTGACTTAGAAGCAAGTCCATGTGGTGTAGAAAGAGTTGCTCAGAATTACTTGCATAGACTACAACAGTGGTTCGCAACCTATTACCATTGTGGGCCGCATAAGCAGCTGTGTGTGTGTTATGTGGGCTGCATCCACATGTGTATATATACTACCTGTATGGCCCTGAGGATGTCACGTGGGCCACAGCTGTGTGCTGATTGGGCTGGGGGTTGAGAACCACTGGACTACATGCATGGGCAGACAAGTGGCTTATAAAATTAACTGTATGGAAAATATTGTGCAATAATGATCAGGACAGAAACCTAGTGGCCATATTCTGTAAGACTTCGAGCAGGAGAAGGATTCGGAGAAGCACAATACCTTGAGGAAGAAATAGTCTGCAATCTTTGATACAGTGCTAAAAAGTAGTAAGAAAGAAAAGGCAAACAATGCTGAACTGCCTAAATAAAAGGTACTATATTAAATATAGAGGAGGAAACTATTCTAGTACAGTGTAAGGAAATGGCACAGCCAGCTAGGATATGTTTAATACAGTCTACCTGGTTCTGTTTGCCTTATTATAGTGAGGACTCTATGAGATGGGGAAGGAAGAGATGACCACAACTGGAGGTATTGACTCCACATCCATGCAGTGGTGTTTTAATTCACATAGCACCTGGAATGTGCATAGCACTTTATAGACAAGGAAAAGACAATGCCCATTCCCACAGAAGCTTACAATCTAAGACCCTGGTGCTGCCAGGTGCTGAACAGAACTGCTCAGTTCTCATAGGAGACACTCAGCTCCTTGCATGTTCAACTCTCTTAACCTGCCCTCATAGACCATCTGCTGTAAAACCCATATATCATTTTTATTTATGATGTTTGGGCTTGCTCTAATTTGTCAATTTTTTTTATATACCACACTGCCAAAAACTACCCTAGTTATGGCCTCACTAATGCTGAATAAAAAGAAACAATCATTTAACTTGTTTTACATGGGGACTTCCATTGAGACAATCTAGTATCACATTTGCTGCCTTTGTGACAGCATAGCACTGTTACTGCGTTCAATTTATCATCCACTATACCTTTATAACCTTCCCTCTTCCTACTGTCTACCCAATTATCCTCTATTCTTTGCTTGAGCATTCAATTATTTCTTCATACATTAGCCACCTTGCATTTGTCCTTACTGAATCTCATTTCAGTGATTTCAGAGACTTCTAATTTGTCAGGTTCATTCTATACTTTTAACTCTCTTCTCTTAAGTGATTACAGTCCCTTTTCGTCATCTGCAAAACTGAAGTCTGACCTGACCCACTTGAAGTCAATAGGAGCATGATCAAGACCTCCGTAAGTGCACTTTACACCCCATCATATAATGTGCCAAGGAAGCTAGAGGATTTTAAAGTTAATAAAATGTTATCTACTTGGTCCAGCAAATTTTGTCAGTCAACTCTTTCATTGTCATTTTGTCCCATTCTGCAGCATGTGGGGCCGCCCAGGGTGCATCAGCAGGGATCTACAAATGAAGTCAAAATATTAAACTTAGTGTACAGTATATTACTACCTAGTCATATTTAATTTGCAGTCCCAGGCCTGCTAATATAGTGGGTCAAATCTGCTCCCACCTACTGGTACACTGGTGTAAATCTGGCCTCTCTGTTTCATCAATAGATACACTCGTGAAAACCCAGAGTATAACTGAGGGCACAATCTGGCCTTTTATGTACACTGTAAAACTGAGCTACACATTTAACGACGATCTGCTGCCTACAAGTCTCAGTACAGGAATGCACTGCTGTTTATTTTAATCTTGTCAAAAAAATTAAAAAAGTAATATCAGAGATTTCTGGGAGAAAGCATTCAGTGTAGGTACATCATAATGCAGTACCTGATCCTGAAAAACCTTACACATGTGAGTAACTTGTCCTTGTGTGAGGAAAGTTATTGATGTGTGTAAGTCTTTGCCAGATTTACAGGTCCCCAGTTCAGTAGTAGGGTTATGGAACAGTTGACAAATATTTGAAAGTTTGGAATCCTCTGCAGGGATTTTTTTTGTACAGTGGATGGTCAAGAATTTTTAAAGTTCCATTTCTGAAGCATTTACAAATTTTTATTTTAAAAATAACATCACTGTGAACTAGCCTGTAGTCCATCTTACACAGCTGCCCATGAACATCAATATCATCATAACAGGTATTTCTAGGGAGAGATAGTAAGCCCCCACTTCTCCCTCCCCCCCAACTCCTGGCATGGTCTTCCTGGACCTTCAGTAGGGGTAAGCAAGTGCTAAGCACATCCGCTGCTTTGCCCCATCCTTGAGCACGTGGGCAGAGTCTAGACTTTGCCTCTTTCCCAATACATTGGACAGCACAGCTGTGCCACCACAGGAGGTAGTATGCTCCTACTGGTCTGGATTAGTAACATATTGCTATTCTCAAGCCAGGAAGGAATCTTACCTCTGTGACATACACTGCTTTTCCTGGGGCCCTGCAGCTATACCCTTTATAAAGAGTAGACTGTCTAAACACAGTCTACTCCTCCATGGTCCAGGATTTGACATTTTAAAAAGTCCTTTAGTAAAATAGCACATTTCAGCCTCGAATCTTTAGCCATAAAAATCATTTCTACCCTTTCAGTGTATGTGCCCTGATATCATTCAGTGTTTGTGGTGGTTGTCTGACACTCCATATGGGAATTCTGAAATGGTTTTTCTGAACCTTCATATTAAAAAGCCTATTCCCTATGATACCAAGATCAATGGTGTAATCTCATAATAGATATATATGCAGTTTGCATTTATATCATACCTCTTTCCCCATTTCATTCATTGTCCTCCACAGATTGTTATAATCCAGGTAAACTATGGGATTCCATACTGGAGGGAATGCACCCCGGAATGGGTAGGACTTCCCCTGAAATGCACAAATAAAGGTTACCAACTGAGATACAACACACAAAATGGACCAAGGCTTCACGGCAGCACAAAGTAAACAGAAATTGCAATTACCAAAGCATTATAATAATTAACTTTCAACCAAAAATTCTTTGTAAATGAATCCTGGGCAAATTTCTGCTCTGTGAAATGCTGATCAACAAGTAGGCCAGGTGACAAACAAGAAAATCAAGTTGTCTTAATTGGATCCCAAAATTCAGTTTTTGTAGCATCTGGTTTCAGATAATAGAGCAGATTTCAGCCATGCCTGAGGGCTTGTCTACACATAAAAATAATCTGGAATAAGGTAGGGTGTGACTTTAAAATAGATTATTGATTCCTGATTAACTCCAGGTATGGATGCTCTTATTCCAGAATAAGAATGTCTTAATGCACAAAATATCCACACACAGGAAATAACTATTCTGGAATAACTCCTCAGGAAGACAAGTCCTAAATGTTAAGTATTCCTTGCTGCTAAGCCTGTTACTGATGGTTGAAACTGAGATGATTTGGTGGTTCACACTGAGCAAGCAACCAAAAGTTTGGATAAACTCTAAATAGGCTTCAGAACTATCTGAATATTTTTGACTGCAGTCACCAATCATCAGTCACTAGGCGTAGAAACTTGGCCATATTCCTTTGTGATATGATGCATCCTGAGAACACTAGCATCAAAAAAATTCTATACTAAAAACAAACCAATACAAAAAACCCCCCTCCAGATGTTTTTGGCTTCAGAAAATAATTCTTGTTATGAATATGCCAGGAAACTGCTGCAGCTATACAGGCTACTTACGATGACCCCGGGAAATAATTAAAAAGAAGTACATACAAGAAATGACATACATCTGAACAGCTGGTTCTCTTGACAGCTCTTAGCTGGAGCTGGATCAACAGTCAACATTTTTTCCTCACCAAATCATTTAGAACCTGCTCCTGCTCCTATTGAAATCAATGGCCAAATTCCCACTGACTTTGTGTTGTATGGGTGTGCCCTATTAAATCTCTTCTGACTGGCTTTCTGCAAAGATCCTAACACCAAAACCCTACAAAAGGGCATTTCACCATCCGAGTTGGTGAGACTAGTCAAGAAGCCAAACCTCAAGATTCAGGGTCAAATTATGGCTTTCCTAGTGTAGATGTGCTGAGATAGAGTACAAGAGGCAGTCATAGTACTGCACAGGGAGGGTGGGGTGGGCTCTCCTGGCATAGCCAGTACCATTTGATCCCTCAATAAGGTGTAGTCATGATCCTTCTATCTCCACACAATTACCTGAGACCAAAGGGCTGCTCTGGGACGGGATGGGATGGGGAATGTGGGCTATACCTTTGTCCCAACTGTAGCAAGAGCTGGTTAGTGAATGTGTACTCACAGCAAATCTAGGAGGTACCGTGCCAGCTCCTGGCCCAGCTAGGTATAATGCCTGGAGCCACTGTCACCTCCTCCCACTCTCAGTCCTGCTCAGGTTCCAAAAGTCCTTAAGGCTTTTTTTTTTTTTCCGTATTATGTTGAGCAGTTGAAACAGGGCTCACTCCCTCTGGGTACTGATATGAAGCTTGTTTAGCTCAGCGTTGTTTTGTACACATTCTCAACCATCCGGGCCACAATTTCTCTCCCATCTTTTTTTAGGAGAGGGTGGGGTGGGAATGGCTACCCATAATCTTTTCTCCACATCCTTCCAATGAGGCTGCACTATGTGCACTTGCTGCTACTAAAATATCATGAATGCTCCCATCAGGGGTGGCTCCAGGCATTTTGCCGCCGCAAGCACAGCAGGAAGGCTGCCTTTGGCGGCTTGCCTGCGGACGGTCCGCTGGTCCCGCAGCTTCGGCGGCGTGCCTGCGGGAGGTCCGTCGAAGCCGCGGGACCAGTGGACCTTCCGCAGACAAGCCACCGAAGGCAGCCTGCCTGCCGCCCTCGCGGCGCCGGCAGAGCGCTCCCCGCGGCTTGCTGCCCCAAGCATGCGCTTGGCGTGCTGGGGTCTGGAGCCGCCCCTGGCTCTCATGAACCAGCTGCAAGGTAGTTATCTGGATCAAGACAAACTGCTTCCTCCTTCTCTTTGGGCAGCAGCTCTAAAGTGGAATTTGGAAGAGAACAAGCTGTGCTGTAGGGTGGAGCAGATACAAATGGATGGAAGCTAAATCATAATCTATTGGCTAGCACAGCAGAAGTCCTAGCTTGGTAAACTGATACTATTCATAATGGATAAAAGCTATAGGAAGTACCAAATTATTTGTTTTTTTTTTAAATCTTTCTTACTGCTTTGTTTTAAAAAAAGTTATCATATACTGTATTTGTGAAGCTTAACTATTATTAATCAGGACTCTAGTTGCCTCTCACACACACTCTCTCACCATAAAACAAAGTGAATGCCACTGAAAGGCAAAGGGCAAGGTTTAAGTTCACCATCTCATTGCCTTAAAGATTAATTATTACTGAGGCTACAAAGCCAGGTATTGCAACGCAGAGGTCACAGCGAGGGAACGAGCAGAAATAAACTCTCCCTTCAGAATGAATGACAATATGAAAACTTTCCACAGCTCTATCTGCTGCACAAATAAAAGGTGGAACAAACCTTACCCAACTCTTAGCTACAGAAAACCAAGATAGAGACAAGGAGGAGGTACTTTCTCTTTGAAAGAAGCTCAGTTTCTGTTTACTGTGTAATAAAGACCTTCCTTCACATAACCTAGCAATATGGGTACTGAACTTCCATTGGGAATGGACTAACTAACATACAACACTTTACATTTTAAGCCTATTTTACTCAATCCCAGAAAGTGTTGTTTTTTTTTTAAGTGGTAGAATCACTTTTGTGAAAGTGATAATTTATTTTCAAAATAAATCCCTTCCATCGCTTATTTATCGGTGTCCACTGCAAGAGCCAGATAATACTAGCTCACAGTAACTCTAGTATAGGCCTTTTCCCAAAGCACTTCTGCCAATGCAAGCTGTTGATTTAATTGAATTAGGCAGCAAAATGCTCAGATACTCCAAAAACTCTGCTCTGATTTACTGCAGTTAACGCTGAATGTGATAGACAGAATCAGCACACTCTCTAGGCTGCGTCTATACTAGTGTTCTCCTCATGTTTCCCACTGCTGCACTAGCCCCGGTTCAGCTTCATGGGTAGGCACACTGGTGCTAGAGCTAGTGCAGACCAGCTGCTAGTATTTTAGCCACCATGTAATGTAAGCCTACTCAGAGCAAGTCTAGAAATGTTTGGCGTTATTTCTGACACTCATTTCTTCTTTTATTTACTATTCTTGGTATTGCAGTATAGCACCTAGGAGCCTCCGTCTCAGACCAGGACCCCACTGTGCTAGGTACTATTCAAACACAGAACAAAAGGGCAGCCCCTGCCTCAAAGAGCTCACAATCCAACTATTGAAATTATTGGGCTTTTATTTATTTTCTGCAGCTAATCTGAGGCAATAGCACTGGCTTGATATTTAACAGCTTTTGGTAACTGATTGGAATTTTAATGGTATTTAGGGGGCCAAATCCTGGGCCCTACGAATTCATTGACAACATTTCTATTGACATTGGTGGGCCGAGGATTAGACTTTGGCTGAGGTGTTTGATCAGCATCTCTGAAGACCAACTTCTTCTGCTGACCAACAGCACTGAGAGCCTGAGCAAGGAGGACCAGCTGCATCAGCACAACTAACACATACAGTGTGTGAGACTTGTCTTTGAATCCAGACAGAGCTCTGGCACACAAGGAATGCTTCCATGCCCCACGCCGGATGTGACAAACTGGCTCCCTAAAGAAAGAACCAGAAAGGATCACTGGGGTCCTTTATTTACTTCCTTTCACCTGCTAAACTCTAGAGATTCTAATCACAGGGGCTGGATCTTTCCCTCAGAATTACTCCCTTGTCCCCCACAAAGAAAGGTAGAGGTGTGGGGGGGGTATGTGTGATGCGGGTGATTTCTACAGCAATAACCTTCCTGGCCGGCCTGGACCCTGTGGAGAGACCTCAGTGAAGTCTGGGATCTGTAGATGGTGAAATGATGTGCTGTGTTCAGGAGCAGGGAAGAATCAAGCGGGATGCACCTTTTACTCCCATCAAACCAATGAATTAGAACAGTGGACAATTAATACAGCATGAGGCTGCGTTAACTTCTATGTAGTTCTTCTGTGCCAGGGAAAGTAACTTCAGGAGGAGTGGGATCCTGGAGGAAGCAGCAGCTGGGGAAGTCCTTGACTACATGGCTCCAATGGAGCCATGCTGCCAGGAAGACAGTGGGCTGGGATTAGAGGTCCCTAAATCTGGCATGTAGACACAGAACCTCCATGCAGATGGCCTGGGCCTACTGGAGACCTCAGGAGATCTGTGGAGCATGTGGGACGGGGGGAGGGAAGCTGCTACTTCAACCCAAAGGACAGATACACCCCTACCCCGATATAACGCTGTCCTTGGGAGCCAAAAAAAATCTTACTGCATTATAGGTGAAACCGTGTTATATCAAACTTGCTTTGATCTGCCAGAGCGTGCAGCCCTGCCCCCCGGAGTGCTGCTTTACCGCGTTATATCCGATCATGTTATATCAGGGTAGAGGTGTACTAGGAAAGCTCCAAGGGGAAATCATTGATCTATCTATGCAGATGCTTATCCTGGTGCCCATCACTGTAGTTTCTGAACACCTTTCATCCCCATGCCACCTTCTTGCATGCGTGTTTCCAGGGGAGGGGGGAATCCAGGCCAAGGGGTTATTGGCCCAAGAGTTTACATAACTGCTTTTAAAATTTTCAACATCCCAAGCAGGACATCAGCGGAGTCTTTGTTCTTTACAGAGGGGTTAATTGCAGTGAGCAAGGGTTGAAATTATCTCATTTTTATACTAGTTATAATGTTCTGGGTGGATTACCTTGAACTACTGATTCCTTAACTGAAAAGCAAATAACCTTCTGGCTCCGCTCCTGTGCTAACAGCCTGGCTGCCTTACTAACCCACAGAGTTTATTTAATTTTTTCTTTTCCTAGGGTGTTGAGCACTTTCCTACTGACTTTTAATCCTGCTGCCTGCCTGCCTTAGTTACCTCACACCAAACAAAAGAAAACAATCTGATGCTCCACAGCTCAGAGCTTAGCAAAAGAAATTTGGAGAGAAGGTCTCTGTTAGAGCTGCACTGTGCACATACAGGGCTAAATGGTGGCATTTAGTCCTAGGTAGGATGCACTTTGGAGCCATTCCACCCCAAGCAAAGTTCAGGGAGATGCAATCCCACCCTGAGCTTCAAAACGTGCAAGAGAAGTGCACAGTTGCACCCACCTTGAGGATGGCACGGCCTACTCCTGTCTGCTGATCTTGGGGGGGCAAGTGTGTGTGTGTGTGTGCACGTTTTGAAACCTGTCTCCTCCCCCATGCCTCCTTTGGGGCAATGTACACCACGGTGGTACCTAGAAAGAGCAGCCCCTGTGCTCCCCTGAATGCAGGGACTGAGACTGTCCTTGGGCCTTGCACAACGCAAACAGTTGGGAATTAAGAGGTAGCTCCTTATGCCATCATGCCCTTCTTCCCAAGTGCTCGTGCATAAAGGACAAGGACATTCAGATTTAGAATGTTTGTTGTTCCCCTTATTGGAGCTGATTCTGCAGTTCACAAATCTCTACACCGACTTGCTCACACCCTCACTGGCTGCACTTTCATCTTTTATTCTTAAGGTACATTCACACCGGTAGCATGCGTCCTCGTGTATGGAAACAGACATGCTAGCTCTGCTTGAGCTACTGCACTAAAAAGTAGCTAGGGGCAGTTTGGGCTAGCTACCGAAGTATGTACCCAAAAGGTCTGGGAGGGTTTGTATTCAGGCAGCTAGCCTGAGCTGCCAGCCATGCTACCCCTAGCTACACCGCTATTTTTAAATGTGCTAGCTTGAGCAGAGCTAGTGTGTGTCTGCGTACTAGCATGCTCCCGGCTGCAGTATAGACGTATCCTTAGTGTGGAGGAAAAAGCTCTATATAAGACACCACGCTTTACATACAAATGATTGCCATTTGCCAGAAGTTCATATGCCTTGAAAATGCTGAGTAAATGCAGCACAACCAAAATTAAAAAAAAAGAAATCCCTGATTTTGTATATCAGTATGAATGCTGCACACAGACACAAATAGGTTGCACATTTTGTAGGAAGAGCTTCATTTAACACCACAGCAAGGCACCAACAGCTATGATTTCTAGAGGCTCCTGTTCAACTGACATGAAAGTGAAAAGAGAGGATAATGGGACTTTCGAGGAAAGTAACAGATATCAGATGAAAAAAACCCCCAACACTGTTAACCAAATCTGTGAAAGAAGAAGTTCCCTTATTCCCCCTCATTCCTAAAACACTCTTAATGGCCATGGGGGACAATAAATAAAGAACAGGCTTGCTGGAAAGATAGCCTAGCAGCTAAGCAAAATCTACATGCCAAAAGCAAATATATTTAGTGTTTCAGGATATGAACTAGCTTTTGGTGGTTGACATGGTAACAAGTGGTGTTCTTTCTATAGAAAAAGGGAGAACAAAAAAAAATGGGGACAGACAGCAGGTTTGGATTCGGATTTTTCAGGTACACCGTGGCTGCAAAGGAAATCAATCTACCAGTGAAAGCTCATGGCTCTTTAAAAGTGCAATTAGTATAATACACTTGAAAAATTCCTTCCCCAGTGAGAAGTTCACAGAATATCTTGGAGTACTTTAAATCCCTTTAGTTGCTTCCTAGCTAAATTCCCTTGCTTCTAAATTAAATGATTCCAAGCGTTATCCTAGAGCAAAGCCTCCTGACTCATGTGGGAAACTACTGAATAAAAAATCTCTGTGAATCTGTGGTAGGCATGAATGGTTGAAACTGTCACAGAAAAGTCTAAAGCTGGCTTGGGCTTCTTGAACAATCTGTCCATTCCTCTCTCTGATCTCAGCACAGCTGGAATGTGAACTTCAGAGACAAGCACTTGGGAATGGACCTTTCTGTTTAACCACAGCTAAACAAACAGTATGATAACCCTTAGCTGAGAGAGATACTATATTATAGTTAAAGAGAAATGTTTTCCATTTTTCCTCTGAGTGCTTTCCGTTCAAACATGGAACTTGGTAGCAAACCCACAACTGACAATTAATTAACCTGGAAATTTACATAGCAAATATTTTCTAGATGAATAAAGGAATTTCATGCCCATAATTCCATGTATCAAATAGTCTGCTGACCAACTCTACACTCATGAAGACTCAACCCCTACCTGAAGAGCTCATAATTTAAGAAGCCAAGAAACATATGAATAGGAGGAAAAGAGATAAAACATACAAGCTATATATATAGATAGAGAGAGAGATTGCCTTGAATGCCCTGCAACCTAGTCAATATTAAGTAGCTAACTTCTTGTATGCATCACAGTAGAAGTGGATCTTGAGAATTAATTCAAAGGGAGAGAGTGTAGTTGCCATCTGAGAACGTGATATAACACAAAATCCCAAGGAAATGAAGAAGGAGATTAATGGAGATCCCAGGGGAAAAAAGCAAACAGTTGAGGGCTGGAATTACGGGGAGGGAGAGAGAAATAGACCATGCTGTCAAGTTCTGTCCTAGTGTTTATGTGCCTCCAACAAAGACAAAGGGGATATCTGAGATTGATATGTCAACTCTTGGAGCTTGGGGTACAATTCCCAGCTCGAGGAGACATACTTGCACTAGCAGTCACTGAGCTAGTACACTAAAAAAAAAAGAATGTAACCACTGCAGTGCAAGTGGCAGGAGGGGCTAGCCACCCTGATTACGTGCCTGTCAGAAATTCATGGTATGTACTTGGGGTAACTAGCCCATCTTGCCACTCTCACAGCCACTGCTACGGTCTATTGTTAGCACACTAGCTCGATGAGAGCTAGCACAAGTATGTCTCCTTGAGCTGGGAATCACACTCCCAGCTCCTAGTGTAGATAAACCCAAGGTTACATGAGACAACCAGTGATGGGTGGGATCTTTGTGCTACATTGCAACACCGAATGGTGATACACTAAAGGAGGACGAAGAGGAAGGGGAACCGCTGATAGAGAAAAGAAGCAGCTTCTGATTGTTCTTCTTTCCAGCCCCTGGAATAGCAATCTTACTGGAGAAAGGGAGGCTTTTTTTATTTAGCATCTAAGGCAGTCGGTATGTTAAGAGCTTAATCTGCTTTCTGTTGCTCTGTTCTGAGATTTCAGGAGCCCCACAAACAGCAGAAAGGTAGCTCAGCAGGACTGCAAGGCCAACTCCAGGACTAGCCCACATGATGTAGGATAGTTGACAAGCTTGTAATAATGCTTCTTATTCAGGAACACACTTCTACAACAAAGGAAGCTTATGGGAGAAGCATGGTCATCAGCTAAAGCACGGATAATGAAACCTGGGACAAAAATCTGGATCTACAGTGTCAAAATGGATTTAAGGTCTGAATTCATGTATCCGATTAGAGGCTCTTAGCACACAGAGGACAGGCAGGGCCATTTAAGAAGCAAAGGAGCCCATATTTGAGTTTAAATTAAATACAGTAGGCTAGATGCTCAAGTAGCGCAATCAGCATAGCTTGAGTGAAGTCAGTGGAGCGACACCAATTTACAGAGGCTGAAAATCTGGTCAATTTATTATGTAAGCATTGTAACAGAAGTGGAGCTGCTATGCAATAACCTAGGAATATTGAGATGTAATAATGCTATATTACATATCCGTTCCTACAGTATTTAATCTAAGAATATTGAAATGACAGTTTTAGGAACACTGTATGTGACCTGCTCAGTGAGGGGAAGTTACTGTGCAATTGGGTTAACACTTTCCTGTATGAATGTACTGAGCTAGCTTAAGTGGGGATTGGGGGAAAAACAAATAGGAAGAAGACAATGGCCCAGATATGGACATCCCAGCACACACTTGCAAGGCAATGGGCAAAGCTAGCTACTTCAAGGACTTTGAATCCTGCCTCCAACAAAGTCTGAAGCCTTTTTCTGCCAAGACTAGGAATTATTAGATCAAAGAGCTACAAACATTTAAAAGCTGACTTGATCTCCAGGACGTGGGGTGATCACAGTGACTAAGCAGCTTTTAAAAGGAGACTCTTCATGTAGCAGGGGGAAAGAAATGGATTGAGAGTTAAGGGAACAAATTATGCTAACCCTAGAAGTCTCAGGAGACCTTTAGGAAGCTTAGAACCACCAGCATCTCCTTGTGAAAGACAGTAAATGCCTTGTAGGCTAGACATACAGGTAGTATGTTTTATAGTTTTTAAGATCTGTTTTCTCTTAAATGCTTTGGTTCTAAATAGATAATATTTTGCTTTAAGGAAGCTATCTGGTCATTGTTTACTATCACTGCTCCCGGGGGGAACAGAATTGCAGGATGTGAACCTAAGTCAAGCCTGCTGAATTAATCATGGTGGATCACTGAGGACTACAGCAAAGGCCTGATTGAGAATGAATGAATCACTTGATTCCACCCCAAGAGAGGTGATGGCTAGAGGCTTGAGACCTGAGAGGAGGTGAGCTCAAAGAGATCAGAAGTGGTCAGAAGTGCAGTTAGCCTTGTTACTGTGACAAGTATGTTATATCTGGTATTATCCTACATGTTCTTTATAGGATTTTATTTATATAACAGTGTTAGGCAAATCATTTACATTTCTGAAAATACTTACATGGCATATTTTGAGTGTCATTAGAAAAATAAAACGTGTTTTAAAAATAATTTAAATAATTTAAAACACAAAACTGCTTTTGTGCTTCCATGACTGGGTTTTCCAGGCATTTCATATCAGAAGCTCTGTTTCTCAAGGCCCACTTCCAATATTCAGCTGTTCTGTGTTTTTCTTCAGCGAGGAAGAAATAACATTGCATAAAACTGCTGTTTGTTCAATGAAAATGGCCACTTGCCCAAGTAGCAGGCAACTTGCAGAACTGATCAGCCATTATCTTGGTGTCACTTCATTTAAAGGGAAGAATTTATGCAGAATTTCAAGGAAATAAAAAAAGTAGGTAGTGTGGCCAAGCAGGCATGAGAACTGTCATTTTGTTTAGATGTGGACATAGTTAAAAATGTAAATTGTTGCCAGAGAAGTATCTCTTTGTGGGGTTCTTTGGGGCTCAAAACCTATATGGGCATTTCCTCCCTCCACTTTACAAGGTTATATCAGAAAATAAAAATTAAAGGAGTAAAGAACTTTCATATAATGCTGCTTACAGATGCTATAAATGCTTCTGATTAGATTCACAAGAGTTTCTGAAAGCAGGATGCAAAAGACTGGAGAGCCATCCAGAAATATTGACGCTCTACAAAGCATATTTTCAAAAATAATTAAGTATCAAATGTGTCCTGTCTTAAAATTGCAAGTCTGACTGAATCATGGGTGCTGGAAGGACTGCAAAAGTGAGGAGGAAACATGGGGTAGAAATGCCACTCAAATTTGGCATGGCCATCCCTCTATCATGATAACAGAGGAGGGGATGCTGCCATTACTGCACCCATCTCCAGTCAGGAGACAAAAGGGGTTGGTGGAGCCCCTGAGCCCTTGCTGAGGTCAGGTTCTCTAAAATGTGTGGGGGGGAGCATGGTACCCCTTGTTTAAAGGGGGAGAATGGTAACGACCTTTTGCTCCCCCCAGCACCTGTGGACTGAATATATTTTACATAAATTAAGAACATAAGTGATCTCTCTCTTGCCATCCATCTCCACCTTCTGACAGAGACTAGGGACACCATTCCTTACCCATCCTGGCTAATAGCCATTAATAGATTTGCCCTCCATGAATTTATCTAGTTCTCTTTTAAACCCTGTTATAGTCCTAGTCTTCACAACCTCCTAAGGCAAGGAGTTCCACAGGTTAACTTCCTTTTATTTGTTTTAAACCTGCTGCCCATTAATTTCATTTGGTGGCCCCTAATTCTTATATTATGAGAATAAGTAAATAACTTTTCCTTATTCACTTTCTCCACACCACTCATGATTTTATATACCTTTATCATATCCCCCTTTAGTCTCCTTTTTTTCAAGCTGAAAAGTCCTAGCCTCTTTAATCTCTCCCTATATGGGACCCATTCCAAACCCCTAACCATTTTAGTTGCCCTTCTCTGAACCTTTTCTAATGCCAGTATAGCTTTTTTGAGATGAGACCACTACATCTGTACGCAGTATTCAAGATGTGGGCGTACCATGGATTTATATAAGGGCAATAATAAATTCTCAGTCGTATTCTCTATCCCTTTTTTAATGATTCCCAACATCCTGTTTGCTTTTTTGACTGCTGCTGCACACTGCATGGACGTCTTCAGAGAACTATCCATGAAGACTCCAAGATCTCTTTCCTGATTAGTTGTCGCTAAATTAGCCCCCATCATATTGTATGTATAGTTGGGGCTATTTTTTTCCAATGTACATTTCTTTACATTTATCCACATTAAATTTCATTTGCCATTTTGTTGCCCAATTACTTAGTTTTGTGAGATCTTTTTGAAGTTCTTCATAGTCTGCTTTGGTCTTAACTATCTTGAGCAGTTTAGTATCATCTGCAAACTTTGCCACTTCACTTTCTCTGCCCTTTCTCCAGATCATTTATGAATAAGTTGAATAGGATTGGTCCTAGGACTGACCCTTGGGGAACACCACCAGTTACCCTTCTCCATTCTGAAAATTTACCATTTATTCCTACCCTTTGTTCCCTGTCTTTTAACCAGTTCTCAATCCGTGAAAGGATCTTCCCTCTTATCCCATGACAACTTAATTTACGTAAGAGCCTTTGGTGAGGGACCTTGTCAAAGGTTTTCTGAAAATCTAAGTACACTTTGTCCACTGGATCCCCTTGTCCATGTTTGCTGAGCCCTTCAAAGAACTCTAATAAATTAGTAAGACATGGTTTCCCTTTACAGAAACCATGTTGACTTTTGCCCAACAATTTATTTTCTTCTATGTGTCTGACAATTTTATTCTTTATTATTATTTCAACTAATTTGCCCAGTACTGACGTTAGACTTACTGGTCTGTAATTGCCGGGATCACCTCTAGACCCCTTTTTAAATATTGGCATTACATTAGCTATCTTACAGTCACTGGGTACCAAAGCTGATTTAAAGTACCATAGTCGTTAGTTCCACAATTTCACATTTGAGTTCTTTCAGAACTCTTGGGTGAATGCCATCTGGTCCCTGTGACTTGTTACTGTTAAATTTAATCAATTAAATTCCAAAACCTCCTCTAGTGACACCTCAATCTGTGACAATTTTTCAAATTTATCACCTACAAAGGATGGCTCAGGTTTGGGAATCTCCCTAACATCCTCAGCTGTGAAAACTGAAGCAAAGAATTCATTTAGTTTCTCCACAATGACTTTATTGTCTTTAAGTGCTCCTTTTGTATCTGGATCATCCAGGGGCCCGACTGGTTGTTTAGCAGGCTTCCAGCTTCTGATGTACTTAAACATTTTGTTATTACCTTTGGAGTTTTTGGCTAGCTGTTCTTCAAACTCCTTTTTGGCTTTTCTTATTACATTTTTACACTTAAAAAGAAAATCTTTGTTTCAATTGCCAATAAATCAAAATGGAAAAGCAATATCTACTACAGATAAATGCATACCGAACTACCAAAGAGGAACTTTAGACAGGACTCTTTTCACAAATGCCAGTACTTTTCAAAGTTTAACATTCTCATTAGCTGTGTGCAGAAAAGAAAATTTAAATCTTACCTTCACATAATGGATAAAACGTTCTGCTACATTGACTTTATACGTCTCTATACCCAGTTCCTTGGCCAATCGGAGGATTCGGTTTTGTGTAGGTCCAATATATGCGCCACCAACGTCTACATAGTTAACTTGTTTGTTCTGTCAAAAGAAAAATTGCAAGAATTAGAAAGGCTAGAGGATGGCCTGCAACAGAAAGCTCTAGGAACTGGAAGGTGGCCTTAGATATTTCAAAATCTCTACAATGACCTCTGTCCTACACCCATTGTTGTCAACGACAAAACTCCAATGACTCGAGCAGGTGCAGGATCAAGTCCTTTAACAACAGAATTCAAGAGGCCCTATTGTCTCACTGTTCATTTCCTGCCACAGCAAAGAAAGTTAGTGCCTGATTCTCCACTGCAGTCCACATTATGTAGTTATTTACACTTGTGCAAAACTGGTGCAAAGTGAGTGTCAAACACTGCAAATTAGAATTCTCCAGGCCTTAACACAGTCGTGCCCAAATGTCAATGAGTAGAACCAAGCACATAGTTCTGATGATGAGGATTATGAGAGACATAGAGGACTATTACACAGTGACGAACTGTGAGCTCGTGGTAATGCTGTCATGACAGTTTGATAATTATTATTTTCAGTATTTCAATATAGTTTTCCCTATTGTCTTTTTAATCATTTGAGGTTCTTAGCATATGAGATGCAATGTTAAAATCTAAATAAATGGCCATTAAAAAAAATAAGCTATCCCTACCTTTTCAGAATCCATATTGTACTGTGTTTCTGTACTGAAAAAGAGGCTCCCCCAATCCTTGCAGAAGGTTTCCTCTATTAATATTTACAATCTGAAAATCGATCTGTTAGCAAAGCTTGCCATCTCTATCTAGATACTTACACGGCCCCAAGCTCTGCTGTATCTGAGCACCTCACCGGGAGTATTTGAAAACAATAATCCCTTCTCCAGCACCACAGGACTGGACTCAGAGGTAAAAGTAAGCCGGTACGGGCCGGTATGGAGGACTGGTAAGAAAAGGAGACTGGCTGAGGGAGGGAGAAGCCTGCCCCCTGCATAAGAATAGTTTAAACTCAGCTGTTCTCTGAGTGGTTCAGCCCTCGTGGTTAGGAGTGGTTTCTGGCATCCTTGTTAATTTCACTCACAGTAGCTGGGGGGAGTGGGAAGGGTGTGTTTGACCATGGCAGGGGAAGTCCTTGTCTGCCCCCAGGGATGAGGGGATCTCTCTCCAATACTAATATACACAACAAATACAAGCATTTGGCTGCACAGCTTAAATCCAGAGCTAATAAAAGCAGGTGGAAGGGGAAAACTCACTGTTACATTGGTTTCTTATCTCCTCCCTCTCCCTCCTCCAGCCAGGCTGCAGACAAGGTTCTGCATTCCCCTCCCCACCCCCCCTTCCGCCCAGGCAGCGGTTCTCCTCTAGGCTTTAGCTTCCAGTAGGGACACTGGCTGAGATGCCTGCTGCTGCTGCCTGCATAAGAACAGTTTAAACTCAGCTGTTCCCTGCGCAGTTCAGCCCCCAAGGTTAGAAGACGTTTCTGGCATCCTTGTTAATTTCACTCCCAGTTGCTGTTGGGGGGGGTGGGGGAGGGTGTGTGTGACCATGGGAGGGGCAGTTCTTTTCTGCCCCCGGGATGAGGGGATCTCCTATACACAAAAGACAATACACAAATCAGGAACCATTTCCAAGTTCAAATCTATCCCATTCCCTCACCAGCAGAGGATCATGGTTGTGATGTCCAAACTGCTTGCAGATCCTCTTTGAAATGTTACTGAACCACACAGGGAACAGCTAAGTTTAAACTGTTCCTATGCAGGAGGCAGACTTCTTCCTCCCTCAGCCAGTCTCCCTGCTGCAAGCTAGAGGGAAGCCTCTGCAGCTGTTGCTCAGTGCCAGGCAGGGAGAAAGCACGGAGCCTGGTGTCCGCAGCCTGGCTGGAGGAGGAGGGAAGACATGGAGAAAAATGTGACAGTGAGTTTTCACTTTTTCAGGCTTATTCCAATAGTAAAGTTTTATTACAGACAGTACTGGTAGTAATAACAGTAGCTTTATTTTCTCTATGTCATGCAGTGGGAGGGATCCATGAAGTACGTAGGAGAGGTGGGTTGCTTGCGATTGGACCATATGGGTAAGAAACGTAAATTACTTTCACCCCTGCCCAAACCCCAGGGCTCCCAGGTGCCAGCTCTGGGGTGATTTAAAGGGCCCAGCCCCTAGCTTCAGCTGAATTCCTGATCCCTTTAAATCCTGATTTAAAAGTCCCAGGATTTAAAGGCCCCCACCTCTTCCGACAGAGGTCACGCCTCTTCCGGTTGAGGCCCCTCCCCTCCGCAGGACTCTGGAGTACCGGCAAGTCCTTTAAGTTACTTTCGCCCCTGACTGGACTATAATACAGTGTGAACACGTAACACTGCTGCATTAGTGCCTGGCAGTGAAGGAGCTCCAGGCAGAACTTTGCACATCATCAGATACTTTTTGCTTTTTTCCCCAAGTGTAAGAGAGACATACTATTATTAGCAGGCGATTTCCCAAGGCAATAATTCTGTTCGGTTTTGTTTATAGCAAGTGTTTTAAATGAAGTATTTTTAATGTCATAGAAGGATGTAGTTTATGTGCTGGGGTTTCTAGTACAATGGTTGCTATTGAATACTAATATTTATCCCCAGTTACCACACAGCGGTGTCTGACATACTTAAGCATCTCTCTATATTTACATTGAGAAATAGCTGCAATTTTTGTACATTGCAGTGTGGTATCTCAGGTAAAAGCTTATTTTGTTAATGGCAACCCGTGTAGTTGGGAAACAAAGTACAGTAAGTTTCTGTAATAGTTTTGTTCCAGACAGCCTTACTGGGAAATGGCATTAAAAGAAAGCTCTGAGCTTTAATGAAGAGCCTTATGTCACATTAATATTCAAGAGCCTTGATTGATTCTTGTCACAGATCTGTGAAAGTTTACATCTTCTAGTGGATTGTACTCATGTAGAAAGAGTGCCCATTTGCCCTAAAACACCACCTTTGGTTCTTCCAAACATACATCTTTCTACAATATGATCCTGGCTGTGTACAGCATCTATAGCAACCCTGTATTTTCTGACATCATAACAATACCCAGTGAGAACTAGCTATTACTGTATTGGCCTGGCAACTTCCTTCCACTGGCACATGTATATAAAGGAATAATGATTTGGACTCTCCTCTGCAATGGACAGAAGTCTAACTTGTATGTGAAGGAGGAAGGGAATATTTTCAAATTCAGTGTCTGATATATGTTAAGCACATTGGCAACCACTGTACATAACACGTAATCAAAATGGGATATAGTTTTTAATAAGCAACCTCTACATTTATGCCCCTTTTAAAGATCCACATTATTCAGAACCTCTTCCCATCCTTAGCCCATTTCTTGGCAATGGCAGAAGTGGCACTATGCACTCACAAAATCAAGTGTTACTGCTGTCAAAAAGCACTTACCCTAACCGTGAAAGTCCTTCCTCCAACTCTGTCACGGGCCTCTAGAACCACAACATTAAGCCCAGATTCAGCCAGCACTTTTGCTGCTGACATACCTACAGGAAAAAGAGACACCATCATTTTAAAGTATAAGACCTATACAGAACAAAACTGTGTGGTCAGAATCTTCCATACTGTTTCTAGAAGCCTTGAAAAGGCCCGCAAGCTTTAGGACCCTATTAAATGTGAAATGCATTTTCACTACAGAATCATCTGCTTAACATTGAGTGCTCTGTGTAAAAAAACACTGGGAGAGAGAAAATCCCAAAGACTCAAGCTTCATTCTCCAAGGTTTTAAAAACTTATTAAGAGTTTAGACAACAAAATATCAGCTATTCAGTGCAGGTACTGTTTCCTTCTATGTGTTTGAACAGTGCCTAAAGAGACAGGTCCCCAGTGTTGGTTGTAGCCACTAGGTGCTACAAATAATATATGATAATGATATATAGAATGACATCTCAGGAAAGCAGACTTTCCTATTTCTTCTCTCTCCCATCAAATCTCTGTCTCACTCCCGGCCACAGTCAGAAGTAAACAGTTATATTTGATGTAGGGATTTATTTTAATGCAGCAGGTTTTGGCCATGGCAATCGAATTGGCTGAATGTGGATGCTTTGCAAGTTCAATTATTTTCTCTTCCAGATGATCTAATTATGAAAGCACATGATGGAGATCAGAGACACAGAAAAACCAATAGGATAGCAATCCTCTTTCTTTTAAGAACATGAACCAAGATGGTAAAAAACAATCACAAGTTTGTCAAACCAGATTATCCATTGTTCCTTAGGCCAATTTGGCATACAGCTTTGTATCGGAAAGACAGTCTTAGCTTTCCAATAAGATACCCTGCAGTAAGGAACAGTAATTTAATATTCATGCTGATCATACTCCTTAGAGATGTGATTAAAAAAACACTGCTTTTACACACACACACACCCCCTACCTCAGAAGGCCAGATCATATATCATTCAGGCTATGGACAGCATAATTGTGTGTTTGCATTTGTTCTGAAGACAAAATGGAGTAATCCCTATAGCTCTTGTGCAGATGATCCTTTATTACATAGGTAGGAAAAATATTCATAAGGAAAAAAAATCAATCATTCTCAGAAACTGAGAAAGTTAAAATGCTCTGTTGTATATATGAAATATGAGATTACTACAATTTCTCTCTTTCATAAGAATTGTTGGATTACTATCAGATCACAGGGTGCAGTTAACTCTTCCATTCTCTTTCTATTCAATACTTAAAATTTTTCAAACTAAGACATATGCCACAGCAACAAACATGTTCCAGACCTATCTCTTTCTCTCAACATTTGATTTTTTTTTATAAACCATGCACAGCATTTCTGCGTGTCAGAGATTCCAAAGAACATTTTCATTTTATTAGGAGCTCCATATTTTAAGTGCCAAACGCTTTCTTCCTCCCCAACAGAGATACAGAAAATACAGTGTAGAGTTGGAAACATAAACTGAATCTTCCTCTGTGTAAATATTTTTTGTATCAAGGGAGAGAGCTGTTCAGTTAAATTGATAATGGCTTCTGGGTTATCAGAAGTGGATTTTTTACATTCATGAAAGGAAGAGGGAATTAACCTACACACGATGACATTAAAAAAATTTAAAAAAAGTATCAATAATTCTTTTTTTGGAGATTTATCCTGTAGTCATAGTTCTGAGAAGAAAAAAAATGTGTGCTGTGTTCTTACGTTACTCTATGACATCATAGTACTCAAACACTTTGGCCTTGGTATTTGAAGTACTGTGCAGCCATCATGTATCTAAAAGTTGTAATAGTTACACATTTATGCCTACAAAGACTTGAAATATTAGGACTTTCTATGTGGTTACGTGGTATCTGTAGGATAAAAGCAATGGCTAGTTAGGAAGAATTATAGTTAGAGTGGGTTCGCTGCTGTAATTTTGTGGGCTAATTGTGTGACAGCATCAAATCAATATGGGGGAACAAATATTAACCTTCTGTTCAGCAGAGAAGATGGGTAAGTGTTGCTGAGGAACTGTAACTCATTTAATCTCGTTTAATGTTATGCCTTTGCGCTACAGTCTTACAAGTTACATATATAAGTTTCACTATTTTTAAAGCATGTGTCAATGTATATATGAGTCCATTAGATGGTTTCATGAGGCAGTATGGGCTGCCCTGCATCCATGTTTCATGGAAACAGTGACATAGATGAGAGCTAGCTGGCTGAGACAAAATTCAGATAAAGCCAAGGCAATGCCAATAGGGCATGGGAAGAAGTTGGATAAACAGTAGAGTTTATAGCAGCAGCCAGGGGTTCCCCAAGAGTGGAAGAGGCCCCCGCTTGGCCCCTGACCAGAGCTGGAGATTTGGCCTGGCTGCCCCTTCATGTAGGCAGACAGCGCTACAACTTCGTGCGCAAGGTCACAACACCATTCAGATTTGACCTGGCTGCCTCTCCAACAGGACAGGAAGAAGGGGAGTAACTGGGTGAAATTTGGGTGACACCGTGACCCCATGCACCTGCTTCCCTTCCCCCACCAAAAAATCTTTGCAGTTCATCTGGTGCCCATGGGCACTGGGCATCCCCAGTCCCCAGGGACAAGCTGAGCAGGGGACACTGGGAACCCCCAGTCACAGGAGGGTGGGGTGACTAGTTATGAGCTTTTGGTGCTTCATGGGGAAGCAGAAATAGGATGCGGTCTAGGGCTCCCAGAACTGCCTGGCCCCCGGTTATTCCTGGATTCAAAGGCCAGAAGGTACCATTTGGATCATCTAGCTTTATCTCCTGTATAGCACAGGCCACAGAATGTCACCAAAATAATTCCTAGAGCAGATCTTTCAGAAAAACATCCAATCTTGGTGGTGGGGATAGTGCTCTTCAGCCTGACCACCTCTCTGAGTAACAGCTCAGGACTAGTTGTGGAGTGGGGACAGAGAGGAGAGCTCAGATGTGATGTGGGAGAAGAGCATGGGGTTGGGTGTGGGATGGGGAGATCCTGGGGTTGGGTGGGTGGCAGCGGGGGGAGGGAAAGTGTGTGCACAGCTGGGTGCAGAGGAGAGTGTGGGTCTGGGTGCAAAGGTAGTGTGAGCGCTCAGGAGTGGATATGGGGAGTAGCAGGTGGACAGCTCAGGGCTGAGTGTGGGGAAAAGCAGGGGAGGGAGTGTTTGAGGCTAGGAGCTTGTGGTTGAGTGCAGGGGAGAGAGCTTGTGGCTGAGTGCAGGACAGAGGATAGAAAGCTTTAGGCCTCCTCCTCAAGAAAATTCTGGTGGCACCTCTGGTAGCTGACATGATTGCATGGAGCTATGCCCATCTTTGGTTACTGAGATTCACAAACGAGGGATTTTTGGATGCTCAGCAGACATTAAAGTAGCAGCGGTTGCCAAGAGTCCTTTATATTATTGGTGCTGGACTACTAGGTTGCATCCTTTCCTTTTGGGTTTGGGTAGCCCTGCCATTGTCACCTAGAGGTGAGCCAAACACCTCTAAGAAGTTTCATACTGCTTCCATGTTCTCTTTTTCAAGTTAGTCAGACAATCCCATCCCACCTTCTCCTTCCACTCCCCAGTCCTGCAGCATGCCTCAGTCAGACAGCTGGCAGAAACTGGGCAAGGGCCAGAGACCCTCTGGGTCAGGGCTGGCTCACTGACGATGGGCAGAGAGCCCACCGGTGGAACAGACACAATGCCAAGAATTTCAAGTTTACAAATATTTAACACCTAATGAGAGAGTGAGCAGAGATGACCGGTTTAAGCTCTCTCTTGAAGTTGGGGTGAAGATCCTTCATGTCATGTAAACAGGGGTGCAACCTGAGGTTTCCTAAGGAGGGAATTCAGGTTACCTGCCAAGTAGCAGAAGTCATCACAAAAAGGTGTACAGTGTCCCAGGGGAGCTGAGTCCCAGAAGAAAGAGAAGGCTGCGGGTGGGGAGGGGCAGAGAGAGACATGGGGAGGCAAGGGTGGGGGATAGGGTCCTGGCATGCAGTGGGGGAAAACTAGGAGACATTAGGGACAGCGTGAGGAGTCCCAGGGGAGCAGAAGTTGACTCCCCACAGAGGCTGCGCCATTCTCACCTCTCCACTACTTGTGTCCAGCTCCTGCTGCCAGTGGGGGGCACCGCTATTCAGGAGGACCTGCTGTTTAGCTCCCAGCATCACCTAGCTCTGGCTCTGCCCCTGCCCTGGCTCCAAGCCCTGAACTCCCCACTGCACTGATTCACTGTCGAGCACTCCCACCCAGGCCTGGCACTTGCCAATTCAGAGGAAGCGCCCCCCCCGCCCAGTTCAGGCCTAGCACTACTACTGGGCACTGGCACTGGGACCCCCAGGCAGCGGCCTGTTGGGGAGGAGGTTGCCCTGGCCCCATCCCTTTATAGTCCCATGTTTGCCCCACTCTGGGCTTGTGTCTCAGAAGCTCAGGGAGCAAAGGGCACCCTCAGATGCAGAGCTCAGGGTGCAGAGTGCACTGGAATACATAGTGTCTATGGTCAAGGGTGGGGGATCTGGGCACTCTGCCTTTCCCTCCCCCTTCATTGTGCCTTTGCATATAACCACAACATGGGAAATAAAAGGGAATATGCTACAACTTCAAGCAGCAGATTGGTGGACGACTGCCTTCCTGAATGGACCAAAAATAGACCCCCCCCATTTGCGCTTCATCTCCTCTTTTCCCCATTTCTTTCTCTTTTCCCCTCCCTTGACATATACTATAGAGCAGTGGTCCCCAACGCGGTGCCCGTGGGCGCCATGGTGCCCACCAGGGCACCTATGTGTGCCTGCCTACTGCACCCCACCACAGAGAAGCGCAGCCGATGGACAAGCAGCTACCAAAATGCCGCCAACAAGTGGCAATGCCAAGAAGCGTCGCCGCTGAAACACTGCTGCTTCTTGGTGGCAACGCCTCTTGATGAGGCTGCTTCTCGGCAGCATTTCAGCGGCAACGCTTCTTGGCATTGCCACTTGGCGGTGGCATTTTGAGGGCTGCTTGTCCAGTGGCTGTGCTCCTCGGTGGCATTTCGGCAGCTAGTCGTCCAGTGCCCGCCCACACTGAAAGGTTGGGGACCACTGCTATAGAGCTATACATTCTCAGCTTAGGGCCCCATGTCTGTGCATGGAGAGGAAATGAATTCTCCCTCTGCAGCCTGCCCCTCTCTTCCCACACTCTACTCTATAGCAGCCCCACCACCCACAGTATAGTTAGAAACTAAATGGGCTTCTCTAGCTTTTTCCCAATATGCAGAGGAAAGCGGCAAAAGTGAATACAGCCTCAGTGCTAATTTCAGACAGTTTAAAGAGACATGGTTTCTTTTCACAATGTGCAATGGACCTGTAAAGAAAAGAAAAGCAATTCCCTTCTAAAATATAAGTCAGGGAGAAGACAGCAAAATGTTAAACCCAGCTCCTTAGGTCAGCTCCCGGTGCAAATCTGGGATGCATTAGACAAGAACATTATGTAATTCTGCCTTAAACACTCTACAATATTAGAAAGCACACTTTTTTTTATTTATGGGGATAAAAAGGGATTGAAAAATTTCCCACTATCTTTTCTGTAACTTGAATTTCTCATTTTTTTCTAATATCCTGCACTGAAAATTGGAGAGCTCATTTATTTCTATTTTATTACTCTGCACACTGAGAATGAGAGATAGGTGTCATAAAATGAGATCTTCTTCTTCCAATGTTTCTCACTTTACCTTAAATTGTTCTATTTCTCAAACCATTCACTGAGTCAGTGCTCATCCCGCTTGCGCGCTCTCCCTCTCTCTCTCTCTCTCGCTTTCTCTCTCACCTTCACTCATCTATTTCTTAAGAGCCAAATTCAAGCCAGGGGCTGTGCATAGGTGCATGTATGAGAAACCACCTGAGGAATGGGGAACAACTTTTGTGCCTTACCTCCAGCTCCTCACTTAACTGTGTGGTTCACACTCGAGAGAGCCCATTTTGGAGAAAACTGTGAAATTGGCCCTGTGTATTTTTTTAGGCTTATGTCTCAAATGCTTCCTTGAGCTTGCCAACAAGACAGGGTGCAGAATAGGGAAATGGAATACACTGTTTCAGAGTCTGATTCTCCAAGCCTTACTCATGCTGAGTAGCATCTTCCTTGCACACAAACAGCCTCATAGACTTCAGTGGAAGCACTCCCGTGACTAAGGCACTGGGCTTGCTTCCTATTGCACCCTGTAGTGTCTGGTGGCCAGCACTGTGGGGATCACATGCTGCACCTTTTCCAGGAGGATAGTAATTGCTGCATCAGTGTTTCCCCCCACCACCCTTGCAGCGATTCGCTCTACTTCTCTCCGCCACAAACAGAACACCTCCAGCACCTGCTGCTGGAGCAGCGCACCACTGCGTCCTCTACCCCCACTAAACATAGCTGAGAGTACAAAAGCCACAACAGAGACCACAATTTGGACCATATTTTTCTATATGCCACTTTTTGGGGGGTGCCAAGTTTAGAAATTAGTGGTGCATTAGCTGCTTTAATGAGCCTGCCAAGAACATGTCTTGTTTATTGTCTCAAGCTGTAGAAGTCCACTTGTTATTAAATCAGGATAAACAAGGTAAGACAACTTGTACAGCCTCCACAGGGGTTTCCATGGCAACCTGAAATCAAGCTCCATCCATTTGAAGACACTACAAGACAACTGTATTCCAGCTGATTTTAGTAGTGCTACTAGAGGCCCTAAATGAGTCCCGTCATTGCCTTAATTTCAGAAGAAATAGCAATAATATCAGCCAAAGCAGTCATCATATGTAAACCACATATGTGTCTACGGCCAGAGGAGTACATTGTGCACTAAACAGTAAAACTAGATAAGAGGAAGAGAAATTAACATCAGACTGCAGAACACAAACCAAGCCTAATTGCTAAAAAATACAGCTGCTTAGAAAATATACAGCTGTCAAGTAACACTGTATTTGGCTTACAGATAGCTTTTTCTGGACTTCTGTTTGCAAGTACAATAAAATTAACCAGGCCTTTTAGCTCATAGGGTAGGAAGAATGATCTAGTACATAGGGCATAAGATTCAGACTCGAGATCTGGGTTCAATCCTGGCTTAGCCACAGACTCCCTGTGAGAGTATGGGCAAATTGCTTCATCCCAGGGGTGGCTCCAGGCACCAGCACGCCAAGAGCGTGCCTGGGGCAGCAAGCCATGGGCGGCGTTCTGCCGGTCATCACGAGGGCAGCAGGCAGATTGCCTTCGGCGGCTTGCCTGTGGAGGGTCCGCTGGTGCTGCAGCTTTGGCGACCTCCCGCAGGTGTGCTGCCGAAGGCAGCCTGCCTGCTGTGCTTGGGGTGGCAAAATACCTAGAGTCGCCCCTGCTTCGTGCCCTTTGTGCTTCTGCTCCATGTCTGTAAAATGGAGGTAATACTTTCCTACCTCACAGGACTGTTGTGATGATAAAAATTCATTAATGACTGCAAAGTACTCAGATGTTATTGTGATGAGGTTCATGTAAGTAGACTATGTGTAGCTCCATACGGAAGTATTCATTTTATCTGAAATTTGTATTAGACTGTAAAATCAGTGTATGTTGTGGACATTCCTTTAATACCTGACCTTCAGAGTTGCTGGTGCATCAAAGCATCAAGAGTTATGCCATAACCAGAAGGAATAATTATTATTTTACATACAGACAGCACTTTTCACCCCGAGAGACCCAAAGCACTTCCCAAATGATATACACAGAGGACCATGAGAAAATGCAGTCACAGCAAGAACAGACAGCAGCATCCTGGTGGACTATTAGCAGGTAGCACACTGCAAAAGTTTGAGGAACAGTGGAGGGGAGAGGTAACTATTTTTCTAGCTCTAATATCACAGCACCAGGCAAAGAATAAGTCTGAAACCATATGATCAGATCCAGAATTATTGGCGGAAATCCTGACCCTATTGAAATCAATAGGAGTGTTCCCATTGACATGAATGGAGCCAGAATTTCACCCAGTGTTTTCAAGGTTACTTACATCAGGAACAACCGTAAGCTTGGTGACCAGCTATCTGAAGTTAAAGACCTTTAACCTGAAAGAGCAGGCATTGCAAGTGCCTTGCTTCATGGCTAATATGCCAGGGGTGGCCAAACTTACTGGCCTGCCGAGCCACATATGACAATCTTCAGAAGTTCGAGAGCTTGGGCACACCTGCCAGGAGCCAGGGCTCAGGGCTTCAGCCCCACTCCTGCTGGATCTTGAGCCCCAGCAAGTGCGCCCTGCAGGTCTGAAGCCCCAAGACTCCCTCCTGCTGGAAAGAAGCCCCTACCTCACTGCAAGGTAGAGGTCCTCAGCCCTTCCCCATCCAGTCTGGTAGGACGAGAAGGGTGGGCACGTGGGGGGCTTGGAAGCTGCACTTTAATGGTAAAAGAGCCACACGTGGCTCGCGAGCCAGTATGGCCACCCCGTAACAGGTTGAGAGGCAAAGTCTTGTCTCAGTCGTGAATCTCTTTCTTTCCAATGGCAGTGCAATGGCCTATTGCAGTACGTCGCCACGTCAGATTATTCTCAGCCTAGCTTCTGTGCAACCACTGTGACTGTGAGCTTACATCACTGGAAATCTTTTTTTAAATGTTACGGCAAGGCAAGAAGTTAAACTACTGTATTGGGGGGGGAGGGGCATATGCTTATGGATGTAAATTTTCAGAGAGTATTAATGATTTTATGTGCCAAACTTGAGGAACTTAAACAAGCGAGGTTTTCAGAAAATGCCGAGCACCCACCCTCCCAAATCAGGCCCTTTTAAGGTTTCCCAAACTGGGCACCTAAAAATTAAGACACCCAAAATCAATAGTCACTTTTGAAAATTAAGGCTAGTTTTGTTTTTTTTTAAATACACAAAGATAAATTCTTTCACCTGTCAACCTCTTTGTCTGTTCACCTGTTTACTATAGGCAACAAAGAGACCAGTTAAAAACAAACACTGCAGGCTATTGCTTCTTAAAGTACTATGGCAATTCACATATTCTACTTAAAATTAGCTACTAACTCATTATAGCAGTAGCCTGGCTGAGTCTGAATGAATAATAGAAGAAAAAAAAACAATTTTTTTAGGGAGCTGTCTCTGCAGTTTTTCCCTGACTTTAAGGTGTGCATCTTTTTCTTTTTTTTTTTTATTCTTCTAAGACACATCAGTTACTAGTAAAGTAAGGCAAATATCAATAAATCTTTATTACATTAAAGTTCTACTATAACAATATGCTATTGCTGTGATTACTTTTACTGCTTCAATGAGGGAGAATCTAATTATTTCCACACACAATTGAGAAATTAAATCTGGCAATGGTCACCTTAAACTCATCGCTCATTACTCTAACAGAAATCTTTGCCAAGTAAATGTGGATGTGCCAATATGAGCTGGAACACATTTCCACCATATCCTCAGGGAGAAACTCTCTCTTCCTCTCTCCCCAGTCTCATTTCCCTTTTAATGGAGATTTGTTAGGTACCACAAATATAAGTTTAAGCAGAGGCACATTTACGGTAAAACACAGGGCGCCCTGGTACAGCCCCCCCCCAAACAATACGGGGCCCCAGGGCCGGGCAGCTGCGGGGGCAGAAGCTTGGTCCTGAGGGCTCCTGGGGCTCCTGCTGCAGACTCCGCCCCCACCAGCAGCCAAGCTCCTCCCACCTCCTCAGAACATGCGGCGTTCCTGCCCTTTCCCCCCCACCCCCAGAGCTTGCCCCACCACAGCGCGCTTAGGGGAGGAGGCAGAGAAGAGGTGGGGGCAGGCCCTTGGGGAAGGGGATGGAATCGGGGCAGGGTAGAGCAAAAGTGGGGCCTCATATCCCACCCCAGCCCCCTGCCCTCCCTCCTGCACCCCCTTCTCACATCCCTAATCCCCTGCCCTCCCTGATTCCTGCACCCCACACACATATCCAATGCTCCATGCCTGGATTTCTGCACCCTCCCCACATTCCCACCTGCACCCCTCGCAGCAAATGGGAGCTGTCCCAGGTAAGCGCTCCACAGTGCAACCTCCTGCTTCAACCCTGAGCCCCCTCCTGCATCCTAACTCCTGGCCAGACCCTGCATTCCAACCCCCAGCCCGCTCTTGCACCCTAACTCCCTCCCAGACCCTGTACCCCAGCTCTGATTCCTGCACCCCCTCACATGTCCCTGCCCCTGCCCTCCCTGACTCCTGCACCCCTCCACATCCCCACCCCCAATCCTGAGCACCAAATGGGAGCTCCTGCACACCTCTCCCCACATTCCCACCTGTACTCCTCGCACCAAATAGGAGCTGCCCCAGGTAAGTGCTCCACACCCAACCCCTGCCCCAGTCTTGAGCCCCCTTCCGCACCCTAACTCCTGGCCAGACCCTGCACCCCAACCTGCTCCTGTACCCCTAGCTCCCTGCCCTCACTGACTCCTGTAACCCCCTCACACACACCTCCATCCCCCTGCCCTCCCTGCCTCCTGCACCCCTCACACATACTCAGCCCCCCCACACCATGCCCTGACTCCTGCACCCCTCCACAACCCCCAGCCTGCTCCTGCACCCTAACTTCCTCCCAGACCACGCACCCACAGCCTTGATCCCCCTCCTGCACCAAGCCGTGGCCAGACCCCGCACTCCAATGTTTTTTTACTTTTTTTTCTTTTTTTATAAAGCGCTCTTATCCAAATCACTTTACAATAGTTAGCTAATGGTAAAATAATATTTGGAAAGATGATTAAGTGGCCCACCAAGACCCTCAGTGATTTTCAAGTGGTCTGTGGAAAAACAAGTTAGACTACAAAAACAATCAAGGTACCTCACTTTATTTTCATTTACTTCCTATTACTTATAGAAAGAGGATGAAGAATGAAAAACAGGCGTGGGGGTGGAAATAAGAGAGAATGTTCTTTTTCTTGGCTGCGTCCCAAGGCGGGGCCCCAAAAATGAAGCTAAGCACAGGACCCCACTAACTCTAAATCTGTCACTGAGTTTAAGTGTGTTGGGCCTGATGGGCTTCTCAGTTACACTGGTGTAATTTGAGAGCTATTTCACACCAGTGAGGTTACACAAGGTATGAAGGACTGCAAATGAGAGGAGAATCAGCCTCAGTTTTCTTTTCAAACTGTAAAAGGATCCATTTGAGGTCACTGGAGAAAAATAACAAACAAGAATGAAATAAATAAATACATTCATTTCAATCACTACCTTTTTCACAAGATAGCAAAGAAATTTAGTAGCAAAAGAAAATAATGCTAACTACCGTAACTAGGCTAAATTCATTTCCTCTTTTCAATCTCCCTTCACTCAGAATGCAACTAGCTTTCTATTTGTCTAAAACTTTACTTGTTCTTCCTTAGATGCAGTGACAGTCTTTGTTCCGGTCTAGGCAATATTAAGGATGAAGGTTCATTCAGTTATTCGGTAATTTTAAGATCACTGGTTTCTATGTTTGCCAGTGTTCGTTTTCTTGATCAACTCCTTTCTCTCAATTAAAACCCCCCACTCTCTAATTGGTTCACAGCATACTTTTCAGAACAATGCAGAATAAGTGATCTCCATTTCAGGATGCATTGTAACTGGAGGCACTCTACTCTAAGAAGTTTCAATAGCACTACTGTCTGAACCATTTAAACAGAGGAATTTAAAGTTCAAATCACCCTACACTACACACAGTATGTTCCCCTCAGCACAAAAATAAACAAATGAATAAACTAATATGAAATTTAGTATGGTGACATGGAGTTAAAATAAAAGTGTTATCAGCTAAAAAAGATATTGGATCTACACAATGTGGCTTGTGGCATTTTCCAGGGTCTTTTATAGATTTTCTACAGACACTTGCTAAATGTCTTATTGAACACACAGAGCCAGTCCTGCATATTAAATGATACCCTTCAGATGAATATTTATCCAAAAAACTACTGTTGTAAAGTTAATGGTTGAGATCTTAGTTGCACAGCAATCATGTAAGTCAGAATCCAAGCACCCAAAATCATGTGCCTTTGACTGTATGGATTATTCTATGCTATTTGGGGAGTATTTCATAAGCACTGGATACTTAATGTACTGACTGGGATAAATAATACACAAAGGATTCCTCAGATAGATAGTTAACAGGAATCTCTTCCTATGTGGGAATTTAAATAAAAACTTCCAGCTAATACAAAAGGTACAGTCCAAAATCCAGAACTCAGGGACATAACATAGGTTTGTGAAATTCTGTTAGGACTTTGAGTCCATTAACCAATAAATCCAACTCACCCATATGCATAACTTTCATCAATCATATGACCAATCTAATGGGTGCAATAATCTTCATTTAATAAGTAATCCAAGAGATTTCAAATTACGAATGCAGGTCAGATGTATTCTCTCTTTTATGTAATTGTTTTAGAACAGAGGTTCTCAACCTTTCAGGAGGCTGATTTGCCTTGAGTACCCCCAAGTTTCACCTCACTTAAAAACTACTTGTATTTTTATGTCTGATTTTGTAAGCAAGTGTCACAGCAAACTATTACTGACAAATTGCTTCCTTTCTTATTTTTACCATATAATTATAAAATAAATTGATTGGAATATAAATATTGTACGTACGTCAGTCCGCTACTTGAACTTGTTTTTCACTTGTGAACCTTGTCTGAAGCCCAAGCCCCAGGTGGTGGGGCTGAAGCATTTAACTTAGGTGGCCTCATGAAGCTGTTTGCAGCCCCAACCAACTGTCCCGTTTCCTGCCCCTAATGCTGGCCCTGCACTAGCGATCCCCCCTAAACCCATCCCATGATCACTCTGGAGGCTACAAACCGCAAGCTGTGAAACACTGATCCAGATGATTTGAGTACCCCCTGGAAGACCTCTGCATATCCCCAGGGATATACATACCCCTAACTGAGAACCACTGTTTTAGAACACCACACGTTAGAGAACGCAATTGCATGAAAACTGCTGTATGAAGAACATTTGGGACATTTCTTTGTCTCTTGTAGGGAAAACCATATCAATGACATTTTCACCAAGGAGTGTATTTTTCCTAACTGAGAAGCATGCCACTTGTCACAAAATGCTATAACCAATATGCACTAATTAAATACTATTACTGGGCTTTGCGTAATTTGTGACTACAGCAGTTCTGAGTAAGATATGAAAAATGGAAGCAAATATTAGTGCTTCTGCTCATACTGAACATGTGCAATACGTTGGATATATCCATTTGATTCTGCAGTTTCTGCACTGTTTTTATTTTTCCCAAAATGATAATCATATTGGTAACTGAACACCATCAGAACTAATTTAGGGTGATTATCACCGCTGAACTATGGTCACTTATTTGGGTGTCTAAACACAGAGACTTTAAGTACCCAAATTTGAAAATTTTCACCAGTGACTATAAGGATCTATATTATGTTTAGTAAAAAACGATCTAGGAGCATGAGCTGAATTGGATAGCTACAGCAAAGCACGTTAGATGGAAAAAACCCACAGAAGTAGCATGCATTTGGTAATATGAGTTAAATATTATGGGCCAAATTCTGTGTAAATCCAGAAGTAACTCCAAAGAAGTCAGTGAAGTTAATCCACATTTGCGCAGGTGTAACCAAGAGAAGAATTTCAACCAGTAACTGTGCATTTGACATTAGCATTGACATAAAATTCCCACCCACAGGCAGGTCTGCATACAAAGATCTGTTAAAACAGACAGACACATATACAACATTAGTTGTGCTGCCATGATAGCATGCAGGAATACACATACATTTCACAACTATTCAATATTTCACACAGAGATCAAAGCTCTTAAATGTGTGGTTCCATTGGAAAGTCTGGTGATCATATATATTGGAGTGGAAGCACAATTATGTTTTTTCTTTTCTGTAGCACGTTGTGTTGAATATTAACCTAAAATATCCTTGCATGTGGGTTAAATCTCACTTATTTTTCATATTCCTTCTACAACTTCTGCCTGTATTTGTCCATCTCTGATCCATGTCCTCTGTGCAGCATGAAAATCAGCCTTTTCATAATTCTGCATATGTTCTTGTGATAGACTGGGATATATTTGAATTTCTGGAGAAATATGAAATTACCAA
Source organism: Gopherus evgoodei (assembly GCF_007399415.2). Taxonomy (NCBI): domain Eukaryota; kingdom Metazoa; phylum Chordata; order Testudines; family Testudinidae; genus Gopherus; species Gopherus evgoodei. The sequence goes on along the minus strand of NC_044322.1, from coordinate 156,385,392 downwards.
GAGTGATACTTCTAAGTACTGATCAAGAGAGAAACTAACTTATGGTCTAACCCTTAAGCAGAGGAAAGCATAGATCCCTAGAGAAAAGGACCATAACTATGCAAACTATATTTAGTCTGACATAGGTAGGCTAGCAAAGGCAGTGAATGATTAGAGGGCACCTTCACAAGTTCAAAGACTCTTTTGAAATAATAGGAGGCAGGGTTAAGTTTGTTTGTCCAGGACATCAGATGCTTATTCTGTGTTAGAAATTTTTTGAAAATAGTATTAGTTCACAACAAGAGGGCCACAATAATCTTATGTATGGTGGTGGCAATGAGTTTGGCAGAGATGCTTACCTGCTTGGCACGCAAACATGCACAGTATGACCTTTACTTCAAAAGACTCGAGAATATAAAGATTGTCACGTTGTGACCAAATGCACCTGTATATTCACACCCTACTCACCACTATAATAATCTTTGTACAAAATATGCCTTGTGAGGTATCATTTGAAAACCATTAACTTGCTGATGGCTAATATCATGGTGAAATGTACAAAGCAACACTATATGTAAAGTTATGAACATAAGTGGAAATTTTCACTGAAGCATGTAGTTAAATAAGGTTGTTTTGTTCTTTAATCATAACGAATCCAGCCTGGTGTTTAAACTGAATTGTTTGGTAACTCCAATTAAAGTAGCAAACTTTTGTATATTGATCCCTTTCAGGGGCAATGGACTTCTAGTATCTGAACTGTCCAGGAGGCGCTTTTGAGGAAATTCGGGACTGGCAGGGAGTGTGTTGGAGTCACCAAGAGGCTGGTGGAAGCCAGAGTGTTGACTGGAGTGTTGTTGGCAGACTGCAGCTTTACACAGACACTCAGGGTGTGACCTGCCTGTTGTCTGTGAGGGGCCCGGGTTGGGAGCTACAGAGGCAAAGCATTGTGAGACACCCATAGTTGCAGGGCTTGGCTACACTCGAAGCTCCAAAGCGCTGCCGCGGGAAGTGCGAGTGTGGTCACGGCGACAGCGCTGGGAGAGAGCTCTCCCAGCACTGCATGTACTCTATCTCCCTGTGGGGATTAGCTTGCTGGGGCACTGTTTACACTGGCACTTTGCAGCGCTGTAACTTGCTGCGCTCAGGGGTGTGTTTTTTCACACCCCTGAGCGAGAAAGTTGCAGCGCTGTAAAGCGCCAGTGTAGCCAAGGCCAGAGAGACAGACTCGGACACTAAGAGAGGCCTGACAAGCTGGGCTAACGTCCAAAGTCAAGAGATCTGGGCATCTTCTTTTTCTGATTTCTCAAGTGTTTAATTGCACAATTGAGACATATCGAAAATAGCTATTACCCAATTAAGGATACATATCATTTTATACCGGATCTTCTCTCACTTTTCTGATAAACTTTGTTTTAATTAATATCCTGGTAATTTGACTGTTTTTGTGACACGCACACAGAATCATCCCACAAACAGAGAAAACAAACCTTCAGCTTCTTAAGAGAACTAAAAAGGACAGAATGAAACCTAAGCCCTGCTCATCTTCCCAGAAAAGACGGACTAGAAAGTCAACATCCATAACTAAGGCAGAGCTTCAATTAGTGCAATATATTGGAAAACCCAATGCACCATGGATAGGAGCCAGGTTTGATGCAGTTTCCTCCGTCAGAAGAGAAAAATCACATTTCTTTCTTTCTTTCTTTCTTTCTTATTTCTGCTCATTTAAAATTGTAACTTGAAATTTACAATACCATTTGAATTGCACTCAGAAGCCCCAGTTAGGATCAGAGCTCCATTCTGCTAGTAGCTAAACAAACGTTTAAGAAGACACAGTCTGTGCCAAGAAACGTGCCATTTAAGAAGATGGGAGATGCATATACATTACATACATTTCATACATGTGTAATGATTAGAGAACAACTCAAGTGTACTTGACTGCCACTTAATCTGTCCTTTGTTGTAGGCATCAGGAAGAAGTGAGTATTTGGGAAATATGTGAAGGAAGAGAGAGTAGTGGGCTTGTGGATTAGTCTGACCTCCTGCATAACATGGTGCAGAACCAATAATGGAGCACAGGGGGTGAGGAGAGAGTGGTCATGCAAAAAACCTCAAGAGCTGATAAGAAAGTAGAACAACAGCTGTGAATGGTTTTGCAATTAACATACAGTTTCAATGAATGGGATGTACATTATTAGCTCTTCTAACACCACTTTCTTATTTTGATGTCAGTTCAAAATGAAAGTAATAAGAAAGTCAATGAGAAAGTAAACATCAATTCTTATGAAATTGGCACTGCCTGAAGAAGAGTTTTCATGGTCAATGAAAGTGTTCTTGTACCCACAGAGTGTCATAGTCTTATGTTTATTCATCATTTTTCATTTCGCTGACATGTTTTCAGAGACTGTTAACATCTTGATGTTTCCTGATTGGTTCTGTTAGGCTTGAATCCTATGACTAAGGATCTTGAAGCAATTTATGGTGGCTTGTTGTAGTTAAAATTACAAGGAATAATTAAAAATGTTCACCACACATTTCAAAACATCTCTATAAATGGAGAAATCAGAACAACCTTGTACAAGTTGAGACTCATTTCCTATAGGGAACTAGTACTTAGAACTATATCCACTTTATAAAGAATGGCATACCTCCAACTGTACATAATAAGGATTTTAGTTCCATCAAAGGATTCTGGATATAAGCTAACCCTTGAGAATGATACCTGAATGTTACCAGAACAACAATCAGACATTGCGTAGGTCAACCCTTGTTTTTATGTCAAAAATATTTTTGTTTAAGAAATACGCAAACACTTTTTTCCTATTGGAGGACACTGCGTGTAATTTCATATAACAACAACTGAATATTCCTGTATCTGTGTATTAATACACCATATCTTCGGTACTTGAAGGAAGTGGGATTATTTTACTACAAAAAAAATTTAATTTTCATAAACATTTCTCAATTCTGGTTGAAATTGTTACTGTATTTGTACTAATACTGCTGTCACCCCTTCACATAATTTCCAGAATTCTCAAATATTTTCATAACAGATATCTGAAAACTCAAGGTACCGTATTAGGCATATTAGTCAGGCTTAAAGGATTTATACAAAGCAAACCCAAACCTTCTAAATCAGTGTTTAATTATGATCGCTGGCATTCCTGTGCAGCTCTCACTAAAGTAAATGGGAGCCATGCACAGGTACATGGAGCAAGAATTTGCCTTATCATATAAAAATACGTGTTCAGAATATTGTAGCAGGTGAAATGTGAAAAGCCCAGAATTTCTGAGGGATCCAGGCTTCTGGCAAGGACATCTTTTCTCAAAGAAAAAACCCCTGTTTTAATGGTCACACTGTAATTTGGAAAGATCAACGTTAATCGAGAAAATATAAACTATATCTGTGCCACAACAATTTTAAAATAGTGTTTGCGTCATGGTTGAATGACAGATTGAATTGAATCCCATCCTAAACTTTGGCCTACAATATGAAAACAATAACATTAAACAAGAGCCATCTAGTTCACACATGCACCGTTTTCTTACTGACAAGACAGGAGTAACAAAGTGCAAGAGCGAGATATGCATTAAGAAACATCTAAAACGACAGTAAGGGCATCTTCTAACTTCTCAGATGTGAAAGACAAACTCTCCCCATGCCCACGATTCTAGTCTATTTCAAAAACAAGAAAAGGAAGCCAAAACTTTTATCTCCTGGCCCCACTCAATTTCATTGTACAGTGAGGTTTACACTTCGTTTCATTACATTGTACCTAACTAGGGTGCTACATTGTTTACTAATATTGACACTGCTATAACTTTACAAGTCTATGAAAAAGATTCCCCACTTAAAATCAGCTGATGGCTGCGGTCAGCCTGTTAGGACGTTTGATCATTGGCTCACTGAGTTGCTGCACTGAAAATGACCTCTTTTCTCAAACCAGTATCAAAGATTTCCACATGCACTGTGGCAATCTTCCAGACAGCAGCGTGATGGTGCCAATAGAGACTGTTCTGCTTCCAATGAAAGGGGACAACAGGATTATTGCTGCTGAGAGGGGAAGAGTTGAGATTGTAAAGTGGAAAGAAAATGTAGAAAGCATCCTGCTCAGACAACCTATTATCTGAGATACTTGTTCAAAATAGGTCACAGGGGTGCTTTACCCTACGCTCCTTATAAGATCAGTTAAGTAAAGGGAAACCTAACCTGGGCTGATTATTGCAAGAACAGACACCTGAGGTATAGATCAGTATCAATACAGTTCGGTCGGGAAAACATAACTCCGGACATTGCAACGGTTATAGCTAAAGTGAGACAGCATGCAAGTTGCAGCAGGATAGAGGCAGTTACAGTTTCCTTGCTACCCGACCCACCGGACTGCAATAGGGCAAGGCTTTCACCCACTGCCTATTTCAGTTGGCATGCAAAACTCAAGCCCACCCACAGCGCAGCTGCACCTTTGCTCCTCCGCTGGGCCAGGTCTGAATCAGGGTCAAGGGGCCTATGAGTCTGCGCCGGACTTGCACTTTCTCGGGTGCTAAACAAGGGCAAGCACGAGGCACACACCTCGTTCCCCGCCCCGCCATCCCAGGGCGCGGAACAGAGGCGGCAGGTGGAAATACCAGCCCCAGCCTCTGTAAATGAGGAGTTACAAAGGCAGCGACCCCCAGCCAGGACACGCCCGGAGCGGGACTGCACTGACCTGAGATGCCGGCCCCGACCACGAGCACGTCGCATTTCTGGCTCATGGCGCTGCCTCGGCTCCCGCTCTCGGGCTCGGCTCGGCTCGGCTCGGCGCGGGCTCCCGGAGCAGCTGCCGCTCGCGTCTCCCTGGCTGCCCGGCCGCGTCTGACAGCGGCACCCCCGGCTCCGCCCGCCGGCCCGCCAATCACGGCTCCCGGGGAGAGGGGCGCCGCGGAGTTCCGCCCGCTGGGGGGGCAGCGCGCAGCTCTGCGTGTCAATCAGGTCCCGGGAAAAGCGGGGCGAGCGTCCCCCGCCCTCTGAAGCGCCACCCCGGCGGACAGCCTCGCTTCCTCTTCCTCCCTGCGGGCTTCTCTCCTTGCGGGGCGCGGACCAGGTCGGCTGGGGATGAAAAGTCCCTTCCTGCGTGTGCCGGGGGCGCGCGCACCCAGGACAGCCCGGCCAGTGCCCTCCCTACCCTCAGAGCAGCAGTGCCGGGGAACTGAGCAGCCCCTCGGGTGAGCCCCAGACACTGCCCAGCCTAAGCACCTAGACCGGGCACTGACCCTCCCCACCACATGTGACAAGCTTCAGAAGTTCCAGGGCACAGGGCTCACGTGCCCCCGTCCCAGATTTGTGCCAGGGTTACCAGCCCTGCTTGGTTACATGGTGCCCCCGAGCCCCCTCCCCGCGCGGCAGCTGCTGGAGCCGGCAAGCTGGGAGCTGCGGCCATGGGGAGAAGCAGTGGCAAACAGCTGGGAGCTGTAGGGAGAGCCCCTGCTTTTGCTGCCGCCTCTCCCCAGGGATCTAATGGAGCAGCTCCTCCCTGCAGCTTGCCACTGCATCTCCATGCAGTGCTAACACCTGGGAGCTGGGGGGGGGGCTGCTGAGGGTAAGGGGGACATGCCTGGGGGGTGTGATGCAAGTTTTTTTTGGGGTCAGCAAACCTTTAAATTGTGCCCCCCCCCCATAGCAGGTACAGAAGCCCATATTCCTGCCACAGGGTAGAAGCCCCAAGCTTCTGCTCTACCCCCTAATTTGCTAAGGGAAGGTGTTCTGTGAGGCGCACTTAAACTGTACAAGAGCCACATGTGGCTCACAAGCTGCAGTTTGGCCACCCCTGACCTAGACTAAGAGAGACAGATACTTTGATGTCTTTTCCCTGATAGGCAGGGGTGGCAGGTTTGTAGAAATTTTGGTGGTGCCCAGAGCCCACCCCCGTCAAACTCTGTCCCTGCGCCTAAGGCTCTGGGAGGGAGTTTGGGTGGGGGTAGGAGGTCTGGGGTGCAGGCCCCTGGGCTGGGGCAGGGGATTGGGGTGCAGGATGGGTGAGAGATTGGGTCTGGGGTGCTGGCTCTGGGATGGAGTTTGGGTACTGGGTGCAGGGTCTGGGCTTGGGTTGAGGGGTGCAGGCTCTGAGATGGAGTTTGGGTGTACGCTCTGGGTTGGGGCAAGGGGGTGGGGGTGCAGGAGGGGGTGAGGGGTGCAGGCTCTGGGAGGGAGTTTGGACCAAAGGGCCTCTGTGTGCTGCTACCCTCAGGCACTGCCCCAGCAGCTTCCCATTGGCCGCAGGAGCACTTGGGGCGTGGACACAGACCCACTCCACCCAGAGGCCACAGGGAGGCGCCAGCAGCTATGTGGAACGAGCAGGCAGGAAGTCGTTCAGCTCCGCTGCGCTGCGGGTGATGAGTGGGGGCCCCAGATTGTTTTAAACGGCCCAGTGGACATGAGGGTGCCTGGGGCGGAAGGTGGGGCCGAAGGAGAGACCAGTTCTGGAGCCGGGCCTGTGGTGCCTGGTGCCCGGACACCACAGGAGCATAGAACTCGCTGCCCATGCTGATAGTAACTGGGATCCCGCTGCTAATAATCTACAGTTTGGGGATAAAGATGGCTTTGCCTGGATCCTACTCACTCTTTCCTTCCCACACCTTCCCCCCTCCCTCCCCTTGCTCTAAAAAAACTTTATGGTTTGAATGGCCTATCAAAATAGTCTAGTCTTTTTAAAAAAATAGTCCCTGACATGTCCTCCTACTGCATCACAGAAATCTGGTTCCAGTACTGGAAAACCTACTCATATCCAGATTTTGGCTCTGATCCTCCAAATTCCACTGTCTAAAGGGAAAACCAATATGGCTACTCTGAATCTCACAACAGAAACAAAAAAAATCAAGATTCCAGTGCAAAAGCACCAGGAAAAAGCTGGCTTATCTCATGGTATAAGAGAGAAAGGCCCCTCATGGATTGGTAACTGGTTAAAAGATAGGAAACAAAGTGTAGGGATAAATGATCAGTTTTCAGAATGGAGAGAGGTAAATAGGGTGTCCCCTAGGGCTCTGTACTGGGACCAGTCCTATCCAGCATATTCATAAATCTGGAAAAAGGGGTAAACAGCAAAGTGGCAAAATCTGCAGATGATAAAAAACTACTCAAAACAGTTAAGTCCCAGGCAGACTGCAAACAGCTACAAAAGGATCTCACAAAACGGAGTGACTGGGCAACAAAATGGCAGATGAAACTCAGTGTTGATAAATGCAATGTAGTGGACATTGGAAAACATAATCCCAACTATACCTACCACTCAAGAAAGAGATCTTGGAGTCATTGTGGAAAGTTCTCTGAAAAAGTCCACTCAATGTGCAGCAGCAGTCAAAAAAGCAAACTGAATGTTGGGCATCATTAAAAACAGGATAGATAATAAGACAGAAAATATCATATTGCCTCTGTAAATCCATGGTATGCCCACATCTTGAATACTGCATGCAGGTGTGGTTGCCCCATATATTGGAATTGGAAAAGATTCAGAAAAAGACAACAAAAATGATTAAGGGTATGGAATGGCTTCCATGTGAGAAGAGATTAATAAGACTGGACTTTTCATCTTGGAAAAGAGACTAAGACGGGATGTGATAGAGGTCTATAAAATCATGACTGGTGTGGAGAAAGTAAATAAGGAACTGTTGTTTACTCCTCATAACACACAAACTAGGGGTCATCAAATGAAATTAATAGGCAGCAGGTTTAAAACATATAATAGGAAGTATTTTTTCACACAACGCATGGTCAACCTGTGGAACTCCTTGCCAGAGGATGTTGTGAAGGCCAAGACTATAACAGGGCTCAAAAAGGAATTAGATAAGTTTGGAGGATAGGTCTATCGATGGCTATTAGCCAGAATGGGCAGGGCTGTTGTCCCTAGCCTCTCTTTGCCAGAAGCTGGGAGTGAGCGACAGGGAATGGATCACTTGATGATTACCTGTTTTCTTCACTCCCTCTGGGGCACCTGGCATTGACCACTGTTGGAAGACAGGATACTGGGCTTGATGGACTTTTGGTTTTATTTTCTTATGATTCAGCATCTGTTTTTGTTTTGTTAGTTTGTTTTTGAAATACACTGTAATGCAGATGTAGGGCAGAAAAAGGATTTATGCCTTAATTTGAAAACAATAAAAAAAAGTTAATTGTGTTGACATTTGCACTGTTGCATAGTAACTTTCTGCATCATGGCCTCCGTGATAGTAAAATTACAAACCAAGCTTTATTAGCCTTTCTATTTAGCTAACTTTTGTTTTCTGTAACATTTTATATAAACCAGTTGGTTAGCCTGTCCTTTCTAGTGATGTAAGTGCATAGGAAAAGGACATAACTGGGACTTTTCTATTGCTATTGATTTTACAAAGAACGTAGGCCATACTTACAGGTTTGTGGGAGGATGGACTCTATCCTGGGAAGCAGTGACTCTGAAAAAGATTTGGGGTTGGGGGTGGATAATCCGCTGAACACAAACTCCCAGTGGAACACTATGGCCTAAAGAGCTAATGTGATCCTGGGATGCATAAACGGGGGACTCTCAAGCTGGAACTAGAGTGACCAGACAGCAAGTGTGAAAAATCGGGATGGAGTGGGGAGTAATAGGTGACTATATAAGATAAAATCCAAAATATTGGGACTGTCCTTATAAAATCAGGACATCTGTCACCCTAGCTGGAACAGAGAGCTTATTTTACCTCTGTATTGGTGCGACTGCTGTGGGAATACTGTCAGGGCTGGATTTAGAGGTGGGCTACCTGGGTAGCCGCCCAGGATATCCGGTAGTCCAGGGGGTGCTGTGTGGAAATGCAGAAGTCCATACTGCGTGTGTAGTGTCAGAAACTGCTCCCTAGGGAGCATCATGTGGGCTGGTGCCCAGATTTCTCCTTGCTTTCCCCTGGCAGAGGAACATGGGGGTGGTAGTGAACCAGTGACACACAGATACTGCTCACATCTCCATCAATGTTCCTCCACACCCACCTAGGGAGCTGCGGGGGCGAGGGGGGGGAGCGAGGAGCAACATGAAGTGCTCTATGCATCCAGGTCATTTTCCCCACTTGTGCTGTGTTGTGAGGGGAGCATCAGGAGCTGCTGCTCTCTGCCCTTCCCTTACGCAGCCCAGGTGAGGAAAGTGACCTGGATGCAAGGAGCCCTGAGGTTGCTCTTTGCTCTCTCCCCAGGGCCGTCCTTAGCCATAGGCAGACAACCTGCCAACCTGAAACATATTCTCACCAGTAACTGCACACCACACCATAATAACTCTTGCTCAGGAACCAATCCATGCAACAAACCTCGATGCCAACTCTGCCCACATATCTACACCAGCGACACCATCACAGGACCTAACCAGATCAGCCACACCATCACTGGTTCATTCACCTGCACATCCACCAATGTAATATACGCCATCATATGCCAGCAATGCCCCTCTGCTATGTACATCGGCCAAACTGGACAGTCTCTACGGAAAAGGATAAATGGACACAAATCAGACATTAGGAATGGCGATATACAAAAACCTGTAGGAGAGCACTTCAACCTCCCTGGCCACACTATAGCAGACCTTAAGGTGGCCATCCTGCAGCAAAAAAACTTCAGGACCAGACTTCAAAGAGAAACTGCTGAGCTTCAGTTCATCTGCAAATTTGACACCATCAGCTCAGGATTGAACAAAGACTGTGAATGGCTTGCCAATTACAGAACCAGTTTCTCCTCTCTTGGTTTTCACACCTCAACTGCTAGAACAGGGCCTCATCCTCCCTGATTGAACTGACCTCGTTATCTCTAGCTTGCTTGCTAGCACACATATATATACCTGCCCCTGGATATTTCCATTACATGCGTCTGAGGAAGTGGGTATTCACCCACGAAAGCTCATGCTCCAAAACGTCTGTTAGTCTATAAGGTGCCACAGGATTCTTTGCTGCATAGGCAGAATAGGCAGCCGCCTAGGTTACCAAAAGGTCTGGGGGCACCGCTCTGCAGGGAGCTCAGACAGAGGGGAAGCAGTGGAGAATGTAAGAGCAGGGCTGCTGGGTCCTAGAGAGAGCCGAATGCAGCACAGTCTGAGGGAGGAGATTGGCTGCTGGGAAGTCTCTGGGAAGGGGTAGGGGAAGGAACTCACCTGCAGGGTGGCAGCTTATAGGGGCTCAAGGTGCTCAAGCACCAGGAATATTCAAGGCTGGGGGCTGTGCTCCACCAATATTTGGAGCTGGGTTTCTCCTCTGCCCCCACCTCGGAACTTCCCTGGCTGAAAGAAAACAGCCAGTGCCTCTCTCCTTTGTTTGGGCTGCTTTTGCCTAAGGCTATAGAGATCATTGGGAGGCAGCCTCTTGGAGCACTGGGGGAGGGGAAGAGGAAGAGAGGAGGGGGAAGGAGGCACACACATGCTTGGGAGCTCTCTCCCCCGCTCCCCTGGCACTCAGTGGCAGCAGCAGGGATGGGGCGGCCACACATGATGGCAACCCCCCCGCCCTGGTACCCATCATAGGGGAGGCGAGTGGGTTTTCTGGACCTGAGAGAGTCACTAGGAGCATGTGCAGTGACTGTGGTGCAGAGTGAGTGTGCTGCGGGTGGGGGGCAGGAGAGAGAGGAGGGGTCCCTTCCCTGGAGCTTGCTTCTGCCAGTAAGGAGGGGGGAGAGTCCTCTCTGGCCCCAGCCCTGGGCAGCCTGTCTGCATCCCAAGTTCCTTATCCCGAACCCTGCCCCACCCCAGAGCCTGTGCCCCCAGCACCCCAACCCTGAGCATTCTGCTGCAGTGTGAACCCCTCATCCCTAGCCCCATCCCAGAGCCCTCACTTGAGGGGAAAAACATGCAACTTAAATTTGGTGGTCAGTTTGGAGTATCATTGTGTTTAGCACAATACTTGATTATTTTACACCCTTTAAAGTATACAGGTGTTACAAAGTGAGAATGTTCTTAATGTTTTCTCTGAATACTGTGTGGGTGCCTCAGTTTCCCCTATGCATTTCTCAAGGATCTAGATGGTGGGATAAGGATGTGTGATTGTTGTAGAGCCCTAGAGTGCCAGTGTGATGCCGTTTGCACAGAGAATGGCTGAAACCCTGTCTCCGGGCAACTGATGGCCTGGGTCGCTCTCCTGCAAGGTGCCAACTGAAGGTGTTGGAGAACAAAGAGATCAGGTGGCTTCCTAATGCCTGGAAAAGAGACAAAGGCCAGAGGAGAGAGTGTCAGTGCCTGTTTGGACTTCTGGGAAGTGCATGGTGTGGAAGAGGATGCTGGGATGCTTTAGAACTACTCCATACAAAGCCAGTCAGGACTCTGGGGGAGCCTCCTCTCTCTGAGCATACTGTCTCCAGAACAAGATGCTTACACCTTCCTGGGTCTGACCTCAGAGCATTCAGCATGCCCTTCCACACTGTGCGCTTTCCGCAGCAAGTCTGTCCAGGCAGGTCCTGGGGCAACCAGAGGTCCCTGCATCCCAACTCTGCAGTCAGACGTGACTGTCAGCCAGCCAGTAAAACAGAAGGTTTATTAGATGTCAGGATCACAGTCTAAAACAAAGCTTGTAGATACAGAAAACAAGACCCCTCAGTCAGGTCCATCTTGGAGGGTGGGGAGCCTAGACCCAAGTTCTGGGCCTCTCCCCATTTCCCCAGCCAGCTCCAAACTGACACTCCCTCCTCTAGCCTTTGTGTCTCTTCTGGATCTCTTCTGATCTCTTTGTCTCCAGCACCTTCAATTGGCACTTTGCAGGGGAAACTGAGGCACCCACAGTATTCAGAGAAAACATTTAGAACATTCCCACTTTTTCACAAGTGCAACAAAATATAATACTGTATATTGAAGCAGGCAAGTGCTGCTTCTGAGTTTACACTTTTAATTGACCCTTGTAATCTTGTGGTGCCAACGCTTTGTAGCTTCATTTTATATCGGCTTACAGGGCGACAGCGGGGGGGAGAGGGGCGGGCACCACCATTTTGGGCACCAACAAAAATTATACAAACTTGCTGCCTATGCTCACCTGTGAGTGTGACTCTTTCCCCTGGCGTGAGGGCTGTCAGGGCTTTGTTGGGTGAGGTGCTGGGGGGGAGGTGAGGCTGGCTGCCTACCTGCTGAGGAATGACAGTGAAAGTGACTCACTTCCTTGCAGGCAGCCAGGATTGGAATGGTCACACACGGCTGGGCTGGGGATAGCCAGATAGCATGTGCGAAAAATCAGGACAGGGGGTTGCGGTAGGGTGAGCAGATGTCCCACTTTTATAGAGACAGTCCCATATGTTGGGTCTTTTTCTTATATAGGCTCCTATTGCACCCCACCTCCCATCCTGATTTTTCATACTTGAGGTCTGGTCACCCTAGGTGGGGGTAATTGGTGCCTATATAAGACAAAGCCCCAAATATCGAGACTGGCTCTATAAAATCAGGACATCTGGATCTGGTCACCCTAGCTGGGGAGTGCATCTCTCCCCCGGACTGGCAGTGATCCATCTCATGCCCCGGGGGGAGCTGCACAGGGCAGGATGAGCTGCTGTGGCTCCATGGGTGCCCCGTCCCTGAGATCAGATGCTGTGCTAACTTCACCATGGTCCGTTGAGCTGGCGGTGGTGCCCATTGGTGTGTGATCAGACCTGAGGATTTGCTACTGCTGTTGCCGCTCTGCACCCCAAGATGTGGATTTTGGGGTCCTGCAGTTTTCCGCCTCTCCTCTTCTACTGCAGCTGTTGAACCAGCAGGCTGGGGGGTGAGCCAAGCATGAAAGCAGTACTGTGTTGCCATTTTGATTGTCATTGAGCAAATTTTTTTGCTAAAAATGCTTGCTAAGAATCCTGAATTCAATTTCAATATATATATTTTTTAAAAAAAAACCAATATCTTAGCCAAAAACAGAAAATTAAGTTGTTGACAATTATTTGTGACAATTTTGGAATGGGGAAGGGAGTGGGCCAGTTTTCATCAGAGAAACAAAAAATGTTGACTGACTTTCCTATAGCCTGTTACTGCTAAATAGAGCCCTCCAACAACTGTAATATGCTCATCTCCTTACTAGTGTATAGAGCAGGGGTCGGCAACCTACGGCACATGTGCCAAAGGTAGCACATGAGCTGATTTTTGATGACACACAGCGGCGAGCTGAATGGCTCAGCCCGCCGCTGCTCTGGGATTCCAGCTGCTGCCCCATTGCCACTCAGGGTCCCAGCTGCCAGCCCCACTCAGCACCCGCTGCTGGCCTGGAGACCCCCAAGGAACCCCAGGCTGGCAGCAGGCTGAGCAGGCCGGTGGCTGAGACCCCAGCTGAGCCACTCAACCCGCTGTCGGCCTGGGGTTCCATTCTCTCAGCTGGCAGCAGGCTGAGTGGGACTAAATTCAACGAAATAGGAAAACAAGAGCAACTAATGACAAAGTGCAAGAACCTAGAACAGTGGTCACCAACCTTTTTCGTCTGGTGTGCACCAGACGAAGGACCATGGTGGTGGACGAGCATCCGCAGAAATGCTGCCTAAATTCGACGGCAAGCAGTGTCATCCAGAGGCATTGGCGCCAAAATGCCACCGAATTTCGGCGACATTTCTGCAGATGCTCGTCCTCCGGCCAGTATGTGGGTGCACTGAGAAGCCCCTGTGGGCGCCATGGCAGCCACGGGCACCACATTGTGGATCCCTGACCTAGAGAGCCTCCTGAAGCACGGTGATCGTTTTGATTTAAATGGACTTGAACTGTACGAAAAATTGAGTTGTTGCCACATGCAAAATCAGTGATGGACATTGTACAGTTTATTCATACCAGCAAACTAGCCACTCATATTCTACTGACAATTCCTGTAACAGTAGCATCAGGAGAATAGAGTTTCTCAAAACTAAAGCTCATTAAAAACTATCTGCACTCTGCAATGAGTCAGGAACCTTGACTAGTCTTGCTATTCTTACCATCGAACAAGACATCACTTTGTCTTTGTCATACGATGACATTATTACTGATTTTGCAGCCAAAAAAGCCAGAAAGACTGCTTTTAATTAAAAACTAATCCTTGTTTCAATACCTCTTCATATAAATTTCCAATAAATGTTGACAAATTTAAAAAAATATATTATTTGCATCATTCTGTCAAATCAGAATTTTTTCTATAGTGCGACTTTTTAGTGTTAGTTCATCAGTATTACAGTGTGCTTAATTAAGTTAAACTGGTTTTAGTAACATGCCTGTGGCAAGTTTTCCAATACTGTAAGCTTATGTTTGTGTTGCTAAGAGCAAGACAGGCACAGGGGCACCAGTTAAATAATCCCGCCTAGGGCACCATAAATCCTAAGGACGGCCCTGTCTCTCCCTCACAGCCTCCTGGGGAGGGGATTGGGGTGGAAGGTTCAGGGGTTGGGGGCAAAGGGGGCACAGTGCAAGGTTGGAGTACAGGAAGGGAGCAGGGGTGGGGCACAGGAGGGGGCAGGTGTTGGGGTGAAGAAAGCACAGTGCACGATTAGGGGTGCAGGGATTGGGGTGCAGATCAAGGTAATTACCGTAAATTCAATCCACAGCACCAGGGAAACAGAGGGTAAGGCCCGGAACATTGCTGTAAAATGTGAAATTCTGTTTGTCTCTCTTTGGTGCTGTTTAACCTATAGCCACAGTGCCATGCCCAGAACTAAACATAATGTACATCAGGAGGAGGCAGTTTTCTTGGGCCTTCTGAGCACAAAGGAATGTGGTCTGGCCATGTGCCCTTTCAGTGTGGCTATGTGGTCTGGCATTGGCTGTTTCAGTGGGGCTATGCCCCTTTGGCATTTCTGCATGACCAAGGCATGCAGTTGGTGTGCAGCAATGCCCTGCCGCCTTGGAAATGAGGGGCACAGCAGCACAGAGTTTTGCAGGTTAACTTGTACCTGTTTGTCCCTAAAAGACAGCATTGTACACAGTTTCTTCTGCTTTATGCAGCATGCAAGAAATGGGACAATCTCACTTTGTATACTGTGATTTTCAAATTATTCTTAAAAATTATTTCAGCACTCACACTCTGTATTATGACATAAAACCCTTAATGACCCTAATGAAATCCCATGCATATGTAAGGAGGATTAGATGAAAACTGCCATGGCAACGCAAGTTCACTTTTGCTTGCAACTGTAAACAAAGAGTCATAAATCTAGCCTTTGGGACAGCAGTAGGACTGGTTTGACTGGCTATAGCAGCTGGCTGTAGTTCTAGAGGAAAGGGTATGTATATTGTTTCTTACGGGTAGAATTCTCTGCCCATAAAACTAAATCAAAAACTGTTAATGCGAGAGCCAGTGTGGATAAGACGCTGTACTGGGTGTCTAAAGATCTGGGCTCTATTCCTCGCTCTGCCACTTGGACAATCATTTCATTTCTCTGTGACTTTTCCCTCTTTACCCTGCTTCTAACCACAAGTTAATAGAGTGCTTAATACAATGGTACCCTAATCTCAGCTGGAGCCTCTCTGTTACAAATCATCATGTTGATTGTACTTTTTACTCTTATTGTCTACAATACCTTATTAAAGTAGAGTGTATAGCATGGATATAAACAGGAGTTTGTCACAATAAATGACTGTGTGTGTGGTTTAATATATAAGTTCTGTTCTCAGAACCCTGGGAACCCCCATGAATGTGAGATATTACACTTAACTGGGGCTCTTTTACCCAAAAAACTAGTTCTTGTGCTCGTAGAGGTTACAAGACAGGCAGCATTAAATCATCCATCCTGTTCTAAAAGGAGAATTTTCTCTAAAAAACAAAGGAACAGGTTTGCAAAGGTCTGTATGAAGTTAGTCTCCAGTTAAGAAAATGATTGCTGGGAATACTTTTCTCTAATGGAGGCAGCTGTCTGTCCCTGCAGAAGAGAGTAAATAAATCGGATTACATGAAAGCACTAAAGATAAAGGCAGATACAGTACTTCTAGCTTTCTTTTATGGTTAATATCTTTGTCTTTAAGTACTCACAGTCAGAGGTATGGGCTTTTCCATGTACCTTTCTCACAATGTTTAGTTATCACTATCCCGCCTTGCCTGAATGTTTTTATGCCAACTGCAACGTTGTTATGGAAGCAAGTTTGGTTTCACCTTAGTAAACATTCATTCTTCTCTAGTTCATGTTTGTATCTCCAGAGACCTTTTGTCTCTTTGGGGTGTGTAGTTCATATTCTGATCCCTTAGTGAGTAATCTGATTAGAAATAATCCCATTTACTCTATATCCTTCCAGCAGAACTATCCTAGCAATAGCCTTTCCCGTCTCTCCCATCTACCTTCCTAAGGAATAATTTTTTAAAACAAAAATTTCAATTTTCTGTATTGGACCCAATTAATTATTGTGGTGATCTGGGGAGCTTATGTACAATTTATGAAGTCTGGTTGATACTAAGGAGCTGTTACTATGAAAATTACTATATTTTGAATACCTCTTTATATGTATGTTCACCATAAGCAGGCAGGGCTGTGTCCTGTCTCTGCCAGACTAGGGACAAGGGCTGGTCATTAGAACTCAATGACCACTGATTCAAGGTAGCGGCCAGGAGCCAATGGGTTTGCTTGTGTCATAAACAGATAGTTAAGGGTTAATGTCTCTTTTACCTGTAAAGGGTTAACAAACAGTGAACCTGAAACACCTGACCAGAGGACCAATCAGGAAACAAGATACATTCAAATCTCGGTGGAGGGAAGCCTTTGTTTGCATTTTTTGAGTTTTGCTTTGTTCTCTCTGGGTTCTGAAAGGGACCAGACGTGCCAATCTCCCTGCTACAGTTATGTATATATTCAGAATAGTGAGTATTACATAGAAAAGGTGGTTATAGTCTTTTGATTGTTTTCTGTATTTGCAAATGTGTATTTTGCTGGACGGATTTTGATTGGTATTTGTGCTGGGGGGAGACTTCTTTCTAGTATTTATAAGCTGAAAGACCCTGTAATATTCCATCTTGATTTTACAGAGATTTCTTACTTTTTTCTTTCTTTTATTAAAAGCTTTTTTTTTAAAGACCTGATCAATTTTTTCCCCCTTGTTAAGGCTCAAAGGAACTGAGTCTGTACTCACCAGGGAATTGGTGGGAGAAGGGAATGAGGAGTGAGGGAGGAAAGGTGAAGTTCCTCTGTGTTTTAGATTCACAGAGCTTGAATCTGTCTCTCTCTCTCCAGGATAGCCCAGGGAGGGAAAGCCTGGGAGGGGGAGAAAAAACCTGATTTCTCTGTGTTGTGGTTCAAGGACTTTGAATCACGGTGATCTCCTAGTGTACCCAGGGCGGGAAAGATGTGGGAGGAAGAAAGGAGGGGGAGGGGAAATGGTTTATTCCCCTTTGTTGTGAGACTCAAGGAATTTGGGTCTTGGGGTCCCCAGGGAAGGTTTTGGGGGGACCAGAGTGCCCCAAAACACTATATTTTTGGGTGGTGGCAGCCTATCAGATCTAAGTTGGTAATTAAGCTTAGAAGAATTCATGCTGGTACCCCATCTTTTGGACTCTAAGGTTCAGATTGGGGAATTATATCATGACAACTTGAACTGAGAGAAGATACTTCTCCTCCTGGCTGAAGGGAGGGGGGGAAGTGGAGAGAGGCAGAAATTTACCAAGCAAGATAAAGTGACAGGTGTCCAAAGTAAAAAGTTATAAAAGGACTCACATTGGAAGATGCATGGAGATACACACAAAGAGCTTTGGAAGGAGCGATTCCATGTCCATGTTTCAAAGAGAAGTTATGCAGTTGTGCGGGAAGTATCCTGGATCCCACAGAGCATACCAATGCAAACCCAAAGAATGCTGTTGAGTGGTGAAAAAACTGAGGCAGGGAAATGCTAATTAGTTAGTTAGTTAGCTTAGTTAGTACCCATTATGCCTCTGGTATTTAGGACAGTGACAAAGCTCTTCCACTCCTGTCTGTTTCTGGCAAGTCTTTCAATGGTTCCCCAGCTGTGCCCCAATTTATCAGCTCAGCTTCCACAGCTCCTCGACATGTTGTTTTCAGGTGGCTTCATTTTCACTTGCCTTCAGGTGTCCATCTTATTGCCACTCTGGTGATGGAATCAGTTTCTGTCCAAACCACATGGCCAATCCATCTTCAGTGCCTCCTGGCAATGATGGTGCTCATATTTTCTTGGCTGCACTGTGCAAATAAGTCTTGGTTTGAGGTTGTTCTGGGATTTTTCTGAGGCAGGTTGTATGGAATAGACAGTTTGGACATGTCATACTTTCTCATTCCCCAGCGTTCAGCACTCTAAAGTAGTGTGAAAGTATGCAGCTTTGATAAATCTTGAGTTTGGTTTTGGTGTTGTATTTTGATCATTTCCAGAATGTATTTAAGCTCCTGAAGGTGGTCCTGGCTTTAGTGATTCTGTTCCAGAATGCCTGCCTTGTTCCACCATCCTGGCTGATGGTGCTGGCCAAGTATGTGAATGTTTTTACATTGGTGAGAACATGATCCTCTATCCATACTGGTGATGGTGAGGCAATATTAAAAGTCATAATATCTGTCTTATTGTGGCTGTTTTTCAGTCCAATTTGCTGGCTGAATGTGTTGAGTCAGATTTTTTTTTCTTGCATATGGTGTTGGGCATGTGATAGGAGAGCGACATTATCTGCAAAGTCCAGGTCTTCAAGGGATGAGAAGTGTGTCCATCTAATGCCTCTTGGCATGTGTTGTACACTGCATTACCCAGTCAATGGCAATGTCGAAGAGGATTGCAGATATGACACTCCTGACATACTCCTGTTTTGACTTCAAAACTGAGCTGTCTGTGGTCAATGCTGCATGTAAAGTTGGAATAGAAGCTTTTGATGTTGATTATGCAGAGAGAGATTCCATATGCCCACAAAATGTGCCATAGGCTGGTCCTGTGAATGCTGTCAAAAGCTTTCTCAAAGTCCATGAAGATTATGTAGAGTTGCCATTGCCATTCTAAACATTGTTCTATTATGTTTCATAAAGTGAAGATCTGGTCTGTGCATCCACGCCCTTTCCAAAAACCAGCTTGCTCTTTTCTGAGAACACTATCTGCATGTAGGGAAATGCATGTAGGGTTTATTATTTTGCATAGATCTGTATATTCCTCATGTGATTAAATAAAGGGCAATAATGTGTTAGAATTTCTTGCAAAGTGTGTCTCTGTTATATCCTACATGTACCACATGGCCCCTTGAATTGGTAAACCAGATAACCTATGGGTAGAGTTATACAAAAGGGTGTGTTTAAGCCAGGGGGCTCTGAGGAGTCAGCACAGGTTCCAGAGTCTGGGCAAAGGAGCAGCATGGTCTGAGCTCTCAGGACAGGGTTGCTAGATAGAGTGTCAGCACTTTGAGAATGTGCCTAGAGATCCCCAGACTGGGTCAGTGCCTGGGCTTTGTTCAGACTCTGGAGGCTTAAAACACATGTGCTCTTCCCTGATCTGAAGGTGATTTCATATATACACTGAGTTTTAAATGTACTCTGTCTCTGTGTGTGTGTGTGTTTTTCTCCCTCCACCTACATACTCACATATATTATAAACTAGATAATCTTTCTAGACACAAAGTGCCTGTCTATCATAACAGTTGAAATCAGTGGTCACTGCACATACATAGATGATAGAATAATCAAACCCCAGAATGTACAATAATGAGGATTGAGTGGCTGTGGCTTTGAGGAACATCTTAGTGCACTGCAGTAGTCCAAAATACAAATGATATATGAATTAGGATGCTTCTTTTTAGGAAGTAGGATACTTTTCTCCAGAACTGTTGTACAAATCCATAATACACTGAGAAATGCTAATAAATGTATACATTTACATAGAAGTATTTAGTTTGTCTTATATTTTTGTTCTATCATTCACTGGATCTGCATGATATAATATAAGAGAGAAGCACTGAAACTAATGTTTATAGTTCCAGGGAGAAAAGGCAATTGACAACAAAGTCTCTGGGCTAGATTCTGATCTCAATTACATTCCTATAAATCTGGAATAACTCCAGTGACAAAAGGCATTAAAGATACACTGCAGTAAATCTGGAGTAACTGAGATGAGAATCTAGTTTCCTGTGTCACTAGCACCTCCCTGTGGACTTCATCCCATTTTAGTGCTAATTATGCCTTGTTTACTCACTTTGTTTACTCTGCAAGTAATCCTATTGACCCTCTAACTCAAGAATAGCATGTTACTTCCAATGAGGTTGGGGGAAATGCAATTGTCTAGTAGCCAAGGACAACCAAAATATGCTCCAGAGAAGTAAAATGAAGATACTGGCTCACAGATAAACTGCTGACCTCAGGGTGTGCTAACTGACAAGTTTATCTGACATCAGTACAAAAATGAAAACAGGCCTCCTGCCATCACTACGATCAAGGGGGTCATATAATCACATCTACAGATTAAACAGATGGTATTCCAAGAACAATAGATCCTATATACAAACAGATGCTGTTAGTTTATAAGTAGGGCATACACAACCCAAGCCAAATAAACATGTATTGTAGTTTATTGTCCTGTTCTAACTAGAGGAGGGTGACTTCATTTGTATAAAGTAAGAATCTGCTGGAGCCTTAGTTGAAAACTTGGACCAAATCAAAACTAAATGTATCAGGCTAGAGCCCCATCAGCTGCTGAGGATCATCTGATGTAGATGAAGAGAGGATGGTGGGTAAGCAAAGCTGTCCTTTGATCTTCCTTGATGCTGGGGCTGTTTTGCATTGGGCTGGACTAGTGAAGGTCAGAGCAGCCTGAGGAACTGTTACAGTAGCTGGGAATCCTTAGGGAAGAGGAGAGCCCTGGTTACTCCTCCATCCAGTCACATCCTCGTATCAGCAGTCTGGAGGGGTTTGGCATGGGAGATGCTAGGGTGGCTTTATGCCAGTTGATGATCCCCTACCCAGGGGTGATCTTTGGAGGATAGACCTGCCAGATTTAGGGCCACTTTTGGCAGGTGGGGTGGTAAAATGCAGCCAGTTATGATAATCCAGCGTTAGATCCTTGTGTGTGCGTGTGTGTACTTCTGTGCTTCCTAGTTATGGTTGAAATTAGAAGGGGAAATGTACTGTGCTGGATGGCAAAAGTGCACCATTTCAGAGAGAGATTTTCAGCCTCAATCTCATTACCAGATTTACCCCTACCTATTTCTCAGGCTCCAAGTGATTAAGCTATTTGTATTTGCTTTGGAAATTGGAAATGATTAGGAAAGATACATTTTTTGTTACTTGCCTGCATTTACAATAAGTGTTTTAATGAATCAGGCACATAGTTGCTATTCATGGAAAGAATGGGTACGTTTCTTCTGAAGTCTCTGTCACAGCTAACTGCTGCAGGTTTCTGTATTAAGAGGTGCCATAGATGTTAATAAAAATTCAGAAATCAGTGACTTTTGAAAAATAAAATCACCTTTTAATGGAATGCTAAGAAATTGCTCAAGTATTTCTCTGTCTTGTACTTTTTATTTTTTTAACACCACCATTGCTGCAATCTCAGACAAGAGAAAAATAATCTTTATATATAATATTACAGGTACTTCAAGAGTGCTGCTGCTTTATACTATATATCTCTGCTAGATACCCAGAAAATACAGTTGTTAATTGGGTGAATATTTTCCTCTTGATGCACTAGTTTATTTTAATAGATTTTCTCCTCCTTTCCCATAGGAACGTATTCACTGGGAAAGACATCCAAGGTTCAGGTTTGGGGCATGGCAAATGAGGTTTTGGCACCTGAATTTCGGTTAAATAGATTCTATTGAATCTGTACAGTTTTTTTTTTTAATGTGGGGTTGAAAACTAGTGTGTGTAGGTACGTGTGTGTGTAGCCCACTGCAAGGCATTTTATGTGCATGTAGTGCCTCTGCTGCAAAGTAGCCTGGGAATTAACAAGATTGCTCTGAAGAGGGTTAGGAGCAGACATCACTGTTAAGAGTCTTATAGGACTGATACTTTATCTGAAAGGCAGCTGTGCTGAGGCAGCTATACATCCTGTGATGAGTGAGAGTGTAAAAGGGAAGGTCAGGTATGTATCCAAAAGTCTGGATGGTTATCTGAACCATCCAAATCTCTCAGGTCTGCAACACTAGACTCTGATCTTGTAGTCCTTTCTCGGGCAAAACTAGTATTGGGTTCAATGGAAATGTTTCCTGAGTAAGGACAGTAAGATCAAGAAATCTTGCTGAAAATATCACAAAACCAGATGTTCTTCTCATGGTATTTTAACATTTTCTCATGCAACTTACAATACTCAGTGCACTATATGGGGCTTTATTTACAGTATAAACATAGACCAAGGCCCTGCTCCTGAAGTGTGATCTTCTAGCTCCTTATGCCACATTGTAGCTCTATGGAGTTATAAGGATCCTTACTAACAGATACTATGCTGGAGTTAGGAATTTAAGTAGTAAGCTGGGTGAAACAGTTCTGATAAAATAGGAATCACTTTGAATGTTCACCTAGTCAAACTGCCCACGCCACTTCTGTTTAAGACAGGACAGAAAGTCCTGGAATACCACAAGAAAGGCTGTTCTCACAGTACGCTGTCCCTACCTCCGCAAGCTTAGATGCTTCATGGAGCCACAGTCCCATGCTGCTGGGAGACCACAGAGAGCAATTCTATGTCTACATCTACAATTTTGCAGCGCTGGTTGTTACAGCTGTATTAGTACAGCTATATAGGGCCAGCGCTGCAGAGTGGTCACACTTACAGCAACCAGCGCTGCAAGTGGTGTTAGATGTGGCCACACTGTTGGGCGGCTTCAAGAGGGGTTAGGGGAACGCGAGAGCAAACCGCGGGGAAGCAGGTCTCCTTCCCCGCGGTTTGCTCTAGTGTTCCGAACACCCCCCCCCCCCCCAAGCAGGTCTCCTTCCCCGCGGTTTGTTCTCGCATTCCCCGAACCCCCGTGCAAGCAGGTCTCCTTCCCAGCGGTTTGCTCCGGTGTTCCCCGAACCCCCCTGCAAGCAGGTCTCCTTCCCAGCAGTTTGCTCCGGTGTTTTTTGAACCCCCGTGCAAGCTGATCTCCTTCCCCGCGGTGTGCTGTCGCGTTCCCCGAACCCCCCTGCAAACCGCGGGGAAGGCGATCTGCTTGCACGGGGGTTAGGGGAACGCGAGAGCAAACCGCGGGGAAGGAGACCTGCTTCCCCGCGGTTTGCTCTCGCGTTCCCCGAACCCCCCTGCAAACCGCGGGGAAGAAGACCTGCTTGATTACCAGAGAGGCTTCCTCTGGTATGCTGGGATACCTGTTTATTCCACGAAGGTCAAGAAAAACGCTGGTGAGTGTTTACACCTGATGACCAGCGCTGGATCACCAGCGCTGGATCCTCTACACCCGAGTTTCAATGGGTGTACGGCCAGCGCTGCAAACAGGGAGTTGCAGCGCTGGTGATGCCCTGCAGATGTGTACACCTCCTAACTTGCAGCGCTATAACTCCCTCACCAGCGCTGCAACTTTGTGGTGTAGACAAGGCCTATATCTCTTTTTGTGGTAGCAAGGATGGGGTATAGAGAGTGAGTTTGAGGTGGGGAAGCAGAACTGCCATAAATCTGACTATGCAGACACCCCTTGCCATGGAATTTGTACACAGGGGCTCCAGCCTCTGCTAATCTCAGGGGCCAACAGGAACAGCCTCCAAATGGCTATGCACTGACCTTCAATCCTATCCATTAGGGCAAGGGCAAGGATTCTCTCCCCTGAAAACCCTTATAAGATCCCTACTACAAAGACCATTTACTTGTAAATCACAATTTACTTGAGCTTTGTATAGGGGAGGGAGTGGAGGTACATGGACAGCATTTGTCCCAGAATCAGGAAGAACAGGAGCTCTCATGAGAGAAGTTTATTTTTATGAAGTGAGGTCTATAGTAATGCCAAACATAAATATTCACATAAATATTCACAAATCATGAGTCAGGCTCCCCCAAAATCCTGAAACTGGCTTAAAAATCAATATTTATTTATAATGATGAATTTGGGGTATTTTTATCTATCTTCCCAGTTTTTGAGCCTTTAAAATGGGACATTTTCAACCTTTTCTCTACAACCACAAGGACTAGAAACTTACTTTTTAAAATGATAGCGGAGTTTTTTTGCATAATCACAATGTAACTGGGATCTAGAGCTTTAAAACGCAGCTGACTATCACACAACTCATGATAAAATCATGCGAGTTGGCAACACTGGCTTTATAGCTCAGCTTTATGCCACTCTGGAGATTCAGATAGATAGTTCCAATAACTTTCAGAAAAGCACTCAAACATTTGCATGCTCATTGGACAGGAACCTCTGAACTTTCTGAAGTTTCTGTCATTGCTACTTAATCACTCTGATTTTCACTGTGGTTGGCATATAAACTGAGCCGGAATGTGCAGAAAATCCATTTCTTTGTTGCTGCAATAATGGTTCCCTCCCATACACCCCCATGAATAATTGTTTAAATAAAAATGCACAGCCCCTCAAGGAACAGTTTTCATAAGACATAACGTTTTAGAATAATTTTCAAAATGGATCTTCATCAGCACTAGTATACAGAGCTCAGGGTCATAATAGTCATCCCTAATAAATGCTTTCATTCTTTCTTTCTTTCCAAATAGCAAACACAGCTTGAGTTACACACAAAACATTTGAAGACCCACATTATGTACTGTTCTGTATTGGCATTATGAGCAGGGAACTATAAAATGCTCTTTGTCTCCAAGAGAAAGACACATCCAAATTGCTTAAATAAACAGACAAAATACTATGGTCACAGTAAAGTCCAAGTCCTCATGCCAGTGACTGGTGTGTGTAGCAGGGCAATGGCGATTAATATGGTAGTGAATCCTGGCCCTCCATTCTCTTGTCCTGCTCCTTGCACAGTGCTAGGAAGATAGACCACATGTGTGGCTCCCCCAAATCTTGCACACCCTAGAACCCCCTGGAATCAGACATTTTCCACTACCAGTAGCCCTTCCTCCACAGCTGTGGATGCTGAGGCAGGATTTGTCCCTGTGGGAATAGTGGTCTCTGGCACCAAGATTTAGGGATACCCTGAATGTTACAATGTAATGTCTGATGTGAACTACTATGTTAAAACAGTATTACAAGGGGTTGCAGCAGCCCCTCGCTCTCAGGGTCCCTGTGCCATAGCCTCATCAGTACTGCTTAGAATTCAGGGACAGACCATCACACCAGTGGGGTTCCCTTTTTCATTGTGCTCTTGTGTTTTGGAGGTGGGCTGGAGAGGGGAACCAGGAGAAATGCCTTTGGGAAAGAAGGCCAAGAGATGGGATGCTTGAAGTTGCCACGATGCACTGGATCATGAAGATGGAATCTGAGCAACACAATTTCTGAGCTTTTGGAATTCGTTCTTTTTTCAGTAGCAGAGTACCACTGCTTACTGCAGTTACCAGGTCGTTCCTATGACTCCTTAATCAGAATTACATTCTTAATCTACTCCTGCTCAATGGTGTATAATTGAAACTTTTTGAAAACAGGGATGAACAAGAATATGGCACACCGGGTACTCAAATATGGTGGAAAGGGATTGTCATTACAGAGATTTAAAGAAGACACAGTCATTGCTCTGAAGAACTGACAGCCTAAATGACACAAACACAGAACATAAAGAGAGACAAAGGAACATGTGTTTATGTGACAATGACAGCTGGGAGCCATAACAATTTATATCTTCCATGGATCGACACAGTGGGGGGACATCAGTGAGTTATACTTATTTCTCACAAACTAATTAAAATACAGTTTTCATGATAGTCTAAGTAAACATTTGTTACTTTCTATGCCCCTAGGAAATAGTGAAAACTTCAATAATAGTCAGTAGCTAAAAGCAGGTAAAGGGATAGCTGAGGCAAAATTGAATGTGTACAAACCAACAGGTCCTGGCAATAATGCATTCAACAGATTTTAAGGGAATTTATTAATAAACCTACTGAACCTACCAGTAATCTTTTTTTAAAATTCAAGGAGACATGGGGAGTCCTCAAGGACAAAAAGAAAAAAAGAAAAGAGAAAAAACAGGCCACAGATTTTTACAAAGGAGAGCATCTAAATCCTGGTAGAAGCATGTCCGTATATTTTTCCCTTTATACAAATACATATATATAATATCCTCCAAGACATCCTAAGTTTGGTCCTTGCAGCTGATACTTTGAGGCCGGACTGTGCCTCCCCTATTTAGGCTGAATAGTAGTTTACTCTGCAGGTAGCCCCTTTGAATTCAATGGAATTATTAGAGGAGTAAGGTACCACTCGTGAGCAAAGATGGCACAGTCTGTTCCTTAAAGAAGAAGGCAGCTTCCATGATGTTCTGTAGGTTCTGACTACATGTGGGATGGAGTGGCCTTTTTGCAGAAAAAGTAAAGATTCAGTATTTTAACTAGCTTCTATAGAGCAGAATGCTACTAAGCTCAGTTCTTCTATTGACTAGTGCTACTAGCCAAGGGGAAGAATGGAAATGTTTGCTTTCCTGATGATTCACTTCTCAGCTGTAAAAGGTTCATCCTGGCAGTAGAGCACACAGCACCTTGTTTGATGGATAAAGAAAAAGTCTTCATAGTAAGACATTTAAGGAGCCTGACACGGTTGCCAGCACACTCTTAGCTACATAGTCTTTTACTTCAGGTTTCCAGGAGATAAACTATGATCCGCCAAAAGCTTCTGATGTGGTTCATAAGAGAGTTATCGTGTCTTTTTGTGGTTGAATGATGGCCAGAAAAGCAGGACTTTACAAATGTTCAGGATCTTTAGCGATAGTGATTATCTTGATTCTCTGAGTGATATTTTTATCATTAGCAAACATAAAATAAAAGCAATTTCTTAAATTTCTTACTTGGGTCATTTTTTAAATGATATCCTCTGTTAATTCACTGAACCATCTTCACTGCCTACAGAGGCTCTCCCATCCACCACACCAGAGACACAACGAGAAACACAAAAGATCAACAGATCTTTGGAAAACAACACTAACATCCAAAGACTGAGATACTTCCTCATGGCGCAAGTCTCCAGGAACCTGCAATGTGTAGCCAGGGGTGGCTCTGTATATTTTGCCACCCCAAGCATGGCAGTCAGGCAGCCTTCGGCGGCTTGCCTGCGAGAGGTCCGCCGGTCCCGCGGATTCGGCGTACCCGCCGCCGAATTGCCGCTGAATTCGTGGGACCGGTGGACCTCCCGCAGGCAAGCTGCTGAAGGCTGCCTGACTGCCGCCTCGCAGGGACCAGCAGGGCGCCCCCCGCAGCTTGCCACCCCAGGCACACGCTTGGGGTGCTGGTGCCTGGAGCCGCCACTGTGTGTAACTCCTAGAGAATATGGTGCCACTTCAAGATAGTCAAAACTGCAAAAGACATTAGCTACTAGCATGGGGTAGTATAGTTCCCCATTTGGATTGTGGCTTAATCTACAGCATCACTAGTATTAATTTGGCTGCAAAGAATCAGCTTCTGTAGCTTCTTAATGCACTGACTCAACTCTACTTCATACTAATAAAAAAATTATTTTCAGTAGAAAAAAATGTTTTTGTACACAGGACATTATTTTGGATGTGTGCACAGTGTTATTTTGATGCGTATTAAGAATATACAGTTGGAGCATGTTTAACACTGGTCTGAAAATTGTCCTCTGTCTATGCACTCTGAATATACACTCCAGTCAAACTGCATTGTTTTTCCAAGAGCTGCTGTTGTAGTAGAGGAGAATCAATAACAGGCATTCAGTTGGCAGGTGGTTTTACCATTGTTTCCAGGTAACTGTCTGCGCCTGGGTATTGTGGGATATTAATGGCTACTCCAGGAGGGAAGAGAGAAATATTTTTTCCAGGTTCCTATGTTTAGGGGAGAGGTATGACCTTGTATTCAGTGAAGATTAGATTTAATGAAAAGGGTTTTAAGGGAATAGGAGCCTCCTGTTTTAATTTATAGGAAGCATTGGAAATGCTTGCTCTTCCAATCTTGCAAGCTCTTATTTCACATAACAGTGAAGCAGCTGAATGAAATAGAAGTGTGACTGTCCCTGTGGGTACTCCTGACCCTGCCATCTTTGCATTACATGGTGATCAGCAGGGCATGCCAGGTTATTGTTCTTCAGTACAATTGGTAATGGAGGAGAAGTAAAGTTCGATGCTAGGGCTTTGATTGAGAGAGCATGTGTGTAGTGATCTGCTTGGAGCTTGGAGGGAGAAGCACAGGTTGCAGAAGGAAGTGTTTGCTGAAGGCTGCAGAAATTAGTCTGTGTACACACAGCTGGAATGCTAGGGGCAGCTGGAGCAGCTCTATAAAATAGATTTTTTAATAAAGAACCATTTTAAATAAGAACCGAGTTCTGTCATGTTATTATCCAACAAGTGGTGCATGAAACAGTGTGCCTAACTTTTAGTGTGTGTGCAGTCCCTTGGGGAGGGGGAGTGTAGTGCACTCAGCCCTTTGCACTGAGCAGCAATACAGTAAGCCTCCAATTTTTTTTACTTAAAAGTCCACGGTGTAGAGAAGATGGAGTATGAGCATGTGTAAAACCTGGATTAAATATAATCTGCATCAGGGAGTAACATGACACTGGTTGGGTAATGTTCTTATTAATGCAGGATCAGGTTTGTCTTGCACTTTTTGCCCTGCTCAGCACTTTTACTTTATGCTTATATATGAAACCCACCACACCTGTGCTGCAGAATAAACTCTGACAGAATTAATTTTACCACCTCCACAAGAAATTAACTGATTGCTTTAATGAAGAATACCTAATGTACCTTGTGTTATATCCTAACCGCAGCTAACGAACTGCAGACCTAAAAAAGGTTTAAGTCCACAAATTGGCTCAATGGAACTATTAATTCATCAGTGGACATTGTTGATGATTGTAAGCTTGATTAGGCATGAAATTGCACTGGTAACCCTTATTTCTCATGAATGTCTTTGACTGCGCAAAAAGGGAGTAGTAAAGAGTGGGCACCATCTCTCAGCAAAAAGCTCAAGAATCCTTGTGACAAATTAATGCAGAGATCAATGAGGTTTCCAAACCCAGATAATAGTTTTTACCTTAATGGTCCTTATTTAAGTTTGCCTTCGTGACCTGAATTGAAGGAGTATGGATATTCAGCAGGGACTGAAGAACACCTTACATCCCACTCCCACACTACTCTGTCTCAATTAACTCTTTTGTTTTAAAATAATGTATTGGCTTTTTGTATGGATCAAAAAAGAGCAGGAATGCGGGGTAGCTGTCATAGTAGAGCCACTGAGCTAGATCCTCAACTGGTGTAAAGTTGCATAGCTTCATTGGCTCGAATGGCTCTATGCTGATTGACACCAGCTGAGAATCAGGCCCTGAATTTGCCAACCCTTGCCTTCTGAAGTAGGAAGTCCTTATTTCATTTCCCATGGGCAGAGATTTTTAATTATTCATTAGAATTTTATTTATTCGCTTCTGATAGTGCTTGTGGCAGATGTGACAGTGTCCTTCAATATCCTGGGCAAACTTTATGGAATTAAGTTAAACTTTATTGAATTACATTTAATACATTTGGGGTCCATTGTATTGAAAATGCAAATATTTGTGTGCTATTGTGGGGTTGTATGGAACTTCTTGAATAGGAAGACAAGATTAATGAAATTTCTGGGAGATATTAGGAACTTCAGAGGACTTTTTTGGACAATACGTGTGAAATGGATTTCCTAGGAAATACTTAGGGGCTGGGGGGGGAATGCAAATGAACCACTTCGAATCCATCCTTTTGAAGCTACGCCTTGGGGAGAGGAAACTGAGTATTTACTGATTACTTGTTTCCAAAAACTCCAGTTCAAAGACCCCCAAACTGCATAAAGGAGAGACTAAACTTGACATGAGTGTGCTAATTCTGAGCTGAGGCATTTGTGAATTTGTGGCCACAAAAGAGACTGCTTTGAGGACTTACCTGCCAAAGCCCATGTTGGAGACAGTTGGGGTGGGGGGGGGGGAAAGCTCTGCTAAGCTTGTTATCATTGGTGTAGGTTCTTTCATTATTATAATATGTTTTCTCTGTAATGCTTTTTATTTTAAGAATAAAATAGGTTTGCATAGGATGTGCTGTGTGGTAACTTACAGCTGTTGGCAATCACACTGTTTGGGCAAACTGCCTTTTGTTAGGAATAACAGTGAAGGCAGGGAACTGTACAGCCTGGAAATATTGTGGTCAGGAGGGAGAGAGTTGAGGCTCTGTGCCCAAGAAAGGCAATGGCTGGGAGTAGGGGGGCAGATGCCTGAGAATGGGTGTCCTGGCTGAACTACTAAGGGGAAGTACAAGTGCAACTGCCCTGAGCTGTGACAGTGCTCACAATGGGCTAGGCACTGTACAAGTACCAAACATGGCCCAGTCCCTGTCCTTCTGAGCTTAATCTACCCTCTTTGAAGTGGATAAAACCACTGTATCAAGTGAACAATGGACTTTTTAACATTCCGTTGCTGTCCTGACAAAATGTGTAAGGAGCAGACATAACCTAGTGAAGTCCTTTGATAAACAGGTAAAGGCTTTGTTTTTCTGTTTTATCCCACATTTTGCAACTTAGATTGGAGCTCATGGAAGCAGCGAGTAGCTTCCTGTTACATGTTTGTACATAGTCAAGCACAGAGAAGCCCTGATCCTCGATTGGTGTCTTCTAGGTGCCCCTGTAATACAAATGGTAAATTACAACAGCAACAATAATAATAGTTGTAATGTTCATGTTTGGAATGTTATGCAGGTAAAAAAAATCTGCTGTTTGTTTAAGAGTCCCATTATTGGGTCAGGTAAGGTCTCCCAAGTTCTGTCTGCCATCCTTTGAAACGTTGCTATGAGTACCTAAACATCTCTAAGGTAGGCATTCATCCAGTGCTACTAAGTGAAACTTGCATGAGTTAAACTGATATTTATAATATTTCCTAAACTAACTGTTGGTAAAATCAGTATTTAGGCCATGCTTAGAGGATGGGGTACTGTATTCTGGGAAGCAGTTTCTCTGAAAAAGACTTGAGGGATATGGTGGATAATCTGCTGAACACGAGCTCCCACTGGGGTGCTGTGTCCAAAAGAGCAAATGTGATCCTGGGATGCATAAACAGGGGAATCGCAAGTAGGAATAGAGATGTTCTGTAGTGACCACACATATATTCACATGGACAAGGTCTAGTCTATTTTACACGTTATTAAAGTTACAATTAAAGTTATGATTACCCGAGCACAAGTAACAGATATAATTATACTCACATCCTTAATAATATTAGAGTCTGATGGGTCTCTCATTGATTGATCAGCAATATAGGGATGCTGGAATTTCCCATAGGGAGCTCAATTTTCCTAAGCTAGGCACACTCTTTTATAATGTGATTCTGACTATACCTCAGCATTTCTGCACATCGTGCATCCTGTGGTTAGGGCATGGGTTATTAAAATGTGATTACTGGGTATCTTGTAAGTCAAAAATGTCTTTTAAACTTTCACAATATTACTCATTGATACATATTTTCCTGTAATCTTAGGGCACTGGATTAGGGCAAATCTTGCAGGCCTCAGCCTGTAGGCCTTGCGTTTCAACCCTTCTTACTTAGTTACCTAATTCATGGTTATTCCCTCTACATACACAGCAATCTTATACTTCTACAATCCTACAACTTAACTCTGTTTAACATACAATGAATATATATATTCTCTAAATTTATCAGCATTCTTCTTGAATATATATATACAGTTAATCATAACATCACACAATAAATGAACAATGAACTAAAATCGTTGGCTACAGCTCTTTTACCTCTGTATTTGGCACTGCTGTGACTGCTGCTGGAATACTGTGTCCAGTTCTGGTGCCCACAATTCAAGAAGGATGCTGATAAATTTAGAGAGATAGTGCAGAGAAGAACCACAAGAATGATTAAAGGATTCGAGAACGTGCCTAACCCCACGTCCAGACTACCCTGCCGTATCGGCGGGTTAAAATCGATTGCTCGGGGATCGATATATCGCGTCTAGTCTAGACGCGATATATCGATCCCCGAGCACGCTTACATCGATTCCGGAACTCCATCAACCCAAACGGAGTTCCGGAATCGACACGGAGAGCCGCGGACATCGATCCCGCGCCGTCTGGACGGGTGAGTAATTCGATCTTAGATATTCGACTTCAGCTACGTTATTCACGTAGCTGAAGTTGCGTATCTAAGATCGATTTTCCTCCCCTAGTCTGGACAAGGCCTTATAGAGTGCCTTATAGTGATAGACTTAGAGGGCTCAGTTTATTTATCTTAACAAAGAGAAGCTTAAGGGGTAACTTGATTACAGCCTATAAGTATCTATACAGGGAAAAATATTTAATAATAGGCAGAGAAACATATAAGGAGATCCAATGGCTGGAATTTGAAGCTAGACAAATTCAGAATGGAAATAAGGCCTACATTTTTTAACAGGAAGAATAATTAGCCATTAGAACAGTTTACCAAGGGTCATGGTAGATTCTCCCCTACTGACCATTTTAAAATCAAGATTGGATGTATTTCTAAAAGATGTGCTCTAGAAATTAATTTGGTAGTGTTCTATGGGCTGTGTTATGCAGGAGGTCAGATTAGATAATCCCAGTGGTCCCTTCTGGCCTTGGAATCTCTGTTTTAGACCAATTCACCATAAAACTGGATAAATGAGTGAAATGTATATATATGGGTTCATACCCTCAGATGGTCCTACTAAAGACCTGGTAATTTTCCCTACCTAACGTACATGTTAGATATAAATTCTTTTATTGAAATGAAGGTTGGGACTGCCATGTAATTGTTCATCCAGAACAAAATCTAAGATCAAAGTCACATTACTTAATATGAGGCATCTGTCACATGGTTACTCCTCCATCCAAGGACAGACTGGCCAGAGATCATTAAAATCCTGCACAAGGATTATCAGATCTAATAGCTGACAAGCATTGATTTATACTATTACCTAATGAAACCAATTGGTTGGAATGATATTAGTGGTGTTGATGATTTGCATAGCAACAGTGTCTATGGTCAAATATTATTTATTAATTGTATTGCAGTAGAACCTAACATGGTCCTACTGTACTATCGTAGGTGCTGTGCAAACAAATAATACATTTAAAAAGTCGGTCCCTGCCACCAGAGAGCTCACAACTGAAGGAATTTCATCACCCTGAATCTGTTCTACTATCCTCTGAGCTAAAATCTTTCCAAGGTCCTTTCACTCAGTGTTAATCAAAGATGCCTTCTTTTGGGTTCAGCTAGCCCAAAGGGCCAGTTCAAGAGTCAGAAGGAGGGTCAAGGGCCTCACTAGACATTTGCAATAGAAACATGGGCAGGTATTCAGAGCAAAATTGGTAGAATTCAGTTAGGAAACGAAAAGCCATAAATTTGTTAGTCTCTAAGGTGTCACAAGTACTCCTGTTCTTTTTGCGGATACAGACTAACACGGTTGCTACTCTGAAACCAGTCATTCTCTGGGAACTTCTTTATCTTCATGATATCTTCCATTAGCCTCTGGAATATCTTCTTGATGGTGTTGAAGTCAACTGAACTACTGATGTCCTTAAAGTTACACTGTGTTAAAGTGCTTTGTTGAACTGGGGCCAGCAAGAATGTTTAGTGCTTATTCAGTATTTTGAGCAACAGCAGACAGGAAAAGAAAGCACATATCAGAAGGGGCTGACACAGAGTAAGCAGAATATAAAGATTCAAATAAGAAATTGTTAGTTAATAGCCTGCTGCTTCCTCAGTCATCCAGAAAATAAAAAAGCTGTGAATAATAATTAGATCCTGCTGTTCATCCCCCACGTACACCAAAGTGCTTGACAAACTAGCATACACAGGAACCATTTCACCCACTACAAATCGTGGCTGCCTGTGGGGTGAAATGCAGGAATTGTGTAAATACACACAGCCAGGACCGGCGCTACGGGTTTGAGCACCCTAGGCACACGGCAATTTCGCCGCTCCACGCGCTGGTCCCGCGGCTCCGGTGGAGCTGCCGCAGTGGTGCCTGCAGAGGGTCCGGTGCTCCGTGGCTCCGGTGGAGCTGCCACAGTGGTGCCTGTGGGAGGTCCACCAGAGCCACACGAGGAGCCGACTGTCTGCATGACTGCATGACTGCGGCACGAGGAGCCGACCAACTGCATGACTGCGGCAGCTCCACTGGAGCCGCGGACCAGCGGACCCTCCGCAGGCACCACTGCGGCAGCTCCACCGGAGCCCCCTGCCACCCCCTCCAGCAAAATGCCGCCCACCAATTATTCTGGTGCCCTAGGCGATTGCCTAGGCTGCCTAAATGGTAGCGCCGGCCCTGCACATAGCAATGAAGTGGCAGGGGAAATGTAGAATAGGTTTGAAGACTTATCCACATTGGACATTGCCTAGGACACTAGAGCTAATATGCCTACATTTGTAAAAATAAAAATAAAGGCCATGGGTTTTTTAATGGCCACAAACATCTAGAAGCTTGGTTTTAGATCTCATTCAAAATGCATCCTCTTCAACTTGGTCCAGACCCTTTTTCAAAAAATGGATATTGCTCTTAAGCAGAACAAACATTGGTAAGGGAGCAATTCACAAAGCAATTTAGGCACCTACACTCCAGAGTTAGATGTCCAAGTCCTCGTCCTCAGCACCTGTGTGATCCACAAAATCCCTGCTTGGCTGCCACCTAACCTTGTCGGTGCCTAAACTCACTCAGGACCTAACTTTCTGTTGTAAAGTTTCCCTGGATGCCTGAGTTTCAGACCACGGGGCAGAGCCAGTGCTAGGCATAAGCAGACTAAACAATTGCTTAAGGACCGAGCAGTGTAAGGGGGGCTCTGTTCACTTTTTATTATTGTTGTATGTGAGGACCCACCAAATATTCCTGCATAGGGCCCCCAAAGGGCTAGTACGGCCTTAAGGGCATGTGCACTGCTGCCCCACTCTAGGGATCCAGTTGCCTGTCTGCCACATAAGCCTCAGAGCAATTCACAAACATAGGCGTTCAACCTTCTAAGTTGTGGGAGGGGCCTGGCGTAGTAAGTAACCCCTGAGCATGCCTATCAGACTGGGTCCCATTCAAAATGCAGCCAGAGGAGGTTATATGCCTACCATGCTTGCTTTTGTGGATCACATTCTGAGGTGCCCATCTCTGCCCATTCATTGTACAGGAAGCCTGGGGCCTAAGTCAGCTTTGTGGATCGCAGTATTATTCCTATGATTTCTGGGCACTCAAAATTTAGGCAGTGTGATGCTCAGCATTGCAAAACCTAAGTCCCTTTGTGGATCCCACCCTATGTGTTTTTAGTTCCCTGTGGCATTTGTTGGACTGAACAAAATAAAGGTAAAAGATTCATAAAGTTGAAAAAGTGAAATTACTGATGTTGTCAAGGATCTTAGAATTTGAGAAGCAGTATTTCTAGGCCCTGGCAGAGCTGTTGGGGAAGTCACATGAAAACCCTGCTAAACTTCAACACTGTAAATGATCTATTTATGGAAATGCACAGTGTATAGCAGCATTGATGAATCATTATTCAGTGGGAGCTGGTTATATAAAGACGAGAAAAAGCATTAAGCTTCAACCTCAGCGTCAAACATTGATATTTGTAGGGAGTTTTCAGCACTAGCAAGTGAGCTTGTTTGTATTGGAGTTGCTACAGCTGCCGTTTCTTAGCCTTTTGCCTGTGCCAAATTAATTCAGAGGGGAAAAAACAGCACAGTGCAACTTGAACACAAAAAACAGCACTTGGCTCTTTACTCAAGTCCCTTCCTCTCTTTCCTGAGAGCCCCAGTCTATTGCTCCAAGTCATAATCTTCTTTCTCCCATTGTACCCAAAGAGCCCCACCTATCACCAAGAGCCCACACTTCTTTCTGTAGCTTTGAAAAACTACACCATTGGCCAAACCCTGACCTTTGTGCAGAGCCCAGGTACCTTTGTGCAGGCAGGTTGGGGATCAGACAGGAAACCTGGTGCCATTGTTCCAGGAAGTTTTGAGCATATGATAGTGGAAAGGGGAATGATGGAGGAAATAAACAGGATTTGTCATGGGGATCTCAAGATGGAACATGAGCATCTGTAGTTCCTGCACTCCTCCGCCACAAAGGGTTTGGATTCAGGTAGAGGCAGACTGTTGCCGACTCCTCTGTTTGCCAGTAGTGAGTGAGCCATTGCAAACCTGTGCTCCATGGTGTAGTTGGAGAACCCTTCTCATGGCTGAGTCACTCTAGTAGCACTGTCTTTGGAGCCTACTGCAGATTATAGAATGTAGCTTTACATGCATCGTGGCAAAAATTCACAAATTCAATTTACAGAGAAATGTTGCAATTTTATTCTATCTGGGCCCAGAAAGACTCAGATACTAAAAGCATCCTGGCCTCTCCAGTGGAGGATCTGTATAGAGAAGCAGCTGCAGTAGGGAGGAAGCTGGCTGAGGGTGTGAAGATATGCTGGGGTGGACCTGCTGGTCAAGAATGCCCTGAGCAATTATAGGATCAGCCCTACAAAGAAGAGAAAAGTAGAACCGTTAGAATGTTGTGATAGGGAGCAAACCCCAGACTGGTGCTGACATGGCTGACAGGAACCTGAGAGCTCAATTAACCCACCTGGTGGCATCTGGAGGGGTGTTAGGTAGGTCAGTTAGCAGGTCCACCTGGAAAGGAGTCAGGAGTCCTTACAAGGACTGAGAAAGCTTAGAGGCCCAGGAGAGAGGAAACTGGGAGTTTTTGCTCTCTGAGAATGATCTGATAGAAATCTGAAGAGAGAGTCGAGGAAAACCACAGAAGGGGAGTTAGCTCCTGTAGTGGGTCTTGAAACAGGACAAGGCTCCAGAGAGAGCCCTGCGGGGTCAATATTCAGCTGAGGAACAAATACTGGGGTGCAGTCATGAAGCACTAAAATTCAACCCTCAAAAAGGTAGAAGGGGTTTAAATTTGTACTTTTGGTTTGGGATTTGTTATAGAACTGCAGGTGTAATTCTGCAAGCCATGATGACCCTGGAGGAATACAGGTCCTGGAGATATTGAGAGAAATACAGGTACACACTGAACCCAGAAAGGGGCTGTGTGAAAGACCTGTGGACAGGCTGAGGTAGCAGGGAACCCTGACTAGACAGACTTGGTCTGCTTATTACCCAGTTCCTGGGCTGGAACCCAGAGAAGAAGGAAGGCCTGGGTTCCTCTGCCAGCCACTGGAAAAAATGGTGCAAAGATCCTGGACAGCAGGGGTGGAAGGACTAGTGAGTCAGGATTGGGTCAAAATCTTGGCTTGAGGCCACTGGCCTATTGTTTGTTGGCCTTCTGGTTACCCTGGAAGGGGTTTGACTTTAAAGTGACCTAGCCAGAGGGCTGAGTCATAGGAGAAACAGACCACCACAAGGCTGGTTTGGTGGTTGGTAGACGGCTCTACATGAGGAGGCCTTTCTATGCCAGGCACAGCCATGAAAGTCAGTGGCGAGTCTATTCCTCTACCAATGTATAATTAAATCTCTTTACCATAATAGTATAGATGTGGCTGTCCATGCCATGGTATGAGACTTCATTAAATGTGACTTGTATGCTGGAGGGAGCCTATGTGGCTTTTAAGAAGCTCAAACTTCCTCACAATGGGTCAGATTCTCTACTTATTTAAACTAGTTTGACATCAGTGCTGCTCTGTTGACTCCAATGGACTTACTCCTGCACTATACCAGGGTGAGTAGAAAATCAGGTGCTCGTGTTTTCTTGGAGTCCAAGACTTATACAATGTGCCTCTTGGGCAAGTCTAAAAGATGATATTCATAGGGATTGGATGGGGAGCAGTAGGAAATAACTTTTATAAGCTGGTAGTTTTAGGATCAGTAGCTCAGCCTATATGATTGTGCACATTTTCCATAGATGTGACCACAGGGTGGATCTGAAAATGGCTATTAAGAGAGAGAGTAATATTGCTGCCCAAGATGTTTCACAAACATGGAGATAATTCTACATGCTCATGTATTTCTTGTCAATGCTCATATTACTTTCCTAGTGTCTATCAGCTGAGGATATAAATGGAAGTGAAGTGGCTGAGAAAGGGGGTAAGCTGGAAGGAAAGGGCAGAAGCTGTGTCTGCTGTAAGATTTTTTTGTGTTTTTTTTTTTTTTTTTTTTTTTGCTGGGGGAAATTTATGTCCATCTCATGCCAAAATAGTAAGCAGTCCAGGATTTCATACTCAGTCTGCAATCCCAGACAGTGATAATGGTTCTTGTGTGGCAGTCCATTTAAGGCTGACCAGGAAAATGTACACCCCCCCCCCACACACACACACTCTGAGGCAGACCTGGGCACAGTGATCTATGCTTTTTGATGCAAACTGACAGAGAGGATGCATGGAGTTTTACAGGGATCCTCTGGGTCAGGTATATGCAGGAAAATTCACCAAAGGATGGAAGGTGAGATCTCTACGAAAACCAGTAGCCCACTGGTCATCATAATCATTGTGAAGTGTATGTACAGGTAATATTTAAGGATATATATATATATATATATAGGCAGAGGGTATCAGACATTTCTCTCCTTCTGTCTGGTCATGTGTATATTGTCTGCATCACAGTGGAGGCCTGTTTGCGTTACTAAGCCTGACGCTGATTGAGAGATTGCAAAAATCACAAGAGTGGACCTCTGCAGGAAAAAACAAACAGCGGGGAGGGAGAGGATCCTGTTTACAAGTAAAAACACAGATTCTGGGC
The DNA here is from genome assembly GCF_007399415.2 of Gopherus evgoodei. Taxonomy (NCBI): domain Eukaryota; kingdom Metazoa; phylum Chordata; order Testudines; family Testudinidae; genus Gopherus; species Gopherus evgoodei. Next base: position 156,346,872 of record NC_044322.1, on the reverse strand, counting down.
GTATTACCTGGGGGACTGAAGTACACCCTGGATCATTCACCAAGGAGATGAACTGTTATCTTGTTCTACCCTATGAAACAAGAGTCACAGACAACTTGTCTGGAAAATGCTGCAAAAACGTTGGGTGAGCTAAACTTCATTAGATAAAGAAGTATCTTGTTAGTTAAGTCTAGGGTCTAGTATGTGTGCTATGATTTTATTAAACATGTAACCATTTTGTTTCCAATGCTATTACTTAAGAATGGCCATACTGGGTCTGACCAATGGTCTGTCTAGCCCAGTATCCTGTCTTCCGACAGTGGCCAGTGCCAGATGCTTCCAAGAGAATGAACAGAAAAGGGCAATTATCAAGTGATCCATCCCCTGTCGTCCAGTCCCAGCTTCTGGCGGTCACAGGCTTACGAACATCTACAGCATGAGGTTGCATCCCTGACTATCTTGGCTAATAGCCATTGATGGACCTATCCTCCAGGAACTTATCTAATTATTTTTTGAACCCAGCTACACTTTTGGCCTTCCCACATCCCCCGGCAACAAGTTCCATAGGTTGACTATGCATTATGTGAAGAAATACTTGCTTGTTTTAGTTTTAAACCAGCTGCCTGTTAATTTCATTGCATGATCCCGTTTTCTTGTGCTATATGAAGGGGTAAATAACACTTCCCTGTCCACTTTCTCCACACCATTCGTGGTTTTATAGACCTCTCTCATATCCCTGCTTAGTCTTCTCTTTTCTAAGCTGAACCGTCCCAGTCTTTTTAATCTCTCCTCAAATGGAAGCTGTTTCATACCCCAAATCACCTTTGTTGCTCTTCTCTGTACCTTTTCTAATTCAAATATATCTGTTTTGAAATGGGCTGACCAGAACTGCACTCAGGATTCAAGGTGTAGTCATACCATGAATTTAATATAGTGGCATCAAGATAGTTCCTGTCTTATCTATCCCTTTCTTAATGGTTCCTAACATTCTGTTTCCTTTTTTTGACTGTCCCTGCACATTGAAATATTTTCAGAGAACTATCCCCAGTGACTTCACAATCTCTTTCAAGAGTGCTGTCATGGGTAAGTATAACCCATCACAGGGTGTCAAGATGACATCAAAGTGGCTACCCTCTGATACAGGGCAACATTGTCTAGTGTCCAGAGCCGAGAGGGTGGCCATTCGGTGCAGGGACCATGAAGCATGGTGGCCAGAGCCAATAGGTGGGGCAGGCAGCCCTCACTATCTAGGGTCCCACAGCTTCCTGGATGAGTCAGCAAAAAGCTTGTGCTTTGTGTCCAGAGGGGATCAGGCTGCCACCCAGTGGTGGGGCCCTCCTTATTTCACTGGGTCCCAGCCCAAGGCCCTATCAGTGGCAAGTGGTCCTTCCACTAGGGATCCCACCAAAACACACTGACTCTGTTCCCAGTACCACAACCAGATCAATGTCTGGTTCCCCACGGTTACTTCCTACTCTATCTCCCCGTTCTGTAGTCTGCAGGTTCTCTATCTCCTTGGGGTACTTGGCAGGCAAGGTTTCCAGGGTTTCCTTACCCCTGTGGGCCTCACTGGACATCTGGGTACTTACCGGGGTCTTGTCATGGCAGGTCTCTGTGGCCTGGGGCTCTGGCAGCTTCTGGGCAGGTGCCTGCAACTCGCATTCGCTCTCCTCCAGAGTCAGACCAGAGTGAGCTGGGCTACCTACTTTTATAATCTGCCTCCAGTTGGAGCATTCCCGGCAAGGGGCATGGCCTCTTTGGCTCTTGGGATGTTAATCCCTGCAGGGCCAGTGTGAGGTAAGTACACGCTATCCAAGGGCTAAGAGCTAATTTAGACTCCATAATTTTGTATATGTTGTTGGGATCATGTTTTCCAATGTGCATTACTGTGCATTTATCAACATCACATTTTATCTGCTATTTTGTTGTCCAGTCACACAGTTTTATGAGATCCCTTTGTAACTCTTTGCAATCAGCTTTGGATTTACCTATTGTGAATAATTTAATATAATTAGAAAACTTTGCCATCTCACTGTTCATCCCCTTTTCCAGATGACTTATGAATATGTTGAACAGCATAGGTGCCAGTAGAGATCCTTGGGGGACCCTGTTGTTTACTTCTTTCCCCTGTGAAAGCTGACCTTTTGTTCCTTGTCTTTTATCAGTTACTGAAACATGAAAAGACATTTCCTCTTATCCCATGACTACTTACTTTTCTTAAGAGCCTTTGGTATGGGACCTTGTCAAAGGCCTTCTGAGAGTCAAAATTTACTACATTAACTGAATCACCCTTACCCGACAAACTTGAAGAATTCTAGTAGATTGCTGAGGCATGATTTCCCAGAACAAAAGTTTTGTTCATCTATCTGTGTGATAATTCTATTTTTTACTATAGTTTCAACCAATTTGCCTGATACTGACTGTAGGTTTAGTGACCTCTAATTGCCAGGATCACTTCCAGAGCCTTTTTTAAAAATCGTCATTATTTAGCTACCATCAGTCATCTGGTATAGAGGCTAATTTAAGCAGTCTTTGCTACTTCTTGATTCTGTTCTCTTAGTTAGGGTTTTAGATATTTTACAGTGAAAATAAGTAAGTTCTGTGTACGTGCGACTGTGATCTAAGGTATAACTAGTAAGCTAGAGGGTACTGTTCCTTCAGGAGCAGCAAATCTGAGAATTCTAAGTGTCCAATGGACCAGGGACTGGACACTCCAGGGGAATGTTCAAGGGTTAGAGCATGCCTTTTGCTAAGCCACAGAGGGACAGCAGAGCCTGTGTAGGCTAGGAGGGGAATGCTTGTGTTGCCTGTGGCTGGTGGAGTCAGGGAGCTCAAACGCTACAGGCAAAGACAAGGCAGGTGGCAATGAGATGCTTCATAACCCTGGGTACTCCTGGGAATTCACATCAAAGCTGTAGTATTGAAAGGGGGCATGAAGAAGACCCTTAAGTTACAGCAGTGCTGAAAGCAGTGAATTACCTCCCAGATGGGACGAATAATTGTGAGTACCATCAGGGCTCTCATACCATAGGCTACCATACAGGCCGTGTATTTGTTTCTAGATTCAATTGAAAGTGCTGGTTGTGACCTTTAAAAATCTATCTATCATTAACATCTATATAGCCCCCATTACATGGTATCTGAAAACTTCACAATCTTTAACATAATGCAATGTCCTCAGGAGGTAGGGAAGTGCTATTATTCCCATTTTACAGTTGGGCAATGGAGGAATGCAAAAATAAATTGACTTGCTCAGGGTCATTATAGACTAGCAGACTCATCCCTGCGGTGCCTCCTGCTGACGACATCTGGGAATTAGCTCAATTCAGCTCCAAAGCACCCTCTGCAGGCTGGTGATCCGCCTGTCCTCTGGCCCCCATGTCCCTCCCTAGACCCGGTGCCCTTTTACATGGGGTGCTGCCCCCTGGCAGTAACCCTTTTCTCTCAGGGTCTCCCCTCCCCAGGGAAACCCCCACCCTCTATCCCCACCTCACCTCAGTATATGGCTACTCCCAGTCATTGTCTAACCCCCACACCCTGTGGCAGACTGCAGTATTAGCCTACTCATCCCTGGCAAGGTTGTGTTTGGACCTGCTGCCTTGGCCTACCCCTGGGCTGCCCTCTGCAACCCCCAGTACCCCTTGGCCTTCTGCTAGGCTGCAGCCTGGGGCTTTCCAGGCTGGAGTTCCCCAGCCCTGCTCCACGCTAGGTACCTTGTCTCCAGCTCCCTACAGCCAGGCCCATCTCACTCTACAGCTAGAGAAAGACTTCTATCTGCCCCGGCTTCTCTGCCTTTATAGGGCCAGCTGAATCTGTTTGGGGTGTGTCCCCAGGGGCAGCCACTTCCCCCAATCAGCCCAGCCTAAAAGCTGCTTTCACCAGCCACAGCCCTCTTCCAGGGCTGTTTTTACCCCTTCAGGGCAGGAGTGGAGTGGAGTGGAGCGGAGCGGAGCGTCCACCCCACTACAGTCATATAAAAAGTCTGAGGCAGAGCAAAGAATACATCCAGGTCTTCCAAGTTCCAGACAAGTCCCCGTACCATTGGACTGTCCTTCCTCTAGGGCTGTGCCACCTGAGAGATCACCTCAGCCTATCATGTCAGCTAAGGTTTGTTGGGTTGCTCTTGCTCATGCTTCTTGAAGTAGCAAAGCCTTCTCATTGGAATGCTCCCACATGTGGACCTCTCTCTCACTCAGTCAGTTTCACGTAGCCTGTGCCTGGTAACTATTTCGTGACAATGGAAAAAGAGTTTTTTCATGCAGGCCTTTAATTAAACTTCATGGCAAACTAAATGAAAATAAAAACCCAAACACCTGTACACTGCTTGTGTCTGACAGACTTTTTAATCTGCTGTAACAGTGGTTCTGACATACCAGGTCAGGGGAGGTGCATACAAATATGATTGTAAATATATGAAAAAGTGCATAAACAGGAAGGGAGCAAGATTACACCAAATCTTCAAGCACTAGCCCTTAATATTTTGTTCAGTAAATGTAGTGTATGTTAGGCTGTTGCTCTTTGGTAAAGATAGACAACAGTACAACGTAAATATAAGCTTGTCTACAGCAACCTATTTATACATTGTGAAATTAATTATTAATACATGCTTTTCAGATGTGCATACAGTAAATTCCACCAGAGGGCAGTAAAGGTTTATAAAAGATTGACTGCAGCTTCTCACACAATGAAAGCTCAAGGGGTGAAAAAGATTGAGTTAGCATTTTTAAACCAGCTATAATGGAGATCTACAGAATCTCTAATTCCACCTGGCACGTGCCCAATGATCAGACTGACATTTTTTTTAAATCTGTCACTAGCACACATGACTAAACAATTATGTAGAAAGCAAATGATTGTATAAGGAATGTAGTAAAATGACAAATGAGCCATATTGATCTAATTTACACAGAACACTGAAGGTTTCTGTAGAAAGAAATAATTTCAGGACTAAAGGGTCTAATCTCCTTGTGACATGCATGCAGAACTCCTATTAATGTCTATAAGAGTTCCACACTTTTGTGGAGAGAAGATCATACTGCTAAGTGCAACATTAGAGTTGAGAGACTGTAAACCTACCCAAACCAGAGCATCAGGCTTCCATGGCAACCTCAATTTTCTTATTGAGATATACTGTAAAGTCTCTTAATGCATAATCGCAATGTGTAAAGCAATACGATATATGCTTTTATGCAAATACCCATATTCTGGTTTGTAATAGGCTGCAGCTGAGAGATGGCCCCTACCCAGCAGGCCCTTTAAAGCATCTTCACCCAGCTGCACCCCAGGCTAGTGGTGAAGTCTAATAGAAAGAAAACTTGAACTAAAACTGAATAAACTCAAATGTTGCTGGCACCCCTTCCCCTGCTGGGGGTGTGTGTTTTGTCTCTCCTTTGTGGCAGGGAGGTAGCATCCAAAGAAGTCCAATCTCATTCTCTCTTTCCCTGGAAGAGAAAAACAGCCAGTCCTCTTCCTACAATTATCTCGCCCTTTATGGCTTGTCTTCACGAGGCAAAATGGTGTGCTCTTAACTTGAATTCCCTAATAACTTGAGTTAAAATCCTAGTGAAGACAAGGCAGTTTGTAGTTTTCATGAGCTATCAGTGTGAGTTAAAGCCTGTGGGGGAGCTCAGTCTGCAACCCAAACTGCCTTGTCTTTATTATGATTTTAACTCGTTAGTTAACACTAGTAAAGATCACAGTCCATGCCCCCACCCCCTACATCCCTTCCACCCCAAGCTGAAGTCAAGACCAATGGGGAAAGAGACAGATTATTAGCTGCCCTCTTTCCCCGCACCGCCACTAGCTGGCTGACAGAGAGGGGAACCCTGCCCCAATTTACCCTACAAAGCTCCTGATCTTGAGCTGTATAGAGAACAATAGTCTGGAGTTTTTCCAAACACCAGCTGTTACCCTTTGACCACTTCATTGTTGTCATTCTTTGGGCCCCAAACTCCTGGAACTAGTAGCCTGGCTTCTGCACTATGTCCTCTGACACGTAAGAGTCAATGGTGAGGTACTCCTTAAAGTCTGTAAAGTATATAAAGCCCCTGTTTTTTTTCCTTCCATTCTCCTTTTGGCCCAAACCATGTCCCAGCCAAATATGAAAATAACTGGCTTCCAGTTTCAGACAAAAAACGTGTGATCCTGCTGCAAGATGTTGCTGTCTCCTTTAGATACCTGATATTGTGTTCTGTGCAACATGAGCTTGGAGGCAAGCATTGCAGATGATCCAGGCACTGGGCTCTGTAGGCTTTCCATGTTGTTGTTAGGACTTGTTACCTTAGGCATTGACTTGGAGGTATGTGTATTGTAGAAAAACATGGATGGCACCACCATAGCTAAAGTGTCAACATTAAAAAGTGTCACAAGTGGGAAGATTCATAGATTCCAAGGCCAGAAGGGACCATTGTGACCATCTAGTATAACACAGGCCATAGGACTTCCCCTAAATAAAAATAAAACGTCTTTAAAAAAAAATCCGAAATCACTTAAAAAATTGCCAGCAACGTAGTTATACTGATATAGTCTGTAGTGTAGATCTGGCCTGACTATGTGGTGTTGGAATCAGATCCCTCAGTGGAATAACTGAGTTCATGTGAAGCATGCTGGATTGTCCTTTGAAGGAAGATCAAAAAGCAGGACAAACTTGTTGGATGTTGTATTTTATATAAGTGATATTAAGCATGCTGTGCATTGGGAAAACTGTTTGCTGGGGTTTGTTTCAGAGGCCATTATGGGAATTTCAGGCCATCTCCATGGTTACCATCTTTTAAATGCCCGGCCAGCATGCTCTCTGATCAACAGGTGACTGAGGTTTTGCTGTGGGGACCCCTAGGATAGAACTCACTCCTCCTGGATACCTGTCTCAGGCCAAGAATCCCCACTTAAAAAAAAAATTCTGAAATAATGTACTCTTCCAGAGGTTTTTTCAGTTTAAAACCCTGTCAGGCCCTATGTAAGATTCCCACACATTTTTAATGTTACCAATGTATTGGGATTTTTAATGCTTTTCCAATGTTTATATCTTTATTATTTAAATAGTATTCTATTTTAAATATGCATGCAGTGCCCCGAATATTTTGGAAGGCACAATTGGGTCTCAATATACTTTTTCCACTAGATTGAAAGAGCCATCTACTATCAAAAATCTCTTCCCCATGCAAACACTTGTAGACAGTTATCAATTCACTTGTTAATTTATTCAAGAGAAAGCTGAACTCCTTAGTCGTTCACTATGTCATGTTTTCTAGACCTCTAATAATTCCTTTAGCTCTTTTCTAAATCCTTTCAGTTTTTCAATATCCTTTGTTTAGTGTAGTCAACAGAAGTAGATACGGTGCTTTAAATCTGCATACAGACGTAATACTTCTCCTGCTTGATATTTCCCTGCATGTATATCCAAAACTTGTGCTCACCCTTTTTAACTTCAGCATTGCACTGGAAACTTATGGTCAATTGTTTATCTGCCATGATCCCTAATTCTTTTTTTTAGAGTCACTACTTTCCATAATATAACCAGCCATCTTATAAATGTGACATTCTTTATCCCTACATGTATGACCTTGCATTTGGTTTTATTAAAACACATGTTCAAATTATCCCAGTTTATCAAGTAATCCAGATGAGTCTATATAAAGTCCGGTGATGGCTTTATATTTAATTCTTGACCGTCGAAAAGGATATTTAATAACTTTGGGCCCCATTGGAGGATGAGTCCCTGTTTACAATTACTTTTTCCAATCTACCAGTTAACCAGTTTTTAATCCATTTAATTTGGGCAATATTGATTTTTCTATAATGTAATTGCTAACATTTTTTTATCGGAATGTCATGCAAACTAGGTCAAATGCCTGACAACCAAACACAAAAAGAATGCATTTGACCAGACCTATTGTCTGTAAACCATGTTGACTGGCATTAATTATGCTACTATCTTTTAATCTTTACTGATTGCATCACCATATCAGCTTTTTCCATTATCTTGCTCAGGATTAATGTCAGGCCAACTAGCTTATATCTTCCCAGCTCATCCCACAGATGCACTCTTTAAATACTGGCACAACATTAGCACACTATCTTTTCTGTAGTCCTAAACTTCCTCAATGTTTCAACATTTATTACAAATCAACGTGAATGGTTCAGAATGCTCCTTGGTCATTTCTTGTAATACTCTTGAGTACAAGTTATCTGCTCCTGCAGGCTTAAAAATGTTTAGCTTCCTCTCTAGCTACTGATGAAATAGGAAATATTTCATTATAACTGTGAAATATGAATACATCATCTTGTTGCTTTCAAAATGCAGAACAAATATATCTATTGAATATGTTTCTGCCTTTTCTGCATCATGATTGATAACTTCACCATTCTGGTGGCAGGCGGGGCATGGATCAGTTTTCATGTCACACTCCCCATCAATACCTGGTCCAAGCTGGAGAAGCTAATGAGCCAACCAGTGAACCAAATTCGGTGATGAATCCTGGTCACGTGCCGCCTGAGGCATGTTGCACATATGCTAACAAGAACCATTCTTGTCTAGTATCAGACCAATAACATGGCCAATAACAGGCTGGAAATTAAAAGAAGGTTTCTAACAACTTCCTAATAGGAGTTGTGGGGGCAAACAATGTAATTAGTTTTAAGAGAGAGCTGAACAAACTTATGAGTGCAGTTGTATGACAGGGTTGCTTGTGATGGTGGGGGGCAGGACTCAACAAACACTTATGGTTTGTCTTGTGTTCCTAAAGCTCAGGCTTCAGGGTTTCAGCTGCCCACCTGCAGGGGTCAAGAAGGGATTTTTTTTCTTCCTAGTATATTCTGGGAGGTTTATTTTTTTAATTTCTGTCCTCTAATGCAGTGGTTCTCAAAGCCAGTCCACTGCTTGTCCAGGGAAAGCCCCTGGCGGGCCGGGCAGGTTTGTTTACCTGCCGCGTCCTCAGGTTTGGCTGATCATGGCTCCCAGTGGCCGTGGTTCACCACTCCAGGCCAATGGGGGCTGCAGGAAGTGGCGCAGGCTGAGGTATGTGCTGGCTGCCCTTCCCGCAGCACTGGAAGCCATGAGTGGCTGAACCCGAGGATGCGGCAGGTAAACAAACTGGCCTGGCCCGCCAGGGCTTTTCCTGGGCAAGCGACAGACCAGCTTTGAGAACCACTGCTCTGAGGCATGAGGGATGGCCATGTCTGGAAATGGGGCACTAGGTGGGGTGGGCCAGAGATCTGAGGTGGCACTGAACTTTCTCTCTCTCAGGTGCTTGGCTGGCTGGTTCTTGCTCACATGCTCAGGGTCTAACTGATCATTCAATGTGGGTTTGGGAAGGAATTTCCCTTCCCCCCTACCCTCCGGGCAGATTGGCAGTGACCGTGGGTTTTTTTCACCTTCCTCTGCAGCATTGGCTGTGGGTTGCTTGCCAAGGTTATCTGGGAATATCCCGTTTAACTTCCCTGCCATAACAGGGGCCTCAAGCACTGGTACAACTTGGTCCCTCCTAGTCTGTGCCTGTGACACACAATAGTCTAGTTTCCTGTGGGCTGTAATACTTTGGCCTAATTTTGGTTGCTGGTTTTAGTGTGCAGGTGCTGAGTGGTGCAGTTGGCCTGTGGCATACAGGAGGTCAGACTAGATGGTCTAGAGTAGTCTCTTCTGTCCTTAACCTCTGAGTCTAATCTTTCAGTAGTTCTACACTTGATATATCATTTATGATACATAAGCAGCATCTGCCTGAGTAAGAGGTCCTATCCTTTTTACAGACCAATGGTGTTTGCCATTGGCCCAGTGTGCTAGTACGCAGATCACATAATTTTGTACTGTCTGAATTATCAAGTGACATTTCATCAGCAAAGTTTTGTCTGCTTCTGGGTGCCGCTGCAAGGCAGAGGCATCCATCTCCTCCGCTGGCTCTGCCCAGCTGAGCTGCAGAGCCTTCCTTTTATACTTTGGGCGGGGTAAGTTTGGCTTCACCCACCAGGGGGAGTGTAGTGCTCCCTCACTCTCCAGTCCAGAGGGAGGCCACTCTGCCTCACTACAGACTGCTTTAAAGTTCTATTTTATCTGAACATTTTCAAGTATAAAAGGAACTAAATCCCTGATCTTGTTCCCATGGTAGCTAATGGTAAAATTCTCATTGACTTTAATAGTTTTGGATTGGGCACCAAAACAGCCCTTTGAATGATTTAGTTTCTCTTATCTCCAAACTGTATCTCACAGATGATAATGAGGATGAAGTTCAGTTGCACCAAAACATTGCCACACTGAAATGCCTGTAATGAAATGTACTGAAATTACATAGATAATTGCTAGTACTGATACTGATCTTAATTGAACTAATTCTGCAGTGCAATGAAAGTTGTAGTGTAAGCCGTGTATCCAAATCTTTTAGGATACCACCAAACAGAGATTGTTACACTCTTGTATTTTGGAGGTCATCTGAATTCCTACATCGTTTCTGTAATTTTTTTAGTGAAGACTATCACATTTAGTTATGCTAAAGAAAAAATATAAAGCCAATACCAGCAATGCAGAACTGGCATACAGTGCCAGACTCTGGTCTTGGTTACGCTAGTGTAGCCCAGTGTAATTCCTCAGGAGTCAATACAATTAATTCAGACTTGTGCCAGTGTAACTAAGAGCAGTGTATAACTAGCAGTGAAGACATGCAGGTAAGATTAAAGAATCTCTGACATTTTTAAATGATGTTATATTGCTACATATCCCATATTTGGTTTGGGTCTCCATGTAATAAACCGCATGCGCATCATGACAATTTACAGTGCACCTTTAACCCCCTCACATGCTTGTTACCTTCCAATTCAGTCTTGTGGAGACAACTTCTAGCATTTCCAACTTCTTAGCAGCTTCTCAGAGACGTTTAAACAGCCTGGCAGAAAAAATGTTCTCTTCTTTCTCCTCAAAGTTTGGATATTCTCCACTAAACTTGCACTGACTGGTTCAAGGCTCTGGACTGGCAATATTTAGTCCAGTGCAAATGACAAGTTTAAATTGTGCTATCTCAGGACCCACTGAAAGCTCTCTAGCATTAAAAAGCCAGGAGTCCCCCTCTTCTTTCGCCTTTTTTACTAACCAAAATAGATCATGAGATATCAGATGTTTAAAATATGATATTGTGTATGGAAAAGCCATTTTATGTCATCTTTTAGACATATTGAAATGCAATAGTTGTTTTTCTTGTCCCTCTGAGTCCTGTGCAGCTGGATTCATAATACGAAAATAGGCTGGCATTACAGACAAAGAGATAGAAAGGAAAATTATACATACATAACTTAAAACATTTTGTCTCAGTTAAACAGGTTCTCTAATGCCAAGCCTATTTCTAAGCACACAAATCATTTTGTTAGGCTAATCAGTCACTCACTACCAGTTTCAAATTCTTGTTATAAAATACTTTGGGATCACTGAATAAAATAACTCCAGTATGAAAGCCATTATAAATAACTAAATTCTAATTTGAACATATAGAAGCTTCTCTCTGGATACAATTCTCTAAATGTTTCTTGTCCGCCCTCTGACACTTTTGTGGAGGTTAGATTATAAATTTCTGCACCTACTTCACTAGCTGTGGAGGGAAGAAACAATCCTATAAGTAAACTTGGAGGACAAAGGGCCTAAACTCTGTTTTAGAGAAATTAATAGACTATTTAGACAAAGAAATAATGGAAACCACTTTACCCAGGTGCTGCAGTGACATTTCCTTTCATCTCTTTGAATATCTGCTTTCCTTGGTGCATGCCTCTAATTGCTATCTTGTGAATTTTGGTCAGTTTGGTAACTGCTTTCAACATAAAAGAACTTAGATTCTGCAGATGTGTGTTAAACCAAATGGTCTTACAGAGAGCTTTCATTTCCCTGCAAAATTGTGTTCCTCAGTCTCTTCAGATCTCAGTGCTTCAAATGATGGATTATACAAATGAGATGAATGATGCTGGTATGAAAATCAAAGAGGGCTTGTGTTTGTGTATTTTTAAGCGATTCTCTCATTTTGAAGTATTCAAGTATTTCATGGGTTTCTGGTGGAGATTTCATTTGCAAATCACTGTGGTATAGATTGAGCCTCTCGGCTCAGCACTTCCTTTAGGGTGTGGCTGTGTTGCTCCAGGTGGAATTGTGACTTTCCTCACATGCTTTTCACCAGTAGTAACGAGTAGTAATGGGTGCAACTTGCTTCCCATCTTGTGCCTGACATGGGATCTGTGAAGCCATGGCTCTGTTTTCTCCCGCTGTTCAGTCACTTGGGAGGTGGGGAGGGGGCTGCTGATGTAGCCCCTGCTTTCTCCCCATAGAACCCAAGCAACCTTTAATGAACCTGTACAGGTAGGAGTGAGGTTTTACTCCCCCTTACTCACTGCATAGTCACACTATGGCTACTCAGTCTGGCCCTGTGTCAATTATAAAAATCACATGCAAACTACATATCTCGACCACAGGTCAAGTCCTTTTCTTGAACCACCTTAAGTTGTCTTTCGTGTTAAAGTAAACTCTAACACTGGTAAAATGTCTTGCATTGCATGCACTAGAGCCTGACCGCCTCCCTTTATTCACACTGCAAGCACTGCTTCCCCATGCTGCCCTGCCACGTAGACTCAACTATTGTCCATAAAGGACCAGGGCCTGGGAAACAATGTTTTTACTGTGGCCCTGCCTCCAAATGTAACTGATTGCTATCCAACATGGTCACGCCGCTATGCACAGGGAAGAAGCAAGGAGTTTAGGGTGGGTGGCCTGAGATGAATCTTTAGGATACAGTCCATACTATCTGACTCATTTTACTTAAATATAATTGGTGGTGGGGGGGTGAATCTTGAGGTCCTCCTGTGGCAAAATTGGTTCTCAGCTGGTTAAGCCCTAGTTACCTGTTTATATGAGTTTATATAGGTTTATATTTCAAGGTTATATTTGCAATGTAAAGGGCTAGAACAGTGTTTCCCAAACTTGGGATGCCGCTTGTGCAGGAAAAGCCCCTAGTGGGGCGGGCTGGTTTGTTTACCTGCCTTGTCCGCAGGTTTGGCCGATCGCGGCTCCCAGTGGCCGCAGTTCACTGCTCCAGGCCAATGGGGGCTGCTGGAAGGGGCGGCCAGTATGTCCTCGGCCCACGCTGCTTCCAGCAGCTCCCATTGGCCTGGAGCAGTGAATTGCAGCCAGTTGGAGCCATGATTGGCTGGACCTGCAGACGCAGCAGGTAAAAAAAACGGCCCAGCCCACTAGGGGCTTTCCCTGGACAGGTGGCGTCCCAAGTTTGGGAAACACTGGGCTAGAAAATTAGGACTAGATACTGCTATCTGTGCTCACACTGAGTAGTACCTGATGCCTTGAGTAGTTCCATCCCTCTCGGTGACACTACACATGGAGTAAGATACTACACAATGTGAATGAAGGAGACAGAGGGCTTGTCTTCACTACTGGGGAGATTGACGCTGCTGCAATCAATGCAGTGGGTGTCGATTTAGCAGGTCTAATGAAGACCCGCTAAATCAACAGCAGAGCTCTCTCCAGTTCCCTAAGAAGAGTAAGGTAAGTCAATGGGAGAGGATCTCCCATTGACGCAGTGCAGTGAAGACACCGAGGTAAGTCGAACTAGCCTATGTTGACTCAAGCTACATGAATGACATAGTTGGAGTCGACATAGTGTAGGTCGACTTATCCCAGTAGTGAAGACAAGCCCAGAGTCTGGCCCTTTTGTGTGCTTAAACAGGGAAGGTGAGACTGCCCTTCAAGTGTGTAGTTCCCCCAAATGAGGAAGGCTCAGAACCCCTGGCTCCATCGGGCTCAAAGATATTCTATGAGGACTGTCTCTAGGACTGGGAGCACAGTCAATTCTGTTTTTCCACCTCAAGAAAAATTACTTGGATCAGCTTATTAATGGTGAAGAATGCTTTTTTTTCATCCTAGCTTGTAAGCTTTCTTCTCTCAGCTCTGCTGTCCTAATATATAAAACAGATAGATGGAAGTTCAAATGCCAATGTTAACAGTGAATAGCAATGATGTGTACAGCAGATTCGGATTTCACTACCTTGATCTTATCAGGCGGAGGAGAGCAAGTGAGTACGTATGTGCCTCTGGACTGTAGGAAAATAGGAGATACACAGATAAGTAACACCAGCAAGTTACTTTCACACACTTTTTTCTTTAAGATTTTATAAAAGAAATGTATCTAAATGAACAAAAAGTCAGATTTTCAAACAGATGCCTCACCTGGGAAATAGACAATGTTGTGAATGCAAATACTTGCATACTTTTCAAGAATTCTGTCACTTCTACAGGAGTGTTGATTTTCATATGCAAAACCAATTTGGATAAATAAGGTTGGCCTCTGACTGTTAACTGTACACAGGAGTGTTAGTGGTCAAAGAGTGCACACACAAATATGGGGGCTGGAGAGCTCTGCCACACTCAGTCATTTAATGCCCATGTCAGAGTATTCATTCACAACTGACACCCATTTCAACTCCACAATCTGAGAGCCATTTAGACTAAAGCAACATTGTTTCCAAAATAAACTACTGTCTCCCCTGCCAGCTCGGACCCTATTCACTTCTTGAAAATGTTACTGGCACATCCAAGAGTTGGATCATTAACTGGAACACTGAGGCTTCATAAGAGCTGCTTTATCAAAAGTTCCCATTTCTCTTCAGTGCACAAGGAATGTAAGTTATTTGTTTATTTGCATGGGGAAAGATGATGTGGTGAAGAAACATGACTGTGTGTCAGGCGACCTAGGTTCTATTCCTGGCTCTGCCACATCTTCTAATATGTGCTAATATCTTAGCCAAGTCATTTAGAGTGATCGTTCTGCCTTAGTTTCCCTGTCTGTAAACTGGAGAGAAGTATTATCTCCTTACTGAAGCAAAGACATGAATGTTTATGTTACATATTCAGATCCCAAGATGAAAGATGCTATATGAATTAGAATTACATTTTTTTTTGAGCTAATGCATTTCAAATGAATCCGCACATAATTCAGCAAAACTTACTCATGCTGGACACTGTCAAACTACCATGGGCAGGACATTACAGTCTGAGGAAGGGTTGCAGAATTTGTCCTAAATTTAAAAAAAAAATTGCCATCAGACAGGGATAGGGAACCTCAGCCCAAATGGCAAACTTCTGAACGCAAGGGCTTTGTAGAGTCAGAGCATTATTCTAAAGCATTTTTTTCACTTCAGTGATTTAATTTATTCTTGTATTTCATGTTTTTTAAATATTTGTAGGATTTTTCATGTATAATAACTCTAATCATAGAAAGACAGGGTTGCAAGGGACCTCAAGAGGTCATCTAGTCTGACCCTCATGTAATGTCGGGGTTAGAGTGGATATAATCTTGCAGAAAATAAAAGCTATTAGATCTTTCCAACCAGAATACCTTATGTCATATACAATTTTTTTATATTGTATTACTCTAAATTTACCTTCTATTTAAACTTCCTTATATGAAATGGTCCTTCACACTGATGAGACTATACAGGCCCTGAAAACAGGGATGGATTTAGGCATGTGTCTAATGTTATTTCTGCGCTTAAGTGCTCTGCTGAGTTGGGGCCTAAGGGAAGAGGCCTACTCTGGGCTAAACTTGGACCAGGTGGAACACAGTACAACTCCTTTGATTTAAACGGTATCTTATGCTTTTATGCCAGGTCTAAGCTTGGCTTCCAGCGTTCATTTTAATTTCAAATACTTCAGGCTGTAATTGGATAGCAAACCCTAGCTAGTGAGCATTTCAGCAAATAATGCTAATTCCCTGAAAACCTGTCAAATATGTGGTTTTGAGTTAAGAGGCTTTTGTCGGTGTGTGTATATAATCTGGGCGAGAGCTAGTGAGGTGCCGAGCGCCCCTTGCACTCTCCAAGCAATGAGAGCTGCGGGTGCTCAGCACCATGTGTGGGTACCCAGTGCCTCATTGGACTGGGCCTCTTGTTTACTATTTTCTAAGCTAAGCTTCACAAAACATGACATGGATACAAGTTATTTCACACAGAATTAACAGGTAGTAAAATCTCCCTCCCTCAGCATTTCTATAGTTTGGTTTTTGGTGGGGGGCAGGGATGCACAGATCTGTTTATTTTCGAACTAATGCTCTAACCCAGTATATGGCTGAGGTTGGTGGTCCTTGTGGTGATTCTCCTTTCATAATTTGTAGCATTTGAACATTTTCTCTTGCCCCACTAGAACAAATACACAATAACAGTCCAACTTGCCAATAAGGGTCTTATAGCTCCTACTAGGCTCACTGTGTCTGAAACCTCTTTGCTAAACAGTGTTACACATAAATATTGATTTTTTTTTGAAAATTTTTTTTTTGAATTTGGGGAATTGGGAGACTGTTTTGTTGCAAAATCCTTCCTGTAACCATCTGCCTACAAATCTACAAAAATGAAATGAGTGTTAGCTGTTGAGCAGCTGCATCTAGGCTAGTGTTTTAATCATTCGCAACTCATTGACTGAACTGGTCACATAGAATATTGCCACTCAGGAAAGCTCTGAAAGCCATTTTTTTATGATGATGTAGTCAAACAGTCCTTCTAGTCTACTGACTCCACAGCTGGTTTGCAGGTGATGCTTCTGAGCCTTCCAGGCCATGGGAACATTCAGTTGAAATGAATGACTCAACCCTTTCTTCCTTCTGTGTTGGCACAGTATTTTGGTTTGCCAGTTGGGAAGGGAATTGAACAAATTTACCTCTAAGGCACTTAGCATTAGCATCCAGACCCTCAGCTAGTGTAAATAAGCAAAGTTCTAGTGACTTCAATGGAGAGCCATCAATTTATATCAGTTCAGAATCTGGCAAGGAATTTATATTTACTATATTTCAGGTGTTGGTATCTCCTTAGCAATAATAAGCACTGGCATGGAGGTCTTTCAAGAAGTAACCTTGTTGACCAAGAGCTGAGTAATAGAAAATTAAATCCAAAAGAAAATATTATGTAATCTGTCAGCAATCAATGCTTTGAGGAATATCAGTTGAGCTTCACTCTTTCTTCAATAAAGGGGGGGAAAGGCTGTATTTTTTTTAACTGATCACTGTTGTTCAAATCTCTACTCTTTCAGCATAGGTAGGGTATAACTCGAGTATATAAAGAAGTCTTGTTCATGAAACAGGCTTCATCCTTTATGTTTTCTCTCTCTCCAGCTCCTAGGCTTGCTGTCTCAATTTTCCCCCTCATTTAGTAAACTGCAACTTATTATCACTACGTTTTCTTTACTTTGTTCTATTTTCCAATTATATTAAAATTAACAGTTGCTGGAATAATTCTCCTCTGTTAGCCCATATCTCTGTTTTCTCTTTGCCTTTCCTATATAGTCCTGAACTGTATATTCTTGTTTAATGGCTCTTAGGTCTTTGGTCAACTGTAACAGTTTAGCCAGACTAGAGCCCAGATCCAGCAATGCACTTAAGGATATGCACAGCGTAACAACAGGTAGACCCACTGAAGTCATGGGATTAGTCAGGGGCTTAAAGCAACACATGTGCTTAAGTGCTTTTCTGGACCTGGGGTCACATAACAGGACTGATGAGAGTGTTTGCAGGATCTGCAACAAAGATTCCTGAAAAGGAAAGTGAGAGGACTTGGCTGAATGGCATAGTAGATGTCCGAGACCAATGCAGGTTCGAGTAAGTATTTGAGAGAGGAAAATCAAAACGTGACAGATTAAAATTTCAAACCATGTGGCCGTTTATTAACGGGGATAAGTTAAAACTTGGGCCAGGGAAGAGCAATTTATCAACTAGAAATACTATCAGAATAAAACCATACACAACTTGAAACAGCCTATTTACATCCAACAACAAGAAACCAAACGATTTATGATCAACTGCTCACTAAAATCCAAAGCAGATGCACAAAACTGAGTAAACTATACATGCAGTAACTGAATGTTGTAAAATACACCAACCAACCACAATAGCAATTAATACAACAATTTGGCTCTCATATACTGTATACACAGCTTTGCACTGAGTAAGGGAAGGAAAAAAGGGAAGAGGCTGAGCAAACAGAGTATTTACAGAAATTAAAATGCACATACCACACTCCAAGCGCAGCTGACCAGCAGTACAGACACCGAGAGCATGACGAATTGATGGGAAATAATTCAAAAAACAAAACGAAACGACACGACGTGAGCCGGCAAAATCCGGAGGAGACCATGGCTGAAAGGGTGATCAGGCCTTTCAGCTAACATGTGGATACTCCTGCCATTTTTGGCGGGAGACATAGTTTTATTTGAAGACTCTTACTCGTGTCAGCATCTGATTGGTCCCTAGCTCCTTCGCCTTTCAGGTTCCGAGCTGGTGCCCTCTACGTAAACAGCATCTGCACCTGGCACACTACTTTTTTGCACACGACACCCTACTCTTTTGCACATGGCACTAACTAGACCCATAATTGACCAGACAGAAAGTTCAAGAATAGGCACACTGCACTATAATGTTGCACACCGCACCATAGAGTAGCACACGGCACT
This sequence comes from Gopherus evgoodei, assembly GCF_007399415.2. Taxonomy (NCBI): domain Eukaryota; kingdom Metazoa; phylum Chordata; order Testudines; family Testudinidae; genus Gopherus; species Gopherus evgoodei. The sequence goes on along the minus strand of NC_044322.1, from coordinate 156,328,427 downwards.
GCGGTGTTGCACACAGCGCCGATGTGACTCCTTGACCGACAATTGGCCATACAGATGCCATGTTTGAGCAAAGGTTTAGGGTTGCAACAGTAGAAACTGAAGGTGCTTAATAATGTTCCACAAACACTGTCACATGAAAGCCAGGTTGCTCCTGGCCCTTACATAACAGTATATATAGGGGAGATTGCAGGTACTGTTCCCCTACTGTGTATGGTCTGCATAAATGCCAGTCACAATTGCAGTTTTTGGGCTCAGGGAAGGGAAGCAATTGTTTCCTCCTAGCTGTCGCCGGGATACAAAAAACCCCCAAAAGGGTGGGGGCCATGGTCTTCTATGCTACACTGCCACATTCTCCCACAGAATGAGACCAGTACACAGTGGGGAATATGCTGTATCCCACAAAAGGGAATATGCTGTATCCCACAAAACCTTTTTGTGGGATACAGCATATTCCCTACTGTGTACTGGTCTCATTCTGTGAGACCAGTACACAGTGTACTGGTCTCACACAGTGGTCATTCCCCACTCTGTACTGCAAAGCAGCACCCTGGAACCCCTATATTCACCACCACCATATAATTATGATATGTTTTGTACAAAGTATGCCTTGTGAGGTATCATTTTAAAAGTCTTGATCTGCTGAACACTAATATCCTGTTGGATTGTATGTACTATCATTGTATGGGAAGTTATGAAGTTTTTCTATGTGTTACTGAAATATGTTGTGAGGTTGGGAACCCCCAAAACCAATCTTTCAGTTACAACAAAGGAATATCCATCAATAGCCAGATGTCATTAATGGCTCATCAACGCCCAATCCACTATCCCAGAGATTTCTCGGAGAAGGCACGTACACCATGGGGGCAAACTAACCCATGTCACAGCAAAGATCTTTCCAGCAAGCTGGAAGTAAGTATAAAAGAGAGACTGACATCATCATTTGGCCTCTCCCTCGTGCTCCCCTACCCATATCAATACCTGGAAGAAGGTGTGGAAGACAAAGACTTTGAAATGGGGAACTTGGTCCCAGGCTGGAAAAAGTCCAGTCTATGTACTGAGGAACTGTAACCTGCTTCTAACATCTGACAGGGGGAGAAAAGCTGTTAGATTCAACTCTTGCTTAAACTAAAAGTTTAGGATTTAGAATGCATGTTGACTTTTTATTTTCTTAAGGTAACTAGCTCTGACCTTTATGTTTACCACTTATAATCACTTTAAAAATCTATCTTTCTGTAATTAATATAGCTGTTTTATATTTTACGTAAAACGGTATGTTTTGGTGGAAGTGCTTGGGAAATCTCAGTTTAAATTACAAAGGCTGGTGCATGTCCACTTTCCTATGAAGAAATGGCAAACTAGGTAATGAGCTTACACTGGTACAGTTCTGGGGTGCAAGAGTGGGGAGCTGTGGGGAACTGGCTGGAGCCTCTCTATTGATGGTTCATGAGTGGCTGGGAGATCATTTGTGTAACTCGGTTGGGCGTGTCACTGCCTGAGGATGGTTGTGTGAGTGCAGTACCTGTCAGAAGCTTGGAGCATGACATCAGTACCACAATGTGACAGGCAGATCAGGTTAGTGGGTTTAGAGGCAGGATAACTCAGTGGTTTGAGCACTGACCTGCTAAACCCAGGGTTGTGAGTTCAATCCTTGAGGGGATCTATTTAGGGATCTGGGGCAAAAATCTGTCAGGGACAGTACTTAGTCCTGCTGTGAAGGTAGGGGACTGGACCTGATGACCTTTCAAGGTCCCTTCCAGTTCTATGAGATAGGTATATTTCTAGGGCTCAGTGGTCCCACAGTCCACGTTACATCCTGGGGACCTTGTCACATAGGCTACTGGAGCTCCACCCAAGGCAGTGTAGCTTTGCATCACACCTAATGTAGGGGCTGTTTCTCACTGTTGACCTGATCCCTAAATCTCAGAGCTCAATGTCATTTAAATAAAGACTCAGTGGGTACTGGGCTTTGACCCACTGCTCTAGCAGAGTTGTGGGTCCTGAGGGCTTGCTGACCTAAGTCAGACTGATTTGTGTGTGAATAATGGGAGGCTTGGGCTAAAACCTGAGTCAGATCCTGGACTTAGTAATATAGTATAGACATACCCTGTGAGGGAGAACAAGGAGGTAGGAGTGGGGGGAATGGTACAAACAGCTGGGAAGAAAGCATGTGGTCATCTGTTCTGACCTGCTATACAATGCAGGCAACAGAAGTTCCTTTTGGGTCAGGACCTTTGTTTTCCCCAGTAAGTATGCCACAGATACAGGTAAAAGTATTTGCAATTGATTGTGATCTAATGGAGAGACTCAAGTATGGTTAACCGAAGGAGATCCAAAAGCTGAATGGGAGGTGCTCTGGATGTTAAGAATCAGAGGTTTGCTGAGTGCTGAGCTAGCTGCTGAGAGAGAATCTGAGATCTGACATACCAGAGCAGAGCAAGTCACAATGAGAAGATTGATACTGGGCATATGAAGGAAGCAAGAACCTGGAATCCTGTTTTGAAAATGATGTACAAGCAGAACTTGTGGGGCTAACTTTCTTACCCCAGTTCAGGATCTAAACTCTTTTAATCAGCTCTTTGATCTATACTACCAATAAATTAATTTCAAACTACTATATCTTGCCAAATCATATCCAGCCACTAGACACAAGATGGTCTCTCTCTCTCATTCACATATGGGCTTTCAAACAGAAAGGTTGTTAGGTCAGCCAAGGAGTATTTTTGTGGTCAGTTTTTGTGTGCAAAATATACTGTCAAACACATCAGGCTGATTATAGAGGTGCCTATTACTACCAAGATAATCAACAGTTTATTGCTACTTTTTTCAACTAAAAACTCACTTTGATATAAAACTTGGTAAGAAAGATCTAGCACTAGGAGTGAGACTTTTTTAAAATAGTTTTTTAAAAGCTGGTTGGGATATTTGTACACTAAAAGAGCTAGTTATTCCGTGTGTGGGATTCAACAATAATTAGATGTGGACATAAAAAAAAACCCCTTCTGTGCAAGCATCTAGGTGTCATACACATATTCAAAAGCAGCTCAGATCTGCTCAGACAGAATCACACGACTGAATCAAATTCAATAAAATACTAAGTAGAAAGCAGACAGACTTCAACTATGTTGTGACTCCTATTGTTCTCATCTTAATGTAGATAGGAAGCTATTAGCTGTGTGTTTATATAGCACTCAGCACAATGGGGGAGCTCTGACCCTGCAGCACTACAAGTAAATAATAATAGAAAAAAGTGGACCTTGAATTGGCGAGGTTTTTGCTTTTTTTTCCTAGAAAGAAGCATGGAATTTTTCTGCCAGTTGAACAATCTGCCCGCCTTGACATTCTTACATACTAACATGGCATGACAATAAAAGGCCACTTGGGGTATCCAGGCTCACCCCTACATGTTGGAGCATTATGATTGCCAATCTATTTGTTTAAATTTTTTTTTTCTAAAGCAGTCTAAGGCCTTGGCTACACTACAGAGTTGCAGCGCTGGTGAGGGGGTTACAGCGCTGCAACTTAGGATGTGTACACTCTTGCACAGCACGGCCAGCGCTGCAACTCCCTGGTTGCAGCGCTGGCTGTACACCCGGTCGAGCCTCGGGTGTAGAGGATCCAGCACTGGTCAGCAAGTGTAGACACCCACCAGCGTTTTTATTGACCTCCGTGGCATAAGTAGGTATCCCAGCATACCTTAGAAGCCTCTCTGGTAATCATGCAAACTCCACTGTCCTGGGCTCACCTGACCCCTCCTTTAAATGCCACGGGAATTTTAAAAATCCCCTTCCTGTTTGCTCAGCCAGGGGTGGAGTGCAATTACTCAATCAATCAATCAGCGACCATGCCTCCACGCACCAAACGAGCCCCAGCATGGACCAATGCAGAGCTGCAGGACCTCATAAGTGTTTGGGGAGAGGAGGCTGTGCAAGCACAGCTGCGCTCCAGAAGGAGAAATTATGATACCTATGGGCAGATATCGCAGTCCTTGATGAGAAGGGGCCATGAACGGGACGCGATGCAGTGCAGGGTCAAAATAAAAGAGCTGAGGAGTGCTTACTGCAAAGCTCGTGAGGGAAATCGCCGCTCAGGAGCTGCCCCCACAACCTGCCGTTTTCACCAGGAGCTGGATGCCATACTTGGGTGTGACCCCACTGCCAATCCGAGGACCACGATGGAGAGTTAAGAGCAGGGAGAAGTGGGAGAAGGTGTAGAGGAAGGCGACAGTGAGGCTACTGGCGTGGAGGGAGACACCCCGGAGTCCCAGTACACATGCAGCCAGGAGCTCTTCTCAAGCCAGGAGGAGGCTAGCCAGTCGCAGCAGCAGAAAGTTGATGGTGAGGAAGACACTGAGGATCGTGCTCGGGGTAAGCAGATTTTTATGTTTTGGGAGAGGAGGGTTTGGGTTATGGCTGCCTGCCTGCATGCCTAAACGTGGAATAGCCCATTGATTTGCTCTATCACATCTCTGTAATCTGCCTCAGTAATCTCTTGAAAAGTTGCAGCCAGAGCGTTTGCAATTTGCTTTCTCAAGTTGGTCGGGAGAGCCACCGTGGTCCTTGTCCCGGTCAGGCTAACTTGTCCGATCCACTGTGCAGCGAGGGGTGGGGGGACCATGGCTGCACACAGGCAAGCTGCATAGGGGCCAGGGCGGTATCCACATTGCTGTAGAAGACCCTCCCTCTCTTCCCAGGTAACACGCAGCAGTGATATGTCTGGCAGTAGGAAACCCTGTTGAGAATTTAGGGATACTTGAGTGCAGGGCGCCAGGTTCGCGTTTCCCCAGCCCATTGCGTTCTGTTGTTTACCTCCGCCCCCAAGCACGTAGCCAGCCACGTGAAGCGCTCCGGTGTTCCCCACCCCTCTCCCAGCAGGCATCCAGCACTGCGGTGCGCTCCGGTGTTCCCCACCCCCCTCCCAGCACGTAGCTAGCCCCGCGGTGTGCTCCAGTGTTATGCACCCCCCTCCAAGCAGGCATCCAGCACCGCGGTGCGCTCCGGTGTTCCCCACCCCCCCCCCCAGCACGTAGCTAGCCCCGCGGTGTGCTCTGGTGTTATGCACCCCCCTCCAAGCAGGCATCCAGCACCGCGGTGCGTTCCTCCCCCCCCACCAGCAGGACGGCGTGAACGCGTACCAAAGCCCAACACCCCCCACAGCAGCTCACCACCTTCCTGTTCACTACTGTCCCCTGTTCAGGACACCAGCTACCTCCTGTACCCATTGCAGATAAACCCCAGTGACCCATCGGTCAATTTCCACTCCCAAGGGGAACTCGAGGGAAAACCACTCACCCCATTGCTCGCCATGACTTTAGCTTCCCTGCCCTCTCTGTGTTATGTGAGGTATGTGAGAAGGATGCCACCAAAAGTCTAAAAAGTCCTTCAATGTGTGATAATAAACAGTGTAGCCTCTGTGTATTACATGGTTCTATCTCTCTTTTTTCTAGTGACCTTGACTAATGCAGCCGGATCACCGGCCTCACGTAGATTGCAGAACTTGAGACGAAATCCCAGAAAATCAAAAGAGGAATTGATCAAATCAGTTATGAGTCACTACAACAGAGAAAGTAGGAAGACACAGGAATGGAGAGAGAAAATGTATGAATGGAGACAGAGTGTACATGAATGGAGGCAAACAGAAAGCAGGAGAAAGGAATTGTCTGCCAAAAAAAACACAAGGCAGATGATAAGCCTCCTGGCTCACCAAACTGAGTCTTTCGAGTCTCTCGTAGCCATGCAGACAAATATGTACCGTTGTCACCAACAGCCCTCCCAAAGCCCTCTTTCTTGTTCCCCAGTATTTCCACAAAACAACTTTCTCCAGCAGCCAGTTTCTTATTACCCCCAGCTGCCCCCAACACCTGTACGATCACCTACCAGCCCTGATAACTATAATTCTTGCCCTGTTCACTCCACCCCCATTACCCCGCAGCATAGTAATCCTGAAGTGCAGCAGACATTGAATAGTGATCAAAATAGGACATATTCAAACCTGTGAATGTACAGTCCACCACCCCTACCCCCTTGCCTTTTATGTACTGTATGTTGAATAAAGGATTTTTTTTCTTTTTCACTACGTTATATTATTGCTGGAAGTGGTAAATATTGTACCCTAAGGTACAGCAAAGCACATCAAATGCACCAAACATTACTGTTGGCTCTCAGCATCAAATTGCTCCCTTAAAGCATCCCTAATCCTTGAAGCCCTTTCCTGGGCCTCCCTATTAGCCCTGCTCTCTGGCTGAGCAAACTCATCCTCTAGGCGTCGAACCTCGGAGGTCCATTCCTCACTGAATCTTTCACCCTTCCCTTCACAAATATTATGGAGGGTACAGCACGCGGATATAACAGCGGTGATGCTGCTTTCCACCAAATCTAGCTTCCCATAAAGACAGCGCCAGCGTGCTTTCAAACGGCCAAAAGCACACTCCACAGTCATTCTGCACCGGCTCAGCCTGTAGTTGAACCGGTCCTTGCTCCTGTCAAGCTTCCCTGTATACGGTTTCATGAGCCATGGCATTAAGGGGTAAGCGGGGTCTCCAAGGATCACAGTGGGCATTTCGACATCCCCTACTGTGATCTTGCGGTCTGGGAAAAAAGTCCCGGCCCTCAGCCTCCTGAACAGGGAACTGTTCTGAAAGATGCGTGCATCGTGCACCTTTCTAGGCCATCCTGAGTAAATGTCAGTGAAACGCCCACGGTGATCCACAAGCGCTTGCAGAACCACGGAGAAATACCCCTTGCGATTAACGTACTCTGATGCCAGGTGGGGTGGTGACAGAATAGGAATATGCGTCCCATCTATTGCCCCTCCACAGTTAGGGAAACCCATTTGTGCAAAGCCATCCACAATGTCCTGCACGTTCCCAAGAGTCACAGTTCTTCTTAGCAGGGTGCCATTAATGGCTGTGCAAACTTGCATCAGCACCATTCCAACGGTAGACTTTCCCACTCCAAACTGGTTCGCCACCGATCGGAAGCAGTCTGGAGTTGCCAGCTTCCAGATTGCAATAGCCACCCGCTTCTCCACTGGCAGGGCAGCTCTCAATCTCGTGTCCCTGCGCCGCAGGGTAGGGGCGAGCTCAGCACACAGTGCCATGTAAGTGGCTTTTCTCATCCGAAAGTTCTGCAGCCACTGCTCGTCATCCCAAGATTGCAGGACGATGTGATCCCACCACTGAGTGCTGGTTTCCCGAGCCCAAAGGCGCCGTTCCATGGTGCTGAGCACGTCTGTTGCTGCCACAAGCAATTTAGTGTCTTGAGCGTCAGGCGTTTCAATATCATCGTCTGACTCCTCACTGTCACTCTTACTTTGCAGCTGAAGGAATAGCTCCACTGCCATGCGTGATGTGCTGGCAACATTCATCAGCAAGGTCCTCAGCAGCTCAGGCTCCATTTATAACAAAAAACGCAGAAATCGCGCTGCAGAATCACAATGCCGCCAAACTGCTCGGAATGTGTAGCAAAGCACCACGGGGCGTTGGAACAGGAAGCGGAAAGACCCGCACACTTCCTTCTCCTTCCCACAACCCACAGCGCCAAAATGGGACGAGGTTCTCTGTGGGATAGCTGCCCACAATGCACCACTCCCAACAGCGCTGCAAGTGCTGTAAATGTGGCCACACTGCAGCGCTGGTTGCTGTAAGTGTGGCCACTCTGCAGCGCTGGCCCTACACAGCTGTAACTACCAGTGCTGCAAAACTGTAAGTGTAGCCATACCCTTAGTGTAAGCACTCTTTTCCCCTTTTCATCTTCTGGTCAAGCTTTTGAATACAAAAATGTAAGTGCTCTCACCCCTCAGCCAGCCATACAGTAACTACAGGTTCAGGGCAATTTCCTTCCAATTTACAATTGACCAGAAGGCCATTTACAAGTCAGAATCAATCCTTCAGAGCCATTTACAAGAAGATAAACTCAGATATTTTGCTCCCTGCCTGGAGAACTGAATAAGTTAAAGAGCATGAGTTTCATTTGTATTAATCATCCTCTGCTATCAAGTTTGGCAGCATAACCTACTTTTATATAATTGAACTAATAACTATGGTTTATTAACATCATTAAATCAATGTTGTCTTGTAAACTCTCCTTTTATCTCAGCACATAATCTTGCCTGCTCTGAGGGGGGAAAAGTTGTTCCCTGAAAGAAGGGAAGAATGCATGCACAAATCAGGCTATGTGCATTGACACAATTCCATTCGTGGCCCAATACTGATGTTCTTAATGGTGATTGAGAAACACAGATCATTGCTGTAACTTTACCATAATAATAATAATAATAATAATAATATAATATAATATAATAATTGCTTTCAGCTATTGCTAACCATACAGAAAAGCATAGGAGCATGGTAATCTCCCACTTGGACAGAAATCTCAAGTCACAGTAATGCTTATTAATCTTGAAAAGAGGGGACAACAGTGATAACTGAAGAACAGAGCAGCTTGATCTACCTTGCCATAGGGTGTCTCATGGAAATGAAGATTTTCTACTTACTGATTTTTTTGTAGGTAACGGATTACAAGGGGAATATACCTAGTTGTATTCTGCACCTGCCACTCTGATGGATCTGCAGTTTGTGAGGCTGCAGTTTGTTCAGATTGGGTTATTAAGGGAAATGCTACCTTGGGAAAGAATGCTGTATGTAAGTGGAAGCATCACAAGACAAGCAAGAGGTAAACAAGCAAAGAAAAAAGCAAAGAAAACACAACTTGAACTGTGCTGTTCCAATGCCATTTGTTTTGGGTTTGATGGATTTCCCCCCACCTCCCTTAATCTCTGTAATCACCTTGTGACAGATTGGACCCCTTCTGGGATGCCACTAGATGTGCTGAGGTCCCACTCAGCCCTCCGGCCCTGCCAGCCTGGGTTTCCCTTATACTTGGTTGCTGTGCCAGGCTCTCAAGCCCTTTTCCAGCATGCACCCAGGCAAGACCACACCCAGCTGCAGACACAGACTGCAGTCAGATCTATGTGAAAGGATTCACCCAGCACTCATGTGCACACCCACTGTGGAGAGAGAAACCTCAGATAATGTTGTCTTGTGCTGTCTAGAAAGAACTGCACAGCACAAGCTCATAAAAAATCACCCTCTCCCTCAATGTGAAGAGAGAGATGCACAGCTTCTTGACCCTCCAGTTATAAAGTGAACAATCTGGGTTATACTATAAACAAGAAATAAGTCTATTAAGTATCAAAGGTAAATTTTAAGTGATCATAAGAGATAGTAAACAGAACAAAGCAAATCACTAAACAAATGAAACAAAACACGCAAACTAAGCTTGATTCACTAAAGAAACAGGTTACAAAAGTTGCTCCAATACTTCTATTGGTCTATTAGGACTCTTTGCTGCTTTTACAGATCCAGATTAACACGGCTACCCCTCTGATAGATTACAAAATGTAATTTCTCACCCTAAATGTTTTTAGGCAAGTTGCAGAGTTTCTGTGGCTTAGAGTTCCAGTTATATCTCTTTACAAACTAGACACCTCTGTCTTAGTTGGGACTCAGCTCAGTTCCTTTGTCTTTTCAGGTACATTCAGCAGTCTTTCTTCTTGGGCAGGAAGGCAATGGAGAAGAGTCCTGTTTGCCTTAGTCTCCAGCCTTAAATAGAATTTACATAAGGTGGGAACCCTTTGTTTCCAGTGCAAAATTCCAGCAGTGTCCAAGATGGCACTTTGCATCAGGTGATATTATCACTTGACCTTGCAGTGTTGAAGCAACCATGAAACAGGTTTATTTGCAATGTCCACAGGAAGGAGCTCCAGGAAGATCGGAGATCCACATCTTTAAAGACTCATCGTCTTTTTCTAATGACCTATCAAGGCTGATTGCTTATTGTCTGCTGGGCTTCCCCAAGTGTAACCACAGTTGTAATTGTTACTTAGTCAATATTCCTAACATCAGATACAGATATGATTCATGCATAGAAATTGGATAATCACATTTAGTAAATCATAACCTTTCCAATGATACCTTACAAGACCCATCTTGCATAAAATATATGTTATTAGGCAATATTCATATCATAACCATATTTCTATGAAGAATATGGGGTGTAATGTCACACACCTCTATTTATTTCCAAAGCAGCAGTAGATAGAGAGAATTCTTCAGTACCAACTCGATACACATTCCTGCACTGCTACCTGCACTGTTCATCCAAGGAGACTGTGGTGCCTAGATATTCTCTTCCATACACACCATGGCTAACATAAGTTCCACTTCCAAAGGTTCCCTTCTAACTAACTGGAAGCAGCGATACCTGTGTGGAATTCCTAGGGAGGGGATGGACGCTGAAAAGGTTGTTGTACTGACAAGAGGATCTGACAATGAATAAAATGGTTACAGAAACCATAAAACTTGGATCGGAAAATGAGGAAATACATTTCATGACTTGAAAGTCTTGAGGTCCCAATTAAAATGAGGCCCAAAGGCTGGGAGCTAAATTCTCATCTGCTCAGACATAGCTGGTGGGTTTTTTGTGGGTGGGGGAAGGTGCTAGAGAAGGATACATTAGGGAGAAACTAATTGTGTCCTCCTGATTCTGCACCACCCAATGACAGTGTAAGATAGAGCTGCTAATTACCCTCAGCGGCCCCTCCCTGCAGCTCCCAGCTGTTTGCTGCTACCGCTCCCCATAGCCACATCTGGCTCCAGCAGTTGCTGTGCAGGGAAGGGCTCCCGGCCACACTATGTGACTGAGTGGAGCCAGCAAACACTGGCAAAAATCTGGAAGGCATATGACCCTCCCCACCTCCCCCCGAGCCCCAGCAGGCATGCCCTGTGCAACTGAAGCCCTGAGCCCCAGCAGGAGCACCTCGGCTCTTGAATTTCTGAAAATTGCCATATGCGGCTCGGAGGGTCGGTAAATTTGGCCACCCCTGGTCTATTGAGGGCTGGAAGTGAATGGTGGTCATCACTGGAATGCTTACACTTACAGCTGTCAAATGAAATGAACCTCTCTGCTTCTGCCCCTAATGATTCACAAAGCATCAGGACATAAATCACTCATAAGGACAACTCACATGTTTAAGGCCCTGATTCAGGAAGGTATTCAATTTCTAAATTTACACCGCACTTTATATTTGTGTCAATGCCAGGATTTCACAGATTATAAGGCCAGAAGGGACTATGTGATTCTGATCTCATGTGTAACAAAAGGCCACAGAACCGGGCCTACTAGGCATTACACACGATGCTTACATCAGTTAGCTATTCCCTTTTACTGACTCATCTTGGTTTCATATGGATAGATATCATAACCCTTCATTCTCTCCACCCAGGAATATTTCCTTGAAATATTTGATTTCCACCCACAGAAGACTGAAAAATATAAACAAAATGTCCTCACCTACCAAATTAGATGTGAAAATACCCCAAATCATCAACTATTACATTGATCTCTCCATCATGTATGTTTTCTTCTTTAATAACTTTTGCACTGATTTTTATTGATTGTTTTTCTGTACTATGGAAGCAGATTCCTGTTTTAGACTATCTCTTTTCCCATTTGTTTTTCTATTCCTGTTCCGATTTTATATGAATGTATCAATTCTGGCAAAAGCTTTGTGTGCCTGTGTCTAGACAGTTGCTTGTTGTTACGTAAGTGTGTTTTATTAATAAAGCTGTGGTGAATAGGTAACCAATTTAGGAAAGTGTTTTTTATTAGCCTGGAAGTCCCAGCCCCAGTGTTTTTGTTTGGTTTTTTTGTACTCCTTTGTCATTGTGCTGTTAACGTGCCAGCAGCAGAATGAATGTGATTGATCTCTGTTTATTATTTGTATTACCCTAGCACCAAGGAGGCCTCGTCATGGACCAGAACACATCTCTAATACACCTCTAACACACAAGCACTATCATACACACAAATTGCACAGGGTTCACTTCTTTAAAAGCCATTTAGTTAAACCAGTGTACACTACTCTCTCATTTCAGCTCAAGTCAATTTCTAATCAACTAAAGTAAATGGAAAGAAGCCACTCTTAAGATGAAATAAGAGTGGAGACAAAGGTTTGCAGTGGTTTAACTAAATCAATTTAAAAATAACACCGTTACTTGAACTAGTGTAGTTTTCCTATGTAGACAAGCCCACCATACACTTTTGTCAGTAGGGCCCAGATCCTCAAAAGGTTTTTAGGTACCTAAATACCTTTTGACAATCTGGGCCTTACAGGTATCAAATCACTTTCTCTCTGCTGTTATAAATATTCTAAGGGAGCAGAGTCTCAGGGTAGTCCCAGACTTTGATCTTGTCTACACTAGGAGTTTCAGTTTAAAATTATACCATAATTTAAATCAGTGCTTTAGTCATACCAATTTAGTTCCATTATTTTGGCTTAAACCAAACTTATTTCAGTTTCACTTGAGTCAATTAGGAAAAGTTTTAAGAAAAAATTAAATAAATTATGCTTAATCCACTGGAATAAACCATGGAAACAAGAGTGTCTATGCAACCACTTGTACCGCATTAAAAAAAGTGGTTTAATTAAACCAGAGCTATTTGTCTAGCCAAGGTCTTAGAGCTTAATGTATTCTGTGTTCGGGTCATTTATTTATTTATTTATTGGTATCAGAATCAATTGGAGTGGAAGTGCAGGCCCTTAGTTTCAAATTAGGCTCCAGACTGAATAAATCTGGTTTCCCCATAGTCAGATATCATTGAAAACTTAGGCAAGATTTGGGTTCACACACTGCGTATTTGCAAGGCTTTGTTGGTTTGTCAGCAAGGGACACGAGTTGAATAGCCATATGGGAAAATTTCTGTGGGCTAGATTCACAAAGGGACTTAGCAGCATTGCAACAGTAAGTCTAATGTTAGCTGCCAATAAGCATAATACAGGAGGGCAGCAAAGAAACACTGTGATTTAATTGCCATATCCACACAGTAAAGTAGGATGTGGGAAGGAGATAGACGTGTCCCTAGATACTTTGGTGATCAGGGAGGAACTGGGATCTCTCCTCCTTATTTTAAACTACAATGCCACCATGATCAGAATAGCATGGGTGACAAAGGTGAATAAGTCAAGGGAATTTTCAATATGATGTACATTGAGGGACATGACCCTGTTTTCAGTAATAGAGAGCTTCAGATAATGAACATTCAACTTTATTTGATTGTCAGAACAGAAGTCTTGTTTGCAAATGCACTTGTTGCTATCTATCTGTTATATGAAAAACTCATTGTGGTAGCTGTAGTCTTTAGATGTTATCTACTGAGGGGGCAATAGGCATCCACATTTTGACAGTGCATATTCTTTAACTGTGTCATAAGTGGTCCCTTATTGCTAAAGGCATTAGCAAGTCAATTTGCTACACTGAGCTGCTGCATAGGCAACACATTCTTTAATGCTGTCAGACAGACAAGGTATTGCAAAACAAAGGTGAATTTCAGTCTAATTTGTTCTAACAATTTTACCATCATGTAACAAAAGTCAGGCCAAAAGTTAATGCTGAATGCTTAAGTGTTTACAATTATCTCCTCAGGGATGTGTAAACTATGAATCTGTTTCTTTGCCAGGTTACATATTTAACTATAATAGGTCTGCCTGCAAATAGATCTGCCTGTTAAGGAAGCAAAGATGTGTGTGAACCCTAAATGGATAACCAAAGGGACTCAGACTGCTGGCAATAACAACACCTGACAGTTCTAGGTTAGGGCATCTCTTAAACTAGGCAAAGTCAGTCAGACTTGCTTATACAGCATAATATGCCTTGACTGTCCTAGCATTTGACATAATTTTCATTGTTTCACTAACCCCTTGAAGGATCTCTGTTAGAAAAGTACTTTTCCATGGCTTTCATTTCTCTTGAGCTCTTGCAGTGGTGTCATATCTCTGATGCTTCAGAATTGTCCTTTTTCTAGTGTCATCACTATGAATTACATAAGTACTCTAGCATGACGGGGTTAAAAGGTAGCCCCCATCATGAGTGCTTGAACTGAAGTCCAATGGCATAAAAAGTCACCAGAGGGCCCTGGTGCAAGAATAAGCCGGGGGCCCCTGTCCCACTTCAGAGAAATCTAAATTTTTGCTTAGCTTTATCCTCTTGGAAAATCAGAACATATCCATCTTATCCATAAATACACAAACACGATATATAGGCTATCTACACCCAGAAAAGCAACATATACATTTATACAAAATTTCACTTTTCTTGCTCATTTATTTTCTAGTGAGAGAATGGCTAGCTCTAGCTGTTCTTGTTTCCTTGTAGAATGAATAAAGTTTTAAATCAATTTTAGCTTTAAAAACAGAAGAGATCATTTGCCAGTGGATAGAATAACAGGAATGGTTAGAAACAGCATGCATGCAGTGCAAACATCAGGAAAAATGGAGACGAATGTTGTTTGTTTTTCTGACTCTCAGCATTGGTGTTGGCTCTTTCACGGCTGGCAATTTCTTTTCTTTTTTTTCTTTCGGATTTCAAAGACAATCTAAGTGATAACTTGAGCTGTGAAATGTGGAGGCAGTTCTGCAGGCCCCCTCAAAGCCAAAGCCACTTCAGCTGCATGGACATCGTCTTCAGAAGATTTGAAACAAGAAACTGGGGCTGAATAGAGGGAAAGTCATGCACAATTAATTTCAGGCTTTGGAACTAATGGTTGAGCTGTGCTATCACTATGTTTGTAGTTTAGTAAAAAACATTTCCTTTGAACTGACTTTCTGGATCTGTTAATCTCCGGTTAGCTGATAGTTCATCAAAATGATGCTTGGCTTTTGGTGCGTGCTTAGATTTGAACTTACTTTGTACTCCCCATCTATGTGCAAGTTTTATGGTTGATTGTCTGATATAAGAAAAACTATTTCTTAGACCTTCCATTACATTATGTGCATTTTCTAGCATTTCTGCAGCTTTGCCCAGTTCCTGAGTTTTCGACTATAACATCTTGCACATAACATTTATTGCTTCCAGAACTTCAGTCTGAAAAACACTGATCAGTGTCTTAACAATAACTTGAGTTAAGGGGACTTTAAGTATATCTCTGTATCAATATCACAAAGAAACCAAAGAATCATAATTAGACCAACATGTAGGCCAAATTCTGTTCAGAGTTAGGTCAGATTTGCTTACAAAAGAAGAGAGCAAAGCCCCTTGGTTAAAACTGGAGTAAAAAATGTATCTAATGACACAACTAAATCATAAAAGTTTGAAGTTCTGTGATTGTCCATACTGGATTGTTTAACACTGGATTCAAATTGTGTGCAGCACAGTGCACATAACTTGCACTTGGTTCTTTAGCAGCAATTCTTTCTTATGCACCAGAATAGATTCCACTCATATTTGAAGCACCATCATATCCCTGTCCTTGTAGTTCTGATAGTTCTAGACTTGTTGTCTTCAATATGCTTGATGATATCACTTTCAAGATTAGCACCTGCTTGACCACTTACTTCAAGAAATCCTAGAAAACTCCCATTCATATTTATTTTGGCGGGATTGCATTTTCATATTTTCTATAGTAACATACTGAAAAACTGACTTAGCTGGTCAATTTTAGATAAGTCCTGGGTTCTGTCTATTATCCCTGAGTAAAATAGAGCATTCATGGGTGTCACTAACAATATTTTCTATAACCTGGTCTGACAGTAACTATATGACCTAATTTTGAATTTCCCGTCTGAGATACATTGGCGAGCCTTTGGCTTCCTTTTGAGTTCTTCAAGAACAGGATCATGTTTGGCCAATAGTTCTGCAACAGACAAGAAGCTGCCACTGTTTCCTTCACCAATAATCTCTCTATAACCTGCAAATGGAAGATTAGACATAGCTAAAGTAAAGCTGATATTAACAATATGATCAAGGACTTGCCGTCAGTAAATAGCTTGTTTCCTTTTTTTAATTTGAGATCTTTGTCAATGCTAGCACAACTAATCATGTACTAAGCAAGCACTGACATGACAATCAGATGTTTTGTGTATTTCTCTATTTTGAGATAAATGCTGCCAGTCTCTCGTTCCACTTATCCATGCTGAGTCATCTGCGGTTTTTTTTCCAACCCCCCCAAAAGCCAAAAGCATTGGCGGTAACATTTGTCCAGCACAGGAGAATAGCATAACCAGGTTAGCTGAAGTTTGATTTCAGCCTTTGACATAGTTTCATAATAAGATGCTGAAAAGCATCAATTTCTCTTAGAGTGACAAGGGAATGCTTCTTAGCCTGACACAGGCTGTGTTTTACAATTGTAAGCAGAGTCAGGATAAGCTCTACCCTGACATCTGGTGGAAAGAAGTTCAGAGAGTGTATTTGCATAGGTACGCCCACCCTATCCCAGACTCCCAAGCTGTGGGATTGCTTAGTGACAAATTGCTCACCCTCAGTTGAGTAGTACTGGCTAGACATGGGACATGGGTTCCAAAACCCAGAGAATTGAGTGAGGCTGGGGGCAGGTATCTGTGCCTGGTGGTGCAGTCTCCTTGTGGAGCTAGAAGCACCAGTTGCACCCCCTCCTTTCTCCACTGTGGAATGTCAGAGTTGGTTTTTTTATTCTCTCAAGAATCTAAATACAGGTTACTGAGCTGAATGCCCTTTGGGCTAATGGTGCACTAGCACTGGGGCTCCCCCACTAAGAGCTGAGATCACTAAGAGTTGAAATCACAAAAAGAGCTGAAATGACTGAGCTGAGAGCACTGAGCATTGTGCTAACTAGTGGGGGAGCCTGAAGATATGCTGTGGACAGAGCAGCTGGTGGAGTGGAGCAGTTGCGGGGACGGCTGGAGCGGATCATGGGACAGCTGGTGGCAGCAGAGCGGAGTAGCTGTGGGACGGGTGGCGCGGCCCACAGAGTGAGCAGAGCCGAGCAGTTTTGCAGAACAGCTCATGGAGCAGAGCAGCTGGTGGAGCGGAGCAGTTCCTGAGGACGGCTGGAGGAGCAGAGTGGAGCAGCTGGTAAAGCGGAGCAGTTCGTGGAGAAGGCGGAAGCAGAACCCACGGAGAGGCAGGGCAGTTGGCCCTGGACCACGTAAGGTGCCCCTTTCTACCCAGGCTGGGGGGGAGGGACCTCTACAGATAGACTCTCGAACTCTGGGGTGGCATTGACCAGAGACTTTTGGGTTGTTGGACTTTGGGGTGATTGGACTTAAAACCCTAAGCGGAAAAAGGACAGTGGCAAACGTACTTGGAGGTGGGTTTTTGTTTATGGTTTGTGTTATAACCCTGTTTGTGGTGTTTCTCCAATGGGATGCCACATTGATTCCTTCCTTTATTAAAAAAGATTTTGCTACACTCAGACTCCGTGCTTGCGAGAGGGGAAGTATTGCCTCCTAGAGGCGCCCAGGGGGGTGTGGTATGTGAGTGTCGCAGGTCACTGGGTGGGGGCTCGAGCCGGTTATGCATTGTGTTACTGAAACGGAACCCCTGGATACTGAACCCGGCCCTTGTTGCTGCCAACTAGAGGGGCAGAAGGGTTACATTTTTGGGGGCTCGTCCGGGATCCCTGGGTCAGTACCCCTCGCAAGCACTTGTTGAGTGTTCCACTGTATTGGGAAATAATTATGTTTATATTTTGAGGAAACTACTGTTTGTATAATGGCTAATATGTCGGGTTTGGTGGGCCCCAGTCCTGCAGCCTCTAGCTCAGGGGCGGCAGACTCAGCCTATGATTGGGCAAAAGCACTGGGGCATATATTGGACAAGATTGTGTTGGCCTATGCTACGTCGAACTCTTGTCGTAAGTTAAGGTTATTTGATGGGGAAGAGGAGTTTGAACTCTGGTCGGAGCATACTACTGAAATGCTGCGGGAGTGGGCCGTACCCGATGTAGAAAAGCGACGATGTCTAATAGAGAGCCTTAGTGGCCCAGCATTAGATGTAATTCGCACCCTGAAGCTCACTGACCCTGAGGTCAGTGTGAAGGACTGCCTAGAGGCCCTTGATAATACCTTTGGGAGCGTAGAGGGCCCTGCGGACAGTTACTGTAAATTCATTAATTCCCGACAGCAAAGGGGTGAGAAAATTTCAGCCTATATACAGAGGCTGGAGAGACTACTTCAGAGAGCTGTTATGAGGGGAGCAGTGACTGCTGAGCAGATGGATCAGACCAGACTGGCTCAAGTTGTAAGAGGGACTCAGTATTGGAACCCGATCCTACTTCATCTCCGACTAAGAGAACGGCAGGAACATCCCCCAAGTTATGCCCAGCTGATAAAGGAGGTCAGGGAAGAAGAAGAAAGGCAGGCAGCCAGCGAGTGTTGGGAAGCCCAAACATTGGAACGAGCCAGTACGACGCCACCGCCAATGGCCAGTGTACTGATGGTGAGCACCACAGAGGAACTTGCCCAACAAATGCAGGTCCTGACAGAACGGATAGCTGAGCTGCAAAGCATCATTGACCAAGCTAAGACTTCCAGGAATAAGGAGCCTCAGACTGTGATGATAGAGAAGTCAGTATCTAGAGTCACCGTCCCACCTCGCCGACTGGAGAAAGGACACTTCTTTTGCTACCGGTGTGGTCAGGATGGGCACAGTGCTGCTAACTGCCATAAGGAAGAGAACCCCTCCTTAGTGTATGAAAAGCTGAGGATCAGTTGGGAGAGATCCAGTAGCTGCCAGAAGGTCCGGGGACGGAGACCACCTAGGCCTAGAGGATTTGAAGATTCCCCCAGAAGAGACCAACCAGCTGGGATCCCTGCAGGACTGATAGGGCCTCGAGCAGAGGTCATGGTGAGGATTGAAGGGGCGGAGTGTAAAGCCGTGCTTGACACTGGATCTCAAGTGACTATTATATTTCAGTCATTCTACCAACAGATGCTTAGGCACCTGCCCATACAGCCACTGACTGGCATTGGTCTGTGTGGCCTCAGCATGGATGAATACCCTTATCAGGGCTATGTCATAGTACACCTGGAATTCCCAGAAGAGATTGCTGGGGTAAGACAGGAGGTGGACACTGCAGCTTTAATATGCCCTGACCCCAAAGGAGCCTCTGATGTGTCTGTGCTAATAGGGACCAACTCCAGCCTCTTTAGGATACTGGCCGATTACTGCAGACAGCGAGCAGGAGACCAATATCTGAATACCTTGGTGATACACACACACTGTGCCGAGGCTTACAGAAAAATTGAGGACACGAGAAAAGTGATGCCTGATTTGCCAGTCGGAGCACTGAGGTATGAGGGCCCGGTCCCTTTAGTGGTGCCTGCCATGTCAGAAAAGGAGGTGATTGTCAGGAGTACCTGCCTAAAAGGCAGTAAGGGAACATTAGCTGTGGTAGAGCAGCCAACCAAGGGAGGGCTCCCAGAAGGAGTGCTGGTTCTCAGCGGAGTCATAACCCTACCTGCTGAAGCCCAGGAGGAGGTGACGATACTGGTTGCTAATGAAACACGCCGTGATGTGTTTGTAAAACCAGGGCAGAAGATTGCAGACATTTTTGAGCCTGAAAGCGTTGTGAGACCCCAGTGTGAAGATGAAGTTCCAATGATAGATCCTGCGAAGTTTGACTTCGGAGACTCACCGCTGTCTGAGGAGTGGAAGGATCGCCTGAGGAAGAAGCTTTGCGAGAGATCCAAAGTGTTCTCACTACATGAGTGGGACGTGGGATGTGCAAAGGGAGTGGAACACCATATCAGGCTACAAGATCCCCGACCCTTCAGGGAGAGGTCTAGAAGGATTGCCCTCTCTGAGATGGAAGACGTGCGCCATCATCTTCAAGAGCTGATCGCGAATGGTATCATCACAGAGTCACGAAGCCCCTATGCCTCACCCATTGTGGTCGTTCGTAAGAAGAGTGGAAAAATCCGGATGTGTATTGACTACCGCACCCTAAACAGGCGCACTACAGTTGATCAGTACACCATGCCTCGAGTACAAGATGCCTTGGACTGTTTGCTGGGTAGTCAGTGGTTCTCTGTGTTGGATCTTCGGAGTGGATACTACCAGATCCCTCTAGGTGAAGAAGATAAGGAGAAGACAGCCTTCATCTGCCCATTAGGGTTTTATCAGTTCGAACGCATGCCCCAAGGGATTTCTGGAGCACCTGCCACATTTCAACGTCTTATGGAAAAAGTCGTGGGAGACATGAATTTACTGCAGGTGTTAGTTTACTTGGATGACCTGATTGTGTTTGGAAGAACCCTGGAGGAACATGAAGAAAGACTTCTTAAAGTGCTCGACAGGTTGGAGGCATACGGTTTGAAGCTTTCAATTGATAAATGCCAGTTCTGCCAAACCTCAGTGAAGTATGTAGGTCACATCGTGTCCCAAGAGGGTGTGAGTACTGATCCCGATAAAATAGAAGCACTCACTACCTGGCCACGTCCCATTAACTACAGAGAACTCAAGACGTTTCTTGGATTTAGTGGTTACTACCGCAGATTTGTGAAGAACTATGCTACGATTGTAAAACCTCTGAATGATCTTACCAGGGGATACCAGTCCAAAAAGAACAAATCTAAGACTCAGAATAAGCGGAGGCCTCCAAAGCCGCCTTTGCAGAGACACTATGGCCCCTTCGAACCATTTGGGCCGCGGTGGGATGAAAGATGTGAGAGGGCTTTTCGAGAAATCATTACTCGCTTAACTCATGCTCCCGTCCTAGTCTTTGCTGACCCAAGCAAACCGTTTATCCTGCATACTGATGCCAGTTTGGAGGGTCTGGGAGCAGTACTGTATCAGGAAGTGGAAGGCAAACGCAAACCGGTAGCCTTTGCCAGCCGAGGACTGTCTGACAGTGAAACTCGCTACCCCATCCACAAGCTGGAGTTCTTGGCCTTGAAATGGGCCATCACTGAGAAATTCCGAGACTACTTGTACGGTGCTCAGTTCCAGGTGTGGACAGACAACAACCCACTGACCTATGTGTTAACAAGTGCTAAATTGGATGCTACAGGCCAGAGATGGGTGGCCGCCTTGGCTAGCTATGAGTTCAGCATTCAATACCGATCAGGGAGGAGCAATGTAGATGCAGATGCCTTGTCCAGACGTCCGCAGGCACCTGATGTCGCTGTGATACCCACGGATGGCGTGAGAGCTATTTGCAGTGTGAGTCGCCGAGAGCCGGAGTCCCCTGAGAGCCTTCATGGATGTGTTGCTGAAGCTTTGGGCCTACCCCCTGAAGGCGTGCCTTCTGCTTCAGTGAACTATATTGCTTTGGACCAATCTCCCTTGCCCATGCTCAATACGGCTGACTGGCAAGAGGCCCAACTACAAGATGCTGACATTCGTGATACACTACTTGCCAAAAGAGAGGGGCGAGGCCCAGCTGAGGTTGTCCCACCTACCCCAGAGGGCAAACTACTATTGAGAGAATGGACCAAACTAAAACTGATTCAGGGAGTGCTACACCGCACGACCACAGACCCTCTACAAAAGCAACGGAATCAACTAGTGCTGCCAAAAGATTACAGAGCCCTGGCCATGAGGGCCCTGCATGATGACTTTGGACATTTAGGGATGGAGAGGACCCTGGAACTTATCCGCAGTAGATTCTATTGGCCACGGATGGCTGAAGATGTTCGCCGGAAATGTGAGACCTGCGCGCGATGTGTGCAAAGGAAAACTCTGCCCACGAGGGCTGCATATCTGAAGAACATCACCAGCAACAAACCTCTGGAGCTGGTTTGCATTGATTTCTTGTCTTTAGAAGTGGACAAGAGGAATATTGGGAACATCCTAGTAGTGACCGACCATTACACGCGATATGCGCAGGCATATCCCACACGTGATCAGAAGGCCACTACCGTCGCTCGAGTACTATGGGAAAAATATTTCTCAGTTTATGGATTCCCAGCCCGGATACACTCGGATCAGGGACGAGACTTTGAGAGTCACCTTCTGAAGGAGGTGCTGAGGATAGCAGGAATTAAAAAGTCAAGGACAACGCCTTATCACCCACAGGGTGACCCTCAGCCAGAGAGGTTCAACCGAACCCTTTTAGATATGTTAGGGACTTTGCGGCCAGAGCAGAAGGCAACCTGGAGCCAACATGTCGCATTTCTAGTGCACGCCTACAACGCCACAAAGAACGACGCTACGGGAGTCACCCCATATCTCTTAATGTTTGGGCGAGAACCAAGATTACCCATAGACCTGTGCTTTGGTGTATCCGAGGATGGAGATAGCTATGAAACTCACCAGCAATATCTATCCCGTCTACGAGAAAAGCTGCGGGATGCTTATCACTTAGCTACATCTGCAGCTCAGAAGAATGCAGGCCGCAACAAACATCGATATGATGCTAGGGTGCGTCTGCAAGAACTCCAGCCAGGGGACAGAGTCCTGCTGCGAAATTTGGGTATTGCTGGCAAGCACAAGATAGCTGACAGATGGAAGGCAATACCTTACTTAGTGATGGAAAAGCTAGGAGACCTGCCGGTCTACAAGATCAAACCTGAAGAGGGTACAGGGCAGACCAAGACCGTGCACAGAAACCTTTTGCTCCCTGTGGGGGAATTGGTAGGCAGCCCTTATGAGATTGGCCATAACCGGGCAACTGGGCAGAACAAAGGTGCTGTGCCAAAGCCGCCTTCCAACGTGGACAGCCGGCTCCCTGCAGCTAACCTACCCCTACTCAGCACATCTGAGAGTGAGTCTGAGGAGGAAGACACAACCATGGTGTATCCTGGGATGAAGACAAGATTTCAGTCTCGATCCGCTGAATCAGAAGAGAGCACATCCTCTTCCGCCCTAAACCCTATGGCAGAAGTATTTAGGCCCATTCCTGACATCCCTGAGCCACTGGTGGGACCCCCGTGTAATGACTTATACAGACTATTGGACAGTGGTGACATACAGAGGGAGGATGTCCAGAGCACCTGCGACCCTCCACTGTTAGAACTAGAAATGCAGGGGCCTATGCCAGTACCCGAGGGGAACTCACAGGAAACTTCCCCATCCGTCACTCAAGAGGATGTCCCCCCTACCATAGCAACAGAGATTCTCAATAGGCGAGACAGGGTAATAAGACCAGTGAAACGGTTAACTTACGATGCACCTGGGGTGATTAGTGAGGAGCCTATACATTTAGCACACAGGTTTGTGAAAGCTAAAGTGGGCTATCTAATGCCTTTTGGAGGGGACCAATAAGTTGGTATAGTAGGGAATGTGATTTGTCGGGACGACAAATTCTTGGCTGGGGGGAGGATGTAAGCAGAGTCAGGATAAGCTCTACCCTGACATCTGGTGGAAAGAAGTTCAGAGAGTGTATTTGCATAGGTACGCCCACCCTATCCCAGACTCCCAAGCTGTGGGATTGCTTGGTGACAAATTGCTCACCCTCAGTTGAGTAGTACTGGCTAGACATGGGACATGGGTTCCAAAACCCAGAGAATTGAGAGAGGCTGGGGACAGGTATCTGTGCCTGGTGGTGCAGTCTCCTTGTGGAGCTAGAAGCACCAGTTGCACCCCCTCCTTTCTCCACTGTGGAATGTCAGAGTTGGTTTTTTTATTCTCTCAAGAATCTAAATACAGGTTACTGAGCTGAATGCCCTTTGGGCTAATGGTGCACTAGCACTGGGGCTCCCCCACTAAGAGCTGAGATCACTAAGAGTTGAAATCACAAAAAGAGCTGAAATGACTGAGCTGAGAGCACTGAGCATTGTGCTAACTAGTGGGGGAGCCTGAAGATATGCTGTGGACAGAGCAGCTGGTGGAGTGGAGCAGTTGCGGGGACGGCTGGAGCGGATCATGGGACAGCTGGTGGCAGCAGAGCGGAGTAGCTGTGGGACGGGTGGCGCGGCCCACAGAGTGAGCAGAGCCGAGCAGTTTTGCAGAACAGCTCATGGAGCAGAGCAGCTGGTGGAGCGGAGCAGTTCCTGAGGACGGCTGGAGGAGCAGAGTGGAGCAGCTGGTAAAGCGGAGCAGTTCGTGGAGAAGGTGGAAGCAGAACCCACGGAGAGGCAGGGCAGTTGGCCCTGGACCACGTAAGGTGCCCCTTTCTACCCAGGCTGGGGGGGAGGGACCTCTACAGATAGACTCTCGAACTCTGGGGTGGCATTGACCAGAGACTTTTGGGTTGTTGGACTTTGGGGTGATTGGACTTAAAACCCTAAGCGGAAAAAGGACAGTGGCAAACGTACTTGGAGGTGGGTTTTTGTTTATGGTTTGTGTTATAACCCTGTTTGTGGTGTTTCTCCAATGGGATGCCACATTGATTCCTTCCTTTATTAAAAAAGATTTTGCTACACTCAGACTCCGTGCTTGCGAGAGGGGAAGTATTGCCTCCTAGAGGCGCCCAGGGGGGTGTGGTATGTGAGTGTCCCAGGTCACTGGGTGGGGGCTCGAGCCGGTTATGCATTGTGTTACTGAAACGGAACCCCTGGATACTGAACCCGGCCCTTGTTGCTGCCAACTAGAGGGGCAGAAGGGTTACACAATAAAACATTTCTGTTCTGAACTTAAAGTTTCTGCACTAAATTTTGACTTGTCAGTGGAATTTTCTTTAAATAACTCAGTTTGAACTTCATTGGAATCAGTCATTAATATATCACTGGTTGCTGTGGGATTATTAATATTTTCATGCTGAACATTAATATTTTCATGCGCGTTCTTTGAGCACTATCGAGTTTGAATGTCTTGGGGCTATCAGGATTAAAATAATTTTCAACACAGTCACTGCCAAAATATTTGATAATTTTGTCATTGGTGACTGACAGTATTGTGGGCACATCAATGTAATGACAGATGTTTTTTTGAATCAATCTTTGGCAATTTGACAATTTTCTCACTAGTCTCCTTTTGTTTCCATGTTTAGCAGCTCTGGCATCAACGTTTTTAAACAGTACATATATTTCTAGCAATACAAACAAATACATTTCTCAATGGCAATAATGTAGTGCTTAATTTTATAGTGCAAGAGCCTTGCAGAAATTATCTCAAGTACTAATTCTGTCACAAGTTGCTAATTCTGATAGTCTAAAAAAAATCAATTTTGTGTGTGATATCACCATAAGACAGAGCACCCATACTCAAAATCAACTAACAATTTACTAGTAATTTTTTCCAACTGAAAATCTGTGCAACAACATTAACAAGACTTCACACAGAAGTAATAAATACACCTATCATATCCACTTGAAACACACACAACACGGCTTTTATATGTGTAACTTTAAACTTAACAGCAACGCATATCCAAAGCACATGTAGTTAATCAAAAAGCCCAAGGGTTACTCCAATTTCAAGTTGGTATCTCTCTACTGGAACTAAATGAATGGAGTTGCACCGCTGTAAAAGGGTGTAATGTAATGGGTAATGCAAAGAATCAAATATTTATAGCTGAACCCACAATTTTGCCCATGGGAACACCTTGCAATTTGAACACAAATAGCATTTATTTTGCATTCACCAATCAAACTGCATGGACAAAATGCAAACAAGTGTTGACAAAATTATACAGAGCATTCTTGAAAATGTAGTCTCTGTCAAAAAGATCCATACTGCTACGCAATAGAAACAAGTAAACAAATCTTTTAAAGCAACTACATTGTCAGCACTTTTCAAAGATCACAATACGTCATCTATTTTACATTACTAAATCAGGCACTCATGGTATGTCTGTTTCCATGTCAGAGAACTTTTTTCCTAATCTAGATTGTCATAAATATACACAGGGCAGCTGCACTGAATTGCCTTACCTGTAAGGGGTTAATCAGTTCAATGGCACCTGCCCAGAAGGACCAATGGGGGAAAGAAGATATTTTCAAATTGTGTGTGCGGGGGTTGTTTGTGGTCTCTTTGTTTGTTCCTTTTCTGGACAGAAAGAGAGACCAAGCAATTAAAACATCTCATAAAAACATACCTGAAATGATACATCTAAAATTACAGAAATTGTAAGTAAAGGCAAGGAAATGCATTATTTTTTGTTTTACCTTGTGAATTTTCCCTATGCTAAGGGGTAGTTTATTCTTGTTTTTAAAACTGTGCAGCTAAATCCAGAGGGGAGTCCTCTGTGTTTTAAATCTTTTTATCACCCTGTAAAGTTACCCTCCATCCTGATTTTACAAAGGTACTGCTTTTACTTTTTTCTTTACATTAAGGTCTTCTTTTAAGAACCTGATTGATTTTGGTGTCCTAAAGATAAAGGGTCTGGTCTGTACTTATATTAAAGGCAATTGGTTGGTATATTATTCTCAAGCCTCCCCAGGAAAGAGGGTGAAGCGGCTTGGGAGGAAAGTGGTCCTTTTCCTGAATTTTTGTCTAAATCACTTGGTGGTGGCAGCAATACCACTCAAAGACAAGGAAAGGATTTGTGCCTTGGGGAAGTTTTTAACCTAAGCTGGTAGAAATAAGCTTAGGGGTCTTTCATGCGGGTCCCCACATCTGCATCCCAGAGTTCAGAGGGGGGAGGGAACCCTGACATAGATAAAAGGCCAGGGCTCACTGTCATCTGTAATATCTTCTAAGTACCTCTAAGACACACAAACTATTTGGATAGGAGTTGATGCTACCCCATATGGGGCAAGGCTGACTGGTATGCTCCAGCTACTTCTGAGCCACTTCATAAATCCAGTTTAACTGGCTGATAAGATCAGGTTGACGATGACTTTCCAGTGTCAAAACATAGCACAGGAGCCAGAGTGTGCCAGTACATCTAGCCTAGTTAGGGGAAACACAGTCTAACAGAATAAAGAGATTCATTCTTACCAGGGGCCACTCAGCCAAATGTCCTCACCCCATACATATCCTTCTCCATACCTACCCCACCCCACAAAGAGATCCCTAAAGGGCCCTTTCACCACACATATACCCCAACAACCATCCACCAGCTGCCACTTCTCTTGACAGCCTCCACACATGTCCTGTTCATGGCAACCTCTAATGCCTCAAGCCCACCTACCACAGCCCCCAACATCCTCCTCTTGCCCTTAACATCCTGGCCCCCAATTTATCTCACTGACTCCCAACTTCCTCCATTCCCTTCACAGCCTCACAACTCACCCCCAACATCTCCTTCTTACTCACAACTCCTCACCCCACAGGCTCCCAACACTTCCTGTAACATTGCACCCCATATTCTTCATAGTTGCTGTGACGGGTTCGGTCACAGAGAACCCCTTGGGACTGTCACCTGATGTGCCAAGACTAACTCTGAGCCCATTTTCCCTGCCAGCTTGGGACTTCAGAAACCTGTCTTGTTGAGCCAGACATGCTAGTCTGCTGCAAACACAGACCCAGGTCTGAACCTCTTCCCCCAAAAACTGCAGACTAATTGAAAACAGTTTTGAAAATGCTCCTGTCTCTATCACCCAGATACCCAGTTCCCAATGGGATCTAAAACTCAAATAAATCTGTTTTACCCTGTATAAAGCTTATACCGGGTAAACTCATAAATTGTCCGCCCTCTATAACACTGATAGAGAGAGATGCACAGCTGTTTTCTCCACCAGATATTAATTACTTACTCTGGGTTAATTAATAAGCAAAAGTGATTTTATTAAATATAAAAAATAGGATTTAAGTGGTTCCAAGTGATAACAGGCAGAACAAAGTAAGTTACCAAGCAAAAGCAAACAAAATATGCAAGTCTAAGCCTAATACATTAAGAAACTGATTACAGATAAAATCTCATCCTCAGAGATGTTTCAATAAGCATCTTTCACAGACTGGACTCCTTCTTAGTCTGGGTCCAATCCTTTCCCCTGGATCTTGTTAGCCCCAGCTCAGGTGGTAACTAGGGGATTTCTCATGACTGGAACCTCCTTTGTTTTCTTCCACCCCCTTAGATAGCTTTGGCACAAGGCAGGAATCTTTTGTCTCTCTGGGTTCTCACCCCTCCTTCTAAATGGAAAAGCACTAGTTTTAAGATGGATTCCAGTACCAGGTGACATGGTCACATTTCCTGTGAGACCCAAGCCTTCATTCTTCCTGGGGGAAGGCTTGCAAGTAAACAGAGCTATTTACAACCAATTGTCCTAGTTGATGGGAGCCATCAAGATTCCAAACCACCATTAATGCCCCACACTTTGCATAATTACAATAGGACCTCAGAGTTATATTTCATAGTTCTAGTTTCAGATACAAGAATGATACATTTGTACAAGTAGAATGACCATACTCAGTAGATTATAAGCTTTGTAATAATACCTTACAAGAAACCTTTTGCATGAAGCATATTCCAGTTACATTATATTCACACTCATTAGCATATTTTCATAAAATCATATGGAGTGCAATGTCACAGTTGTATGATTATAATATAATTATGACATAATTATGATGAATTTTGTACAAGATGGGGCATGTAAGGTGTCATTGGAAAAGTTATGATTTGCTGAATATGATTATCCTCTTTATATACATGTATCATTTTTGTATCTGAAATTATGAATATTGACGAGGGATCTGTATTTCAAATTGGCTTACTCTGGAAAATACCCACAGCCAGCCACTCAGGACGAACACTGAAGAAGTGAGATGGGCCTGATGACCCATAAGCAAAGACAGTACACTGTGGAATAGCTTAACCTTCCTAAGGAATCTGTTTGCTATCACTTATAATCACTTAAAATTTATCTCTTGTAGTTAATAAACTTGTTTTTTCTTTATCTAAACCAGTGAGTTGGAGGGAACTTCATGGGACATTGAAGCGCAAAGATCAAAGGCTGTTGCGTAGTCCTCTCCACATTGACGGGAGGGTGAACTCTATGAGCCTAGGCTGTACAGTTCCCTGTGCAGCACAAGACAGTATAATTTGGGGTTTATGCTCCAGAGCATGCCTGGGGAGCTGATAGTTACCTAGGCTTTAGCCTTTCTACTGTTGGTTTGTGCAGTAGCTAGTCATAGAGCCTGCATGTAACCACAGCTGGGTGTGTCCCTACCTGTGTGAATGCTGGTGAAGGTGTAGGGCTGGGAGCATGTCTGCAGCTTGACATGGCAGCACAGTGAGAGAGGGAGCCCAGGCTGGTAGGTCAGAGGGCTCATTGGTACCTTAGTGCAGATGTGCAAAAATGTCACAATGAAACCCTATCCCAGGAAAAATTTGCCTATTTTCAAGTCCGGGTACAAACTGGAAAATGACGTAAAGATTGCCAAGGTTTGTGAGCCTTCAGTTTGAGCAAAGCTGTGATGATGCATTGGCTTTAATTAGTCCTGCAACCATACTAAACTGATACAATGAAACTGAAGAAAGAGAGTTCATATGGAACGCCTGAAAAACTTGGCATCTCTGCCATGAGACACTCAAACACACTGAGCTCAATCTTCCCTGGGTTGGGTGCAGCATCGCTGAGAACAAAGTGGTCACTGCCAGAGACCAGAATTCTTGTAATTTAAAGTTGCAGTATGCACACTGAAGGTATCCCAGCTGCGTACTTTATGGGAGGTTAGGGAAGTAGATCTGGATCTGAACTTCTTGGCCTGGGTTCGTCTCTGGGTTGATTCAGCGTGGCAAAAATGGTGACTGAGATTGTTCTTTTTTAATTGGAAATGAAAAGGTTAAGAGAAGTAAAAAAAGAAATTTGAAAAGAAGTAAATGAAAGAAGGATGGAAAGAGAACAATTAGACGCACTGGATCCATTCTTCAGCACTCACTAACAAATCCCTAGTGCACGGCTCTGAGCTGCACAGCAGCATGAATTCACCCACTTAGTTCTCCACCCCTTCACTAAGCACTGCAGGTTCCAAAGTATTAAGGTACCACTTATCTCTTGGGGCCATACAACATGGGTGGATGCTGAATTGGTAGGTACCTGATTTATACATTTAAAAAAAAAAAAAAAAAAAAAAAGCAATCCCTCCATTACCTGCTAGAAATTATGCATGCTTCCAGACAGTCTTTGTAAAGCCATGATCCCACCAGGGAGCTGCAGGTAGAACAGCCTCGGAAGTGTTGCTGACCTGATTGCAAAGTATTATATTAACAAAACAAGACTCCCCCGCCCTGTGCTTAGCTCATCAGCAGGGTTTCTGAAACTGCTTGTATATGTGTGGGAGAAAGATTCAGCCACTGCTGAATCATGCACTGGCCTGATTAAAGAGATCACTAAGCATTTTGATGTGTCCATCAACAAAATTCTGTCCAAAAACCAAGGGAAAAATTAAACAGAAAGCCATTTCTTCCTCTGATACACACACACATACACAAAAACACACACATATGTTTTATTACAAGCCAGATTCTGATATTATAGCAGTTACTCTAATTTTACTGCAGTGTAAAGAAGTCAGAATTGGGCCCTGTGTATCATAGAGGAAAACGGCTTTTAGTTTACTGATACATAATTTTTCCTTGGGTTTTCAAGAAGAATTCTTTGATGGACACATCAACCCTGCTAGGAGATTGTTAACTTGACAGTAACACACATACCAAACCTAATGAGGCTTGAAGGTATTATTTCAGACTTTATTCTTTTTCTCCCTCCTTCATTTAGATAAAATATTATTGTTGTGTTTATTCATGGCCTGTTTTATTAACTTATAATCCTTGATGCCTGAGCTTTAATAACTGTCAGCTCACATATACACAGTTATCATTAATACAAAACAAGCATTATGTGCTCTAAATGGATGCTTGTTTTATTGCCTTTAATCGGTTGGAATTAAGCTATAACACATGACAGGCAGTGCATTTCTCAGCGATTATAACACGCCTGGGGCAGAAGGATTTTTAACCACGTGAGAAGCACAGTCATCACCCTCCAGTGCACTCAGTGTCATATCTTATCAATACTACACAATGAAATTCGGAAAACTAAGAACTGCTCAACAATAGGCAACATCATGGACTTTGGGATTGACATCACTGGCAGTTTCAGTTGTGTCCAGACTCAGAATTCAGAAGCCCTTTGATAACACTGTCTATTAAGGAGTAAGGAGCCACCTGAATTGGTAACAAAAGAACAAGAGACTCACAGATCAGGACTGGTCAGAACTCATTCGTGGCCATATTGCAAGCTGCCCAGATCAATGCCAAACTAATTAATAACATCTGCAGTCATGAATATCAGGCCTAGCTATAAGTCTCCTACTTTTAAAGTATTGATAGCTGAGGATGAAGTAGCTCTTGGCGGAGAGAAATGTAGTTTAAAAGAGATGTTCCAAAACTGTGTGGTCTGTGGAGCCCTTTCTGGTGAGCTAAGGAGAGCGGAGCAGCCACATGCTGCTGCTGGCTTTTCTCCTTTGTGTGCAGCTCTAGTCAGGATGCTTGAAAACACTAGTTGCTTTCTTCACCTCCCCTGAACCCAGAACTGCTAGACAGAGTATCCTGGATACAGGGGAACTGCCATGCAGGGAGCGAACAAAAGCCACTTGAGGAACCTGATCCCACTGGAAGAAGGTTTTTTTTCTGGACCTGCCCCCACTGTGGACAGCCACCCAGGAACGACTATCAAGTGAGTGTGGGATTACCTAATCTGTCCCTTTAAGGGGAGTGATGCCTAGGGGTCAGTCCACTCTCATCATGTGGCCTGGCCTTTGAAGATTTTGGGAGGTTTGATATATACAATAGTATAGGAGATTAGTGGTAGAGAGGAAGCAGTACTGGGAATAGTGTTTGGGAGGAAATCCTGTCACCCTCTGGGTATGTCTACACGACAAAATTAGGTTGATTCACTCTACTTCTCTCTAAGCCAAACGTCTTCCCCTCCTGCCTTTGATCTCTGCTTGCAGAGGCAATATAGTCATTGTTGTTTCAGATTCATGCATTCTTTATTAATTCATCACACAAATGGGGGGATAACTGCCAACATAGCCCGGGAGGGGTGGGAGAGGAGAGAAGCACAGCGGTGGGGTAGTTGTAGTGGCACTCCCTAGAATGGCATGCAGCTCATCATAGAAGCAGCATGTCTGGGGCTCTGACCCAGAGCGGTCATTTGCCTCTCTGGTCCTTTGGTAGGCATCACTTGGCACTGCTGTGGGTCCCTGTTATAATCTCTGTCCTTCATGCCCTTGGAGATTTTTTCAAATATTTTGGCATTTTGTCTTTTGGAACAGAATTCAGATAGCACGGATTGTCTCCCCATACAGCGATCAGATGCAGTACCTCCTGTTTGGTCCATGCTGGAGCTCTTTTATGATTCTAAGACTCCATGGTCACCTGTGCTGATCAGCTTGCCACACTGGCCAAACAGGAAATGAAATTCAGAAGGTCACCGGGGCTTTTCCTGTCTACCCTGCCAGTGCATCTGAGTTGAGAGTGCTGTCCAGAGCGGTCACAATGGAGCACTCTGGAATTGCTCCTGGAGTCCAATACCATCGAATTGCATCTACACTACCCCAAATTCGACCCAGCGGAGTCGATTTCAGCGCTATTCCCCTCGTTGGGGAGGAGTACAGAAATCTATTTTAAGAGCCCTTTAAATTGACAAAAATGGCTTCGTTGTGTGAATGGGTGTAGGGTTAAATCAATCTAATGCTGCTAAATTCGACTAAACTCATACTGTAGTGTAGACCAGGGCTCTATTTAAGGACCAGGACCAAGAGCCTGCAGAGTGGGTGGGGAAAGCTCCCCTCCCTCCCAGCCAATTGGGATGAGCTTTAGGAGGGACACCAGCCTATACGCTGACTCATCCCTCACAGCAGTGGCAATAGCAGTAGTGGGAGGTTTGTGTGGTGAACCTCAGAACTAATTGGAGGAAAGGCTTCAGCTGAACCTGGCTAAGGCCCTCCAGCTGGCAGGAGTTACAAATCCAGCTCCAAGGAGGAGGGGTGTGGGGACTTCTGCCTTTAGGAGCGAGAGTGGCTGTGTGAAGCATACCTAGCTGGTATCAATGAGGCTGGGACCACCCTTGAAGGAGCTCCTTAGCAGTGGGCTGGAAAGAAACTGCATGAGGAGACAGAACTTCATGTAGAGACTTCCTGCTTAGAGAGTTCTCTAGCTGCTGCTTAAAGCATGGTTCCTTGTGTTTGGCCTC
The DNA here is from genome assembly GCF_007399415.2 of Gopherus evgoodei. Lineage (NCBI taxonomy): Eukaryota > Metazoa > Chordata > Testudines > Testudinidae > Gopherus > Gopherus evgoodei. The sequence continues at coordinate 156,295,649 of NC_044322.1, read as the reverse complement.
ACACTACATGGTATAAGAGATGAGTGAATTTCTTTGTCTAAAGAAGGAGTAAAGCAAAGAGACCCCTTCCCTCCTTTCTCCCTTGACCCTCCTGACGGCCAGTATGATGAATGAGTGAGAAAAGTGGGAAATCAGGGAGGAGGCAGAACCCTGTTTCAATGCAACAATGGAGCCCATAGCACAGAAGTCTCTGTTAGAGAAGTTTGATTTTTGGCAACTCAGGCAGAGGGCTTTGCTGGATCAGCAGACTTGAGTAATTCTGGATCAAGGCCTCCCAGAGAATTCAGGGGGCCTGGGGCAAAGCGGGGGAGCTGCGGCGCTTGTACTCACCCAGCGGTGGTCTGGGTCTTCAGCGGTATTTCGGCGGCGGGGGGCCCTTCAGTCACTCTGTGTCTTTGGCAGCACGGAAGGCCCACCCGCCACCGAAGACCCGAAGCAACTGAAGGGGCCCCCACCACCAGGGCTCACGAAGCATTTCGGCGGCGGGGGGGCCTTCAATCGCGCTGTGTCTTCGGCAGCACTGAAGGGCCCATGCCTCCGAAATGCCACCAAAGACCCGGAGCGACTGAAGGGACCCCCGCTGCCGAAATGCCGCCGAAGACCCAGACCACTGCCAGGCCAGGGCTCGCAGGGCCCCTATGGGGCCTGGGGCAAATTGACCCACTTGCCCCGCCCCCCCGGGCAGCCCTGTTCTGAATGCCTTCTGGGTATTTGCCATCGGTGGAGTTGCTGATGCCATCCTATATGCCCTATCCTTCTCTGATGAGGAAAAGAGAGAATACTCCAAAGTGAAAAGAAACTTTTGAAGTCAATTTCATAAGCAGATAGAATATTGTATATGCCATGGCCAAATTCAGAGGTGCCAGGAACAAGGGGAAACAAGGAAAGACTTATTACTGCAGTTCATAGTCTAACTGAACATTGAAAATACCCGATGTTAAACAAAGAGCTAAGAGTAGTTGGTATAAGAGACACCTTTTTATCAACATGGCTTCAGTTAGGTGTAGATCACTCACTAACAAAAATGAGAATGAACGAAACAGTAAGAGCTTACATCAGAAAATACTGACACAGGAAAAAGAAAAGATGTAAATGTGAAAGGAGCAGTCAGACCAAATTTACAACATAAGAACGGTGCACAACTAGACAGTGGGAGACCAAAGAACCTTAATCAGAGGAAAGCTTGGAAAAACTGTGGAAGATGTGGCAAGATACCAAGCCAGAGCTGGCAACAATATCCAGCAAAAGAGGCAGAATGGACAAGGTGCCACAGAAGGGACACTTTGCAAGAGTAAGCAGGTCCCCCATAAGTAGTGCAAACAATCCAAGAAGGAGTGTTGTCAGATGATAATGAGTCCATACTTCCAGGAATAATTCTCAAGAGCACAGAAAACAGCTTGGTATACAAGTATGAATCTAAAAGGTCACTGCGAGTTAAAAATATATATATTGATCTCAGGCTGAAGAGCTACCAAGACCTGCTTAGGAAAGTCAAAAGAGAATTAAAGAAAATGGAAGATTGATGTGTAGGAATGGCTGTAGTACCAAAGCCCAGTGGCAAAATCCAGATTTACATGCACAGAGGAAGACATATGCTTCCCACAGATGACCAGATGTTAGCTCAGTTATCAGAAGGCAAAGTCTTCTTGAAGTTAGATGATACAGCAGGCATCTGGCAAATACTCATTGCTAAATAATCTATATAATTAAGTATGTTCATTACACTCTTTGGAAAGTACTGTTTCAGTCACCTTTCATTTGTCATATCTTCAGTACCAGAACATTTTCAAAAGAATTTCTCAGACTGTCAGGTTTTCCTGACATTCTTTGCCATGCAGATGATGTGTTGGTATATGGCATAGATTAAAATGAACATGATGAGCAGCTACATGCAGTTTTGAGACAATTCCAACAAGGCATTACTTGCCTCACCTGACCCTAATGATGTTTCTGCTGTCAGAAGATTCCTGACATGACAAGCTATATGGGGAAATTCTTACCCGATTAGCTCATTGAACAAAACCCTTAAGAGACTCTTTAAGGATCATAATGTGTGGATTTGGGATAGTCCACAACAAAGTGCATTTAATAAGATAAAAACTGACATCTCCACAATATTTGGAAAACTATCCAATAACTGTAGCAGCGAACATATCTTCATATGGTTTAGAAGCAGTGCTCACACAAAGGAGGAGACCAGAGACCTGTTGCATTCATATAAACAAAGTCTCTCAGAAACTGAGCAGCAATACATTCAAGTGGAAAATGAAGTTCTAGCAGTCACTTGACCTGTCAATAGCTAAGTGTAGATCTGTTTGGCTTGAATTTGAACAGACCACAAGCCCAAAGTGGTATTATTGGGCTCAAAACCACTAGATGACCTTCCACCACGGCTTAAAATGTTTTGATTATGACTAATGTGATATTTTTTCCCTTCAACATTTCAAACATACCAGGGAAAGCAGTCTCATAGCAGCAAACACTCTGTCTAGTGCCCTGGTTGAGCAGCTACCAACGGAGGAAGAAAAGGCTTTAGAGAAAGATGTCAAAGTCCACATTGACTTTGTTCTGGCACCAATTCCAGCATCTGCCAGCCAACTTCAGCAAATTTGAGATGAACAACAGAAGGATGAGACAGCCAGAAATTCACTCAACTTTGCCAAAGAAGGTGGAGTTGAAGGAGTCAATTTCTAACAGACTTGCTGCCATATTGGCAGGACCTAAATGACCTTCATGTGGCTGATGGCCTGCTTCTGAACAGACAGTGAAGCTTATTCGTATCGTACGTCAGAAAGAGATGCTCCCCAGAATCCATAGGGGCACCAGGCTATAAACGAATGTTGTTGCTAGTGCCCTGAAATATGTATGGTGGCCCAGTCTGAGAAGGCAAATTCAGACCTTAGTAGAGGGCTTTGAGATATGTAACAAGGGAAAGAAAATATGGTTCTGGTGATTGTTACTATCTAAAAAGCTATCTGACAGACACTAGCAGTGGATACTCACAGATTCCTTTTACTGCAAAGGACACACGTACATAAATACATATTGCAGTCAACTATTTCTCCAAATATATTGACTTGGCTATACTTACACAGACTTAAAGTCACAGAAACTAGTCATCATTTGTAAGATAGGGAGTTCTTGAAATCCTCATATCTGATAATACCTCTGAAACATTGCTAGCATTTGCAGAGGACTTTGATTTTGAACATCAGGTTAGTAGTCCATGTTACTTCTCCCCCGAGCAATAAGAAGATAGATAGAAAGCAGGGCAGACTTTAAAAAGACTTCTGCAAAAATCAGTGGACCCATATAAGTCACTTGTGGCATATCAGTCAACATTGCTTGCATCTGGATTATCTCCAGCAGAATTTCTGATGGGAAGATGACTAAGGACACCTTTACCCGTGGCACTGATACAGCTTAAACCTAAGTGGCCTGACCTGAAGGAATTTCAGAAATGGGATGCTGAAATAAAAACTTCCTTCAACGTTTGACACAGAACAAAAGCACTATCTGAATTGAGACCAGGGAAGAAAGTTTGGATCAGAAGCTTTTAGCACTGTTTGGAACTTGGCAGAAATTCCTAGACCCTAACTAGTGGCAGTTCCAAAAGGCCTTCTCCAGAGGTATTGAGGTCATCTTAAATATTTCGCAATGCAATGGAGAGAGGATTTGAGACCTACAGGTACTCTGTCAGGAAGTGAGCCCCTTCCACAGGGTACTCCATGCACAAACTCAACAGAGGTAAGAACATGGTCTGGAAGACTGATCAGACCCCCTCAATGACTTGATGGTTAGAGTATGGCCCAGCACTATTTAAATGCAGTTGATAATATAAATAGTTTTTAAGGAATCTGACATTTATTTCAAAGTGCGTGTGTATTGATTTATAACCTAAGTTTTAGTTTCTTATTTTAAAGAAAGGGAGAGCTGGAGTAGTTAGAGTTCCTGGTCCTCCATATTTCCTAGAGAGGAAAAGGATGTGTTGCAACGGGGAGCTTAATTAATGTAAGAATTTTCCTGGTTAGGGAGTTCTCTCATTGCTGCTAAAAGTATGTCTTTTATATTCTCATGCTGTCTTCCACACTACCATCCCTGTAATAGTAGGGGATTACACATAACCAGTTAGCAATTTTAAAAAAAAGAACAGTGAAGATTTTAGACTCAGTCACAGAGCTGTTTATAGGTTAAATTCTGCTGTTGAAAAGCAGAACAAAGGGAGAGGGGAGCGAGACCTAAAACAAAAACCAGCAGATAGGAATATACTTTGGTGATTAAAGTTAACGCCTGAGCAATGGAAACAACTGGGAGTGGAGAGGGGAGGTATTTTGCTCTGTTTTACATGATCTGTTTTTATTCCATTCTACCACATCTGACCCTAAGTACGTGACACAGTCAGCCATAAAAGAAAGAATAACCATAGAACCAGAGCACAGTAAAGAAAACAGAAATTAGAATTTAAAATGAGGAGATTATGCAATAGCTGCTTCATCAGCTTCTCCTAAGATCTTTTTTTTTTTGTAATTACATAAGGAGTTAATGAGGCCTATTAATGTAAAACCAAAAATCAACATTCGTTGGTCAGATTGTGTTAAACCTGCAATATTTTATATACAAATCATGGCTACAGATTTTATGCATAATTAGGTTTTGAAGTGTTTCAATTACTGGCCATCTTGGTGGTTAACCACATCATAGAGCAACCAGTGTTTTATATAGAATTCCTTAGAGCCCAGTTCATATATAGCCAAGGATTCTGGGGGGTGCCTTGTGGACATAATTACTCACAGGCATCTTTATTTTGCTATCTTGGCAGAAGACTAATGGTAGAGTACTTAGAGGGCAAGTGTTAATAATGCCCAGCTCTTATGTGGCTCTTTTCAGCAGTAGGTATCAAGATGCTTTACAAAGGAGGTGAGTGTCATAGCCCTTATTTTACAGATGGGGAAACTGAGGCACAGAGAGGGGATGTAACTTGCCCAGGGTCATCCGGCAGGCCAGTGGCAAAGCTAGGATGGAATCCAAGTCTCCTGAGTTCAGGTCCAGTGATCTATTCACTAGGCAACACTGCCTCAAGGCAATGGACCTATACATATTAGTAAAGTTCTCTCATATAAGTTCGGACCGCAGGATCTGGCCCTAGTTGAATAGTATTCTGATGTTGGTGATCAGCTCTGTAGGACTGATAAATAATAAAAGGTCTGGTCCTTCAAAGTCCACTGAAGTCAACATAAATCTTTCCATTGACTTCAGTGGGCTTTGGGCCAGGTTAAAACAGCAATTTGGTGTATGTGCTTTGATAAGTCTCTGTACATCTTTGTACTTTTATTTGATGCTTCTTACATTTTTCAGGAAATTATTTAAAAATGTATATTTGTCACCCTCGCTGGTTAGCTCTCTCTCTCACTCTCTGCTTAGCAGAGAGGAGCAGTTCCAGGGCCAGCTCTGGCTCATGCTGAAGTCAGTGGGAGTTTAACTTAGATGGGCGCAGAGAGGGGCCTACAGTTCTATGGCTGGTTTCAGAGGAGAGCCAGAAAGTGACTAGAAGGGCACAAGCAGGCTGTCTGTACTCAGAATCATTCATCGCTATTTTGAAATAAAGCTCCGGGGGAGGGGAAGAGAAAAGAGATTCCTAAGCAATTTTGTTCTGTTGCTAAAGGAAAATAAATATGCAATGAATAATTAATCATCTGTAATAGCATCTTGCAAAAACAGCAACTGATATATGAGCTTCCTCATAGCATTGTTCTGCAGCGTCGTGAGTTGCTGATTTAGTCTCAGATTCTCAAAAGTTATTTAGGTGCCTAATTCTCCTGGAGCACCTAAATACCATTTGGGGATCTGGGCCTTACTCGCTGAATTGTGAAATTTACTTTTCTCAGTGTCATGCTCATAACTGTTTCTTCAGTTCTAATCAGAATCCTCCCAATGGAATAATTAACATGTAGTGGGCGCCCTGGCTCCAGCTGCGCCTGAGAGCGCCGAGCCACTACTGCCGCCAAAGTGGGCGGAGCCACCGACACCAGTTCCCACCCCCCAGAAGTCTAGGGGCGGGACAGGAAGTATAAAAGCCCAGCCCCGGCGCTCACTTGGAGGCCGGCTGCCGAAGAGACCAGGCGCGGGTGGCCGAGCTCCCGCCCGGACTGAGCTTCCCCGTGCCCGGTGCCCCGAGGAGCTGCCTGAGCTTCCCCGTGCCCGGTGCCCCGAGGAGCTGCCTGAGCTTCCCCGTGCCCGGTACCCTGAGGAGCTGCCTGAGCTTCCCCGTACCCGGTATCCTGAGAAGCTGCCTGAGCTTCCCCGTGCTCGGTATCCTGATGAACCCATGGTCTGGGACCCACCTGAAGACATCGGTGAGACACAGGTACCACAAGAGGGGGAGGTCGGAAGTGGCCCGGGGGTAGCCGACCCTGGTTTGGCTCCAGGAGAGCCTGAAGCATTGTCAGTGTGTTGTGGCCAGGATCCCCACTGACAGCAGTGAGCCTTTGCCGCTGCTAGGGCCCCGGGCTGGAACGCAGTGGAGTGGGAGGTCCTGTGTTCCCTCTGCCACCCTTCCAAGGGTGGCAGACTCCCCCTTTCGCTGGCCTGAGGAGGCCATTCTCGTAGACTGATAGACTATTTGTTTGCTCAGCCCCTGCTGAAGGGCCTGAGCTCTGAACTGCTTATTGCCCCTGTGATGATGCGGTTCTGGCAGGACCCAACTGAGAGTGCCAGTTCAGGACCAATTGCTCAAACAGGGCAGTTACAGCCCTAGGCTGGGGTTTTTCCACCTCTAAGGCAAACCAAACCAGCCAGACAAAAATGACTTCGGTTTCACCCCACTGGCTAACCACAAGTCACACAAGCAATTTCCTTAGACACTCCATTCTCCCAGTGTCACTACCAGTGTCACCTGTCCTGGGGATGAATTGTTATGAAAACCAACACCCCAGTAAAAGAAAAAGATTCTCTCGATCCCAAAGGACCAAGCCCCAGACCCAGGTCAATATACACATCAGATCTTACCCACAAATCACGCTGTTGCCAATCCTTTAGAATCTAAAGGTTTATTCATAAAGGAAAAAGATAGAAATGAGAGCTAGAATTGGTTAAATGGAATCAATTGCATACAGTAATGGCAAAGGTCTTCGTTCAGGCTTGTAGCAGTGATGGAGTAAACTGCAGGTTCAAATCAAGTCTCTAGAGAACATCCCCCGCTGGGATGGGTCATCAGTCCTTTGTGTAGATCTTCAGTTTGTAGCAAAGTCCCTCCAGAGGTAGGAAGCAGGATTGAAGACAAGATGGAGATGAGGCATCAGCCTTATTTGGCACTTCCAGGTGTAAGAACACTTCTTTGTTCTTACTGTGGAAAATTACAGCAAAATGGAGTTTGGAGTCACATGGGCAAGTCCCTGCACACTTTGCTGAGTCACAAGGCATATCTGCCTCCTCTCAATGGGTCGATTGTGTAGCTGATGGTCCTTAATGGGCCATCAAGCAGGCTAAGCAAAGCTAATACCCACTTGTCTGGGCTCTTTCCCAGTAACACAGCACAAGTTTGAAATATAGACAGTATAGAGCCAATACTTAAAACTTCAAGTACAAAATGATACGGAGATACAGACAGCATAATCATAACCAGTAACTCATAACTTGGTCTTAGACACCTTATATGACCCCCTTTACATAGGATTTGGTGCCACTACAGGACCTTGGTTGCAACCCGTGTTCTATATGGTCCCAGTTTATATCAATAACGTCACAGCCCCGCCCTGACCCAAGGCCTGGTCTTATAGACTATTTGTCTGCTCAGCCCCTGCTGAAGGGCCTGAGCTCTGAACTGCTTATTGCCCCGCCCTGACCCAGGGCCCGGGCTTATAGATTCTTTGTTTGTTTAACCCCTGCGGAAGGGCTGTAACCTGGAACTATTTGCCGCCTGTAGTGAGGCGCCCTGGCTCCCAGCTGCACCTGAGAGGGCCGAGTCCCAACACCGGACAGTTACACGTGGTGCCTTCTCTGAGGAGTTCTGCCCAGGATGTGGGCGCGGGCTCTCAACTCTGGTGAGAAGGGGGCTGGCGGGGGGGAGACTTTCCTCCTGGGAGATGGATCTGTCCCAGCTCCTTGCCCTCATGACCGAGAATCAAGAGCAACAGCAGGCGGCCCAGTCGCGGCAGCAGCAGGAGCAGCAGGCCGCCCACCTCCAACAACAACAGCAACTTGTCGAGCAGCTGGGAACCCAGCAGCACCAGCTGCTCCAAGAGCTGATCACCCAACACCAGGAGTTCCAATGCCAATGCATCCAGCAGCTCGCGGCAGCTTGGTTCGTGCCAGTGGGATTCCAGCAAGGGGGCACAGATGGGGCCCCGCGGCCCAGTCCCCCGATCCGGCTGACGAAGATCGGACCCGGCAACGACCCTGAAGCTTTCCTCGTCACGTTCGAGTGGGTGGCGGTCATCGCAGGGTGGACCCACGACCAGTGGGCTGCCATCCTGGCCCCCTACCTGACAGTGACCGCCCAGGCGGTCTATTGCGGCCTGTCTGCAGAGGCAGGCCAGGATTACGACCAGGTGAAGGCCACGGTCCTAGACGCCCTAGATGTGAGTCCGGAGACGTCCCGACAGCGATTTAGAAGCCTGGCCTACCCCATGGGGGCCCGGCCCCGTATGGTGGCCCAGGAACTCCGCGAGACCTGTAAGCGCTGGTTGCAGCCAGAATGTCGGACGGCGGAGGAGCTAATGGAGCAAGTGTTGCTCAAACAGTTCACCCACACCCTTCCCCCACGGGGAAGGGCCTGGGTCCTCTGTCATCGGCCTGCGACTCTGGCCACCGCCGTCTCACGGATGGAGGACTTCCTCGTGGCTGAAGTACCAGTGGGCCCGGCGGTTCGAGCAGCCTCACTGGGGGCAGAGTGCCCTAGCTCTGAGAAGAAGACGACGCTCGTCCGGGCTGACGGACGACTTTCATGTCGGGGGGCGGAAGCCTGGACCCACACCACAGTGCCCCCAGGCGATCCGCTTGGACCCCGACTCCAACGGCATGGGGGGGCCCCCAGAATCCTCTGGCGGACAATCCTGGGACCCGGCCTCGATCCGGACGAACAGACCGGGGGCCCTGTTTCTCCTGCAGGGAGTATGGCCATCTACAGCAGGACTGCCCTGGACTCGAGTGTGCCTTTGGCCAGGTCTGTTCAGGGGAAGCCCGTGCCCGCTGGTCCCAGGCAGCCAAGATCACCGTGCCCATGATGGTTGAGGGGTACCCGACAACGGCCCTCCTCGACTTGGGCTGTGGACAAACGTTTATCCGGCAATGCTTGGGTCCCCCGGATGATGCCTGCCTGGGAAAAATCCAGCTACAGTGCATCCACGGGGACATCTGACCTTACCCCAGCACCTGGACCCAACTGACGATTGATGGGGTCACCCGGTTGATGTGGTGGGCCTCGCGCCGCAGCTGGCATATCTGGTGATCCTGGGCCGGGACTGGCCCGAGTTTCCCGCAGTCCTGCGCCTCCACCCGGGGATGGCCTGGAGCCCATGCCAGCCTTGGAAGGGGAGACCCCAGAAGCCGAGGAAGACAAGCCGGAAGCACCCGACCCCGCCAACCGGCCGGAAGGATTGGAGGACATCTGCCCGGGAGCAGTGGAGGATCCCTCGGCCCCCATGGAGTTTTGCCGAGACCAAAGGGCCGGCCCTACCCTCAAGCAGGCATATGAACAACTGGCCACCATGGATGGAACCATCCTCGATCCCGGCCGGGCAGCGCAGTGGCCGCATTTTGAGCTGCGATGAGATCGCCTGTATCGGGTCGAAAAGGACCCACACACCGGGGAACCCCGGACTCAACTCCTCGTGCCCCGATGTTATCGGGGGGCGGTCCTGAAGCTGGCCCACGAAGTCCCAGCCACCGGACGCCTGGGTCACGAAAAGACACTGGCCCGGATACTGAGGCACTTCTTTTGGCCGGGTATACATCAGGAAGTAAAACTACTGCAACTCCTGCCCAGAGTGCCAGCTGGCCACCCCAGCCAGAGCGCCCAAGGTGCCCCTTGTGCCCATGCCCGTAATCGAGACCCCCTTTGAGCGCATGGCTATGGATCTAGTGGGGCCTCTCCCCAAGAGCATTGCAGGGTTTCAGAACATCCTGGTTATGTTGGACTATGCCACCCGGTTTCCCGAGGCGATCCCCTTGTGAAGCATCACAGCCCGCACTATTGCAGGCGAATTGGTGAAGATCTTCACCTGCGTCGTCCTGCCCCGGGAGATCCTCACGGACCAGGGGACCAACTTTACCTTGCAATTACTACACCAAGTGTGTGAACTCCTAGGGATCAAGCAACTGCGGACGTCGGTATATCATCCCCAGACTGACGGATTGGTTGAAAGGTTCAATCGGACCTTAAAGGACATGCTGCGCAGATTTCCGCCGCAGGACCTCTACTGATGGGACCAGCTACTCCCACCCTTGCTTTTAGCGGTATGAGAGGTCCCCCAATCATTGACCAAATTTTCGCCGTTTGAACTGTTGTACGGCCGCCAGCCCTGGGGCCTCTTGGACCTAATGCGGGAAACCTGGGAGCAACCCTCGTCCCCCGCCCAAGGCCTTTTGAAGTATGTGATCCAGCTGCAGGAGCGCCTTAGGCGGGGGCCCTGGCCTGAGAGAATTTGAAAGCCGTCCAAGAAACACAGGCCCAGAGCTACAATCGGGACGCACAGACCCATGACTTTCAACCCGGGAACCGGGTCCTTCTCTTTCTTCCCTCCAATTAATCCAAGCTCCTGGCTCGGTGGCAAGGACCGTATGAGGTGGTTAGGAAAGTGGGCCCAGTTACTTATGAGATCAACCAGCCCGAACGGCGAAAGAAGCTACAGCGATACCACATTAACCTTCTCAAGCCGTGGCGGGAATGAGAAGGTCTTTTGATTAACCCCTACCCTCCAGAACCTGAGCTAGGACCTCAGGTAACCCACATCGAGGACCCAGAGGGACCCCAGCTTGGGGAGACGCTGACAGAGGTGCAGCTTAAGCAAGCCCGGTGCATCCTACAAGCATTTTCCCACACTTTCACGGCCCAACCGGGATACACCACCCTGGTACACCATAGGATTCAGACGGAACCTGGAGTGGTGGTCTGGGGCACGACCCGGCCCCTGCCGTACCATAGGAGATGTGTCGTTGATGAGGAGGTACAGAATATGTTGGTCTTGGGGGTGACTGAACCCTCGCAGAGTGAGTAGCATAGCCCCGTGGTGCTGGTCCCGAAGCCCAATGGCTCCCAACGATTCTGCATCAACTTCAGGCACGTCAATGCCCTCTCCAAATTCAATGCATACCCCATGTCCCGGATAGACGAGCTGTTGGCCCGGTTAGGAGAGGTCCGTTATATCACTACCCTGGATCTAAGTAAGGGGTATTGGCAAATCCCCCTTAATCTGGCTTCCAGGGAGAAGACTGCCTTTGCCACCCCTACGGGCCTATATTAATTTACCCAGATGCCCTTCGGCTTCCATGGGGCCACGGCCACATTCCAGCGCCTGATGGACTGCCTCCTCTGACTGCATCAAGACTACGCTGTGGCCTATCTGGACGATGTGGTCGTTTACAGCCGCTACTGGGAGAGCCGCTTAGAGCGGGTCGCAGCCGTCCTGAGATCCCTGCGGTTAGCCGGGTTAACGGCCAACCCGAAGAAATGCCACATCGGTTGGCAAGAAACCACCTACCTGGGGTACACCATCGGAAATGGACAGATGAAAACCCTCGTGGGTAAGGTTCAGGCCATTGTAGCCTGTCCCCCGCCAGCCACGAAACGCCAAGTATGTCAGTTCTTGGGGCTGGCCAGGTATTATCGACGGTTCATTCCCCAGTTGGCAGCGATCGCCGCTCCCTTGACGGGGCTCCTAACCAAGGACAGCCCGCAACAAGTGAAATGGATCCCCGAGTGTGACAAAGCCTTTCAAACGCTTAAAGCAAGTCTCTGCCATGAGCCAGTCTTCTATAGCCCCGATTTTAACCAGCCATTCATCCTGCAGATGGACGCCTCGGAGGTGGGGCTCGGGGATGTCCTCTCCCAAGAGCTGGACAGGGAAGAGCATCCGGTCCTCTACATCAGCTGGAAGCTGTTCCCCCGAGAAGAAAATTATGTGGTGGGTGAGAAGGAAGCCCTCGCGGCGAAGTGGTCTTGCGACGCCCTGCGATACTATCTCCTTGGGGCCCCGTTCACCGACCACACCGCCCTCCAGTGGTTGGCCCACATGAAGGACCATAACATGCGGCTGCAGCGCTGGTACCTGGCGCTGCAGCCCTATGCCTTCACTGTTCGCCATAGGGTCAGGAAGGATCACACAAACACAGACTTCCTTTCCCGCCTAGGGGGTATGGAAGGGTCTGGCCCCACTACACGGGAGCCAGCCTTGGGGGGGGGGATGTGTAGTGAGGCGCCCTGGCTCCAGCTGCGCCTGAGAGGGTCGAGCCACTACTGCTGCCAAAGTGGGCGGAGCCACCGACACCAGTTCCCACCCCCCAGAAGTCTAGGGGCGGGACAGGAAGTATAAAAGCCCAGCCCCGGCACTCACTTGGAGGCCGGCTGCCGAAGAGACCAGGCGCGGGTGGCCGAGCTCCCACCCGGACTGAGCTTCTCCGTGCCCGGTATCCCTGAGGAGCTGCCTGAGCTTCCCCATGCCCAGCATCCTGAGAAGCTGCCTGAGCTTCCCTGTGCCTGATATCCTGAGGATCTGCCTGAACTTCCCCGTGCTCAGTATCCTGAGGAACCCATGGTCTGGGACCCACCGGAAGACGTCGGCGAGACATAGGTACCCCGAGAGGGGGAGGTCGGAAGTGGCCCGGGGGTAGCCGACCCTGGTTTGGCTCCAGGAGAGCCTGAAGTGATGTCAGTGTGTTGCGGCCAGGATCCCCACTGACAGCAGTGAGCCTTTGCCGCTACTAGAGCCCCGGGCTGGAACGCAGTGGAGTGGGAGGGCCTGCGTTCCCCCTGCCACCCTTCCAAGGGTGGCAGACTCCCCCTTTCGCTGGCCTGAGGAGGCCGTTCTCGTAGACTTATAGACTATTTGTTTGCTAAGGCCATGTCTACATCTAAAATTTTGCAGCGCTGGTAGTTACAGCTGTATTAGTACAGCTGTATAGGGCCAGCGCTGCAGAGTGGCCACACTTACAGCAACCAGCGCTGCAAGTGGTGTTAGATGTGGCCACACTGCAGCGCTGTTGGGCGGCTTCAAGGGGGGGTTCGGGGAACGGGAGAGCAAACCGGGAAAGGAGACCAGCTTCGCCGCGGTTTGCTCTCGCGTTCCCCGAACCCCTCTGCAAACCGCAGGGAAGGAGACCAGCTTGCTCGGGGTTCGGGGAACGAGAGAGCAAACCGGGAAAGGAGACCAGCTTCGCCGCGGTGTGCTCTCGCGTTCCCGAACCCCCTGCAAACCGCAGGGAAGGAGACCCGCTTGCTCGGGGAACGGGAGAGCAAACCGCGGCGAAGCTGGTCTCCTTTCCCGGTTTGCTCTCGCGTTCCCGAAGCCCCCTGCAAACCGCAGGGAAGGAGACCTGCTTGCTCGGGGTTCCGGGAACGAGAGAGCAAACCGGGAAAGGAGACCAGCTTCGCCGCGGTTTGCTCTCGCGTTCCCGGAGCCACCCAGCAAACCGCAGGGAAGGAGACCTGCTTGCTCGGGGTTCCGGGAACGAGAGAGCAAACCGGGAAAGGAGACCCGCTTCGCCGCGGTTTGCTCTCGCGTTCCCGAACCCCCTGCAAACCGCAGGGAAGGAGACCTGCTTGCTCGGGGAATGAGAGAGCAAACCGCTGCGAAGCTGGTCTCCTTTCCCGGTTTGCTCTCGCGTTCCCGGAGCCACCCAGCAAACCGCCGGGAAGGAGACCTGCTTGCTCAGGGCTCCGGGAACTAGAGAGCAAACCGGGAAAGGAGACCCGCTTCGCCGCGGTTTGCTCTCGCGTTCCCGGAGCCACCCTGCAAACCGCAGGGAAGGAGACCTGCTTGCTCGGGGAACGGGAGAGCAAACCGCGGCGAAGCTGGTCTCCTTTCCCGGTTTGCTCTCGCGTTCCCGAACCCCCCTGCAAACCACAGGGAAGGAGACCTGCTTGCTCGGGGTTCCGGGAACGCGAGAGCAAGCTGGGGAAGGAGACCAGCTTGATTACCAGAGGCTTCCTCCTTCCACGGAGGTCAAGAAAAGCGCTGGTAAGTGTTTACATTGGATTACCAGCGCTGGATCACCAGCGCTGGATCCTCTACACCCGAGACAAAACGGGAGTACGGCCAGCGCTGCAAACAGGGAGTTGCAGCGCTGGTGATGCCCTGCAGATGTGTACACCTTCAAAGTTGCAGCGCTGTAACTCCCTCACCAGCGCTGCAACTTTCTGATGTAGACAAGCCCTCAGCCCCTGCTGAAGGGCCTGAGCTCTCAACTGCTTATTGCCCCGCCCTGACCCAGGGCCTGGGCTTATCGACTATTTGTTTGTTTAACCCCTGCGGAAGGGCTGGAACCCGGAACTATTTGCTGCCTGTAGTGAGGCATCCTGGCTCCCAGCTGCGCCTGAGAGGGCCGAGTCCCAACACTGGACAGTTACATAACATTAGGGCATTAGTATTAAAAAAGGAGCCAGGAATATTATGAATGCCAGACTTTTGCTATTTCCTTAGGTTTCTACATCTGCATCCTCAGTTAATAAAGCTAGAGGTGAAATTGCCTTCTTCAATGAGGAAGAAGGTAGCAATGTTACTTCTACTTTTTTTCTGAATGAAATTTTACAAAGCTGTTAAGTATGTCAAAGCAATTTCATATACATTGATGCATCTGAGGAAGTGGGTATTCACACACGAAAGCTCAGGCTCCAAAACATCTGTTAGTCTATAAGGTGCCACAGGATTCTTTGCTGCATATACATATCATCATCAGTGCACTAACAATGTTTTCTAGAATCAGGCTCTCTTTCTTTGAGATATCCCAGCAATGACAGTGCCAGTGCCAATATCCTTCCAAGAAGGATGAATGTTACATTACACTTACCTATTGCAGAAAGGCGTTGTAGGGATAGTTTCATAACACTTATGTACCCCAAAGGGGGGTTGTGGGGTTTAATTTTGTAATGTTTGTAAAGTAATCGGCCTTCCCCATTTGAAAGATTCCACCAGAATACAAAGTGTGAGGTGCCTCCTGCTGCCCTTCCCTGTTGAGTAATACAGAAAATAAAGTTCTAAATTTATTACATCCAATTTCTATGTTTTATCTGTCATCAAAAGTGTGTGTTTAATCCCTTCTGGAAAAAAGGGTTCATTGACTTGAAGATAGCTGTGAGAAACAGAGCATTTACTGTTCTCTATGTTGATTTTTCATGCCTGGGTAGGGAAGTGATGATAAAACTGCCAGAGGTAACATTTTACATACTGTATAAAAAACACAGGAAAGGTTTCATTCTTACTCTTCTTTAGAAGCTCACCCTAGTGCCACTTCAGTGTGTATCAAATCATCTAAAAATAAAAGTTGTGTTATTCAACAGATGGGATAGCGCTACAGACCAGGAAATTATTAAAATAAGAGACTACACAAACACCTCTTTACTGGAGAGGGCTACTCCATTCAATAGTTAAACTACCACAAACTGATAGTGTTGCAGAAGTTGGGGCCTGTTTGCATTAACTAGATCTGCACAGAGGGGACTCAGCAATTGGACCTTCCCTTTCTTGAGCTGAAGGAGGTCTGGGCTATTTGCACAGCACCGTCCATGGAACAACAGAGACTTGTACATGGGGTGCCAGCAGGTCAGGATTAAAGATGGACCTGAGGTCACATCCCCCTCCAACTAAAATGAACATTCAGGCCATGTCTACACTAACCAGGGATCTATGCTGCTGCGATCGATGCAGCATGGGTCAATTTAGCGGATCTAGTGAAGCCCCGCTAAATCGACCACAGAGCACTCTCCAGTCGACTCCGGTACTCCATCAGAATGAGAACATTAAGGTAAGTTGATAGGAGAGCGTCTCCCATCGATGCAGCGTTGTTTAAATACCACAGTAAGTCTACCTAAGCTATGTCGACTCCAGCTACGTTATTCACATAGCTGGAGTAAGTAGCGTAACTTAGGTCGACTTACCCAGGTAATGTAAACAAGGCCTCAGACATGCAGCCAAGACATATTGTCAACCCTTTGCTGAGCAGGAGTAGATTTCAGTGCCTGGCAGGTTGATTGACTCTAGTTAGAGATAAGGCAAGAGTAAACTCTACTGCTGCTTGCAATAGCTCCCTGCAAAGGCCAGTGCATCAGAAGACAAAGAACAATGCAGCATTTCTTCAAAAATTAAATTGTGCTTGCACACTAACAAAAAGAACTTATGAGACAGTAACAGCACCAGCTGTTGCCCCCTTGCCATAACAATACATTAAATTTCCTGGAGAAACTCACTGCCATAGGGCCTCTCTCCCCACTTACTTTAGGATTCCAGAGGGAGCTGCAGGTTGTGGAGTCCTGCCAGCATGGCTATGATGGAGCCAGTCTTTCAAAAAGATGAGGTGAGCAGTAGGGAGCCTGAGGACCAATATAGGAGCCCTGGATCTCTTATATGGACAGATTTGTGCCTCCAGCAGATCTTGAGGAATCCATGGAGTTTGGGGCTAATTCCCCTGATTCATCCACAGAGGTTCCCCTATCCACAGTTATAATCCACAGAAGACTTGTAACTTTTCCATTTTCCTTTCCTTCAGTATCCCACCTCTCATGACAGTCTATGGTCTGACTCTTTACGATTATTATTTCTGGAGCAGAGAGTTATCTAACCTAGCTGTCAGTACTACGTTACTGGCACCGAAGCTCTATAGATCTGAGTTTAAAAACGGGCACAGCCTATTGCTGCATTATAAGCAAGATCAATGAGGGAGTTCAGTAGTTTTTCACCCCTGTGATTGAGGCTGCCCTGACCCTGGTCAGAGCCCTGGGCAGCTCAAGATAATATAACATGGAAGCTGTTCAACCCTCTTATGTTCTTATGTCATGCACTTTTTAAAAAAACACCACCCGCCTCCCCCCCCAGATTTGCTATTTTTGGTACTATGTTTAGAATCAAGGGGGCAATTGGATGCATTGACAGAAAAGCCTCAAGCTAATGTAGAGCAACAGTTAGGCAAATCAGAGCACAGGCAATTTTAGAAAGATATTCGATTTGATTAAATGGGTTGATAGTACTCTTGTTTGGAATGAATTCTGTGCTGTCTAGTGCTATGTATTTCTATAGAATTACAAAAGAGGGTGCGTGCAGTCCTGAACACAGTGTATTACTGATGCACAACAAATGAAGCAAAGCCAAATAAATATTTTGCTGTTTTGGTGGATGACTCCGAAGACATTTCTTGTCTGGAATGAGTGATTATTTGTGTTGAATGCATCTTGTTGCATGTTTGAATTTAATAACAACAACACGAGATTGTCAAAATGTCAGGCTCAGGTGGAATTATTTAATTAAAAATTATCAAAGACAAATACAGCACTATTCAGAATACAGAAAGAAAACATACTATACCACTCTGTGTAATGCAGAGCTGGCCCCCACTTCTTCTCTCTGTAACTGGTGGAATGTTGGCAGAGTTCATTCCCAATGACAAAAATTCCTTTTTGGAGGGAAAAATTCCTTTTCCAGGACTGTACTATTTGTAATATCTAATTTTATTTATGGATTTTGTTAAGATTATTTCAGTTTACTTGAGTGATAAAACAGGATTTCTAATCCAGTTTTTATTATTGCCATCTGTGATAACAGGCAGTTGCTAATGAGTTAAAAACTTCTTTCAGTGGGTCACTGTAGTGAGGTGTGGTGGCTGCCCGCTGCCCCGGAGAGGGATGAGCCCATCTGGAGGCTGGGGTGGGCGGAGCTAGGGAGCTCTGAGCCCACCCGTTAGAGGGTCAGGCAGCGACCCGTAAGTATCACCCTCAGAGCTCACCAGAAGGCCAGCCACTGGGGAGGCCAGATGCCTCCAGCCTAGCCTGCAACTGGGAAACCCCCACGGCCCAAGGTGTCTGCCAGGACTGGCCCGACTTGCCCTGCACCCGCTACCCGAGGAGCTGCCGGCCAGCCGCTCGACCACTACGCTGAGGAACCCAGAGGTGCTGGACCCCCCAGAGGACACCCCCGTGACTCAGGTACCACAAGAGGGGGAGTCAGGAAGTAGCCCGGGGGCAGCCAACCCTAGTCTGGCTGCAGCACTGCCAGAGCCAATGTCAGTGTGTTGCGGCCAGGATCCCCACTGACACAGCAGCGAGCCTTTGCCGCTGCTAGAGCTCCCGGCTGGGACGCAGGGGGTGGGAGGGCCTGCGTCCCCCCTGCCACCCAACTCGCGGGTGGCCATCTCCCCCTCTCCCAGGCCTTTTGTTGGTTTGGGCCTACTGTTATTGCTCAGCCCTGCCTGAGGGCCTGAGTTCCTGACTTATTATTGCCCCGCCCTGATGTAGGGGCGGGGCTTACTATAGCTATAGCATTATTGGTTAGCCCCTGCATGAGGGCCTGATTCATTGGCGCCCGCCCTGACCTAGGGCCCCGGCATAACTGTACTTATTTCTGCCTCTGCAAGGGCCGCCAGGAAAGACTTCTGTGGCCAGACTAATTCACCAAAGCTCAGCTGTGTGTAGTGAGCCGGTGTGGCTCCTCACCACCCCGGAGAAGGTCGAGCCCTCTACAGTCACTATTTCATTCATTACAGAAACCATGTGCAAGAACAGATACCTCTTATCAATTACTGAACATAATTGGAACATAAGCACCTCTTATCAATTACCCAATCGTGTTTGTTATAACATACTTCTATTAACCTCTTTCATTAGTTTCAAGGGGTCTTTTTCCTGGACATGTGAACTCCCGCAAACTGAGAGGGGCTGAGGATAATTACGTACAGCCCAATACTTAAGTGTATACATTCTTGAACGCTGGCCCTACACTAGGTTCAGACTAAGAACAAATACTCTGAGGCCTTAGAATTCAGACACACTTTTTGCTAATATTGCAAGGATTCTGGGAGAAGAGCTAATATGCAAAGAATTATGGGAGTTGAACATGTTAAAATATTAATATTGACTAACAATTTGTTTTTTAAAAAATGCACACCAGGAGAAAAAGGTGTTTCTGTGCTCTCTGTGTTAACGGTTTTCTTCCCTTCCCCCATTAGCAATGAATTCTCATTGCAGTGCATGTAAGTTAAATCTTCTGCTTTCAGACTATTGCCAGTGCATTTTCAAAGTAGGATTTATTGGTGCTTTTGTGGAGAGTGTACGTGCATTCAATGTTGATATTACCTGGTAAAAGACTGAGTGCAATAACAAAAAGAGAAAGCTATAGAAAACATACAAAATCACCACCTTGAGAGAGACTAGATGGAAATGTGAGAAGAGAGCCCTGGAGTCACTGAAACATCTACCTTCTTGTCTATCTGTCACCACAGAAATGCACCTAGAGTTCAGAATCTATAAAAATTGCTCATCTTCACTCAGTAGTGGATTTTTCTGTGTGACTTGTTTCTGGGATTCACTAATGGCCTCCCCAGTAATTCTCAGCTCTCTCTCATTAGGAGGAGTGTCCTTCAGTGTAGACCCAAATTCTTCTTAATGTGCCCAAACCTGGTGTTATCACATTTTTATTTCAGTAATATACTGAACATTCAAAGCGCCAAATCATAAAAACTTAGCTGTAGGAAAATGTTATCTAGAATAATCTAGCATCATTTAAGATTTCTACTCCTCTTCCCCCTTTCCCCCGCACCCCCAACATATTCATTCTTGGTCTTATAGTTGTGCCTTAGCTGGGTGAGAGGTATCCAACCTCCTGCAAACACTAACTGGAGTTGCCATGGGTTGTAGCTAATACTGGCTGCTGAGGAGAAAGAGCTCTGCTGATGTGGAGCTGATCCTCCTTGGTGACACTGCTCACAACATGAAGGGGGACAGAAGAAATTAGCCCTGAGTCACTTGTAGTCTTTACTGGATGACCTAACCATCAGGAAGAATAGTAAAAGGCCAATATGAGTCAATCAGGAGTTGTTTAATGATGTGAAAATCAAAAAGGAATCATACAAAAAATAGAGAAGTGGAAAAATGGCTAAGGGTGAGTGTAAAAGAGTAGCACAAGCATATAGGGATGAAATCAGAAACAATGAGCCACAAAATGAGTTACAGCTAGCAAGGAACATAAAAGGTTCTATAAATAGATTAGGAGCAAGAGAAAGATGAAAGAAAGTGTAGGTCCTCTACTTAATGGGGAAGGAGACCCGATAATGGATGGCATCTAGAAAGCTAAGGTGATTAATGCCTTCTTCACTTAAGTCTTCACTAAAAAGGTAAATTATAACCAGATATTTAACACAATATTAACAACCAGAGGGAAAGATTGCAAGAATAAGGAAAGAACAGGTTAAAGAATATTTGGACAAGATAAATGTATTCCAGGACCTGATGAAATTCATCCTAGAATACTTAAGGAATCATTCTTGGAACTGTTGGCAATTACCTTGGAGAACTCATAGAGGATGGGTGAGGTCCTAGAGGACTGGAGAAAGGCAAACATAGCAGCTATCTTTAAAAGAGGACCCCAACAATTACAAAGCAGTCAGCCTAACTTTGATATCTGAAGAGATACTGGAACAAATTATGAAAAAATCAATTTGTAAGCACCCAAATACTTCAGGGGGAGGGAGGGGATTCTGCATGATTGTGCGTTGGCAGAAAATGCCCCCCCTCAAATTTTTTATGTTTCTCTGCAGAAAATGTCAGGGAAGCCATGTGGGGGAGGGGGCAACCAGGGGTGCAGTTTTTGGGGGGATTGCCCCCTCCAAACAGAGGCAAGTCATAGGGGGACACATGGGGTTATATGTCACTGCCCCCCCCCCCTCATTTCTGCAAGAGCAGAGCTGCCCAGCTGAAGGAGGTTGCATCTTGGCTCTGCTGATTCTGCAGCTAAATACCACCTCCTGGGTCCTAGTGCCAGTTATGCTCCCCTTCTGTGTGCTGGGAGCCTTCCTGTTTTCTGTGCAACAGTGAGTGCCTGTGGTGGGGCCAGGTAAGGGGGAGTGGTGGAAATGAGGGAAGGGAGTGAGGGGATGGGGGGAAGAGGCAGTGGGGAAGAAGGGGTTGGAATAGGGCAGGGGAGTGGAATGTGGGAATGAAGGAGGGAGTTGGAGAAGAAAAGAGGATAGAGGAATCACAGGGGTAAGTGGGAGACTGGCACTCGGTAGCCCTTCAGCAGCAGCTGGGGCTCCCCTGTTAAGCAGACTCACAGAACCCTCACCCTGACATGCCCTACCCCCCTACATCTGGACCCCTCTGAGCCCCCCCAACACCTAGACTTCCATCCCACTGATCCCCAACCAGCTGCACTTGGACCCCCACCCCATCAGGCTCCACTCCCATGGCACCCAGACCCCCCCACTGAGCCCCATCTCCTCACACCCAGACCCACTTTACTGAGTCCCAACCACCTTCACTTGGATCCCGTGCAGAGTCCCATTGCCCCTGAGCCCGTAACCCCCTCCAATGAGCCCTTGTGCACCCAGATCTCCCACTGAGCTGCCTGAACCCAGATTGCCCCACACAGAAACATCGCACCCCATACCTGGATCCCCCCCCACACTAAGCCCCTCCACACTTGTATCCTGCTGGGCTGAGCCTGCCCATACCTGATGCACCTGGCACAGAGGGGCAGGGCACCGGGGTGTTTCTGGGGCAGGCCCAGCCTGTGCACTGTGTCAGGGTCAGATGAAGCCTCACTGCCGAGTCCCTGTACCGGGGCACGTAGGGGCTTCAGGGTGATCTCCCATCTCAATGCAGCCAGTAGCCTGTGTTCCCCACTGCCATGGTGGAGCCAACATTTATATATTAACAAATAACATTTGCAGAATTTTAAAATATTGTGCACAGAATTAATTTTTTGGCACAGAATTTCCTGTGGGTGTGGGGGAGAATCCCCTGAAATTCCCCAGCTGCAGCACCCCAGTCCCCACGAGTGGAGGGAATCCCCTGGAACTCTCCAGTCCCTGCAGGAAGGGAGGGGGAATCCCCTGGAGCTCCTAGCCACTGGGTAGGGGCCATATCTCCCAGCCACAGCAGGACAGGGTGCTGGACTCTCCTCCCTCCCCATTTGTCATGGACATTTTTAGTAAAAGTTAGGGACAGGTCACTGTTTCTGTGAATTTTTGTTTATTGCCCGTGACCGGTCCGTGACTTTTACTAAAAATGCATTTAATCTTCAGCAAGGAAGACTTAGTTAGATATTAGGAAAAACTTTCCAACTATAAGAATAGTTAAGCCTTGGAATATGCTTCTAGGGAGATTGTGGAATCCCTATCACTGGAGTTTTAAAGGTTGGACAGATACCTGTGAGGGATGGCCTAGGTTTATTTGGTCCTGTGACAGTGCTGGGTGATAGACTAGATGACCTCTCTAGGTCCCTTCCAGCCCTATATTTCTATGAGTCTATAAATAAAAGTCATTTTTTGTATTTGTAAATTGTTTGAGAATAATCATCATTACTTGAGTCTATTCTATGAAAAGAAGTAAAAAGAGGGTTGTGACAAAACAGAAAAACTGCCACCTGGCACCGCAGAGGTTAAAGAAAACCTTTGGGTTCCACCGGCCCCATCCCGCTATACCTGAAGCAAATGCCAGTCCTGGACAGGAGAGAAAAGACGGGAGCTTGGCTCAGTTGGGAGCTGACTGTCAAGGACGCAGGAGCACCCTCTCTGCCTGAAGGGACAGATCAGTGACCGGCCAGCCAGCGCAGCCACTTGGGTAAAGGAAGGAGACCCCTTCCAAGGAGAGGTTGCAAATAAGCCCCAGCACTTGGGGCAACTGAACTAGCAGAGCCACACCCCAAAGTGAAGAGAAGTGTAGGAATTAGTCCAGGGAAGTGGGTCTTACCTCCCCATTGGGAGGGAGATCCCATCTCCTTTGTTTAGGTTTGATCTACTCAGGGCCCTGGGCTGGGACCTGTTAGACAGGGATGGCCCTGTGGCCTTACAGACTGATCTAGCTACTAGGCTGCCCAGCCATGGAAGAAGGGTAGAAATGCTGAAAGACTTGAGTCAAGGGTGAGCCACCTACAGGGACCAGGAGGTAGATTTAAGGCCCTCCCTGTTGTGAGGACATTGAACTTTCTTTATTTCTTTGGACTCTATTTTCCCAGAAGAGGGTGAATTAAATTTGTGACCTGACCTGTGGGCCAAGTCACTGCTTACCAAGAGGAGGGCCATCACAGCGTTGGAGTGGTTGCTGGTGAGAGGCACGGAAGATAGGGGAAGTGGAGACCCAGCAACCAAACCACTGGGCATCACCACTAGTAAGCCCAGCCCACACTGCAGAAAATTTTTTTCAAAGTATTCGCAAAAACTCCACCCCCCCATATTTACCCAGCTTTAGCAGAGGATGAGTGTGTAATAAGCAATGCAGCCATCTAGTGTTGAAATTGTAACTTAACATTTTTACAAGCTGAACAACTAAACATTTGAATACACCACCTTGAATAATTTTGTAGTTCCATTTTAAGGACAAATAGCCCTGGCTGTAGTTGCAGATCCTGCAAATATCCACAGGAAAGTAGGGTCTGGCTCTTCTTAAGTTTTATTGTTGCCTTTATGCAGCCCAGGGGAAGGTGGACAAATTAGAGGATCCTTTCAGATCTGATGAAAGCTCCTTGAGTTTTAATAGTATTCTGCTTGAAACTTCAAGTCTCATCTCTTCTCTCATTCCATTTCTTTTGTCTGAGGTTGTAAAATTCATTCTCTGGTTTTAGTTTGACAATGTAGCATCAAGAGGATGCTTTTGACTCAAGTAAAATCAGTCTCTCTCTTGTAAAAATCCAGATCTCCACCTCCTAAAATTACAGTTCTATATCCTGCAGTAATGTGCTAGAAAAGGAGTTAAATAATTCAATGTCTGATTCTGAGTGGAAGCACTAGTCCTTCTATAGATTATAGTTCAGCTGATGGTTCTTGTATTACACAGAAGAGTCCTTATGTGTCTTCCATGAAAAGTTTTAACTCTAGATTTTTTTGCTCTGTTATGTATTATCCAGACCCTGAGCTGGTCTATAAAAACTATACACTGCTAAACATGTGTGTGTGTGTGTGTGTGTGTGTGTGTGTGTGTGTGTGTGTGTGTGTGTGTGTGTGTGTGTGTGTGTGTGTGTGTGTGTTTAAAATTCAGTCTATTTATATGGCTCTACCCCCTTCAGATAAGTGGAATTAATTGATTTAAGAAGTTATTGTTTAAAGAAGAAATATACTCCAAAGGGATTTCTAAAACGAACCCGTTCGCTACCTGGTGTCCAGTGGTGCATACCTGGAGCTCCTAGGTGCTACAGCAATACAAACAATACATAACATAATGATATAAGACACTCCTCTGAAAGGCTTCCCCACAGAGCACCTCCTATTGGGACCAAGCTAGCACAAAACAAGCACCAGCCGTCTTCCTAAACGGACATTTATTTTAAAAGAAGTTTGTTGCTGATCTTGCTAAAGCTTTGCTCAGTGCTGCCTTGCACCACTTTCTCCTATTTCTCCCTTCGTATGTTGCCATTGAACAAAATAGAACTGGAGGGCATATTTGGTGCTGAATACCACCTGTCTGATAGTGCTGGGGACCACAAAGCTTTTAGCAGTCGGGGACAAAACCAGATAGCAGAGTGCCACTGTGACAGAGCAAGACTCATCATCATGGCTCCTCCTGCTGGCTGTTCTGGAATTAGCTCATGTCCTACTTCAGGGCACCTTCCTCCAGTGGTGTTTCGCTCGTCGTTACTCCTGCTTTGCTGTCCTCCACCACTCTGTGACCTGCCTCGCTCCCTGGACCATGGTATCCTCTTCTGGGCCCCATTCTGCTGTCTCCCCCCCACTTTCAGGGGAACCGGCAGTCTATAGTCCAGCCACTCACCTCGATGGCCTGCTGCAGTCACTAGTGTAGTCCCTTGCCCTAGGAGCAAACTGCAGTCTGTGCTGGCCACCTCTTTTGGAGCCAGTGGGGACAGCCCTAGCACCATATTTGCCCTTCCTCCAGGGCCTCAGTCTGGCAGTGGTCAGCTAGAAACTACTTCTGCTTTGCTACCCTGCCCAGCACTGCTCTAGCCATAGTGCTCCTAGATAGCCAATCCTTCTCTCTAGCAGGCCAGGGAGAGACTACCCTCTGTGCTGTTGATCAGCCCTTTATATATGACCCCTACTAGCCCTGACTGGCTGTTGCAACAAGCCATCTCCTGATTGGCTCGCTTAGTGAGCCCTCTTCTAATTGGAGGCTTCTGTGCAGGCTGCCTCTGGCCTGCTTTAACCCTTCCTCTTCCTGGAGTGGGACAACTGCCCCACTACAGCCACCACCACAACTCCCTGGTATGTGCAGGACACATTACTGCAGCTGAGATTCATATGAGAAGCTCATGGTACAAAGGTAGCAGTTCTGCTAGGTGAGTTGTAAGGCAGCTTCTGCAGACCAGGTGATTCAGAGTGCTGTTAAGCTTGTCTCAGTTAACAGTTGGTCTTGTGAGCAATATGGGATGTTTCAGTTGCTTAAATTGGGTGGCGTGTAATTCTTCAGGAAGTGAACACTTAGGGCTGAGTGCTACCCTGGGCTGAGCATGTTCATACCACTCAGTGAAGAGAACTGAATATCCTACATATCTGAAGGCACAATTTCACCTATCATATAACTTACAAATCCATCAGTGATGCCATAGGGCACTTACTCTCATTTGTTTTCCTCTCTTCTCCTGCCCCATTTTATTAACTTTTTGCAAAGATTTAAGATTTCCCCCTAGGAATGTTTGCATGAGAGAAGTAAATGCTGCGTTGCCACTTTTCATCTGTTTATTTTGGCTCTTTGCTTTTGCCTTTTTTGGAATTACTGTGATGAGTAAACAAGCTGTGATCCATGACCCTGGAGGGAGGAAGAGAGAGACAAAGTGCAAGGAATCTGTTCACTGCTTTTTCTCACTGTAATTTCTATAACAACATCACTTCAAATGATTGGGCTTTTCCAGAAATAGTGTGGTATATTTTTCTTTTAATCATTCAAGGTCTGAAGTGCGTATGTCCTCACACTGAACTGGAAAACAATTCTTAATATATATTTTAAATCCTTCAAGATCCATACTATACCCCTTTAAAACAACCACTTAAGTTGTACGCTCACTGTCGCTTTCAGCTACAAGGCAATCACTGTCTCTTGCAGAGCTGATAAGGACTAGGCAACAAAAGTTCACGCTCAAAGTAGTATTTAAAGAGAGAAAGCAGGTGAAAGTAAAAGATTTTTTTCCCTTGAAAACTGAACAGTTACAAACCTACAGCTGCTGTTACCTGCTGTGACAACTATTGATTTAAAAACATAGATGGGAGTTTTCCTTAATCTTTGGGTTTTAATTTTTTTTATTTTTGGAGTATATGGTTTTTATTTTATTTTTTTGTGCTCACTGACATTAAGGGAGGAAGAATAACAGCAGGGACAGAACATCTACACACAGTAGATGCTTTCCTGCTTTCTGCCTTGTCGATTATCTTAGCACTGACCTCTAAGCACTCTCCTTTCTAGGGAAAGATGCAATTCAGGCTATATTAACTTATCCTTGAGCTTCTCCATAGCAGAGGCTCTGCTATCAGGCTTCTAACACATGTGGTTAAGCAGAGTGTGTGGTGTATGATGACTTCATAACTCATATTGCTATCAGTGAGAAGCTAAGCTGAAAAATATTTATTTCACAGAGGATGGGGAACTAGACGGGTAGAGATGAAGTTAATCATTGGAGCTAATTCAATAAATTCAAGTGGGAGCAACTCCATTTTAACTTCAACAGAGTTGCATCTGATTATAATAAAGGCTAAATGTGGACCTAACTTCCCATACCAAGTGGAAAGGCCGCTCTCTGTGGATGTAAGATTGGTGCTGTATTCTCTAATCTCCTCTTTTCTTGGGTGATTTAATTAATTAGATATGGGCCAAATTCTGCTTTCAGTTACACCAGTGTAATTTTTTTTCTGTTCAGTAGTGTAACTCCAGATTACTCCATATCTGCCACTGAGTGCCTGGAGATACATACAAGGAGAACTTCTGGAAGACTTTAAGACAGGGATCGACAACCTTTGGCACGCAACCCGCCAGGGTAAGCACCCTGGCGGGTGGTGGGAAGCAGCGATCAGCACATTCCTTGGCCCGCACCGCTTCCTGCAGCCCCCGTTGGCCTGGAGCAGCGAACCACGGCCAGTGGGAGCTGTGATCGGCCGAAATTGCGGACGCGGCAGGTAAACAAACCGGCCTGGCCCACTAGGGGGCTTATCCTGGAGGGCCGCATGCCAAAGGTTGCCGATCCCTGCTTTAAGAGATCAGTCTTTATTCCTTGATCAATGATTAATAATGCTAGAGAATGTGAACAACAACAACCCATAAGCCAGATAAGCCACACACTTAAAGTTTTGTTGAATACATCAACATTTTGAGACAAGAATCAGCAGATGTCAGTTTGGTTTCTACCCGGGAATACGCCCAAGGGAGGCAGTCTTTTCCCTGATGATGTTAGGTGAGTGTGAGATAGAAATACAAAGAAAAATTTAAATGCGCTCTATGGATTATGAGAAGGGATTTCATAAAATCCAAGAGGACAAAATGGTACATAATCTTGAAAAATATTGACTCTCAAGATATGCAATTTATTAAAAGCCTATATTGGGGACAAAAAGCAGCAATCTGAACCAACTATGAACTATCAGAGGATTACATCATCAAAAAGGTGTGTACATCAAGTTTACATTCTATCTCCACAATTGTCCAATACATATGTAGAAGGTATGATAAGGCAAAGTTTAGAAGACACCAACTAGGGCATACAGGTCAAGGGCATATACATGAATAACATAAGATACACCAATGACCTAGTTTGCATCACTTCAACTAGGGAAGAACTTCGGAACGTGTTTATTGCTATGAACAATGTGCATAAGAAATATGGAAAGACAATCAACATTAGGAAGACAAAAAATATAAGTAAGCATAGTGATGAACAAGGTAAGTGACACCAATACCTTGATGGTTGAATGGTGTAACAAGTGAATGGGTTCCCCTATTTAAGGAGTCTAATAACATGAGTTGGAAGATGTGATGAAGAAATCAAGAGAAGAATATGCTTGCAAAAAATGTATTCAACAGCTTCCAAAGCCTTCCAACAACTTGTCAAAAGTTAAAACTGCATATCCATGCTAGACTGCTGAACTGCCATACATCATGGACTCTCCTGTATAGATGTGAGAGCTGGACTCTGAGAGCAGGGTCAGAGCATTCTTGTTTCGGTGTTACAGAAGAATGTTGAAAATTAGCTGGATCACAAAACCTACAAATAAAGAGGTGATGAGAAGAATGAATTTAAAAAGAGCCCAATTACTTGAGACCCTAGATAAGATAATAACATATTCTTATGGACACATAGCTCAATGATCACAGAGGGACTTGCTTCCAGCACTCTTACTATCAGGCAAGATTGCTGGCAAACCAGGAAGAGGAAGAAAGAGAGACAGTTACATCAGAAATATCATCAGAGGGACTGGTATCCAAAAGAGAGTGGACATTTTACAACATTGTCGAGATTGTGAAAGATGGAAGTTGGCTGTTGACCACCTCCGCATCAGAGACATCACTTGCAGAAGAAGAAACTCCAGATTGACGTGTGTAATTGAAAAGCTGAAGTTACAAAACTGAAAAGAATAAATGTACCCTGGTGAACTGGAAAGTAGAAGTTGGCCCGTTATAGTGCTCAAGTGTATATTTTATACAAATATTTTAGAGAGAGAGCACTACATAGGTCACTGAGCTGCAAGGTTATAACACGCTTCTGGGGGTACTTCCGACATCCTGGTAAAGTGAAAAACAAAGCTTGGGTAGTTTGTGATCTCTTAAAGGAATGCTATAAACTTCAACACTAGACAGTTTTTAAAAACAAGTTAAAAGTTTTAGGTACTATATCTGCCCCTGAATCCCCTTGGAAGAAGTGTGTGGTTTTACTATTACATTTTTCAGTTTCAAAATGTTCTTTGCTGTTGTGTGAAAGACCCAAATAAACAGGGCCAATGGTCTAATAAATGGAACTTAGGGGAAGTACTGAAACTGACTTTACATAATAGGCCTGTTAAATGCACAAAGTAAACTAACTGAGAAAAATAGAGAAAAGGATCTTCCCTCTCTAATCTTTTCCAGTTCTAGCAGATTCTAGCTGTTGTTTGTAGTAAGATGAAAAACATTTTCGGACACAAGCATGATTTAAATTGATAGTGTCACTTTAATATGTGGTTTGTGGATAACATTGTTCACAGTTTGTGTTTTATACGCTGGAAGAGTGGCACAAGCTCAGGGAGGAGTGGGGAGAACCCAAACTCTCCATTTTTTATCCTATAGAAAAATATTACTCTGACCTCCTATGTGTTATTTTTGGAAAGGAAAAACAAAACAAAACTGATGTTTGCATCCTGGGACAGGCTTTAGTTACATTGGCCAGATCCTGTTACCTTTACTTACTTGGACTTTGATCCTGCAAATATTTACCCATATGTTTTACCCATATGAGTAGTTCCATTGAAATCAGTGGGATTATTTCCATTTAAATGACTGAAGGATCTGGGCCTTGTTGGAATAGTACCTTATTCCAAAGGTAATCCTCCCACTTCAGTGGGATTACTCACACAGTAAGACACTACTCAGTTTGAGTAAGGCTGACAGAATCCATCCCAATGTAAACAAATGACGAATAATGGTCTTATGGCTTGCAGATATAATGAGAGGGTTATGTAATGTTAAATCTATGATGAAATATCAACTAGCAACAATTT